>NC_137738.1:67799572-68423322 GCF_963264785.1 Psittacula echo | reverse complement strand
ATCTGTCCTCCAGTGCTCTGCGACAGAAGGAGGCAATGTCAGAAAATAGGACCTCTTGTATATGGCTATCCTGTTTCAATTCTTATGCAAAGCACTCACTTCAGTGTATGCATCAAATTGAAATCAAATTGGTATAAATCTACTTAATTTTATTCTTATTTATTTATTTATTTTACTAACAGATCTCACGAATGAACTATCACAGTTAGTTACATGACTGATTGGATTGAGATAATAATGTTTATATTGATTTTATTTCATAAGGTATACGAATTGTAATGTCTGGCTTTGGTTTATGACTCAGCTCGTATAATAACTGGTCAGCTCAGATGTAAACAAATAAAAACCCATGCCTGTTCAGCTTTACTGCTTGCCTTTGCTCTAATTAGTGATTAAGGACTTCTATAACTACATATAGACTTTGCTGGTACAGATTTTCACTTGGATCTTTTCGTTAGAGTTGAGCCATGCTAGGGAACAATTTCATCTGGCAAACCCAAAATTAACTAGGTATACTTTGTGCTGCTTTGTGCTACTTTGAGCCACACTGGGCTACTTGCAAATAAATCATAAGTTATTCTAAACAATTCAGGTGAACTCCTGCAAATATCACTGTCTACGGATTCTGATATATTCCTAACTTTTTCTGTGGCTGAATCTCACAATTTCATAAAATTGCTGAATGCACAGTCTGGTGTGAGTGGCAGTGGTGCTGAAGTATCAGAAAAAGACAAAACACCATGCAGCATCCAGTTTTTTACTCCCTGAGACTCCTTTACACATCATTCTTTCCTGATCCTCTGATGACCTTACTGGGTATTTTTTTTTTTAGTTTATAGTTTCCTCTTCTTGGTATGATTATTATCTTAGTCATGCAGTTCAGCCTATCAGCCAATAATCTCCTCAGGGAAGTGGTGGATCCCCCAGTGTTGGACACATTTTAAATTCAGCTGTAGCTGGATAGGGTGCTGGGCCGCCTTGTTTATATCATGCTTTTGCCAGGAAAGGCTGGACCAGATGATCCTCGAGTTCCCTTCCAACCTGGTATTCCGTGATTCTATGATTCTCATTAAACCTGAACATGTTCATATCTTCCTTGTTGTGCTACTACTGCCAATATCATAATTTTTCTTGGAATCTAAAAAGCAACTTCAACATGTGTATCTTGAGGTCTTTATACTCCTGCTATCCCAATCTCAGGAATTATTTTCTACATATTTTTGTATATGCAAAAATATATATACATATTCAAAGACTTTTTTTTTCTTCTGCTTTTCCAAGTAGCTAATATTGCTGAAGTTCATTGGTTTCAGTTTGGATAATTTTTATACCTTTTTTTCTAGCAAGTCAATATCTGCATTCACATATATTCAGAATGATGCTGCAAATCTCTTTTCCTGTCCCCCCCCCCCCCCCTTTTTGCTTTGTTTTCTTTTTTTTTGTTTCTTCACAACCTCCTCCTCTCTCTGCAGCATACTCTATAACAACCTGGTTAGCTTTATTTTTAAGAATGTCTTGGCTCTACTTTTCATCTGTTATTTGTCATTGAGAAATTTAAATTTACCTTGACTCCATAATGCTGTGCCCAGCATCAGCTATCACATTTTCAAAGCAAACACAATTGCACTTGCTTTCTGGTTTTTAATCCCATCTGGAAAGGGATCCTCAGGAAACTTCTGCTAAATTACATCACTACCATTTTTTACTTTTCTAAGAAGTTTTGCTTGATCAGATAACAACAAGAGACTTATCAGAGGTAACCCATTGACAAGAGTTGTGGTGATCAGTGTTGTCCCATTGTTTTGCTGTAAGCCTCCTCTGTTTGAATCCATTCTGTTATAGTTAGATCATAAATTGTTATTTCAGGACATTTTGTTCCATGAATATACAGCACCTGATACAAGAGGGCATGGGAAAAGATTAGGGCTCCTAAGTGCCCAATATAATTATGATAATTATAATCAATAAGTATTTGCAAAAATGTGATCTTGTCCCCTTTTATTTATCAAGCTGGACCATTATTCAATGAGGTTATACACAGATTTAGCAGCTTTATCATATTTCACTTTCTTACACCAAAGAGGAATGAGCTATAAATGGGAGCTGTATGATGAACCCAGTTTAGATTTAATTAGAAACAGAAGTTAAAAGCCAAAAGCCAGGCAGGAGTAAGCTGTCAGTGAAGGCTGAGGCTGTTATAAAACTGATAAGAAAGAAAGTGTGGGGTTTTAAATTGAGATTGCTGGCAGGGTGGCTGTGGGTTTCTGTAGTGACAAACTGTAGTAACAGATTCCAGGATCCCCTGATGAAAAGCTGTCCTCATTCCCTGATGCTTTATGAGAACACTGCAGCCTCCTGGAATATTTTTTAAGCAGAAAGCCATCATCATGACAACACTGGAGAAAGAAGGGCAAAAAAATTTCTTTCTGGTAGGGAAATAAAGACATCTTAAGCTCAACTTCAAAAGCTCTCTACAGCAAACAGTAGCTGTGGAGATACCGTTTCATCTTTGCCTCTGGGATATTATTAAGCCTTTCTAGTAGCTCTAACTGCAGGAGAAGGGATTACAGAAGTTGCTGCTGTGTAGCTGCCTGACGTACAAATATCTGGAAAAGCACAGATCACGTTTTCGTACAAGGGCCACTTATTAGCACCGAAAGCTTAACCTAGAATGAATAGCACAGCACTGTCTGCTAGCTGCACACAAACAAAAAACATGCAAGACCCTCACAATTCATGCTGGTCTTTTAAGTGCTTTGGGAGAATATTCAGGCTCCTAGCTTCCCTTTTGTCACGGCTGTGTATACAGAGAGTGGTGCTAATTGAAGCTGTGCTGCTTTGGTACAGAGAGCCGTGCCACGCCATTCACCCTGCTTCACTTAAGGCTGTGTCAGCATTTCCATGACAAATCCTTACTTTCAAGGGTTTACAGCTTAATCGTAGCAAAATCCGCAACTGGCTGAAATGACACACACTGTTCCAGTGTTAAAGGCTTTGTGTGTGAGCACCAGAAACACAGAGAAATAAATGATTTCAGGTGCTTCTATTTACTTCGAGCTCCTGCTTTGGCCTGGTAATGCTTTTGTATTTTAAAATGGATATTGTAGAGTCAAGGTCCTTATTATGGGTTAATTGTTACATTTGAAATGGGTAAAAAAAAATCAAAAGAACCGTATGTTTTTTCAGTGCTTTTCAACAAATTGCTAAGGGTGCTGCAAGATTAGCTTGGTAAATCAGGGATTGGAAAATAAATTGCAAAGTGGTAGAAGTCAGTTTAGAAACAGTTGCTCCCAAAACAAGTTCAGTGTTGCTTTGTTAATCCTGTAAGATTTTACTAGACCGAACAGCTATGCTTTCTAGGCCTCTAAAGAAATAAGTCTCAGGCAGTGAGCAGCACATGATGTCCTTAGCATTTGCTACACCACATCAAGTCTCAGACACTTGTACTGAAAGACAGATTTTGTTTTTTAAAGATTAGCATGAAAAAGGAAAGTCACCTCCTCTAAATACTGATAAGAAACAGTGTGATGTTACAAACCTGGAGAGTTGTGATGGGAGGACCGTCACTGCAATAAATAGTTTTCAGGACAGCAGTAGCAAATGGTTTCTGGTCAAAGGTGATGATAAACTGGGTGCTTCAGCATGACCTGTGTAAAATCAGGCAGGTGAATAATTGTTTGTAGGTTTGGATATAAGCTCAATACTTTTCCATGTCTGTAAGTCAAGTGCTGATGCTGTCATTTTTATTTTTAAGGAGCTGCTCTCTGACACTTGTGATGCTCATAAATAAAAATTGCTATGAACTTGAAAAGGAGCCACAAAACTTTTCTTTCACCCCGGATGCAGGCTCTACCCTGAGGGCATATACGGCCATCTAATCTCATCTATTTAATTCTGTGGTTAAAGCAAAGATATTATTCTGCCTGAATTTGAATCTTCTGTTAATTTGTAGGATTCATACGTATCACACAAGCCCTTTCTCACTTTTCATTTGCAAAAATTGGCTAAGTCCAGGCACAGTCAGAGTCTAATTGACTTTGATACATCATGTAAATATAGGCCTTCAGAGAAAGATTTAAAATTATATTTAATGTTATTTTCCTTAAGTAACAGGATATAATAATGACTACTGGGAATCCATCTTCTTGATGCTTCAATATTTTTCCATATATGAACAGTATTTAATTATCGATTTTAGAAAAGTTAAATGATGACAATACCATTAATTTTTTAGGATTGTCAAAAGCAAATCAGATTGAGTGGGGAACACTGTCACTTATTTAGTTGAAAGAAAACACAAGGAAGCTGGAAATTGAATCCCTGAATGAACTAGTGGCTAGAAATGAAACAGCTTTTATAAATAGCTGTTTTGCAAAACAGGTCCAAACTTCCACTTTGAAGAATTTATCATTAGTCTTACTATAATTCCTCAAATGGAGCTTTAAATAACAGAGCAATTTGATGAATAATATATACAAAATATAATGAATAAGCAATCTCACATGAAGCGAAGAAGCATTAAAAATATGCTGGGATTTAGTCAGCTGGATCTTTCATGTGACAATGAAATAAATGTGAAATCAAACAAAAGAATGTATAAGCAGAAAGTATTGCTCCTGCAAGAAAGTGGGTCGTGTATTGTGCTTTTGCTTGTCTTCACTTGTCTGTGTTGTGTAAAAATTAAATAGCTGATATGATGTCATCAGACCAAGTGGAATTTGAGATGTTGCCATGCTACGACACTGCTGGTTTTCTACACATCTATCACTGAATTAGCTGTTTCTTGTTTAGTAGATAAGGCGGTGCATATTCCTTGGGTTTACTACCATCAAAATATTGCAAACTGAAAAGCTCTTTAGTTGTAAAAGTGAGAAAATTGTCAGCAAACTCTGCTTGTTAGTTTTAACTATTTCAAATCAAAATAGAGTGTTCTTGAGATGCAGAGAATGAATATCATGGCACAGCAACACATGCCAATCAGCTGTTGGAAGGCAATACTATCTCACTTGGATACAATGTCCATATACAGGTTGTCAGAAATGGAAACTGCATGATCTGCCTGTCTCAGGAATCTGAAATTCCAGGGTTTTCTGAGGCAAGGACCAGCTTGTATATCAGTTTACATTTTAGAGAATCAGAAAGGGTCGTACTGACTATTGATGTTCCAGAGATGTGGTAAATTGAAATCTGGAAATTATTTTGTGAAACTTGCTTTCAATATCCCAAATTTTCCTTTCTCCTCTGTCCTCCCTCTTTCTTCTCACTGTGCGCTCATCCATATATTAAATACTGCAACTGTGGGATCAAAAACTTCTACTTTCCAGGTGGGAATGCCTTTAAGGAAGATATGTTTTAATTATTGACTTAATGTCAGAAATAACTGAATAAATCTGAATACAGTTGTTACAGAGGATATCAGTCTAGAAGCCTAATGGTCCCCTCTGACCTTACAATCCATGAATTTGTAAATAATTGTAATAGTAACTTGAAGATTGTACAACAATTCTAAGAAAAATGGGGTACCCTAAATACAAAATACTTATAAAGACAAGAAAAAGTCCCTTTAGGCATATATCCAACTTCGCACATTGTAGAAAATTCATTTTCATGACTGTGCTTTCAACAAGAAATATGTCACTATGTAGAAATTGAATGAAAAAGAACCATTTCCTTTACAACAATATGTGCTGAAAAAAGAAACTTGTATAAACACTTTAGGTACAAATACAGTCTTTATTTCTTCCCTTTGAAAAAATAAAATACATTTTAAATTACCTGGTGTAAATGATGTACCATGATATGATGAAAAAGCCTGTATTTTTAAATCCATGTGGTATCAGATCATATAATAGGGTTAAAATACTGCTTAAATATGTTAAAGATGCTGAATTATAGTTAATAAATTTCACAGGAAATGTAGTATTTATATCATACTCATATTGAACATAAAAATCAAACACTTTGAAGTTTGTGGGTTTTTTTTTTAATATGAAAAGAAGAGTTTCCATTTTTCTTTTTCAATTTGGGTAAGTAAATGGACAAATAGAATGCAAAATCATATTCATCGTAACAGTTTGAAATCCTACATGCATCTATCATTTTTCAAAATCCCATTTCCTTTAATTTTTATTTTACTTAGGATTAAATAATCAGTAGAATTAAACAAAATTAATAATAAAACTGACAGTGGTATACTATATTTCAGTAATTACAGAAATAACAATATAATTAAACATTCTAAACATGTAAATTTCCTGATAATTTGCAATCCAATGTATATTAACCATATTAATAGTGTTTTCTTCAAATGAAATTTAAATGTAAAAGGTTTATCTAATTTTTCTTTCTCAAAAGCAGTAGTTTCCTTTGCTAATAGAAGCTTTAATGACTTTATCTAGTCAGACATCTTATACTTTAGAAATGGGAATGATGCTTGGATTTCTTAGCTTTTTTTTCTAATTAATCTATTTTGTGAAGGTTTGAAATAAAAGGTTTGGGTTTATTTTCCAATTAAGAAATTAAATCTCTCTACAAGTTCTATTGCAAGCAATTCTGTAAACTTATCAAAGGAATTCATTATTTATATTGCTTAGTTTCTGTATATCAGCTATTTTAATGACCTTTGATGAGGAAACTTGTATATGGCTTTAATATTCTCTTTTAAATTTTAAAGACTAAAAAGGTTAAAATATGCAAATAAACAATAACAAATATTTAAACAATAAAACAATATCTATGATGTTGATTTATTCAGTATAAAATAATACAAGTTCATAACTTGTAATAGGAGTAAAAACTTGATTGTGGAAACTGACAGTCTTTGTATTTGACACATCGTTGAAATGCATAGAGACAATGTCTCTTTAGTATTCTGCACTTCAGTCTTAGAAAACTGCCCTGCTTGTATACTTTTAAAGAATAATTACTTAGCGCTTAATACCTTAAGAGGAAAAATTAGAATGACAAAACCTTTCTGAAAGATCTGCAAAAAGCTAGTTGTCTTTGGAATTGGAAAGATTGTGAAGAATGTCAGAAAAACTCCTAGTGCACTGATGAATTGTTCAAAATCAATTTTAATTTTAGGAACAAATACTGGGGGGGGGAGTGGAAAAGTAAAGATTAAATTACAAGATAGCTCATTAGCTGAATGATCTGTGGAGCTAATAAAGTCACGGGAAACAAATTTTATGAAAGTCACTCTCATAAATTGTAATATGTAACCTCCAGTTTACTCATGTATTGTAATAGTTTTTTTTATCCTGTGTATTTAAAGTTATGGCTCTGTGTGTCAGTGGAGTACTGAAGTGATAACAGCTGATCTGCCAATAGCCCTGGAAATATTACGCCAAGCCAGAGAAGCAGACATAATATCTTCGAGGCTCTGCTGGAAACAGGACTGCCAGCATTTCCTATACAGCTTTTAAAAAGGTGCAGCACGTAGTTCTTTCAGCACGGTTCTGCAGCAATGAATGGCCTTTTAAGGAAGGCAAGTGGTACTATGTTATGATAATCGGAGCCCTTGAACAGGAGGTAGGAGCAGTAGGAAGGAGCTTTAAGCAGCCCGCAGTGATACACCCTGCCCCCGGGTCTCTTTTGTAGCTTCTATGAGAAGCTAAAAACTTGTTAAATGCTGTCAACCTCGCTGAACGCATCAGTAGTGAGAGTGAAGCCTGTGTAGCAATGGAAACACTTTAAGGATATTTAAGGTGCGAGGAAAATAAGCGCGTGGCAGAAGGTACATGAATTAGTGCTAGACATAAATCTCCATTTTTTAAGACAAGAAGAAAGGCTCACAATCTACACATATATTGAAAAAGCAGCGCAGGCATAAGTGGAGATAATGAGAGAAACAGAGAAAAAGAGAGGAAGAGAGATGAATTTCCCCCCTTGAACTGAGAAAGTGCCTCTAGCACAATTACTCTGAAGAGTGTCACATCTTCAAGCTGATTCACACAGCTCTGATATCATACCAAAGATGAAATTGGAGGAAGTGATGTCCCAGAGGGGACAAAATTATTCATTAAAATTTCCAAGTTAGAAAATAATGCAAAAATGGTGTGTCTGTATAATTTGGGGAAATAGCTTTCCTTTATGTGAAGTTTATATAAGGTTTTGTGGCGTGATTTTTTTTATTATAATAAGCATTCTTGCTAATTTTTCTAACCATTCCTATTTCTGAATAACCTTTTCTATGAGGAGGGAATTTCATTGAAGTTTCTAAGACAATTGCCAATTGCCATGAACAGCAATTGAATTCCTGAAGACTGGTATGAAAAATGCCAAAATTCAGTCAAAATAATGAGATTTTTAACCACATTAAAACTCTTAGTAGGATTTCCCTATCTTTATTAAAAAAGAAATATCAAATGAGTTAGCCAGTAAGAAGGGGTATAACTTTGGAGAGATTTCTAAAGATGCAGTTGTACTATCTGCAGTTACATTTGAATTGCATTTTATCTCCACCTCAGAAATAAGCACCCTCTCTATTTTCCATTTGTCTTTTTTGTTTGCAAATGTGCTTCCATCCAAAGTTCCAAATCATTCACTTCTCCTCCTTTTCTGTGTTTCCTCTGCTTTTCTTTCACTTCTGACATGCATACAGCTCTTCAATCCCTGTGAGTCATTTTGAAACCTGTGAGAGACTGCTGCAAGCAATATCTTCCCTGATCATAACAATTTTATGTAGAGTCATTCCCTGCGCAGATCTAAAAAGGAAAGTAAATTGGAATTTTTTTCAGCAGGCGAGAAAGCAGCAGTGCCAAATACCTGAAGTCACTGAAGACCTGATTTCAAAGACGATCTGAGGATTTAGGAGCCACGACACCCATCTTATTTAGGATACTACTGGCGATTGGCTACCAGATGTGTTTGCACCCCTTTCTAGCTGGTAGAAAAGCAGCAGAACATAAGGAAAGGCTAAAGCTGCAACATTAGATTCTAAATGCTAAAACCAGTGCTCAATAACTTTGACAGAAACGTATGTCCTCATTTCAGAGATGTTTTAAGGTAACACAAAGACTTTGGGTTTTTTTAACCCATTTTGATAATAGCCCTATACTCCTCATTAATTCATGTATTATTCTCTATTTAATTCCATATTAAAAAGTAGTCCTTTTAAAATGGTACCATAAAGATATTCTCTTTAAATAAGTAGATAGTTCAAATATTTGTTCCTGTCTGTATTTTGATAGCATGTACATGACCCACCTCCCCCTAAGTTATTGTTCCTCTTTCTGCTAAGCAATATATTGAGTACATTCAGATAAAAATAAAGAGAATTCTTGTCCTACAGGGCACACTGTAAAATATGATGACATAAATGTACCACAAACAGAGCCCTAAACAGGAAAACTGTGATACAGTGTTATGTGTTGAAAGATATTTAAAATGAATGTCTACTGCCTTATAAGAGAAGGTGTCCCTGCCCATGGCAGGGGGTTGGAACTAGATGATCATAAAGTCCTTTCCAACCCAAACCATTCTATGATTATATGACATTTGGCATGTTTACAACCTCCTCTTAAGCATGAGAAAACACAGTTAAAAATGTGATAACAGTTTTTTGGGATAGATAGCCATAGCTCAAGCCCAAAACTCAGGAAACATGCCCAACCTTAATTTATCCACTTAGCAAATTGGGAAAACTGGAGTAAAAGATATTAGATAGAGATCACAACCAAGCATAAGCCAACTATGTTAAACCACTGCAAAAAATAAACAGAAAAAGAGAAACCCCTGACCTTCAGGCTGGGTGGAGGTACAACCCATGGAACACTCATGCAATAATTTTATTTTTCTACTTACTACTGGAATGTCACACAATCAAAATATGGGGGAACATGTAGGGGAATAAAGAAAATGCTGTGAACAAAATGTGCAGCTACTTATGATACACGGTTTGACTCCACAACTCGTTGAAGTTGTAAAGTACGTATGCTTTTATTCAGCACTGAGGCGCATGGGGATAGCTCCTCCAAAGTATGCACACCTCAGTGTCGTTTCCCACTACATTTATCCTCTAAAGTTACACGCCTATACATATTCATGACCTATCCCCGCTTCATATTATAATGAGCTAAAAGGTCCTTTGTGCATGGGCAGTGTCCCGTCCCCGTCCCCCCCCCCCGGTCATGGGCGAGGGTCTCAGGATGAAGTAAATGAGTCTTCCTCTTGTGAGTAGGGGTCTTCAAGATGAGGTAAATGAGTCTTCCTCTTCTTAAACTTTTTACCTTTGGCACAGTTGGATGCCCCAGTAGTCACACAATTAGCTGAAACCCACCATATCTGTAATTCTTCTGTTAACCAGCAAAGATTTAGAACAGGGTGACCTTCCTGCAAAATTTATTGCAGGATGAGCAGGCAAGGAGTATCCCAAGCTAGCAGATGTTTGAGAGGCTCTGTCTTTGAACTAACTGATAAGTAGAAGGATGGTGTGAAATGTTATACTTTAGAAGGCTAGTGTGAAACAATTAACTCATGTTTAGTGGGGCCCCTAAATTCCACAGACTTATAACATAGTTTTCTCTCTACAACTTAAGTTAAGCTAAAAAGTACTTTAACTTTATATTTTCCAGGCACTAGTGTTTCTTATATCAAGCCCCCTGTATCACTTATGGTTAATAAGAAGGGGAGAAAATTTGATCTATGAGAAAAAACCAAAACAAAACACGAACTGTAAGACATGGAGAGGCTTAACTGAGAGAAGAGAAGAAAAAGGAAACTCAGTAATGGTCTTAATCAAATACACCCAATGAAGATGCTCACCCTGTCCAGTGTGGCCAAAGTGAGAGAAGTGTTTCAAGTACGGAATCATAGAATCGCTTAGGTTGGAAAGGACCTCTAAGATCGAGTTCAACCATTATGGTGACTCCACCACTTCCCTGGGCAGCCTGTTCTAAAGCTTGATGAACTTTTCAGTGAAGAAATTTTTCTTGAATTGGAACATGGAAAATACAGGATCAGTTTTGAGGGAAAAAAGATTAATAGTATGTCTACTTTTCCATTAATGAAGGCTGTTAGGAAGATGGTTAGGCAAACAGTTTTCAGGAATTATGTAGTTAATTCCATTTGGACAGTATCAGATGACATCTTGGTGTTATTGACAGCTTTAATTTGTATGCTTCTACACAGGCTGGTCAGGGAGCTTGTGAAGGGCACCTAAAACTTTCATGAAATGTTATAGTAGCTTGTCCAGTTAAAAAAAAAAAATTGAATATACCTACAAATTTACCCAAAAGTAATTATTTCCTACCTTTCTTTTTTCTTTTCCCAAATGAAAAATTTAAGTAGTTAATCTTTCTCCAAAAATGGACAGTTATTTTTGAGAATCCAAAGTATATGAAACCTAGGTATTACATTTAGAAATTCAAAATATTTTAACTTTATATATTGATACTATGTATTGTTCTTCTACAGCAGTGTGTTCCTAAATTTTGTGCTGACATATTTTAAATAGAATGTTATTAATTTAATTTCAAGATCCACAACAATTTTGGTTCTTACTTCTTGTCTCCACAATGTTTTTGTGTTTCTTTAAATTTTGCTGAAAAGCAATATTTTCTCACTAGTAAGGCATATAAAAGCTTATATCCAACTATAACTTTTTTGCCAATTGGATATATGCAGGCAGTGGATAAATTTTTATTATCTGTGAGCACTTCAAAAACCTGAGTGCTGTAATTCACTGCCTACACATCTATGAAGTATGGTAGTGTTGGAAAACTACTTTAACATAAGGTTTGCCCTGTTTTCTGATGTGCTTTTCCACTATCCTTTTAGGATTAAAGAACCATTTAATACATGATACCAACAGACATAAAGTTAATCCCCAAAATGATTTACTATCTGTATAAATGAAAAATCTAACTATCTCAATAAATCAAACATTAACCACTTTCTCTGAGTAAACTTCCTTCACAGACAGACTAATAAATGTTATTCCACACGCACAGCATCATTACAAACACAGCTTGTTCATTTCCTTTTGTTGTGACTTCTATTTCTTCAAATATCAGGCACCAATATGGATTCTATGATTTATGGATTTTTAATTGCACTGAAAGGGGGGAATTGTGGAAGGAAAAATGACAATTCAATTTCACATGAGGGGTTTTCTATATAAGAAATATCAAAAGATTTTGCAATAGTGTGAAGCTCCACTACTATGAATGCTTCATTCACTATTTTCACTTTTTATAGTTCGTGAATCACATGAAACATTTTCATTTTCACTAATTTGTTGACTAGTCGAAACTCTTGAACAAATGCTATGTCAGGGTATATTCAAATTAAAGATGATCATGAGCTTCTATGGATACTGCTTCAGATAATCAATATGTGTGATTTTGAATAGCAGCTTTATGATAGGCTACAAAAAGCATGTGACACTCATCTATTCCATCTGGATTAATCCTTTTTTTACTTCACAGTTCCCAGTTTTCACAATTATCACTTTCAATCTGCTGCAGCGGCTGCAAAATCTGCTCTTTGGCAGCCTCTCCAATCAGCAAGCTTGTTCAGTGCTTAGTGCTCTAGGAAACAAATGAAAAGGATTATGAGCACAGATCAAACATCTATCTATATAAAAAATAGATGCAGGCTGAGGTGACTAGATTTGAGTACTTGGTGGTTCAGGGGACCACTTGCTCCATTCCAGGTAACAGTTATGTAACTTTTTGACCTGGTGTTCTCCACTAGCCCTATTGGTGGCATAAATGCAAAATGCTATTACTCTGTGCTTTGAAAATCCGCAAAACGTATTTTTCTTGTTCTGTGTGTGCACTGATTATTGTAACATGGGACATACATACTGAATGTACGTATCATCCAATCTAATCAGTCTAACTGTCAAAATAACTGGCAAAGCCTACACTAACTTCAGATGTTGGCCCCTTACCATCCCATTTACTGGCATGACTTTTGGACTGGGTAAGCTTTTCCAAGTTAATACCTCCTATTTGCAATGAATTCCACTTACATAAGTTACACTTGGTGAGAAGAAAGGATTTTACCTCACAGAATTTTACATAGGAAGTTTCACTTAAAACCTGCATTTCGACAAGTTCATTCACCTCTAATCATAGAATCATAGAATAGTTAGGGTTGGAAAGGACCTTAAGATCATCTAGTTCCAACCCCCCTGCCATGGGCAGGGACACCTCACACTAAACCATGCCACCCAAGGCCTCATCCAACCTGGCGTTGAACACCGCCAAGGATGGAGCATTCACAACCTCCCTGGGCAACTGATTCCAGTGCCTCACCACCCTAACAGTAAAGATTTTCTTCCTTATGTCCAATCTAAACTTCCCCTGTTTAAGTTTGAACCCGTTGTCCTGTCACTACAGTCCCTGATGAATAGTATCAACTGAACCACACAGCTTGGTGTCATCGGCAAAGTGGCTGAGGGCGCACTCAATCCCACTGTCCATGTCACCAACAAAGGTGTTGAACAAGACCGGTCCCAACACCGATCCCTAATACCACTCATTACTGGTCTCCAGCTGGACATCGAGCCATTGACCACAAATCTTTGCGTGCGGCCATCCAGCCAGTTCTTTACCCACCGACTGGTCCACCCATCAAATTGATGTCTCTCCAATTTAGAGACAAGGATGTCATGTGGAACAGTGTCAAAGGCTTTGCACAAGTCCAGGTAGATGACGTCAACTGCTCTGCCCCTGTCCATCAGTTCTGTAGCCCCATCATAGAAGGCCACCAAATTGGTCAGGCAGGATTTCCCCTTAGCGAAGCCATGCTGGCTGTCACCAACCACCTCCTTGTTTTTCATGTGCCTTAGCATGCCTTCCAGGAGAATATGATCCAAGAGTTTGCCAGGCACAGAGGTGAGACTGACTGGTCTGTAATTCCCCGGGTCATGCATTTTCCCCTTCTTGAAAATGGGGGTTATATTTCCCTTTTTCCAGTCATCGGGAACTTCATCTGACTGCTATGATTTTTCAAATGTGATGGCCAGTGGCTTAGCAACTTCATTCACCACCTCCTTCAGGACCTGCGGATGGATTTCATCAGGTTCCATGGACCTGTGCTCATTCAGATTCTTAAGATGGTCTCGAACCAGATCCTCTCCTACAGTGGGCCTAGGGTCTCCATTCTCACAGTCCCTTCATCTGCCTTCCAAGACTTGGGTGGTGCAGTCAGAGCCTTTGCCACTGAAGACTGAGGCAAAGAAGTCACTAAGAACCTCAGCCTTCTCCAAATCCAAGGTAGCAAGTTCTCCCGATATCTTCCGGAGGGGGCCTACGTTGTCCTTAGTCTGTCTTTTATTCGCTATGTACGTATAGAATCCCTTCCTGTTATCCTTAACATCGCTAGACAAGTTTAATTCTAACTGGGCCTTAGCTTTCCTAACCTGATCCCTAGCTTCCCAGACAACATCCCTGTATTCTTCCCAGGCCGCCTGTCCCTGCTTCCACCTTTTAAAAGCTTCTTTTTTCCTTTGAATTTTCCTGAGCAGCTCCTTATCCATCAAAGGAGGTCTTCTGGCCCTCCTGCTGCAGTTCCTTCTAGTTGGGATGCAACACTCCTGAGCTTGGAGCAAGTGATCCTGGAATAACAACCAACAGTCTTGGGCTCTCCTGCCCTCTAGGGCTATATCCCATGGAACCTTACGAAGCAGGTTCCTGAAGAGGTCAAAGTCTGCTCTCTTGAAGTCCAGGGCAGTGAGCTTGCTGCACGCCCTTCTCACTGTCCTGAGGATCTCGAATTCGACCATCTCATGATTGCTGCATCCAAAGCTGCCCTGGAGCGTCACATTTCCAACCAGCCCTTCCCTGTTGGTGAGCACGAGGTCAAGCATGGCACCTCTCCTTGTCGGCTCCTCTCTTACTTGCAGAAGGAAGTTGTCTTCCACACAATCGAGGAACCTCCTGGATTGCTTGTGCCAGGCCATACCGTCGCTCCAACAGATGTCAGGTTGGTTGAAGTCTCCCATGAGAACAAGGGCCTGCGAGCGTGAGGCTTTTCCTATCTGTCTGTAGAAGTGCTTCATCTGCAGATTCCTCTTGATCAGGCGGTCTGTAACAGATCCCCACAGTAATGTCTCCCCTCGCTGTTCTCCCTTTAACCCTGACCCACAAACTCTCTGTCGACTGCTCACCTGTCCCCAGACAGAGTTCCATACTCTCCAGCCTATCCCTAACATAAATAGCAACTCCCCCTCCCTGCCTGCCTTCCGAGCCTGTCTTTTCTAAAGAGCCTGTAACCTTCCATTCCAACACTCCAGTCGTAGGAGCTATCCCACCATGTTTCTGTGATGCCTATTATATCATACTCCTGCAGTCGTGCACACATCTCTAATTCCTCTTGTTTGTTCCCCATGCTATGGGCATTTGCATAGAGGCATCTGAGCAGAGCTCCAAACGAAGCTGGCTCATTGGCTGGAGTGGCCGGAATATCTCTACATTGCTCCGAGCATTTATTATAGGTGCTGGCAACTGACTGGGTGTGCTGGGATGGAACAATGCCCCCTTCCCCAACACATTTAGTTTAAAGGAACCTTGACCAGTTAGGCAAGCCTCCTACCAAAACCACTCTTCCTCTTCTTTATCAGAGCAGCTCCTCCAGCCCCCAGCAGACCTGGCCTACAAACTGGGGTCCCATGTTCAAGACATCAAAACCCCTGACTATGACACCACCCTTTTAACCATTTATTAACCTGGCCAATCCTCCTAGCTTTTTTAAGGTCCTCCTCTGAATCCTGGAGAATTGACAGAAAGACTATCTGAGCTCCAGAGCCCCTAACCACCTCTCCCAGGGCTCTGTAGTCCTTCCTTATGTTCTCTGGGCTACTGCTATCTATATCACTAGCACGCACATGGATCAGTAGAAGTGGGTAATAGTCAGTGGGGCTTACTAGAGCAAGCAGCCTCTCTGCAACATCCTTGATTCGTGCCCCAGGTAGGCAACACACCTCCCTTGAGACTGGGTCAGTCCGACAGATGGGTGCTTCTGTCCCTTTCAAAGTAGAGTCCCCTACCACTATGACCTGCCTCTTTTTCATTGCAGCACCAGTAGAGATCTTTACCGGTGCATCAGCCGGCTGTTTCTGGTGCGTTTCCTCCTTAGCCCCCTGCAGGACAGCAAAGCGGTTCTGAGTGGGGACAACGTATTTAGGAGGAAGCCCCTTGCTTTTAATTGTCTTCCTCCTTTTTTTGTTGGTTTTCTTTGTTACTGTTTCCCAGCTTCCTGGGTTGATGGCCTTCTCCACTCCCCCATGAGCTACAGGGGACGCTTTGAGGCCCCTGCACAGTTTGGGCCTGGAGCAAGCAGTCCTGCTTCCTCTCAGCTTCCCTGACATCTTGCAGCCTATTGACAGCATCCCGCAGCTCAGCCACCTGCTGCAGGAGGACCTCCACCAGGGAGCATCGAGTGCAGCCCTGCCCATTGGGCACCGTTCCCTCAGGAGACCAGTGCAGGGACTCTCTACACTCCGAGCCCTGCACTGCAGCCTCCCCTCTCATCGGCTCTGTCTGGGTGCCTACGCTGGCCACCGCAGGGGCAGCCAGAGCAGAGCTCCCAGACCAGGCCCTGGTCATACGGCGACTACTCACCAAGCCGCGCAAACGGCCTCAAACCCCCCTGTTCGCCGCGCTCCCAGGGGCAGGTTTTTCACCAGTCAGGACTGGTGCCGCTCCTCGTGGCTCCGCCCCCTGTGAGTCCCTGCTCGCGTCAGCTGAGCTGCCGGGTCCTGGGCAAGTCCTGCCGAGGACCTGAGGCTCCCTCGGTGGCTCTGGCAGCTCTGAGTTGAGGCTTCTGGACGCTGATCTCCCCCCCCCGCTCAGGTGTTAAGGGCGTCCTCTCCCGAGCTACTCACCTCAGCAAACCAAGCAGTTCAGCTTCTGATTAATTTTTAAGTAACAACTTTTAAAACAATGGTGAGATGTTTTCCCTTTTTCTTGTATCTTACCCTGGCAAACAGAATAAACCAGACACTTTGACGCACACACCCCCACAATGTGCTTTTGCTCAATAAAGCTCAAATATGGCTATATTTAGGGCTGGGTGACAATGCAAACAACTTGTGTGCTGTTCATCTGTTAACTGATTTGGTAGCCCATGTTTGTTTATTTTTAGCAGGTTAAATCCTATAGTATTTGTATATGGAAGACTGCCTGTTTCTTTTTGATGGTGCCTTCCAATTTTATAAATGCTGACAGGCAAATGCTTTTTTATGAAAGATGGTTTCTCTTGAATTAATTTTTAGATTTGCATTTTTTATTTTATGATTTAGTTTTCAAATGGTAAGTTTTCTTTACATATGAAAATCTGGAAATTATTCTTTTTCTTTGAAAACCCAGATCTTTTTTCTTATTCATTCACATTTATGCAATGAGGCTCTCCCTGCAGAATTCCCTGCCAGGAATCTATGCTTGATTTTGTTTTATCATCTACAAATACACGCTAACTACTCTAACAATAGGTATTTATAGTGTGGAAAAATATATCTTTCCTGAAGTGGCTTTTTTATAATGAATACTGATAATAAAAAAGATTTCAATTAAAGATTGGGACAAAAGACAAAAATTTCAATAGTTACAATGTGCTCTGCGTATTTCTTAGGAAGAATAGTGTGAAGTAATACTGATTAGAGATATTCCAAAATCAGAAGTGGTTAGGTCTGATGACAACAATTCAGCACATTCTTTTGTTCTTACAGATGCAACCTGAGCACAACGTGACAAAACAAAATGCTCTGTGCTGTGCATGTCTCTGGGATTATGTGATCTGGTACAATTTTAAAAGTTTTTTTCATATGACCTTTCTCTTTGCAATAGAGCAGATTTCAGTCAGAAAGCTATAAAGCACTAACCTAAGCTATGAATAACGAACCATTTTCTGGTTAGTTGCAACTTGTCACACTTGTCCGTATGTACTTTGTACTTGGACTTGAAAATACTAAGACATCAACAGAGTCAAAACTTGGAGCACACTTCAAATGTTCATTGTTTTGCATTTTAGTAGTTCTTTCTTCTTCCTGCTGGCTTTTTGGAAGTTTTGGAGGTGACTGTGCAAGGGTTGCACAGACATCTGCTGCAACACTTTGCTGAGCCCTGCTTGGTGTCTCAGGAAAAATATTACCTGACAGTGACACATTAAGTCAGAGAAAATTACTAAAATTCTGTGCTTCAGCTCTACAAGCAGAATGTAGGGGAGACATATTTTCAGATTCATTAAGAGTAAAGAATATATTGGAAAAATTTGACTTTTCTGAAACTAATGATCATTCTTTTAAAGAATGGAACTACAAGTTTCTTGCTCTGGGGATATTAAAATTTTCAGGAGAAATGTAAACATCAATTATTGAATTTTTAAAATTTATAAATCCACTAAGATAGCCCATATAGTTTTTAATGTTTTTCTCCATAGTGCCTTGATGAAGATTTCCAATTTTGGCAAGCTTAATGTATGTTATTTCTGGGTATTAGTAATTAATTAGGCTGTAATCAGATCAATGTGCTATTTCATGAAATAATAATTTTTCAGCTGTAGATATTCTGTGGCAAGAGGAGCAGGAAATGAGGAATTAAAGAATGTAGTTTTGCATTAATTTTGTTGTGTGTCTTTTGCTTTTTAACAATAGTTGAAAACAGAAGTACATGCTTATTGAGAAAAGGATGCAGTAGAATGAGACAAGGAACACAGGTGAGGAAATTTTGAATTGAATGCTTAATTAATTTAAATTAAAAACCAATAACAACAACAATATTGTAAAAGGGCCATGATAATTCACTCTAAACAATAAAAAGAGATCTCTTCATTTCCAGAATATCCTTTTTAGCATAGTGTGTAGCAGGCACCAGGTATTAACTCTGGCACAGTCCTAGGAAAGATAATAAAGTCAGTCCTAACTGTTGCTAACAACTACTGGCTAGCTTACAACTCTGTGCTGACTGAATTAAACATTTAAAACTCCCAAAGTGTATGCATATATCCACAGTATAAAGCTGTGTCTTACACCAAATGGCATCCTTGTAAGAAAATAGCCAAGAATGGAATATTTATTATTGTTATGAATAATATCAATTGTTTCCAGTACAGTCTGTGGTCTGTGGTTCTTGTTAATACTAATATTGAAACTGCTTATTTTCTCACTTTCACTATTCTGCAATTCAGTCTGCAGTCTGTGTTTGGCTCCGTTGCTCAGAAAAAGGCTGTTCATACTTCTGATCCCTCATCTGCACTCTTCTCTCCTCCACTGACCCCTGAACTTCCTCTACCTGCTCTTTCTTCTTTTCTCTACCATCCTTCCCGTTCACCTCTTACTTTTCTCTGATATTTTTTTTTTGAAACTGGGGTTATGCTTTAAGCCTCTACCTTCATAAAGCCAAAACAAACTCACCAGACAACCAGAGATCCGCCTTGGTTTTGTTCTATTTTCTGATTGTTATCCTCTTCAAACTTCTTGAACTCTCTTTTACAACTACAATTTACTCATAGAGTATGTTGAGATTTTTTTAATTTTTAAAAACAAATTTAGAGCACTATGAGAAATTCATTACACATTTGTATACTGCTTACAGTTTTCCCAGAAAAAAATAAAGTGTTTAAAGATGTTGTTATATTGAGATAAAGTATTTTTTAATGATATTGAGTTGAAATTACTTAATTTATTTACCTAAGAATTTTTATATTGATGGTGAAAAGATAAATTGAAGCAACAATTAGGCTCTAAATGTCATTATAAAGGCTTCATAATTCTGGTTTAGAATCATGCTATGTGACAGTGAGCTACCAACTGACTTAAATGAGCAAAGATGACTGTACATCAGGGAGTTGGTATGTAAGAAAAAACAAACCAGACCAAAAGCAAAAATCACTTCATAGTAATTTCCATACAGCACAAGGATATCCAGGACTTTCCTTTTAATTTAATTAACTTCAGCACAATTATGTTTTGCGTGGCAAATGTTCTTCTCTTTGCTTACTTCAGTCTTCTGTCAGCTATTCATTTGATTTTAACTACCAGAAGAAAGTGTACTTGGGAGTGGCAGTGGCCTCATTTTAGAGAAATATGAAACAGGTTGGAAAAACACTAATAAAACTTGGGAGGAAAATAGTCTATGATGTCAACACAACCTTCAAATCCAGGAACAGCATTTATTAAAAAAATAAATATACACTTATGTCACACTCTTGTCATTAACATTTAAAGTGCAAAGAGTGGGCGCACATTCTATATTTAATTAAAACACAAAATTATGACTTCCATCTGCACATGCAGACCTGAGAAGGGGCTTAAGGTGCACAAAAAATTTACATCTGGTATTCAAATACTGGGCGGGGGGAGGAGATATTTTGACCATATCAGATATCACATCATTCCTCTAGTGTAGAATAAATATGATACTTTATTTATTATTTTTTGAAGACATTTTCAATATTTGAAGTTTCTCAGGCACTTCTATAGCATTTAAATCACATGGTGGAGCACAGCTTCCCAGAGTTAGGAGTTCTCTTCACTTATTTACTTTTCTTATTTTTATATTATGTTTCGGTTCCTTTGGAAACACACAGAGAATATTATTTTTCTTAGTGCTGCTTTTTCTCTAATTCTTTTGTTCTACATTTGGTGCCGAGGAGCACAGACCATGTTAAATCTATACAGCAGTCTGTAATATCCTTAACCATATGCTATTTTTACAGCAGGTCACCTGTGGAAATGCTTTTTGTCAACCAAATTCCCTCCTTTTGGCTTGTCACTCTGCTTGTTCACACTGGGGCTAATCCTGGTGCTGTCACTCTGCAGCCACAGAAGCAACCATCTGCTCTTTGCCCTACTCTGGCCTTAGATCAAACAGTAAGCAAATCCTTCAGAATAGGGAAAGAATTCCTGGGCACCGGCCATACGGCAACATATTTGGTCGTCATTTCATGGAGCCCTGTGTAGCACTGCAATAGCTGGGAAGTACAGCATCTTCCCAACATCTTCACTTGACGTTAAGGAGATTTCTCAATGCAAAAATCAATCATTCTCACCCACCTCAAAAGTGACAAAGGCACTTGCACAGGGTTTTGAAATAAGGTTATCAAGTGGACATCATGTACCTCAGAGTGGCAAAGACTAGTCCCATGCAGGAAAAGGCCATGCTGACTTCCCCACAGTCCAGCCTAAAATATGTTTGCTGACAAGGAGTTCAGGTGACCCAGAAAAATGTTGATTCAGAATTGTTTTCTTGGCTATGTGTGAACAGACCTGAAACACAAATGATAAGTCTGGGTAGCTGCAAAAGAAAATCCAAAATGCCAAAAGGGATCCTGATTTTGTGACAAAGGGAACTAGAGCCACTACAATAGCACAAGCCTGTAGACCTTAGCACAGCTTGCTTTTGCTGAAGAAGGGACTGCTGAGCAGAGAAGGGACTGCTGAGCAGAGATGGGACATAATCTATCACTTCTCTCTCTTATGGACATGGAGTGGAGGCAAAAAATGGTACAATTTTTGCTAAGCCCTGCAAAACATCATCTGACATTCCTTGAGGTAGGACAGAGCCTAACATTGTCACTGAGTAAGCATAACTGCTGGGCCTTGAAATATCTGTAGACAGTAACAGAATTGCTGAATTAAGAAGCTGCTGAGCCAGCATAATGAATATGACAAAGCAAAACCAATGCAATAACTTCATGGCTAAGTAAGCTCTAAATGAAAGAAAAGGGCAGGGTTGTTTCTCAGCCAGTTTCAAAGAACTGTCTTGCCAGTCTCTGGTATTTGGACTGGAATGGATTTAGCAAAACAGCAGAAGTTTGTTCTCTCAGAACAAAAACCAGTCTGCACAGCAGAGAATGTATGTGGCCAGTGGTCACAGCATTATAAGGAGGTAAAAGCCAACTCAGAAATGTAGCAAGGTGGGGTCACCAGAAGAGAATCAGCACTGCAAGTGCCAAAGGCTGTTCTGTCTCTTGAAAGGTAAGGATTTTCTCTGAATTGCCTTGAAACACCAGGCAGTATGTGCCTGGATCCATCCTCTAAGTGCCCCTGAGGGGATCTTGCAGACCTTCATGTGTTTGGTGGACTTAGGGATCTGGACAGATGAGTGTCTCATAACCAAAATGCTATGCTGCTAGTTACTGTCTGCTAGAGTTTATCATAAATATCCACTGCCATTTATATAGTTTAGTCATAGAATTGCTAAAAAGGTAGGTAGGCAGGTAGGTAGGTAGATAGATAGATAGATAGATTAATACATATATAGATAGATTTGATGCCATGTTTACCTTATCATTACCTCCTTGTTTTAATTTTTTTTTTTTTTTTTTTTTTTTTTTTTTCTATAATTACCTGTAGTCATTGGCTGGGTTTGGTTATTATATTACTCAGTTGTAACTATATATGCTGTTACTGTGCTTGCACTTACACAGTGGAATTCGCATAGGTTATCAGTCAACATAAGTTATTAAAATCATCATATATATATCCTGAATAGTTAGTCTTTTTCTAGCTGGAAAATATCCTTGCACATCCCTGCATCACTAACTCATTTGTACTAGCTATGTAATTTTTCAAGGTACATCTTTGGAAAATTAAAAGGGAGTAGTAGTACTGACATGTAATAATTCATATTGGTAAACTGTTAGCCTGGTTTCTGATATGTTTGGTCCAGGAGAACTAGCAAAGCTAGTAAACTACCATGCCAACTACCATGTCAAGGTATGCTATTTCATCTTATATAGCACTTACACGCAGTTTTATGTATCTTTCCTACTCATGTCCATGAAACTTTTGAGAAGAGTTCTACAGCTCCTAGTGGGACTTCTTTTCTGTTTGAACAGGGGCTGTTTTACGAAAAGAAACCTCTGGAAAAGTTCAATTGAACAAAGCATTTTGTATAAATATATGCTAAGATTCTGCAGAACTTCACAGAGAATGAGAGCTTCTTATGAGGGTACAGATTATCTTACAGACTAAATGAATTCTATATCACATTCAGTGTTTTCCAGGAGCCATAAACAGAATATTTTGTCTTTTTTTTTGCTTTATTATTAAGTTATATTTTAACCTAAGATTTAATATTGTCCTTTACAGAGGACACACACTCATTTTTTTCACATCTTTTTCCTTTAACAGACTTTATCTTTTCTTATTCTGTATTTTAATATAAAGCAGAAAATGTATGCAAAATAGAACACATTGAGCTCTCCTTTTAAGCACAAGCAGAATGTTTACTCTTGAAGTAAAGAAGAAACTTATATGTCAGCGTATTTAATTTTGAGTTTATATAAATTTGAGTCATTAAGCTTAAGTCTAGACTCAGAATGGCTTTTTTTCTCCCTGTCATCTGGTTTTAATTGGATCATAATTTTATGTCTTCACAGAATGACTCTCACATTACTAGTTTTTTAACAAAAACATAGATGCAGAAAAACGTGATTTTCCCCTATCACTTCCTATTTGTGTTTCTCAAAGACTTAAAGAATTATTTAGCACTTTAAGAACTATTTTTGTCCTCTTCTCCTGTTTCCCAGTTGAATTTCCAAAAAGAGGGGAGGAAGTTCTCGTTATCTCTTTTACAAAGTTAATTGTTCCCTTGTGGGGTAAGTTACTGAAATGGGAAACATAAAATGAAAGTCTGCAAGGTAAAGCTCCCAGCACTTCCACAGATGCTCAATTCAGTCAGCAAAGGTTTGGAAATGTACTGGGGATCAGATACGTTAATCATGGAAAATTGGTTCCTAAATCCAAATATTCCAGAGTGAAAATATAGAAAGCTGTTGCATATACCCCCTCCCAAGAAGCACCGTTTCAGATAGCTGCCATGTTGACAGCAGCTGTTCCTGAGTCCTCCTCCCTCGCCTTAAGGAGTGTAATATTAATGTCAATGTTTAGTCTGTGCTCAGATGTCTGTACTCACACAAGCAGCTATTCCTTGTTTCTTCATTTCCATCACAACAACACCCAACACATAACCAAGGCACTCTGATTTTACAGTGCCTGTTGTAATGGAATATGCTAAACAGGGAAGCCAAGTGCTGCAACTGAAAGCATTAATAATTCCTGGCAGATAAATAGGCATGCATCATGATACACCCAAATAACAGTAAAAATGTTATATATCTAACATATAAACAATAAGACTAATGAACAAATAAAAGTGTAAGATTTATTTTTCTTTGCTTTTTTTTGTCTAAAATGAAGAAGTAAAGTCAGGTCACATTTTCAACATGAAATCTGCAAGCATAAGTGCTTGGTACTTCATTGCTATTTAATAAAACTAAGATTCTAAGTAACGAGAAACAAACAAACAAACAAAAGCAACTCGTAGAGCTGGGGTTCAAGAATAAAAAATTCTTTTTTTATTTCACTCAATTACATTTTGTTATTCAAGACAAATTCATAAAAATAAGCATCATGGAAAATATACTATTCAGATGCTGCTCCTTGCTTAACCAAAATTAAGGTGGAATTTTCACTGTATTCTCACATAAATAAAAAACAGGCTGTGCTCTAAGAGGATAAATTTTGGAATTCTTAATTTTTCCTCATAAGTGTATTGCCTAAATAAATAGGAAAATAAAACACTGTTAAAATGTGACTGCAGAATTTACTCTTTATCTCTTCTTTCATTGCTTTCCATTTATTTAATGATTTCCTCTGGAACCACTTCTGCTTTCCATCATCTTTCTAAAGGCTTAGTGAAAACCTGTGTTGCTGCCAACTGCTGCTGCACCTGATGTTTTATTTCTGCATCTCTCTCTAAACTTGTGTATGAACTGTAAGACCTGATCCTATTCATGAGGCAAGTCTTTGTTTCCAACATTATGCAAAAAGCCAGTGGTGTAATTTATTTGGGTTATGATTTATTCTTTAACCACTGCATATGGTTAAATTTACAATTATGTTAATTGGGATTCGATGTGTGTATTAACAGGAGGCTGGAGGCCTAACTGAATTCCTTTCTGGCCTATTCAAAGTCACCATAAGTGTTATTTATGCCATTTCTGTTCTTAGTGCCTTTGCCAAAAAATAAAAGTCAGTCCTATGCAGTTTTCATCTAAAAATAAACACCAATGAGATCTTCTTCCTGTGGGATGTAAGGTCATTCTGTAACTCAGCATGGTTCATTGATCTCTTCTACCCCCTGTGCCTTTCCAGATTTATTGGAAATCTGTTCAAAGGAGAATATATCTTACTGCGCACTACTCTAGGAACTGCTGCTAAATGCTGAGTAAAAACTTTTATTTTCTTTATTCCCTGTCCTTAGAGACAGAACCAAGGAAAATCATCCCATGTTTCTCAGTCATCAGCTGAAAACAGATGAGATGGGGATGCAGACTGAATACCTTCTGCTGCTCTTCCTTTGGACAAGTTCACTAGTTCAGGAAACACCTTGGGACCAATTCACAGCAGTGTGTGTCTGTATTGCTTCTTTCATTAGCTTGAAGAGCCTCAAAGTAATTTAAGCCAATGATCTGGTTATTAATAAAGAACAGCACCAGACACAGGTCAGACATGCCTGCTTTGTTTTTATCTTCCTTTTAATATATCATAGTATTAAACAGTACTGTGAAGAGAGAAATCACATTGCAAGGAGCAAGAGAGATATCTATCTACCTATTTACTTCCTGTTAACCTAACCATATCATGGCATAGGGCAGTTCAAGCACTCGTGTAAACATATGTAACTTATTAGAAAAAATAGAGTTTCATCCACATTTACTCAGCTTATGCCCTCTCTTCTCAGTAAATTCTTATACAAAAAGAAAAACATAAGCACATGTGCTGGGAGTTTTACTGAAAGCTCAGCAGCTGCAATATAATCACTGAGATTTCATTCATTTTTTGTTGTTTTTTTTTTTTTTTATTTCTTTAAAATAAAGGTTTCTAGCAAGACTAATGTATGTGCACTCAAGCCAGCAGTATGTGTTGGATTAGTACAGCAGCTCATGAGTAGTAGGATCCTGGGGTCTGCGGAACTCCACTGAAATTAAGGGCTTGCCTTTGGGCCGCCCTGGAAAGCAGTATGCAAAAAGGGGGAGAGGCTCAGTACTTCTGGAAAAAGTAAGATGAAGTACTTTAAATCCTTTGATTCTTACTACAGAGGCACAACTGACAAAACACATTTGCATCAGGCTTTTTGTAAGTGTTATTTTCTGCTTTCCCTTACTGCTGGCCCACGCAGCTGTGTGCCCCTTCCCCATCTGAACTTTGTTCCTCTCTTCTCTATCTTCTCTATTGCTCTTGAACATGAACATTTACCTACTTTTGGCCTCATGTTTTTGCTGCCAGACATATAATGGTGAACTAGAAAGGTTATGCTCTTGAGTCCTAATAATTTAAGACTCTTTTCCTCATTTTTTTCAGTAAATTTGATAAAGTATTTTCTTTAAAACGTTATCTGATGTGTATAATATTAAGTTGTTTTTTTTTTTTTTTTTGTCTGCCTCATCTTCCTCCTTCATCCCAAAGGTAAAGTGGTGTTGAAGAGGCAACAGAATTCAGAAATGGAGTATTTTTCTTTGACTAGATATTCAAACACCTCTATCTATCAGCACCTCTCATATTCTCCAAAGACAACCTTTTGCCTTCATGACTTCTATAGCCTTCACCCAATCAATTCCTTTGATCTCTTCCCTCAAACAAGCATACAACCCTTATTCTAAAACTTAACTAAATAAATGCAACGGTATTTGTAAAGAATTTTTTATGTCCATGGGTGAAAGTTGCTATTTCAGCCCAGCATAATGGCATGCAAGAAACTCTACTGTCACAGTATCACAGTATGTTAGAGATTGGAAGGGATCTCAAAAGATCATCTAGTCTAATCCCCCTGCCGGAGCAGGAATACCTAGATAAGGTTACACAGGAATATGTCCAGGCGGGTTTTGAATGTCTCCAGAGAAGGAGACTCCACAACCTCCCTGGGCAGCCTGTTCCAGTGTTCTGTCACCCTCACTGAGAAGAAGTTTCTTCTCAAGTTTAAGTGGAACCTCTTGTGTTCCAGTTTGTACGCATTACCCCTTGTCCTATCATTGTTTGCCACTGAGAAGAGCCTGGCTCCATCCTCGTGACACTGTCGTACTTGTACATTGTGACGAAGCAGAAGTTCTCCGTGGATTTCCCTTGAAAAGTTTTAAGCTCTTTTGCCTGCTATCACTACTGCATATTTCATTTTTAGTCAGTAACTTATTTAATTAATAGTTAGTGAATTAGGTGGGTAGGTGGTGTGTTTCTCAAATACTAACTTTATCCCACGCCACAGAAACTAAATGCAGGGCCATTTTCAAGGAGGCATGACCTAAATTTCAGTAGACCACACAGGTGGTTGTCCTATCTGCATACACGCTACAAGCAGAATGGCAGACTTGCTTGCCTTGTGTGTTACCTCTGGAAGAGAGGCATATGAAAATTGCTTTGTACAATTTCTTTTCTTTCTTAAACTAGGTAAACATAATCACAGACCCAGGCCAAAATATTCTCAATTCCAACATACAGCCAACAGACTCCTTTCTCAGCATACTGTAATTCCAGCTCAAGATTGTAGTCCATTCTATCAAATAAACAGAGCTATGCCCTTGAAATTAAATTTGACTAACTAGCCTAAATCCCTGAGATTTACACAAACTCTATGAACATTTGTGTCTTCCAACACTGTAGCTTCTGCTTTGCAATGCTGGCCAGAAGGTGTCCATTTGTTTTGCTAAATAGGTGTCCTTTATTGGTTTAGTAGCTTTCGTAGGAAATCTAAGTTATCTCCATGTATTTTGCAGCTAAACGTTTAACACACAAGGGTATAAAAGTTGTGTTTCCTAACACTGTTCCAAGAGAAATACGGTGAGACTGATCCCTTGTAATTACAGGTAGTGATGCCAGACTGGGAAAACAAACATGCAGACAAACAAAAGCATTAAGGAAGCATCAGGATACCACAGCACTGAATAATGTAACATTTAGCCACCTTTGCAGCCAGCAGTTGAAGATAGGTAAGAACCTTACAAGATGATCCATAATAACCAGCAGGCTGAGATAACAGCTATAATGTTAAAACAGTGAAATAGCAGCTAGTCTAAACTAGCAAGGTAACTTCCCTAAAGTTGTGTTTAAATCTCACAGATAAATTAAACTATGCTCCATTTATTTTTCCCTAACTCGGTTGAGGTTTAAGACCTTAGAGCAAGAGCTAGCACCCAGAACTTACCACCTCCACCTATGAAATGAGCACTTTAAAGTTGGAGCTGGTGACCCTTCTCTCTCTCCTTCTCCCTCTTTCTGCTTCTGCCTCTCTCTCTCTCCCTCTTTTCTTCTTGCTGTAGTACAATGTCTATTACAGTAGGGCTTTTTTCCAAAGTGAAAGTGAAATTGCTTTAAAATTAGTTCAGTAGTTGTTAAAATAGGATTTAAAATAGGATTTACTGTAGACTTTGACTGTCACAGGCAGCACATACCCAACTGCTTCCTAGTTAGGGCGAATCATATGAAAAGTGGCTTTGAGTTATATCAGGAAGAGAAGGTGACTGAATCCCAGGTCCTCTGGATTTGAAATTAATACTCTAACCACTGACCCTATGTATAAAAGAAAAACACTGAAACACACCATGTCTCACAAAAAGAATGGCAAGTGTGACTGAATTTTGTGTACGTTCACAGCACACCTGCTGGATCGAGTTCCCAGTAATGTTGCAGGTAAGTTATAGATTCAAGCCAGCCCAAAGCAGTACAAGCCTTGTTAAAACTGTGGCATTCTTGAACAGACACAGCACAAGACTTCAGGTTTTTGAGGAACTCTTCTGCTGGAAACCAAGTCACTTCCACAGTTCAAGTGCTTCCAGAATAAGAAGTCATCTGAGTTGAGCTTTTAAGGATGGCAGAGTCGACTTACAGTGATCAAATTCCGCCTGACCTCCACTCAAGAAATTACAGCCCTTTCTGGAGTTACACATCAATTCTAAACTGTAGGAAAAAAAAAAACAACAAAACAAACAAATCCTGAAAGTATTGTTTTCTCATAGATGCATTATTTGAACTCCCTTTACATATGTAAATAAAAGCTAGACCCAGATTTCTCAGGATTATATCCTGAGATATAATATCCTTCCATTTCAAAATCAAGTGTGAAAGAAAAAGGCCACCTACAAAATGTGCAGAGGATCTGTAACAATTTTGCAGTTAATGCTTTTATCCAGACGTGACTGAACTTCATGCCCTCCTCAAGCTCTTCCCATCTGCTCAGCAAAACACAGGGTAAGAAAACATGTCACTACTGTAAATTGATCTTGAACTTTCCTGTTTTATATTCAGGCCTCCAAAAAAGTGCTTAAAGCCTGAACTAGAGCTGTGATATACTCAGGTAAGAAACAACATTGAGTTAGGCAGCAAAAATCTAGTCATCTTCTTTCTAGTGTGAATCAGGAGTAATTTCAGTGAAGTTAAAGGTGTGTTTCTAATTTACATAATGGAGATGAAAGCAAAATTTGTCTGAGAGCATTTCTAAATTTATGGCTTTAGTAAATTGTCTCAGGCTTTCTGGGCTTAAGTCAAAAAATAACATAATATCCTCCAAACCAATGTAATTTGGGCAACTTTAAGTATTACACTTCTGAGTACAGAAAATACAAGTTTATCGTGTGTGAGGGATCTTTTATTTTATCAAGATTGCTGAAAATATAAAGGGAATTAAATATACTCACACTAAAGTTACCTCCAAAAGCACATTTAAACAAGACTGACACACACAGTTAAAGGGGAAGAGCAAGTACAGAAAGTGCCTGCTCTGATTTACGGTAAATCTCTCCCTGAGTGAATGTGATGACTCAAGACCTGAGAAGCTTAGAAAAATATATATGACAGAGTCAGCTGCTGTTAACTTTATAGCTACAAACAATAAATATTGTATCCCCCACTATGAAATAAAATTGTCATGCCCTGAGCACTGAAAGGATAACACCAGCACCAAAATAATATTGTATGTCAAAAGCACTTGCGATTAATGATCAAAAAGAGAAAAAGAAAAGCCCTAAGTCTGTTTTTTAATGAGGTTTGTATTCATGAACCACAAAATTAGCAGGCATGTCTCAGTTCAAATAGTACTGTAAATGTTGTTTATTTAACTGGAAAGTGACTGAAACATTTTAACATAGCAAAAATTTCAACAGTACAATTTGTTACTCTTAACAAGGCAGTAAGTTTTCAGCTGCTATAATCAACAGAATGGCTCTATATGTATTTGAAAAAAACAAGGAAACAATCCTAATTCTGTATTCTGTAGACACTTCATATTTAAGCCAGTCCATCTCCAGACCCAGATCTAGATCTTAGAGCCCATTTATGTGATAAACATAAACATTAGCCAAAACTCTGCCAACACTTAGCAATGGTTGAACCTGCCTTATCCAAATCCTTTTGATAAACATTTTCAAATCATTCTAACAAATATTTATTCTTTTTATTCTGTTTTAAGCTATTCTGTTTATTTTATTTTAAGCTAGTAATTTTCTTTTGGGCTTTTTGATTATTCTGAGTAAGCTGAAGCTTCAGTAGTATCAAACAATTCTTTTCCATTGATGTAGATTCATAGAATCACAGAATGGTTTGGGTTGGAAGGGACCTTAAAGCTCATCCAGTTCCAACCCCCCTGCCATGAGTAGAGACACCTTCCACTAGACCAGGTTACTCCAAGCCCTCTCCAATCTGGCCTTGAACACTGCCAGGGATGGGGCAGCCACTGCTTCTATGGGAAACCTGTGCCAGTGTCTCACCACCCTCATAGTTAAGAATTTCTTCCTTATATCTATTCTAAATTTACCCTCTTTCAGTTTAAAGCCATTTCCGATGTCCTATCACAACGGACAAAGTGAATATCTTTTAAATACCATCAAAGCAACATTTAGTTAGATAAAAATACAGTTTAAACTATGTTGTAGTGTTCTTCCCTATTATCTGAGGGTGAATACTTAGAACTTTTTAAAAAAATTACCTGTGTTCACACCGACAGTGCATTAGGCTGAGATTCAGAAGACCTTTGCTTTGCTATCTTTTGTTGCTGTGGTACTGGTTGTATGGAGACGATGCTGGGAATGTCACTTGGGCTATATGATCAGTAGTAAATTAAAACTTCCCAGGATCGTTTTCTGCCAAGGAAGGCAACTAGAATAGTGCAATCTTTATTATTTGACTCTTTTAACAGTCAAAACATTTAAGATCTCCAGAGCAATGGTCCAAAACCTGTGCTGACTCCTGAACTACGACTGAGATGACAGGTTTGGAACTTGCTTGTCCTTCACCTTCTGTGATTGAGTTTTAGTATCTTATTGGGGTCCTATTCAGTTTATCTATATAGATGTGGCTTTTACTTCTTTCTTCTACAGTTTCCCCATCTGTAAGGAGGGGGCCATGATTCCTGCTTTCCCAACACCAGGCTTTGTAATCTACAAAGGAAAGCATTAGCTAGTTTCCTTAATAAAGAAAATGAAAATTATAGATTCATAGAATGGCTTGAGTTGGAAGGGACCTTAAAGATCATCTAGATTCAACCTCCTTGCTGTACACAGGGACACCTTCCACTAGACCAAGTTGATCAAAGCTCCATCCAACCTGGCCTTGAACATTTTCAGGGCTGAGGCAAAATGAACTGTTAGAAGATACCACACATACTTCCTCCCCTTATAATCACTGTAACACTTCCAACCTGACATCTGCAACAGCTCCTTTATGTCATTGCTTACCTTGTATAAAGTTATGCTGTTGGAACAGCAGCATTGACTTTCAATAATGTCTACTAAAGTTAAAGATTTTGTAAGAGATGTAAACCTGAGAAATATAGAGTCCTATAAGTTTTCTCATTGTTTTAACTATTATTTTTATTATTGAAATTGGAAATACGACATATTTAGTGTTACCTAATAGACTATAGAAACTGCAGTTCAGCAATGTGTTTTGCCACTTCCTTGCATAGTGTCCTGTTTAAATTAAGGAAGCTTAGCTGGGGTTGTAGAAAGTAGGCATTTTGTAATCAAAGTCATGGTGGTACAGGATTATGTTTTACTTTCAAAGCTTCAACATTTGACTACTATGTATAAAAGACATCTACTAGCATTGTTTCTTATTATTATTGGGGTTTTTTTCTAATGAGTGTCATTTCAGTACATGCTTGTGTTCTAGCAAATTGCGAAATAAATTTTACATAAGGAAATAGAAAATGCTGCTATTCAAAAAAAAAATGGCTAATGAGATATTTTTAGCAAACTTTAGGAGTCAAAGTGAGAACTAATGAGTGCCTTGAGTTAAGCAAATAATAAACAATTATATGGCAGTTGAGAACTGCTTTGGGGTTTTATTTGTTAATTTCCAGTTTTCAGATAATTTAATTTGGTAATGAAAGTGTAAATTTCTTTCTGTTTATCTAGCATTCCTTTCCACTCAAAACCTTTGGTTTGTAATTAAATAAAAACCAACCAAACAAAACCCTCAGTATCTATTTATTTGCTGTGTTTATAGTATAAGGTCATGCTCTTACATGCTCTTACATGTGTGAATAATTTTAAGTGGATAAACAGAATTAAAATGTTTGCAGAAGTATTTATAGGAATAAGGCCTAAATTCAGCTGGTAGTCACTGCTTGTAGAAAAAGTGCTTTTTTTCTGACAGAGCACTTGCCTTTGTTGCTTCAGCTTTATTAGCTCTCTTGAGAAACCTTTTTCAAGTCTGTGCATGTCTTAAATGTTGGTTGATAGAAAGTAAAAGTTTAGATCCTTAGAAAAGATGAAAGACAGTACATGTGCCATGAAGAGCATTTACTTGCTTTATTGGTAGAAAAGGCAGGTAAAGGCATTAGGTAAAACTGCTTTCCTCTCCGTGCCTACTCAGACACAGTGAAAGAGTTAATGATTAGATGCCAAGGAACAAAACACCATGGCCTTTAGGTAAGTATTTAATATGAAGGTTTTGGTCTCCTAATCTTCTAGAAATACTCTGAAAACAGATATCTTACAAAGGGGCTTGAGCCTGAGATGTGTATGGTGCAAGAAGACACGCATTGTCAACCACAGTGGACTTTCTTTGAAGCCAGCATCTTCCTCCTCTTTCCTTTTCCTGGCAGCCCAGTCTGCAGGAGACAAGGGAAGACTGATAGCCCTAGGAGAGCGCAGACTGTGGTGAAGTCCCCAGGTGGTTCTGTGAGATGCCTTGTCTACTTCTTTAAGAAGGGCAGAAGAGCAGACGGAAGAGGAAAGAGAATATTGTGGGAATGGGGAGAGAGTGATAACAAATTGCCTGCCTGCAAAGCAAATAGATGCCCATGGGGCCTTTTGTTTGCCTTTTAACTCCCTAGGTACCGGATGCATGTGGTGTTGTGCTAATCTTGAGCATCTCTGGGCCTTTCTTACCACTCAAGCAGCTGGGAGGCAGACATCTGCACTGTGAACTTACTGTGTGAGATGATTCTCTCACCTTCCTTCCCCCCTCTCCTGATCATCGTGATGAAGCCATGTGTGTGTACATTCAGGGATGCCTGCAGAATTTCCTCTTCCCTTGGAAATCCAGGGCTAATCTGAGAAGTCTGGTTCATAGGCAGTTTTGCACATATTCCCACAGAAGGAAATGAACATATGACTAATAATGAATGGCCTGGTTAATAACATCATTTTGGCAAAGTTGTCTGTGAGAAAATTGGTACCAAGAGTTGTTACCCTGACCTGTTCCAGGAAGCAACAATTCAGGGTGAAATAGGACATAATTTCAGTTTAAAGCACTGACTATTTATTTCCCACACCACTATCTTCAGTCAGCTCCTTCAAAGACATCCAGAGGTCACATGTAGCTCCTAAAGAGCCTGCCCAAAAAGAAAAGACTGACAAGCTCATTAACTTTTCTGGGACTTCTACCTTGCTTGAATTGGAAACACAGGTTCAGTTGAGGGAATAGCTAACTAGAGCATAAGGAGCAGCATCAGCAGCCTGGAACAAGCTCTGCACTAAGTCTGAGTGGGATAGAGTTAACAATTTTCATAAAAGCCTGTATGGTGCTGTGTTTTGGATTTGTGACTAATACAGTGCTGATAACATATCGATGTTTTGGCTGCTGCTGAACAGTATTTGCACAGCATCAAAGCTTTCTCTTTAATTTCCTCTGCCCTCCCTCCCAGTGTACAGACGGTGGCTGCGCAAGAAGTTGGGAGGAAACACAGCTGGGACAGCTGACCTGAATTAGCCAGTGATGTTTTGTACAACATCGTGCCATACTCAGCAATAAAAGATTTTCTCTTCCCAGGTGGTTGTTGCTTGCAGACTGGCTGGATATTGGTCTGCTTGTGGGGGGTTGTGAGTGATTGATTTTGCACCTTTTGTGGTCCCTCTTTCTTTAATTTATTAAACTGTCTATCTTGCAACACACTTTTCTCTCTTTTGCTGTTCTCATTCTCTCTGCATCTTTCTGGGGGAAAGAAGGTGGATCGAGCAAGTAGCTATGCAGGTCCTTAGTTACGGGCCAGCATTAATTTACCACAGGTCCTACGATATTTGCTCATGGTCATTGAGTTTCTGGCCTGGAATGACACACATATACTTGGTTCACTTGCACTGTGCCATAACTCCAGCTTTGTATGGCAGGCCAAAACTTTGACTCAGAATTGGGAAAAGAGAAAGAAAATTATTCCTCCAGGATAGCTGGGAGAATGTGGCTAGGCAGTCTCAGGAATGTTTTGCTAGCTCATACAGATAAACATCTATTTGGCTTTTCCCCATCTGGGTGATTATATGTCCTTACACACTGACCGTGAGTACCATTTCTGGCCTTTGCAGGTCAGTGAGGAATCTGTAGTCTTATACGATATATGCTTGTAAGGCAAAGGAGAATGGCTTTGTGCTACTGCTGCATTTAACTTCCATTTCACTGGAATACTTTGGATCAGTGGCCTTTCTCAGACCCCAGTATACATGCAGTTTTTACTTGCTGGTTTGTTCCACTTGTCTGTACTTTTCCACCATCACTGTGTGCTGCTCAGCACAGCACCTGCTAGGCTACTAAAAGTCTGGAGTCAGCAGCTGTCAGTTTACACCATTAAGTTTTCGTTTTACTCCTTCTGACTGGTGCTGTGGAAGCAAACACTGCAGCATTCCTCCCCTTCTTGCTTGGCAGCTGTACCTCTTAGATTTCAGAGGATGAATCCATTAGTGATTTTTATCAGTCCTCAGTTATCTGATCTTCACTTTACACATACTAGTAGAATATGGCTCTGAGTTGGTGGTTCCTACAGTACTATCGGCGTGTTGGGCTAGCGTCAAGGAAACATGGTTGTGAATCACACTAACACAGCTGAACACTACTTAAGCCATGCAACACTCATCTGAAGGAGTATAGTTGAGCTTTCCTGGTTTTTATGGTTGGTTGTTCTTTTTTGTTTGTTTGTTTGGTTTTTTGTTTGTTTTGTTTTGTTTTATTTTACTGCATTAACCTCCAATAAGCCATTTCCACATAAATTCCTTTCCACTATCTGGGAAAGGATATAATTTCACACACAAACGAAAAAAAAAAAAAGAAAAAAGAAAAAAAAAAAAAAAAGAAGAAAAGAAAAAGGTCTATTTCACATAACTATCACAACATTTTATAACTTACATTTTACTTTACGTCAGGAGAGCAGCTGACTGGCAGCAGTTTAACAGCACAGAGCAGAATCAGAAAGCAAACAGCTTACAGTGCAGTTTGCAACTTGGTGTGAAGAATAGCACTGCAAATAGATGGCAAGGCTGGGTCCAAAGAAATGGAGGTGAAAGTGCTAATTATATATAACTTGCTTGCACTCCAGACCATCAGATTTCTATGGCATATGCAGCTATGTTTCTGAGCTGAAGTCAGAAACACTTGATTTAGAAGATGAGAACATAGGGAAATTAACGTTGAAATGCAGTAAAGTACCATTATTTAAAGATAATAATAATTGCTGTAAATGGAAAAGTGGGCAGAGCGATTTTTTTTTTTCCCCTCTCTCTTTTTAATCCTTCATTCTTTACTCTTTCTTTTTAAGGAAATTCTTTGTCACTCCAAATGTTAAATCAATGTCACAGGTGCATGGCTGTTTTCCCTGTAAGAGTGCATATTGCTTTACAAGCAGATGCTATATTTTAATAAAAGGTGTTTTACACTGAATTTCAGTATAATAGAAATGGACATTCTGTAGCATGCATTCAACTCTAATAAAATAGGTTCATTATAGTAGAGAAGAATTATGAGTTTGAAAATATATTTTGTTCAGAATATTTAATAGGAAAGAACATATCATTCCTGTACGTAAATTGATAGAAACAGGATGCAATCAAAGTGAAAACGTGCACACATTAATAGGACCAGAAAAGGAAGGATTGTGATTAATATGTTTGTGATTTTCACATCTCATAGATAAAATCTATCAGCCAGAAATGAAAGCCATTTTTCCCCTTAAAACAAAATGAATACAAGTTTATGGGAACTGTATGGTAGGTCTTTGCTTTCAAGGACTTCTCTGTCTAGCAATATCTAATAGAAGTAATTGCAGTAATAAATAGAAGTAATTGCAGTGATAAATACTTCACTTGCTTACAACTAAATCTGATACAAATGAACACTAGACAGTAAGATGTGACAAAAGTAAGTCAATTGGGGTAGACGCTGAATAAAGGGATTGGGTTTTTTATCACAAAAACATAGACAGATCTTTTGGAAGGCTGAGTTCTGTTCCTGATTTGTCTGCAGAGGGTCTGTGCATCCTGAGTCAAATCACATAGAAGCCTTTCTAAGCAAAATATGTATATTTGTTTAGCTGGCTCTGTGATTCTAATCTAAAAGCTAATGTGGGATCATATAACTGAAGACAGTCAACTTTAGACAACCATATGTTTTCAAAGGCAGCTTTCAGTGTGGTTACATAGTGAAGGTGCAAAGCCCATTCTTACAAGATAATTTGTAAATCGCTTTATTGACAATCACTAATTAGTTCTTGAGTTTGTTTCATTTTGCAAAGTCTTCCATTCTCCAAAGTAAAGTTTATGAGAGATACAACGCCCTGTCCAATCATGATATAAAATTGAAACCATTAAGTCATTTACAACAGGTGTTGTGGATACTGAATATTTGCATGGGTTTGGAGCAAACTAAATGCCTTAGTTGAAGAAAAATCCATCAGCAGCTATCAAGAAGAAAGATTATACTCTTGCTTAGAATTTCCTGCACACTGGGTTTGCAATGATATGCTGGCTCTGGCTCGGGTAGAGTTAGATTTTTTAATAGTAGCTTGTATGGGGCTATGTTTCAGATTTGTGCAGAAAACAGCATTGATAACACAGGAGTGTTTTAGTTACTGCTAAGCTGTGTTTACACAGAGTCAAGGCATTTTCTGCCTCTCACCTGACCCCACCAGTGAGTGGCTGGAGGTGCACAAGAAGGTGGGGGGGACAGCTGATTCAAACTGACCAAAGTGATATTCTGCACTACATGATGTTGTGCTCAGCATATAAAGCTAGGGAAATTTGGTGTTACAGCATTTTGACTTCCCAAGTAAACATTACTTGTGATGGAGCCCTGCCTTCCTGAAGATGACTGAACACCTGCCTGCTGATGGGAAGTGATGAATGAATTCCTTGTTTTGCTTTAGCTATTGAATTGTCCTTAAATGATTTTTACTCTTCTGATTCTTTCTCTCATTCTGACACAGGAGGGATGAGTGAGTCAATGGCTGAGTGCTGCTTAGTAGCCAGCTGAGGTTAAACAACAATCAAGAATTATTACGTGCATCTATCCTTCCTCAGATAGGCATTCTTAGAAGAAAAGTAGATGGACTGTGGACTCAGCCTAATATGCCCATTTTAATGATTTTAAGTACTGAATGACTAAATCATGCATTCACAGCCTTCTCATCATGCCAAAATATTGAACAAGACACATTTTTGAATATGAGTGAGAAAGGAATCAGATTAAGAATACAGTAACTAAATCAGACATTCTCAGAGTTGTTTCTGTTTTCACTCAAATCAGGTTAAAAGTATAGACTGTGACTTGTTATTTCAAACTGTAATATGTTCAAAGAAACTGTGATATGCTAATGGTCATATTGCTCTCATCATACTGCATACAATGCATGAAATTAACAAAATGTCCCATTAAAAATATATCTATTGTAGATTGCCAATTCCTTTATTATTCTGAAAGAAGACATGAAAAAGATTGTTCTGATTGCTTACTCTTTTCTAGATATAACAGGCAACTTGAGTAGCATATTTTGCAAAATCCTAATTATCATGAGTGTGGTATAAAACCTAAAGTGTACAGACAGAGAAATAAGACTTCCCATTTTAGAAACACTTTGGGATATAGCTTTCTGTAATTTCAAATGGCAAATAGATGTGGGGTTTTTCTTAACTTTATGCTAAAAATCCTGTCTCTGCACAATTTTTCCTTTCCACAAGGTATTTTCCCCCTTTCAATTTCCAACCCTAACTTCTACGACTCGCTTAATATTTACACAAATATTCCACGCTTACGACCAACATAGCAAAGACTGAAGAAGTGGCTGTCTGCAGCTTTATCCAATACCAGAAGTTATTTCAATGAAAATGGAGTACAAAATTCATTCCCACACTTCACAACTAGGTCTTGCAGAGATTGCAGCTTTTGAACAAAAGTATTAAAGGCTGCTGAAGGAACCCCTTGAGTTTTGATATTTGAGGAAATTGTTTCTCATATAAGAGACATTCTCATCTGAACCAAAGGATTGAAATTGTTTCTTACATTTCTCTGTAAGTTTATAGCTGTTTATAACATTCAGTGTAATAATATATAGAAACTGAACGAATAGAAAATTCATCACAAGTTACTGAATCTGGTAGCCTGGTGGAGGTGAGGCTGCTGCATCGTCATATTCCTAGGTCCATTCAGCAACCAGACTGAGCTGAGCATATATCCTTGATAGACACACACACACACACATATGTACACTTCCACAATACACATATACATATTTTCATGGCTGGGCACACAAATTAACACAGATAGAAACACACACGGAAATACCAGTAGCACAGACAGCTTAGTCCTATCTTCATCTCTGGTATCTCAGGATGAAGGTCAGTTAGTGGGCAGTCTATACACACAGTACAGATCCTTCCAGTAGCCAGCTTTAGACACCCAGTCTACTCTGTAGCTGGTTCCTGGATCCTCTGGTTTCCCAGTTGCCTCATGCATAAAACCACACACATGCAAATGAGTCTGACTCCGAGACCTCACAGTCTCCCCAGTTGCTAGATTGGGTCTCCTGGATCCTCTAGTAACCAACACCCAGGCCACTCTGGTCTATACAGCTGCTCCAACACTTGGCTCCCAAGCCTTTGTCATACTCGTCAGATAGTCCACCTGGATGTTAGCTGGCGATCACATGCCAACATGCACCACTCCAGTCTCTCAAGTTACTGGCACCTGAGATACTTAGTCCCTATGATCTGCAGTCCCAAATTCTGGCGCTTGGCACTCAGGCCTTCATGTACACATTTTAAGAACGTACATGCATGCTGAAAATAAAGCTTCTTACTCAGAAATATTGTCAGAAATAAAGTTTAATGAGAGTACAGAACAGACTGAGTTGATCAAGCATAGGGTATGGCCAGACAAACATACTGACCAGCAGCCTGACAAGAGCCTTCTGGCCCCTTCTATCTTTTTTTCCACTCTTGTTTCTCCACACGTTGCCTGGATCTCTCCCTTTCTATGCCTTTGGTCCCTTCTCTAATCATCTGGTAACAGTCTTGTCCAATCCCCAAATACTATCCCGACATAACGCATTGAGCTCCTGACCTCTGCAGGCAGTATCCATTCTCAGGCTGTAGGCTTGCCTGAAGACTGAATCTGCCTCCATCCTGTTGGCTGATGGTGATATGTTTCACTCATAGCTCATGGAGTTGACACTCTCTTGGGATGCCCTAGGAGAAGCTGAGTTAAGGTAGCTCATCCCCCCACCTGTTGTTGTGCCTCCGAGCTTCTTCATGTGTGTGGAAATGAGCCTTTAATCACAAAACCTAACACAATACAAATCCATCTGAAGTTGGTTTTCCCTGTTTGTTTGCACTTGGATCACGATAATACCATATTACAGATCTGGCTGGGCAGGGACAAAGGAGGCACATTTGTAACTCCTATGGGCTCATATTTCAGTCAGCTGTTGCTTTTAGGTAATCTCTATTCAGATAGGAAGCAGAAGATTTGTCAGCTTACTTATGCAAGTCATCTCCCTTGCACCTAAACTTTGTAATTCCTGTTCCTAAATTAAGTGGGACCTTCGCTATGTGGAATGAAGTCAGACTCTTTGAAAGCCTCAAGAGAGAGATCACCTCTGCCCAATTAAGTTCCTTAATCTTCTTTCTGCAGGCCTAACTTTTAGATGAATGAGAGAGAAGGATGGAGGATGCAGTAACCTAGGACACATCATCACTGAGACTCTGCCTCTTCTCACATAAAAACAGTTGTAGAGAAATAGAAAAAATTTATAGCATCTTAAGGCAGATAATTAAACCAGGCCAACTAATTAAAGACTGAAATGGCCTGTACCTCTCCAGTGATAAAGGCAATTAAGGGTGATAAACTCAAATGTAAACAGTCTAGGCATCAACATTTAATCTGATGAATTTCACCTTAAACTCATTAGTTAGATGCGTAATATAAGAGAACTGGATGGTGCTATAAAAACCTTTAAAGTTATCCATCTCTTAGCATATGTAATATATCTATTGCTTATCATAAGAACTGATGAACTAGAAACAAATTTAACGACTGGTAAATTTAAGTAAATTTACTGGTAATTTAAGTAAGTTAAAATTAATCTCTTTCAGTATTTTATGTATGAAAGTCAAGGTCCAGTAAGCTCAGAAGATGTCTAATTCAAACATGTTCGCGTTAGTTTTAAACCAGCATACGGTTAAGCCAGGACACTGCAATCCAGAATATTCAGGGAGTAAAGTTTGAGGGGTTTTAAAGGTTTGGCTTTTTTTTTTTTGCTTGTTTTGGTTGGGGTTTTTTTTGTGGTTTGTTGGTTTGTTGTTTTTTTTTTGGGGGGGGGGGGTGGATTTAAGAGGATTTATTAATATCTATTAAGAGAAGATCAGGGGGAAAACCCAAAACAAAATAAAAAAAATCAACAAAAAACCAAAACAAAACCACAAAACCCAACAAAATAAAACAGCATCATGTTACAAGGAAAGAAACTAGAACTTTTTTTTTTTTTCTAGGGATTATATTAGTAATCACTACACGTGCTTCACGTCCTGGTGCTTTCAGCTAAACCTGACCCAATAAAGGCAAAGCTTGGAGAATCTAAAGTAAAAGCAATGTACAACTTAAGCAAAGGTAAGAATTTGGATTTGTGCTCATAAATTCCTGTTCAGTATTACTTCAGGTACCTACTTTATTCAATATGGTCATTTAGCTGCAGCTTACTTAAAAGCAGTGGATCATATACATATCTTGTTTATTCTTTTTTTTCCCCTGAAAAAGCAAATAAACACCAATTTTATTTTTTAATTTTTCGTGTCCTTGGTACGCCTTACAAATTTTGCTAAGTATTACAGTTCTTGTAAGACTGATTTGGCAGCTGCCAAGATGCAGTCAGAGGTGAGCACCATGATAGGAAAATACTTAAGCACAAGTGACAGGCTGCATGGCAGCAGCAGCATGACATTTTATCTCAGATACAGACAATGTGGGCAGTATCACACTGCATTTGATACATACAGGGGACAGGTGTAGTAAGTGTGGCAATGTACAAGTAAGTACTTTGAAAGACTATGACAGGCAAAATCTGACATATTAAGAAATGGAAAAAAAAGAAAAAGAAATGCAATGAAAACCAAAATAATAGATTCTATACCTTGAGATCAATTTAATCCTACATTAAATTAGCTGTATGTACACTGTACAGGCAACATTAAAAAAATACTTAAAATATAGTTTACACCTGTCAGTTAGAAGATTTATTTCCACACAGTCCCAGCCCTTAAAAAGGCTTGAGACTCCCTGCCTAAATAAAATACATTTATATATTTAAGTAAAATACATTTATTCTAAGTGCAACTGTTACACTAGAGAAGAGAAAAAAAGAATACAAAGAAAAAAGTTTCCTTTAAGCATACTTTCCTCTTGTATATGTGTTCTCTAAGCTTTGCATTTAATTACATACTGTGCCAGATCCTTAAAAAAACCAAATCAAAACAGGTTAAATTGAATTAAGTAGAATTAGGCTGCTCAAATATTTTGCATCTTTTAAAATTTGAGCCTTGCAAGATATCCAGAAATGTTTGTTTTTATTACCAAGAAGTAAAGAGAAATCAAACTGCAAGATAAGGATATGACATTTCTCTACCTGAATATCTTTTATGCTACATTTCTTGTTTAGGGCTTGCATAGATTTCGTTCTTTTCAGCCTTGAATTAGTAGGCAGTAAGCTCCAATTCTCCATTTTCCTGCCCAGTCACATGTCCTTTCAGGAGGAGATCTCCAGAGCTTTCCTGCTCTACTGTAGAGCATGGCACCTCTCCCTGGGCTGTGTTTTACAGGTACAGAGCAGCAATGTACAGTGTAGCCCATCATGTAAGAAAAGTGATACAGAGAACTCACCAAAGGAAGGACCTGTATACATCACCAGCAAAAGATGAATAGCAATGCTGTGGGTTCCTAGGAAACTGCAGCTTGTAAATTCTAGCCGCCATGAATGATAGATGCATCATGAAGCCCAAAGTAAAGAAAAAAGTAGATAACGAGACAACTTTTTGTAGGACACAACCTTAGGTTTTTTTGGTTTGTTTTTTTTTTACCTCTCAAAATATGTTTCTTTATAGTAAAATTTATTGGGAATTTAGTTCACTGCCCTGGCAGAATTAATTATAGCAAATATGCCTAAGGCACAGGATGTTAAAGTTTCTTTAACCATTCCAGATGTCTAATAATCTTCCTATTCTCAGGAAATTTGCACTATTGGTAACACAAAATTATTCTTTGGCAAGGAAAAGGTGCTTGTTTTTTCAGTGCCTCAAGGTTGCTTTTTTCCTTGCAATTTACTGGCAGCACTATTTGGGAAGAGAGAAAATGTTTGCTTGCAGGATCAATGGGAAAAAGAGAGCACAGGTGAAAATGGAAAGTAAGAAAGTGAGAAAGACAAATTTAAAACTATAGGAGGGAAAAAACCCAAAGCCTGAAACCAACACCACTAATGTAGTGAAATCAACTAAAGAGTATTAATAAGAAGCATTCTAATTAAGAAACAAGTGGGAAAAGGTGACAAAGTCATAACTAATGTAACACCTAAAATGTGTAGAAGACTATTGAGAGACACCAAAGAAAAAAACCAGAACCTAGGATGCTTTGAAATAGAGGAAATTTAAATATAAATATACCAGAAAAAAAGATTAATCCTATGATATTTTTCTGAAGTAGAAATGTCTGGCTTTCTAACACTAAAGAACCATCTAATAAATGTTTCTTTTAGTATAATAATACACAAATATCTTCCATTCCAACAGTAACTCAAAAAAATATTTAATAGCATTTTATAGTAAAGTTAGATATTTCAAAGAAAAAAAGATTCAAAGAATCAGGATTAATAACCTCAATCCAAAACTATTAAAGAGCTGAGCAAGGGTTTTTATGGGCCAATAATATTGATTTTCAATAAGTCCTGGACATGCGAAAAGCTCCAGGGAACTGTAAGAATGCTAGTGATTTATCAATATTTTAAAATCTGTAAATAGTGACCACATATTACAGGTTTGAAATATATATGCTGCACAAAAATTACAAAAGTGATAGTGTAGGACTTGACTGACTGTATTAGCCCTCTTTAATTATTTTTTATGCCAATCAGCAATGGGGCTATAAAAATCAAATTGTATAAGCTAACTGGTTTAGTTTTTGGGGGTTTTTGGTATTTTTTTGTTTTTTTTTTTTTTTTTTTTTTTTAATTTCAACAGTACTAATAATTTTCCAGTATACTTTGAATTCAGAAGGCTTATGGTCGTTTTTAAGAAAATAGAATAAAAAAATCAAAGCATAAATGCAAAAGCAAAATAAAATAAAACATAACACATTTCTTTGATCAGACACTGGATAAAGCAATGTTTAAGTGGACGTTTTTCTAACGCTGTTCTACAGGCAATTAGTTCCTAGCCTACATGCATTTGAATATTTTTATTAATGATTAACACTGAATGGAAGTTGAGAAAAAAAAAAAAAGAAGAAGAAAAAAAAAAAAGATTTATGAGACATCAAAACCAAGCAGAAGTAATTGAGCTGTATTTATTTCTGACCATAAATTATCATCACATAATAGAAACATTTCTTTCTTTTGACTTCAGCTTCTTGAAAATTAAACAAATTAATAAACTTTTGATCTCAGTGATATGATGTATTCCAGAATCCAAAATAAATTGTTTCAAGAATAAAAGTTAATTCCTAGTTTTAAAACCTTCCAATCCAGGCTTAATCTAATATATAACTCTGTTGAAACAAATCCATCTTGGTTAGGTCTTGTTTTTATAAAGAGAGGAATGAATTTATATTTAAATAATGTGCTTAAACTTTATTGCAGTTATACCATTTAGTAAAAAGCAGACACTGAAAACACTGATCTAAAACAATATTCCTAGTAGTGAACTGATTTCATATCTAGGTTGAATGAAATTGAATGGATCATCATTCCCATCTACAAAGGAAAAAAAAAATGTCTGAGGATGACCCTATTACTAAAATACGAAATATGGGAGTACAAAGAAGATACAAGGCTCTACATCTGTATTTTGGAGAAGCCATCTTTTGCCCCCTACTGCCATTTGACTTACTGCTCAGATTACCTAGTTATATCTAAAGGTGTATTAAATGCTAAATGTCCATATTTGGAGAAGAGAGGTGCTTGTGATGGGCAACTAAGTTATGAGGAATAAAGACAAATAACATACACATCCGTTCTAGAGAGCACTTATTCAGAGAGGTATATAATAGAGCTCAAGCTCACAGTGCAGCTGGTGCCTTTATAAAAAACCTGATGCTTTACCACCTAGTAGATTAAAACTCCCAATACTGAATAGGAATCACAAATATCAAGTTCATCTAGCAATTAGGAAAATAGTCTTTTCAGATTTATAAGAGTCTGGCAAAGTAAGGAGGGACATATATAACTTTAAGGCATGAAAGTTGCAATCTTGTCTAATGGCTAATAATTTGCCATTTATAATGAAAAATAAAAATTGCAATAAATACTACTGTAATAATCTGAAAGAAGACTAAGTGAAGAGGACCTAGTTTTTAATGGCTATTTATTATTTTTATAGTGATTTTTCCTATTATTTATATTCTAAGAGTACTTATAAGTCATATCTAGGAATGGGACTTCATTACTTCAGGAACTTAAAAAATAATCAGGACATTAAAAAATTTTAAAGACTTTAAAAATTACATGGCTAGTGGGAGCTATTTCACCTAGGGCCCTTCCTTAACAAGGTCAGGCTCTGTCAGGTGGCTAAGCACCTCTTTCTGATACAGGTGAGGCAATTTCTCAGTCTTAGAGAAAGATTGTCTAATCTACAAGTATGTGTTAAAGGGGTGGTTAGGAGAGGGAGGGCAAAAAAGAAAGTCAGGTAGCTTAGCACAAGGTAAAAAATATATGACTGACAGAGAAGCACCTTAATTTTTTGTAAGATCTAGAGAAGATGGTAGCCTGCCCTTATCAGTAAGATGCAGATTACAGCTTTGTCTTTGCCACTGTTGTTGTGCTGTGCACTGTAAGATCTAGAGAAGATGGTAGCCTGCCCTTATCAGTAAGATGCAGATTACAGCTTTGTCTTTGCCACTGTTGTTGTGCTGTGCACTGCTTGCAGCCCTCAGTATTGCAGTAATTGTTCCATTTCCAAACCATTACTATACTAAGTAGAAGGTAGGTCTTACACTGGATACAATGAATATCATCATTAATATCTCACAGCTTAAAAAACCCAATAAAATGCAGTGATTCTCAAGACATTCTCATATTTGTACCGAATTTAGGATCACAAGAAAGATGACACTGCTGAGATATTTTCTTTTTTTCATTGATCATTTGTAGGATAGCACCCCATAACAACCCTCGGATGATAAAGACAATACAAATACAAATTAAAAGCTCTCATTCTTCAGTTCTGCAGCTGCTCAGAGTCACTGTATTGAGACAAATTTATTGCCTTCCAGAGCTAGTTTTTTCCAAATAATGAAATATTTGGCAACCAAATCCCTTTGTATTCCCATTGAAAGCTCTTCGTCTACTCTAATATGTTTTAAATGCTGTTTTAAAGACTGAAACTTTGATGACTTTGTTCTAAAACTTCTGACTTATTGAAAGTAACCATTTTTCTTTTTTTTTTTTTTTTTTTTTTTGTGGGCACAGACAATTCTGACCTATGAAAGTTCTCTCAGTGCGGATTTTTAGTTTGAATGAAGTACAGCAAGTTAGACAGGTTTCAAAATAACTATTACCTAAAATATGGGACACCTTCGATCACAGTACAGGCACACACTGCGCTCAATTTTAAGGTTTAGGCTTCCTAGCAGATTGCTTGACCATGAAAATAACTTCTTTTTCTTTTTTTTTCTTTTTTTCATAGATTCTTAGACATATAATAACTTCTACATTATTTAAATAATTGCATTGATTGTATTTGAGTGTAAGATCTGTATTTTATAAGTCAGTAGTTAGGATACTCAGATGGGCAGCAGAAAAGTGATACAATAGGGATTTATGAACATAGCAATTAAAGAAAACTCATGAGTAATCAGAGAAATTGTTTAACTAATAGAAAGGACTTTTTTTGCCATTTATTTTCCTGCCAGAATTATCTAACAGCCAAAACAAAATTTTCTCATTCTTTGTGTCATACACATACTTTTTAAAAGCGTATTTGTACTCTCCCCCATCCTTTCATATTTTTGGTTAAGCACTATACACATTTTCCAGAGGAACTCTCACAATGCTTTATATAATGACATTAATAATTACATTTCTCTGTTGGATATATCTCTTATAGTCATTATAGCTATGTTGTGTTGAGCAATATGACAGAGGAGTGCATGCAGGTTTTACAAATTCCCATCTTATTGCAGAAATTTCTGAATGGTTGTCATGATATCCTAATTTTCCTGAAGAAATGTCCCAACTCTGTGTACCAGTAGCTGTTCTTATTGTCTTCTTATTCTCTGTAGCAGAGATGTTAATTCATAAGTTCAGTTAGAAGTCTTTTAAGACCAGTACATGAGGCAGTCTAAGAAAAGCCTACTTTCAGCCTCATGGTTTGACTTTCAGCACGCTTTTTCTTTAGTACTTCCTTACCCTTAACAATTCTGGAAATAACGTCCCTTTTCACCAGCTAAACTAAAGTTTCCATGTGGAACCATAGTTTTTTTGAACTGGGAATTCACTCCTTACCTATGGAGTACATGTGCCAAAAAGAGTTCCCTATTGCTCTCAACCAGTACAAAAGACATTTGTCCATTTAACCACAGAAGAAAATGACACAAGGAATTAGAATCACAGAATCATAGAATAGTTAGGGTTGGAAAGGAACTTGACATCATCTAGTTCTAACCCCTCTGCCATGGGCAGGGACACCTCACACTAAACCATGTCACCCAAGGCTCTGTCCAACCTGGCCTTGAACACCGCCAAGGATGGAGCATTCACAACCTCCCTGGGCAACCCATTCCAGTGCCTCACCACCCTCACAGTAAAGAATTTCTTCCTTAGATCCAATCGAAACTTCCCCTGTTTACGTTTGAACCTGTAATCCCTTGTCCTATCACTACAGTCCCTAATGAAGAGTCCATTTCCAGCATCCTTGTAGGCCCCCTTCAGATACTGGAACGCTGCTATGAGGTCTCCACACAGCCTTCTCTTCTCCAGGCTGAAAAGCCTCAACTTTCTCAGCCTGTCTTCATACGGGAGGTGCTCCAGTCCCCTGATCATCCTCGTGGCCCTCCTCTGGATTTGTTCCAACAGTTCCATGTCCTTTTTATGCTTAGGACATCAGAACTATACACAATACTCCAAGTGAGGTCTCACAAGAGCAGAGTAGAGGGGCAGAATCACCTCCTTCAACCTGCTGGTCATGCTCCTTTTGATGCAGCCCAGGAAACGGTGCTGTGAGCACACACTGCCAGCTCATGTTCATTTTCTCATCCACCAACACCCCCAAGTCCTTCTCCGCAGGGCTGCTCTGAATCTCTTCTCTGCCCAACCTGTAGCTGTGCCTGGGATTGCTCTGACCCAGGTGTAGGACCTTGCACTTGGCATGGTTAAACTTCATCAGGTTGGCATCAGCCCACCTCACAAGCGTGTCGAGGTCCCTCTGGATGGCATCCCTTCCCTCCGGTGTTATCAACCGAACCACACAGCTTGGTGTCATCGGCAAAGTGGCTGAGGGCGCACTCAATCCCGCTGTCTATGTCACCGACAAAGATGTTGAACAGGACCGGTCCCAACACCCATCCCTGAGGGACACCACTCGTTACCGGTCTCCAGCCAGACATCGAGCCATTGACCACAACTTTTTGCATGCAGTCATCCAGCCAGTTCTTTATCCTCCTAGTGCTCCATCTATCAATTGATGTCTTTTCAATTTAGAGACAAGGATGTCGTGTGGGACAGTGTCAAAGGCTTTGCACAAGTCCTGGTAGATGACATCAACTGCTCTGCCCCTGTCCATCAGTTCTGTAGCCCCATCATAGAAGGCCACCAGATTGGTCAGGCAGGATTTCCCCTTAGTGAAGCCGTGCTGGCTGTCACCAACCACCTCCTTGTTTTTCATGTGCCTTAGCATGCCTTCCAGGAGAATCTGCTCCAAGAGTTTGCCAGGCACAGAGGTGAGACTGACTGGTCTGTAATTCCCTGAGTCATGCATTTTCCCCTTCTTGAAAATGGGGGTTATATTTCCCTTTTTCCAGTCATCGGGAACTTCATCTGACTGCTATGATTTTTCAAATATGATGGCCAGTGGCTTAGCAACTTCATTCACCACCTCCTTCAGGACCCACGGATGGATTTCATCAGGTCCCATGGACCTATGCTCATTCAGATTCTTAAGATGGTCTCAAACCAGATCCTCTCCTACAGTGGGCCTAGGGTCTTCATTCTCACAGTCCCTGCATCTGTCTTCCAAGACTTGGGTGATGCAATCAGAGCATTTGCCAGTGAAGACCGAGGCAAAGAAGCCATTAAGAACCTCAGCCTTCTCCAAATCCAGGGTAGCCAGTTCTCCTGATAGCTTCCGGAGGGGGCCTATGTTGTCCCTAGTCTGTCTTTTATTCGTTACGTACATATGGAATCCCTTCCTGTTATCCTTAACATCGCTAGACAAGTTTAATTCTAACTGGGCCATAACCTGGTCCCTAGCTTCCCGAAAAACATCCCTGTATTTTTTTCAGGCCGCTTATCCTTGCTTCCACCTTTTAAAAGCTTCTTTTTTCCTTTGAATTTTCCTGAGCAGCTCCTTATCCGTCCAAGGAGGTCTCCTGGCTCTCCTGCTGCACTTCCTTCTAGTTGGGACACAACACTCCTGAGCTTGCAGTAGGTGATCCTTGAATGTCATCCAACAGTATTGGGCCCCCCTGCCCTCTAGGGCTGTATCCCGTGGAACCTTACGAAGCAGGTTCCTGAAGAGGTCAAAGTCTGCTCTCTTGAAGTCCAGGGCAGTGACCTTGCTGCACGCCCTTCTCACTGCCCTGAGGATCTTGAATTCGACCATCTCATGATCGCAACCAAGGCTGCCCTGGAGCGTCACATTTCCAACCAGCCCTTCCCTGTTGGTGAGCACGAGGTCACGCATGGCACCTCTCCTTGTTGGCTCCTCTATTACTTGCAGAAGGAAGTTGTCTTCCACGCAGTCGAGAAACCTCCTGGATTGCTTGTGCTGGGCCATACCAGATATCAGGATTGTTGAAGGAGAAGTTTGAGGACAAGGGCCTGTGAATGTGAGGCTTTTCCTATCTGTCTGCAGAGTGCTTCATCCACAGATTCCTCTTGATCAGGTGGTCTGTAACAGATCCCCACAGTAATGTCCTCCATCGCTGTTCTACCTCTGACCCTGACCCACAAGCTGTCTGTTGACTGCTCACCTGTCCCCAGACAGTTCCATACTCTCCAGCCTATCACTGACATAAATAGCAACTCCCCCTCCACATCTGCCAGCCTGTCTTTTCTAAAGAGCCTATTAGGTAACATTCATGTTAAAACCCTACCAGAAGACAGGTACTAACAAAGATATATTTTGTATGACTCCATTGCAGACTGGATGTTCCATGCTAAATACTAGAAATCTATCTTTATTGAGGCAGGGGAGTTAATAATTCAGAAGTGACATATGGAAAGGAAGTTGCAAGGAGGCAATTGGTCACCATTTGAAATAAAAATAATTTTTACATTTTGAATAATTTTATGATTTATTTGCTTTATATATTATGTATTTTTTAAGTTGTCAGACCTCCTCAGCCCTCTTTGATCTCTAGGTGGATATTTTGGCATTTACAGTGTCCCCTATCTTCATTAAGCTGCTGCTGCTGCTATTGCTTTTCTTATGTTTCTTCAGCTACAGGCCAGTCCTCATCTGATAGAGGTCCACATGGAGATGCTGAAGTCACTTAAGTCAATTTAAATCAGCTTAGGAGCTGTTATTAATGCAACTAATATGACCTACCTGCTACCTTTTTAAAATGTTTACTGAATTATTTCAGTCATGTTATGTGTATGTATGATTGCTACATATATAATGAGACCTTTACTAATATCTTGAAAATATCTGCAGTATCACTGCCCTGTGCAGGAGCAACCAGAGGTTCTCAATTCATTTTGCACATTCAAAAACCAAATCTCTCTAAATTTTCTTAAATTAAATAATAATCACTGACTACAATATATAGACAAAAGATGAGTAAAAAAAATAGGTCTGAACACCTGGCCTCAACATTTAAGCAAATATATACATATATTTAACTATGCTTTAAAATATACATTCCAGTGTCTGTATTTCTTAGTGCAAAAATACAGGCTTCCAGTCCTTCAGTCAAGTCAGGGAGTAGCCAAAATCAATGGCTGGTGCTGTGAAGAAAAAAGAAAACCCTCTTCTTGCATGTGGCCTTTCTGAGTTTAGAGAAAACGCCTAAAATCACCTGTGGGAGTATTCAGAGCTGCTAACTGGCCACAGTAAACTGATCATGAGAGATGGCAGAAATTACTTGTTCATTATTGGCAGTGCCAGTAATATCATAACAGTGCTTGATTATATACTAAGTAATATATGCAATCTAATATCTGTAAAACTAACTAACCACATTTTTATATCTTTTCCTTTTTTTTTTTTTTTATTTATCCATATTAATCGAATAGCTGTTTGTTTTGGTTGGCTTGGGGGCTTTTTTCCTGGCAATACTCTGAATACTAAAATCTATGTGGTGTTCTATCAGATTTTTCTTCGTTAACAGTAAAACCTATGTATCTACTGATAGGCCTTAGCCTTCTTTTCCAAAAAATGGAAAACATGAACTGAAGGTGGTCAAACCCAAAACCATTGTGAGGTTGGACACGGCTCCGACAAACATGGCAGTAACTACTGTGTCTTTTAAAAATGATGAAGTTGTGTTTCAATGACTGTATTTTCATTCTGTTCATTTCAGTGCACAGTGTTCTTGATGGTGAGCCATATGAAGGACCTAGTTAAAAAACTAGCTTTGCTCCTGTTACATGGAATGAAACAGGGATCTAATTAAAAAATAGAATTTACTAAAGCACTCACAGAAGTCCTTTATGTTTATCTTGTTTTATTGCATAGTTTAAAAAGAACAGACAGCTGTTCAGCCAGTTAATTTGCCTCTTCTCTTGGTATATTAAAACTAGCAATAGACCACAAGGGCACAAATCATTGCTTTCACTCAGCTATCTGTTCATTTGGTAAATAAAATGGTGAATACTAGAGTAGAGTCCTAGGTCTCTACCTAAAGTACAGAAAATTTGGGTAAGGCTTGTTGTACAATCTAGAGATGTGTTTTGGGAACATCTACAAAGGACAGTGGTTTATAATTCTGTCTTTCAGATGTAAGGCACAGGATCGGTCCTTAATAAATTGTGGTCCCCTTACAATTAAGTAGGCACTGATGATTTCCTCATATTTTTTTATATAGTAACTCATTTATGTGAAAAGCAGGTATATATGCAAATGCTTTGCAATGAAAGCAGCAGCTTTTCATAATGAGTTTGAATCAGTGAACCTAACTGTGCAAGAAGGATTAAATGCAGATTAAAGACCAGTCTATGTTAGGTTTTTTATTTTACACCAGGTTTTTCTCTGGTAGCACAGAACATTATGTTTGGTTTTCATTACATTTTGTTTTCTTTTGTGTTCACTGGGAAATGCACTTTATATTTTGTTTCCTTTTTACAAAATGGTTGATTAATCTTCTCATAGTTCTCTGCATGATTCTTTTTCACTGATTGAACTACCTTCTTTGGTTCATTTATCACCAGTAGGTTCTCCTGGATATTAATCAAAGACTATAGAATCTAGTGGGGAAAGCTCCTTGCTACTGCATCTTCAAAACATCAGTTCAATAAAATCCTGTATCATTTAAATATCTTATTCTTACCATGATACACATGTAACTGTATTTTTAACAGTAATTGAAAGTAGTAAGGCAAATAGAAAAATGCACAGCTTTAGACTTTCCAATACAGATTTTTCCTGGCATGACTAATACAGTTGACAGTATCCATATATATTATGTGAATAAATAGAAATTGCAATGAGTACATTCTTACCTACTTGTTAAAAATACATTATAAATATATGTATATACAGAGAAACTAAAAAACATCAAAGTATTTTATTTGGAACTCCTCCTGTTTGCCAGCTGCTTTACATAAAATACTTTTTTTTTTCAGGGTGTGTATTTACTCAGTCATCAGAGAGACTGAAATGTAGATGAACAATGTAGTACATGTTTTGAAAACTAAGTTATATATGGCAGTGGAATAATTTTCCAAGCCTTTGTAGCTCTAGCATAAGCCATGTTCATAATCAGATCCGACAATAGAAAATTTACAAGAAAATACGCAACATATATATGTATATATATTGTATATATAGGTATATACATAATTAAGTGTATATACATATATGTATGTATTTATGAAATACACATTGAACGAAGGGTTAAATATCAGAAAATCTGTTCACTTGCAATTCAGAATTAGAAAAGAACTGTAAAAAGTAAAATATGTTTTAGTATAAAAAAGGCTGGGAAAAAAATGTTAAGATTTTCTGGTTTTGCAATTATAATGTCATTTTTGGAGGAACATTAACCCACTGGATCAGTATGGAGTAACTCTTCATTAACACTGAAGTCAATAATATTACTCTCTGGCCTTTTGTCCTTAGCTTCTGACACCATTGCCTTCTGAAATAGTATTGGAAATGATAGACAACCTCAAAGCCAGCTTTGAATAGTCACGTATGTGAAATCCTTGTTCACATGAATAAATATTTAATCTCCTTCATAATATAGAAATATTTACAATTTATTTAAATCTATAGATTTAGATTTGGTTAACATAATCTAGTTTGTGTTTCCGAAGGCATTCTCTTTGCTTAGATATTAATAGCTTTAAAATTGCGAAAGCATTCCTATGTCACAAAGCCCTCAAGGAAAAAGATGCAAATCTTGATTGTCTATGCAACTGCTAACCTCACATTCTGTTTTCACATTTGAATTGAGCAGCGTAGGTTTGCTTTTGAATTGAAATTCTATTGATATCAGCATGTACTTATCAACTCAAGGTAGAGAAGTTGTCTCTGTTCCCATGCTCTTACAATTTGTGAAGAAGTGGTTATTTCAAATGTTACTTTTTCTACTAAAGAAAGCTCATTAGATCTCATTACTAGTCAGCGGCTGTCACAGAGCATGGATTTCAAACTTATGACAATACATTTCTTCACAAAAGCTTTCTCCAAAAAAGGGGAAACAATTTATTTTGTCATTAACCTTAAATGACATTAGACATGGCTACATTTATACCTTTTGCTTTGTCAAAGACCATTGCAAAATTCAGTAGCTTAAACTTGTTTTATGGCAGTTATTCTCTTTAAAATGCTGATTTCTGCTATTGGAAAACTCTAAACCAACAAATGAAGTGAAAAGCAAGATATTTAATCACTATATTCTGTCACCAAAGTAGGAGCAAAATATTTTATCTGATTGTCCTCACTGTCTGGAGGAGACAGTCCAAGGAAAGAGGGGTTCCAGGGAATTCATTGCTTCAATCAAGCCAAGAAGTGAACTTAAGCTAGAGAAGATTGACAGGCACCTCCTGTCTGTATCATCAGAAACTTCAAGGTTAGTGTGTTTATTGAAGAAAAGAGAGGTCTAGGGAATGTTGGTAATGTAACCTCAGAGTTAGTAATGTTAATATAACATTTCTGAACAACTGTATTCCAAAGGTCTTATTTCTGAAAAAAACCTGACATTAAAATTAGAAAAAATAGGATTGTTATTTCCAGAGCTAGAAACAATACACAATGGTCTTATTATTTGAACGTTTCCTTCTGTCCTGGTTTAGCAGTAGCAGTCATTTTTTCTACTTCTTAGTAGCTGGTACAGTGCTGTGTTTTGACTTTCGTTCTGGGGATAATACTGATAAAACCGATGTTTTCAGTTGCTGGTCAGAATGTTTACCCTTACCAAGGACTTTGTGAGTCTCATGCTCTGTCAGGGAGGAGGGGAAGCCGGGAGGAAGCAGGGACAGGACACCTGACCCAAACTAGCCAAAGAGGTATTCCATACCACAGCACATCATGCCCAGGATGTAGAACAGAGAGTCCCTGGAAGGGCTGGATCACTGCAGGGTGGGGGCGAGGTACTGGTTGGTGAGTGGTTGTATTCTCTTCCCTTGTTATTTCCTTTATCATTATTATTATTGGTGGTAGCAGTAGTGATTTGTGTTATACCTTAGTTATTAAACTGTTCTTATCTCAACCCGTGGGAGTTACATTCTTTTGATTCTCTTCCCCGTCCCTCCAGGAGCGGGGGGAAGAAAGGTCGGGGGAGGGGGAAGTAGACTGTGTGGTTCTAATTTACGGCCTTGGCTTAAACCACAACACCTTCATATTTTAGAAAATATAAAATGAGGGATTGTACTCAGTGTTGCAGGTCAAGTGTTAACCACAGAAACTGCTCACCAAGTGCTGCCATATCAAGCTTTTTGCGTCCTTAAGCAGAAATATGAGTTAGAGAGGAGTAACCAGCATTTTCCTGTTGATGGTGCCCTTATTAAAAGCTGAAGGCCTAAGACTGCTTACAGCAGCTTCTCATGCAGTTTAAGTTAGACATTTTTGAAAAAGAGGAGACAGAAAAGGTCTGGGACTGAATTATAGCATAGCTCATGACTCTGATGGCACTTTTATGAATCTCTGTTTGATCCTTAACATCACAGTCTTTTTTTTTTTCTTTTTTTTTTTTTTTTTTGTTACAAAGCATTTTACACCCTTGTTTTCTCTGTTGTTTCCATTTGATAAAAAGTATATAGGTATACCAAATCAGTGTCTTCTACAGGAGAAAGGTGATCTGTTCTTTTGTTGACTATTTTGACTTTAAAACAAATGTTTTCTTGTTTTACCATCTGCCACTTGTGGAATATTAAGAGCACATAACTAAAGAATTCTATTAAATATTTTATACAAAGCACAAATCCCAATAACTATTATGTGCCATTGCCAAAATCTAAGATGAAAGAAAATAGTATGGAACATTAAACAAGGTGGGTTATAAAAGCCACTTTCTTGAGTCTTAGTAAGCACATTTGGATATTTATGGACAAAATAATGTTACCTACTTTGACAACTGAGACTTGCCCTTGGGTTCTGGAAAAAAAAAAAAAGGAAGTGAAAGAAAGCTTCCTGGAATTTCTTTAATTTACCTGAACATGACTTAAATAAAATATGTATTAATGAAATTGTGATCAGTTCTTATAATTTGGGATGCAAGCATGTTATGTTAACCTAACAATACCAACAGCCAGGATGATTCATCCTTAAATAAGCTTTTGCACAGAAATGCCTGTAGAAAACCTGTGCTTCATCTGTTTGTCCCAATAGTACTTTACTTAGGACACGTGACAGATCCTGTACCAGCCATTCACACTTTTGTGGGCCTTTGGTCTCACATTCACACAGCAGATTTCCATCCAGCTGACAGTGATAAGCCTTGAAGCTAGAACAAATTGCAGCCACCCAAGAAGGTATGCTGGCTTTCTGAGCTGTGCCTGGAGAAGCCAGGCACTGCACAACAAAACCAGAAATGCTGACATGTTGCTCAAGGAGTCATCAAAGTGGAATTCTTCATACTCAGCTATATGTAACTCGTACTAGTGTTTTGTAAATTTCCTTTAGTTGCTATAGACTGTAGTCTAAGGAAAGAGCTAGACATCTCCAAAAGGTGATTCAACTCCCTCATAGATGACTCCCAATGCAACAATAAAGCTAGGTAAGAGGACTCTGCCTGTGTACATCAGGACAGGACAGGAATATATCACAACTATCTTATTTTCTATATTTTTAAAGAAAGTAATGATTCACATTAATTACATGAGGATATATATATGGTCCTGTGATAGGTGTCAAGAATGCCCTGAGTGCATTGGCCAGACAGAGGATTTAGAGAGAGGGACATCTAGTTTCTGAATCCTTGCCAAGCTAAATAGGACAACCTGTGACCATAAATATAACAAGTCTAAGCAATATGCTGAGCATAATGTATTGATCTCTGCCAATATGCAGTTATGGCACTAACTCTAAAGGTAAAATAATGACATCTGCAGAGTACAAATGCTTCCACAATGAGGTGGCCTTGGGATCACAACTTAGAACTTAGGCATGCAAGTCCTTTTCTGATACCTAGATTTATGTAATATGCCAAAGATCACAAAGCCAATCCATGTCAGAGAAAGCATTTGACCCAAGGCCTGAACTCCTGAGCTAATATTTGAAATACTCTACAAATCAGTCTTTCTTTTTGACAGTTCACTATGTGAGAATGTAATTTGTTTCTAAGCAAAACATGTTCCAGATGGTTTGCATTTGTAACCATGCTTGAGGAAGAATTATTAATATACTTGTTTGGCTTCCATGTTAGAATTACATGATGAAATACTTGCCATTTATGAGTGTCTGGACCTAATATTTACATAGTTTTCACTTTCTAGAGTCAGATTTGAACCTATTTTTACCCTAGCTACCCTTGATAGAAATTATGTTGCATCGGCATGGACACAAAAGACTTTTTGTTCATAACAAAGATGTCTGAAACTGAATTTCTCCACAGTCCAGGAGTTTGTTAGTACTAATATGCTAAGCAAGCTGCTGCTCAATTTTTCAAAATGTGGGAATGTTTTCAAATCTGTGGGAATAAGATCAAAATGTTGGAATGAAAATATGAGGAAACATAAGCAAAGATGAAAACAGATTATTAAAATTTTCTGCAAAATATATGCTGCACCCCTAACTGAAACAACAACTAGCTTCAGAAGACCATATTTTTATACTTAACTCCTCCGATAACATTGCATGATTTTTTTCAGGTCAGATTCATGAATCATGTAGCTAGATTAGAACTCAGCTAGGAGCTTGCTTGCAGCATGCTGGACTGATAGATATTTCCCTTTGAAATTCAAGCCAAAGCTTCATTTAATAGGAAAGTGACCTATTTTTTTTATTAAATAAGCTAAATTAACATGCTTAGGTGATTTCAATTTTAATAATAATAATAATAATAATTTTAATAATAATATTAATATTAAAAGTGATTATAATACAAAAGTATGACAATAAAAATTATGGGTTTGTGTGCTAATTCTGTCTTGTTTTTGGGGGTTTTTGGGGTTGGTTGTTTTTTTTTTTTTAGTACTATCCAACAGTTTTAAATTGTGTAAATAAAGGTTATCTTCCTCTGCTTTATCACAATTTATTATTTTTACAGAGACGATACGGTTTGTGAATCCCTTTTCAAAATGGCAATTAAAGATCTCTAATAGGATCTCTGCTAGGATGAAACTAGTAGTTCTCACTTTGAAGCAGAAACAACTGAGAAAGTTCTGGGGGAGGGAGAGGAATAAGAATGCCATTTTTACAACCCCAAAGTCTATTTATCCATAATGAAAAGCAGAAAATTTCAGACTGATAAAGGAAAAATTATGATTTTTCTAAAATAAAAAAAAAAAACCCAACAAAATTATCAGAAATTAATTGCAACAAAATGCAATTCACTGAATTTTTCTGAATTTTCAGAAAATTTGAAACTTGTTCGCTAAAATACATAGTATTTCTTCAGAAAAAAAATCCCAACCAAGCAAGTAATACAAAATTAAACTGCAATTTTTTGTTAAAAAAATAAATCCATCTTTTATGCGTGCTTATAAAACAGAAGTTAAAATAGCCCATAAAACTGATTCCATGTTACTTTAAAGCACCTTTCTCTAAAAATCATTTATGCTCCTACTTCTGCTCATACGGTGGGTAAATTGCTTCACAAAATAAATAATAAAAACATCCCTTTTATTAATTTTATTGTTTAATTAGATACTAGACCTCTTAGGACAAGGTGACCCTTATTATGGTGATTGCACAATCCTGATTGTGATTGAAATCTTTGACTGTTATGGCATGCAGCAGTAGCAATATCTCTGTTCCATCACTGATGACGGAAAGTGTTAAAGAAGAGTTTATACATCACAGAGTTCTTCCACTGACTGTTGGTAGAAGTAAATTTTACTCTTTAAATATAGAATAGTTGAAAGTTATGTAACTAAACAAAGATCTGTGTGCAGCAAGTGATGCAGTAAATTAACCACGTATGAAAACTAAAAATAACCAAAACTTACAGAACAGTAGATGAGTTCCTTAAAGTGAATTGCTTCCGTAACGTTACTAAAGATAAAGCAATTATGATTTTACTAAGTATATAGCAAATAACATTAACTGCTTTATTTATTTTTCAGGCTATTTCAAAAGAAGACACAAGACACCAGTTTATTATGGTTTTTTTGCTATGGAATGTCTCTAATTTGGATGAATTCTCAATGTGCTGTGACAGGTACATACTTTCTTATTCTGTGTAACATATTTACCATTAATGATGCTAAGCTACTCTTGTGTATACTAATTATTGCTTAGGCTTTGGTGAAATACTAACTTAGCTATGAAACTGAATTTATTTGACTATAGAAAGTAGCAATATGTCTGTAATTTTCACACTGCTGTTCATGCCTTTTTATATGCAGCTCCAGCTGTTTCAATAGGGAAGCAAAGGCTGTAATTCATTGATGGGGGAAAAACATCAGACACAATTCTCGTTGTGTGTGTTTTGTAATATTAAGGTCTTCTGCTGCACCATGTTCTCTGTCTTCCCAAAAATATCACACGAACTATTTACGAGCATGATAAACATTTTCTGGGCTTCTTTTTTTCTCTGTTTGGTTGTTTGGTTAGTTTGTTTTGTTTTATATTTCTGCCAAATAGCCCACAATACATCATACTCTTGGCAATATCTATGGCGCTTCTTTCAAGTAGTAAACTGACATTTTTAATTGCTTTCTGGCTTGTGTGGGTCTTTTTCTTTTAAATTAGTCAGAGTAAATTTTGCTCATTTCTTTGTTTCTTTTAGGCAAAACTTTTCATACAATGGCCCCAGAATCTGGCACACAGCAAACAAACAAAACAAAAAAAAAATATCATAATAACAATAATCAGATGGCATCAACTGAAAAGACAGACACTATAACTTTTTAAAGCAATGAATGAACGTAACCTCTGCCTCCACACCCCTGGCCCCCTCCAAAAAAAACCCCAAACAATCAACCACAAATATCCCAAAGAGAAACCAGGATCAGCTTGGGTAAGATTTTTGAAAATAAGATTTCTGGGAAGAAGCCATATTTTCTGTAGTGTTCTTTAGCAGTGGATGTCAAATTTTCTTCGAAATTTCCATTTTACAGAAAAAGAATTAAGGCGCAATAGTATGACCTTATTGTCTAAAGGCAAAGATGCTGCTGAGCAGCAAATCAAATCGTAAATCCTTCTCTAAGAAAGCTTGTTGACTAAGACCTGCAGAATCCAGGATTAATCTGTGTGATCTATTTGTTTGTAGGCTGTAAGAAGGTGTTAGGGGTTACAATCAAGTGTTAGTTTCAGCTGCCCTTACATTCACTTAAGAAAGAGAAAATTACTTAACCACTGTTCTTTTAAGAGTCCAGCTGGTTAACTGTATTTTGTACTGAAAAACAGTTCCTCCTGCCAACCTTGGACTGTCAGCTGCAAAATAACCCTGCTGAGGGACTTCACACATAAAAAACAGTATACATAAATCAAAGATATTTTTGTACCCTAACAGTGCATGATATTCAGGTCTCACGGCTTTACTTAGTCTTAGACTTACAGGTCTATATCTCCTAAAGACTTTTTCGGATCAAAAATTTTCTGTAGTGTATTTTATTTATTACCTTTTGCTGAAGTTAAGCCTCTCTGAATGAGCAAGAAGATGATGAAGCTGCCTTCTAATCCCAACTCTAAACTGGATAGACAGAAAAGACATTCCTAAACATGTCTTCTAAACAATTCCCTACTACATTCTGTCTCAGATTTTTGTCAGAGCATGCCCACTAGTTTAGAGCCAACTGCATGCTTAAAGGTCAGTCTATGTGTGGTCAGCTGGGGCTCCTTTCAGGGCTTTAAAAGTGTGAAGCTCAATGATAAGACACAGGTAGTTTTTCAGATGGTTTGAAGAAGAAAAGTTGGCACCTATTCAACCTAATAATGGAAACTTAAGCTCCCTGTAACTGTTAGAACTTGCAGTGCTAGGATAAAAGTTGTGGTGACTTTGTGTTGGTAATGGTATTTGATAGCTCAGCATAGGTGTTTAAGGAGTCAAATGTGTATCTGATTTCCTTGTGAGACTCCTCTGAAGAATTTTTTTTTAAGATAAAATGGAATTCTTATTCTATTTTTGAAGGAAAGGTAGAAAATTAAGGTTATAATTGAATTTCAGCCTCAGAAAAAGGGGTGTTTTACCTCTGGTTGATTAGGATTTTATCACAGACCTGTTTAAATCAGGTGTCCAGTATAGGGAAAGATTAAACCTCTTTATTTAAAAATGTTTCTGTTTGTTTCCTGCAACTTTATATCCATTCTCAAAACCTTCCTTTTGCCACATTCTACTTGACCTAGTTATTAGTGGAAGCTCAGATTTAGCAAAAAAGGAAGCAATCAATAATTTATTAGTATTAATAAATATGATGAATAATATGCTGTTGCATAATGAATTCAAGAGCCTTGAATAAGCATTGTATAAAAAAATGTTTTCTAGAATAAGTTTTTGATTTCAATGCACAGATTTGTACATTATAGCTCGAGGACAAAGGAGTTCAAATAACAATAGAGGAATCTTGGCAATGTCATACAGAATGCAGGAACCTTCAAACCCAGCTGTTACCAGTAAAATGTCTGGCTCGTCATTTTCCAGGCAAACTGGCAGAATTAAGATTTAGATTAAAGTCAATTTAGCTCCATTGCTTTCACTGGAATTACAATGATTGTCACCCTGGGGAACTTCACGTGACTGAAGACTCAGTGTATTCCCATTCTCTGCACTTGTTCCTTTTCTGGTTAGCAGATCTTTAACCTATGAAGTCCTTTGTTGCAAGATAAATATGTGCTGTTAATCAATGGGATTTGCATCAGAGAGGTGTATTACATAATTTGTTTATGCAAATAACACAAGAAGTGAACACTCCAAGGGCAAAGAGTAAGTGATGTTTGATTGGAGCTATTAAGACCGACGTGAAATGCTGTTTAATAAAATAATGCCATGTGACTTTTAGCACTAGATTAATCAAAAAGGTTAATGTGTCATTTAAATGGAAGGAAGGAACAAATAGCATTTCTATTTACTGTTTATGGATAGGAATTATATTTCTGCTGCTAAAACTGAAATTGTAAATAATTGACTATTATCATTTGGAAATGGACAGGTGTCTAATGAATGTGTGTTCAGAGAATCATTCTATGACAATAAATTATTATTACTAAAGAGTAGAGAAAATAAGTGTATTTTTACTTAAAGAATTAATTACTTCTGTGATTTCTTACAGAAATGTGGATGTCAGCACAGTGAGAATTTATTAATCACAGACTAATAAGTGTAGTCTTGAGGAAAGAGAATTATTTTCCTGAAATGTGCCAAATGTTTCTTGTCTTCCACAAGCAGGGGCAGGAGGGAAGAATACCTCTTTAGTCTCATCATTTTCTTTCAGGTAGTATCCTCTGCTGGACCCCTGAACAGATATTTCTTTTGCCCTTTCTGCATGTGCCATTGTATTCAGTCAGATAAAGTTTAGAGAACCAGAATAATTTAAATCTTATTTAAATGTTATCATAAATAAGAATTTACATAACACACAAAGCTTTTGCTTAAGGCTTTGGTGAAATAATTAACCTCTTGTTTGCTTATCTAGTCCAGGAGCAGAAAAAATGTTTTCCAGTTTAGGTGACCAGTCACCCATCAGTGTAATTGCAAGTAAAAATATTCTGGTGTTTGTAATGGTTTACAGAGATACGTACACTTATGTCATTCCAGGAGCTCATAAGATTGCTCATTTCCTGCTCCTCACGGATTCTACAGCTTCTGCACCCATTCATCTTGCAAAGTTCATTCATCCGTTTACACTAACTTGGGATACCATGATCAATAAGGTCAGTGACTGTGTATTTAAGATAATTCTATCAATTCGTTTCATTTCCACATGTAAGGGAATAGTGGTTATACAAGAACTGCTTCTTTCTCTGACTTGCAAAGTGTTTTAATTCCAAAAGAAAAATCACACACGCAGAGCCATCCCTCTCTTTGCCTCTAAATTTTTTCCAATAACTAGCATCCTGCTAATTGCTTTTTGTAGAACTTGCTGTTCTACTTTAGAATAGCAGCAACAGAGACAATGGTAGCATGTGTCTCTGCTCTTTGAAATTGCTCTTTGAATTGACCAAGATAAACTCTTCGAAAAAAATAGAGATATTGAAAAATTAATGATAACATCTCAGTGTTTTTTCCTCAGTGTCAATGATTTAATCTTACTGCTCTACACTGCTTGATGATGCAAACATGTTGTAGTTCAAATCAAGTCAGACAGTCATGGCCATTCTGCTTCAAGGGAATACTACAACAGAGAGCATTCTGAGAAACTGCACCCATTGTTCATAATGAAGAAATATAGCTATTTAGTGACATCAGCGTTGCCATGTTTGATTAGATCCATATTTTGTCAAATTACATGTCCTGTGGCTAATGACAGATTGCTTACAAGTATGACAACTTAAAGAGTGATTTTTTTGTTACCTTGAATAGATAGGAACTGCCTGTCCTTCTGATAAGCAGCTTTGGTATTACTGTACCCAGCTATACATATTAGCCCCCCCCCCCCATCAAGACTTATCGCTTCCATGGTACAGGCAGCATAGGATAGAAAGGATGATTGTACAGTAGCTGCTCTGAATTGGAACAACTAAGGCAGAGACTGATATCTTCTTTTCTGGAACATGCGACCACAAAGCAAAATTGAATGTAGTGCTATGCACCGGATTCAGATACTGAAGAAACATCCATCATGTCCTTAGAACTTGTATTGCAAAGGAACAAACACTCTCAGGTGGCTTAAATGTCTGATTTATCTACCCTGAGATTTGTAGGACACTGCTGCAAAGTACTGGGGCTGGTGTTCATTATGATTGCAGTGAAAAGATCATTCAAGCTTCGTAAGGTATTTTTCTAAATTCCAAGGATTGGAGATAACATTGTAGGGAAAAAAAGGATAGCATGGCTAATCTTACATGCCTTCAGAGGGAACAGTGGTGTGTCATCAGACAGATCTTCAGTCAGGGAGCAGCACATAGTGCAGATCCCATCTGTTTGATGGTATTTCAGTCTTTAGAGCTCTCAGGATATTCTTAGAAAAGAACAATTCTATTAATCACTTCTAGTGTCGAGCAAAAGGATGTTCACATGAGAACATAATGCTTCATTTTAAGATAAATACAAGCACACACAGGTGGTGTAATTGCTGATGCAAATGGCAGCTGCCTACAGGATCTACAGGATCCTTCATTACTATTACTAGCTAAGTGTACTAAGTGTACCCTGCAGCCAAGGAAAATGCACAGCACAAATCAACCCTCAAGGCCAAACCATATGTGCATGGCACAATGAAGGCCCACACCTTCTGAAGTAATCTGTTATGTGAATCATTAATTCTTCAGTAGACAATGGTCTTCCACTTAGGATTACTACTGGATTATCTAAAGTGCTTTTACCACTAGCTTCTGTCCTTGTCATTCTTGAAACAAATGTTTCAAATGCTAAGATGGCAAATAATTCTCTATGTCTGCATCTCAGTGCCCTCAACCAACTTCAGTTCAGTGTACTTCAGCTGCATTCCACCATGAGATAGCATACTCCACCTATAAGAGTATACACTAATAGACTGAGCTGAAAATTGAAACGGGCTGAATTTACTGCTTCTTTCTGCTTACTGCTGTAAACTTTCTTTAGGCAGATAAAAGTAATGTCTGTGATACACACATGAATGAAACTTGTCTCTTCCCTTTCTCCCATTAGTCTTATCTTGGTCTCTAATAACTGCCCAATATTCTGCAGCTCAAAGTATCATACCTACTCCAAGTAGCAATTAACTACAATTCCAAAATAACCTGTATTATTCCCTTTCATAGCTAGTTTTTTCACTTAGACATGGTTCTGCGGCAGCAATCTCTATAGTTTAATTATATATTTGTGATAAAATTTCCCCTATCAGGCAGCCTGTATTTCTTGTTATCATAGTATGCTACAGAGATGACAGCAGTTTTAAATCTAAGTTCTCCAGAACATTTGCTGTTATACATACTTTAATTTCATATTTTTATTTCTCCATTAAAATTTTAGTTCATTCTGTGTTGTTTTTTCCCTTCCCACCTTCAGAATACTTTAGTGTTCTCCTTATTCTAACAAACTTCTAGTTTATTCCTCTGAAAAAAAGTACTAAGATGATATACTGTAATACATTTCTTCTTGGATGTTTATACATGACACTATGAGATTTGTTGCATAATTCTCCACTCTCATTGCTTAAGCAACCTTGCATTTTGCTCCTTATAACCCACTTATGCACTGAATGATCTTCCACTGATGTCTCTGACAAGACACGGAATTTGAAAAAACCCTCTACCTAAGGTTCAGACAGGATCTTAAACTTGACAGTTTCTGTTCAATAAAGTCCTGAAGCTGCAATTTTAAACGGTTTAATTTGCATTTCATGGCATCTTATTAGGAATCAAAATATTTCAGGTACATATTGCTAATCTTTTTAGTTTTTCTCATCATGATATAGTTTTGTGAAGCCTTCGACGTTGTGCATTCATTTTTTTCATCTTTCTTTTGTGCTGTTTTCATTACATTCATTATTTCTGTCATTCTTCAATCACAGCTAGGTGCAGTCACTAGAATAAAATTGGAGAATCATAGAATGGTTAGAGTTGGAAGGGACCTTAAAGCTTATCTATTTCCACACCTCCTGCCATGAGCAGGAACTCCTTCCACTAGACCAGGTTGCTCAAAGCCCCATCCAACCTGCCTTGAACACTTTCAGGGATGGGGCATCTACCACTTCTCTGGGCAACCTGTTCCAGTCTCACCACTCTTGTAAAAAATTTCTTCTATATATCTAATTATAGCTACACTCTTCTTTATATCTAAATCTACCTTTTATTAGTTTTAGAACTGTTACACTTTGTCCTGTCACTGCAGGCCCAGGTAAAAAGTATCTCTTATAAGCCCTTTGCATATATTGAAAGAGCGTAGCAAGGTCTTCCTAAAACCTTCTCTTGTCCAGGCTGAACAACCCCTACTGTCTCAGCCTGTTGTCATAGGATGGATATTCCAGTCTTCTGATCATTTTTGTGGCCCTCTGCAACCACTCTAAAAGGTCCGTATCTGCGGACTCCAAAACTGGAAACAGTATTCCAGGTGGAGTCTCACGAGAGCAGAACAGATGGGGAAAATCACCTCCCTCATCCTGGTGGCCATGTTTCTTTTTATGTAGCCTAGAATATGACTGGCTTTCCATGCTACAAGTGCACATTTCTGGGTAATCTGCCAGTATCCATAAATCCTGTTCTCAATCTGTTCACCACCCAGTCTTTACTGATACTCATACAGACTATACAATAGCCTTTTCTTTTCTCCTGCTGGATTATTGGTATATGTTCAAGCTGCAGTGTAAATAAAACTATTTAGAAGCTTAGCTTTGGCCCCTTACATCTTAATGGATTCCCTTAATTTTATTATTTAGCACTGCTACAAACCTCTTGTTAATGGGAAGATCAATGATTTACCAAGTTTGATGAAAATGCCAATGTAATTACAAAAACTAGCTCAACTTTTGTTCCAGAAAACAGCCATATGAAAAATTACTTCATGTGTGTGAGAAGATGCTGATTCTGATAAGAACGTATCTTACGGTTTCAGATTTAAAATAAACATACCTCCAAACCATAGGAAAAATAATGGATTCATAATTGCTTAAGTCGACAGCCTCTTTAGTAAATATTGCTGGAAATTAATTCTAGAAATATTGCTGTGGTAGCTGACCCCAAACCTTACAGGTCCTAGTGAACTCTAAGGTATAGAGTTATATAACGCTCTTATTTCTGGCATGTGTTTCACTTAGAGTAGTGTGATATACAAGTCATTCATCTGGCTAAGACAGTAACTGAGCATTCTGGGGAAGAAAAATAAACATTTTTGATGTTATTTCTTTCAGAATGAGAACAAAAAGAATAACTTTATGTTGTGGTATAACCCCAGCCATCAACTAAGCACCACACAGCCACTCACTCTCTCCTTCCATGTAGGGAACTGAGCTTTCCAGCTTGACGGGATTTGTACCTCATTGTCTCAGGAAAAATGAACACTAGAGTTGCCACTTAGAGTTCTTTAGCTGCTTATCCAAAAGACTAGACCACTATATGGACAAAAGTTGCTCATTAATATTGTTTACACATTTTAAAATTATTTTTCCATATGCACCTCATGTGTAATACACACCTGCATGTTTCCTGTTTTCAAGTATTTTACAGAAATGTAAATCAGAACTAGCAATAACTATTTTTTCTCAGTTTTTACATTTGATTCTACTAAAATGTCTTCAACTGAAACAAAAATCTTAAACATTGGAAATACAGCAATTAACTATTTTGATTCTCCTTGTTGATTTCATCATTACCAAAGACTATGGTGCAGAGAGTCCTAGTTTTCTCAACTAGTAATAGTGGTTACCTCCATGTTTTTTCTTGCTAAATGAAGAAGTTCCACTCATTAAATCTAAACTTCCAGAATTTTCTTATGTGGAAAGAATAGAATATTCTGATAGAAGAAACATATACATTCTTTGTAGCTAAAGAATTCTCTGCATTCTGAGAGATAACAAAATGTATCAGATGTCATCTTCATGAGAACTGTAACTCAAATCACAGACATCTTAATTTTATTTTATTAGCAATTTGTCTAACTACAGTAAATCCTGACTGATCTGGGTTTACCTTTCTAACTAATGAACCTGTTCATATATTCACCATAACTTTTGCAGAAACCTTTAACAATTATTTTTAATGATATATGTAGTGAACAAGAATTATCCTTATTTCTCATCCACTGTAAGGAAATGTTCCTTTTTTTAAGAGAACTTTAAATAAGCATGTTGATATAGACACTAAGAAACCTTGTGAAATTAACAAACCAGCCCATCGGATTGTGTTTTCTGTCTTCATGCTACTATACACTATCACCTTTATGATGGTATTTGTGAGGATATATCTGTCTTCTATTTCCAACTAAATAAAACTAGAACCTTGTGGTCAACAAAAGCATTCTCCTGAAAGGATTATCTGAGGTATGTGATGCTTTATTGTTTCCAAACATCTGATTCTGCTAAATTAGCAACTTACTGTTCCCATTAATAGGATTGTTAGGTTGTCCATTTTTGTTGGTTTACTCCTAAAGGTTTCTTTGAACTTTTGTATCTTTAATAATATTTCTATTTTAATTTAAATATATATTTATTTTAGATTCTAAATTTAATTTGCTTTAGTAACTTAAATGAAATGAATTTTAATATTTCTCTATAAAGCATTTTATCTGTGGGTTTTATTCTGTCTTAGTTCAGATACTATTCTTTCTTGATTTTAAGTATTGGAGTATTAATATTCCAATTTCTCTTGCTTTTCTGATTATTGTTGCTTTTCTAGACAGCTGCAACTGCTTAACAACTTAACATATTCCGGGCTGAAATCCTTCCTTTCTAAAATTGTTAAAATACCTAAAATACCTCAAACAAAACAAAAAACATTTTTAAAGAAGTACTTAGACGAGGCCTCATATATACTCATTGCTATTAGTTTCTATTTAGATTTGACAGAACATATCTGCCTTCTTCACTTCTTTTTTTGCTATTATGACTTTACATCTCCCTCTTTATGATATGAATGCATATACCTGCAGAAGAGATGTATTTAGCTATTAAAATTGCTACCTTTTCCCTACCCCAAACCAATTTATTGTAATCATTATTGTGGTTATTTTTTTATTCCAGTTCTTATTTTTTTTAGATGAGTAGTTGAACTGAAAAATCAATTATTCATAGAGCCTGAGTCCAGATAGATTAGATGTACTTCATTTCCCTTGTCTAAAATTTCACTTATCAAAAAGATATCAGATTAATCAGGCATGAATTACCTTTGTTAAATATGTGTTTTATTTAATCCCATTTTCTATGTTCTTCTATTTCTTTGATTATATTTTCCTTTAAAATTTTGTTCAGAGATTTCAGTACCACTGATTCATGTGACAATTAGTCCACACTTATTCTGATTGCTATGTTCTTTCCTCTTAAAAGCAGACATTATATTTTCCCATCTCAGTTACATGATACCACATTCATTTTCTTGCTAATGATATAGTGGTAATTTCCCGTACAGCATGTTCCAGCATACTGTGATAGAAAATATTAGATCCTTTGTCTGGAACTTTTAAAGGGTTTTTTGCCACCTTAGTTTTTTGGGGTTTGTTTTGTTTGTTTGGTTGGTTGGTTGGTTGGTTTGTTTTGTTTACCAGGAGCTTTCTTTGTGATGTTTCAATTACCTTCTTGCATTGCTAACTTCCAAAATGACATTCTAAAGCAATTTACTGTAAGAAATGTGAAGGCAAGCATCTGATCAAACTAGTACTAAGTATCTGACCAAATGTAGACTAATACCAATAGCTAGGTATGAGCAGATCATACTATGTCACTTCAACAGAAGGAGACAAGAATACAAGAAGTTTCATCGCAACATGACGAAAGAACTTCTTTACACTGAAGGTGGCAGAGCACTGGAACAGGCTGTCCAGGGAGGTTGTGGAGTCTCCCTTTCAGCAGACGTTAAAAACCTGCCTGGAGTGTTCCTGTGTAACCTCCTCCAGGTGGTCCTGCCTTGGCAGCCCTAATCCAACTCTAGTGATTCTGTGAGATAGATACACAACATACAATCTAACTCATCCCAAAGTAGATCAACTAGGTCAGATGAAAGTGTGTTCTAAAAGTGTTTATTTCATCCCATCAACTATAAAGGGAATGTAAAGCAAGTAGCACCCCTAGCAATTGATAGAATGGTAGATAGACTGTCAAAATACAAGCACCACCAAATTCATGATCTAAAGAAATCAAACATGTATGTGTTCTTATCATTATATTGAATACAACTTTTGAATTAATAAGAAAGTTTGTATAGCCAGCAGCTAGTATAATATGTTGCCTTTCTGAGGAAAAAAACCTAACAACACACCAAACCCAAACCAAACCAAACAACTAAAAATTATCTACTTGTGCAGACACTTTTATCCATTTTTTAAACTAGAGCTCCTAAAATAGTAAGCCATTTTTTTAATCTGGGTCCTCAAACTAATGGTTCATGTTAAAGAATTTATTGTGAAAACTGCATAATTTTGCCAAAGAAGATCACTTTTAAAAATGGAGTCCTGCATGTGGTCACTTACTGTTCAGGTGATCTCTTGAAAGGATCTGTTTCTATACTATCACTTGGTGTTCCACCCCGAAGTTTTATAAAACAGCAATGGCTAACAATGGAAATGAAAAATTTCTGTAAAAGAAAGAAAAAAACACAACACTGGCCAAAACACCATATGAACATCATCCTGAGTATGAAAGGCATCCGTCTTCTCACTGGAGCTAAATAAGAAGCTGCCAGGAAAACTTCTAACATCTGGATCTCATTGCTCAGGGAGTCTCTCAGTCAGTATTGGTTATTTACAAAACATAGAAAAAAGCTTTATATGCTATAAAATTTCTAACCTGCAACTACTTCCATAGGGCTTTACTTATAACTTGAAGAAATAAATATAAGGCAAATTCATTTCACAGTGCCAATTTATTCTCTATCCACTTCAAATTATAACTTCTAATAATGATACTTAGTTTTGCAACTCATATCCATGTACTGTCAGTGCAGTAAATTAATGGAGATAATTTGAATATATCATGGTGCCTGTGTTTAGGAAGTGCATACATTCAATTAGTTTAAATTCTGGCCTCCAGGCCTACAATTCTAAAGTCAACTTTTAAAAAACATGATGGGAGAAAAGTGACTTGAAAATCTACATTTAGTGGTGTTCCAGAGATACGTATCTCTACTTAATTTTAGTTTAAGAAATGCTAAATGCTGGCATTTTAGTAGAAATAGCTTACAAAGTTGAATGGTCAAACGATCATGTTTTTGCTGCCACAGGCAGGAAAACTGGTTAGAGGGCTATAAGGAAGCATGAAGATCTTCAGGAAGTCAAAGTAACTAATGAAAGACAAGTCTGGTGCATGCTATGAAATATGATCTCCAACAACTCGGGAACATCCAAAGAGAAGTGAAATAGGTAGGAAAGACTTTGTTCAATAGGGCCTCAGTCTTGCATATTAATATCAGGAGACAAATTAGCACATAGCACTGATATGTAGTGATAGAACTATAGGCCTATATGAATCAAAGAGCGTGAGAAACGACAGATAAGAAAGGCAGAAAATAGGGTCAGACAAATGCAAAAGCAAAGGAAAGAGTGTGCTGAAATCACAAACATTGAGGGAAGTATTTTGGACCATACATTTCAATTTGTTGTAAACCAAAAAAAGTATATTACATTAATTCTCAGAATTGCAACTACAATGTACATAGAAAAAGCATTAAGAATTGAATACATTTAATTTAAAGACATAAAACCGGAGATGGAAAACTAAGGGAGTGAAGTCCAAATGTAAGCATTTCCTAAAATATAATAGTTCTATGGTTCATGAATATTTTCTGTGATACATATTCCTGGCATACTTCAGTGCTATCTACATTTTAGCAGTTCTTTCAGACAATATACATGATCAGCATGCTGAATGGTTAAAGTAAAACACGTCAATAGTCACAGTTTTTCACAATGTACTAGTTTTTGCAGGATTCTGAAATGCTACCCAGTTGCCTGTCTATTCTACACTGGACCAGATGGAAGAAAAATCTTTATTTACTATCTGTGCAAAGTGAACAAACTAATCTAAAATAATAATCAAAAAAAAAGAAGAGAAGGGTGTTGTACAACTGGATGAGCACAAACTGTAGCTAGATGCAGTAAAAATCTTACTTGAAAACTGGCTCAATTTTCAAGTTAGATAAATTCTGGACATAGCTTTGCAAGGAAAGCTGGGGGAAAAAAAAAAAAAAAAAAGAGAAAAAAAGAGAGAGTAAATAAGTCACTTTGTGGATTTTTTAACCATTAGTCTCCCTTATTAGCAGAGTTGAATACTGATCTGTGTAAACTGTATGGCTTATAATCTGAAGCTGTTATGAGCCATTCTCCAGCAGAACAGAAGATAAATGAATCATAGTAAACAGGGGAAGAGATCAGAAGTAACTGTTAGAAGGCCAACCACAGGGCTAAATGCCTTTGCAAAGAGATCAGTGTTAGGTATGACTTTTGCTGTTGGGCAAAGTATTGTACTTCATAAAAATACTTTGATCTGGTGGGTTTTAACTTATTTGCTCCTATCCGTCAGCTCTCAACCAGCACTAAAATGTATAACTAAGCAAGAGCTCCCTTGATTCAGTCCATGATAAAGGAAGAGACTGTTTTGAATCAGAAGATCCAATTAGATCAATAACAGAGCGGGGGTCTGAAGGTTTGAGTTGCTGAAAGCTGCCTGGAAAAACTGGAAGCAAGAATATATCCTCATGAGTTTGTTTGCTTCATAGCAATCAACAGTGCCCTCCTTGTTCACTTGCGATGAAAAGGTCCTGATGACACATCTTCATGGGCTTCTCTATGCACTTTTGTTTTTTTAACCCCCTCATGACTGTTGAAAACATTCAAGTTAAACACACAAAATGCTTTCAGGTCTAGGTCTTATCCAAGTCCTTTAGAAGTGACCAATACCATTCTTTTGACCCAAGTAAACTCAAGATCAAACCTTTTGTTTTAAGATTTAAGATTTTTACCTTAAAGCAGTTTCTAAACAGATGCATACACGGTGGTTAGCCAGGAGAACTGTACATTTGTGAACAATATAATAGAAGGAATGTTACAGGCATTATGTATGCTCATGTTCTGCAGACACTGAATTCAAGAAGTGATGTAATAGTGTGAAGTGCGTTAAAGAACTAAACCTTCCTAACTCATCATTATAAAATACTAGGCTGCTAAGCAGTATGGCTACGCATGTTGTTCAGGCTAGATTTACAAGGGTTGCATAAAAGTCTCTGCTCAAAATGCTTTTAAGATGCTAATGAAATTCTCAAAGACGTGCCTTCTGCGTGTGAATATCTGAGCTTCTGAACTGACTGTCTCCACTGGCAGACTTTGCTACATGCCTAAATACTTGCTAACAGGAGTATGCACAACTGCCTCTGACACCACTGAGCAGATGACGTGGCTCTGTACAGCCTTGCCTCTTTCTAACACAGTAATATTACAATAGGTTTTTCCTTTCTTTTTTCCTTTTTTTTTTTTTCCCTCTAATAAATGAATTAAGCTTAAGAGGTTATTGTCCAATAAAAGGCCCAAATGCTCTTGGGATTGCAAGTTAATAAATGTTGGTATAGTTATATTTATACAGCATAGCTATATGGAAGAACTTTATAATGTTACGTTTAGGCAATTAAGCACAAGAAACCAAACACCTGAGGGATGAATTCAGCAACCATAAAGAGAAAGGAGATGCAGCTAGACCCATAACAATGACCTATCTCATTATATCCATATCATCATTGCCATTTCATTTTATAATTGTTATTATAAAACTGTGTAGAAGCTAAAACCCCCTCATTTCTTGCACATATTGTAAAATCTGTTATATTAATTGCAGACTGTAATGACTTTCCTGCCATGAATTTTATTTGGTTTGCCTGTATTACTACAGTTGACTTCTACATAGATATTAGGCTAAATTCAGCTGTGATTTCTAGTCCACACAAATTTACTGACTTTACAGGAACTATGTTAGATGTGACCCAGCAGGTCTTCTTCTCATATTAGGAATCCAAAGCAGATGGAAAAAATTGTATTGTCAACATATCTATCCCACTGTTGGCTAGTCAAGGATCTTGACAGTTTATCTCAGATTATTCATGGAATCAATTTGACCAAACATCCACGTACATCTGAGCAACTCAATTTATTGTCCTTTAACTGCTGATGAAAAGGCACATGATCTTTGAGGATGCAGCTGGTCACATCTTGCTTTAGGTAGCAATAGCTGGTGAAAGGATTCATTGTATCACTGCATTAAATATAACGAGAATCAATTACAATTATTTTAGTTGTCAATTTTGTGTTGCAGAAGAATAACTTTAGCTGATATAAATCCTAGCTGAGTATCTAAATTTTAGATGGCTTGAGTAAGTAGCAGCAGTTCCTATCATAAACCAAATTATTTTTATTTTTGGTAGTGGCAAATTCATTAAGCCATTAAGAGAGAACGTTGATAATGTTGATCATTAGCTTCTAAACCAATCTGCAGATTTAAATGTTATTCCAGTTTGCTCAAGATCAAGTCTAATAATCTTTCAGAATATATACCATTACATGGAAAATCAATGTTTTCTCTACCATAATCATAATAATAATTAGATAGCATTTCATCCTAAGCTGATCTCTTTAAAGGAGACTGAAGACCAGTTATAGATTGTAGTGTTAGAACAGCAACGCCCAAAAAGAAGCATCTGACAAGCATTTGTACAAAAAATATGCCACTTTCCTTAGCAACATCCAGCGGGTAAAAATAGAAGAGAGTATACAAATTAGAAATTAATAAAGAAACAAATGTTTTGCAGCTCTGAACTTTATACGGCAGCATTAAAATGTCATATTTTTATTAATTAATGCTTGATTTTGTAATGTTTGTGTTTCAAATCCCTGTCTCAAATAATTCCATTAATTTTAAGGGTAGCATAAAGATATTAACTCAGTCAGCAGTGTCAAAGGAAGATAGAGAAGGTTAATGATGAAGAATCAATCCCAGACCTTTCTCAAATTTTTTTGGGGGGAGAGTCAGGGGCCTAAGGGGATTGCGTTCCTACATAGTTCTGTATGCCAAATCATTTACCCTGCTTGTTATTAATTGTCATAAGATTACTGACTGATTTGCCCACATTTACCAAATAAATTGAGGTGACTATTGTGGTTTAATCCCAGTAGGTAGCTAACCCCACACCTCCAATCACTCACTTCCCACCAGTGGTATGGTGAAAAGAGTCGGAAAGACAAAAGTGTGAAAACTCATGGCTTGATATAAGGAGAGTTTAATAGGTAAAGCAAAAGCTGTGTGAGCAAGCAAAGCACTTCATTCACTGCTTCCCAGGCAGGTAGATGTTCAGCCATCCTCAGGAAAGCAGGGCTCCAGCACATAATTGTAAAAGTTACTTGTGAAGGCAAACCCATAATTCCAAATGTCCCCCTTAACTTCCTCCTCCTTCCCCCCAGTTTTTATTGCTAAGCATGACATCATATGGTATGGGATATCCCTTTGGTCAGTTTGAGTCAGCTGACCCTGCTATTCCCCTCCCAACAGGCCTGGAGGAAGGACTTACACTGGAGAAGTTCATGGATGACTGCCTCCTGTGGGAAGGACCCCACACTGGAGCAGAAGAGGATGAAGAGTCCTCCTATGAGGAGGGAGGAGTGGCAGAAAAAAACACGTGATGAAGCAACTGCAATACCAATTCACCATTCCCTTATGCTGCTGGGTGGGGAAGAAGTAGAAAACTCAGAAGTTAAGCCTGGGAAGAAGGGAGGGGTGGGGAGAATGTGGGGGTTTTTTTAAGATTTTGTTTTATCTCTTGTTATCTCACCTGATTTAATAGGTAATTTCTTTTTTTTTTTTTTTCCCAAATTGAGTCTGTTTTGCCTGTGATGGTATTTGGTGAGTGATCTCCCTGTCCTTACCTTGACCCATGAGCCTTTTGTTATATTTTTATCTCCCCTGTCCAGTTGAGGAGGAAAAGTGATAAAGCATCTTTGGTGATCAGCTGGTGTCCAGTCACGGTCAATCCACCAAGGTAACTAAAATGAGTTCTGTGTGAAAGTGTGTCTTAATTTCAATATCTTTATTAAAAAATTACAAATGTTTCAGGAAGAGGAACGTCCACGGGAAATACAGCTTGGAAGAATAATAGAGAAGGTTGCACAATGCCTTTATCCAGCGCAATAACAGGAGATTCCACTTGATAATAGACAACTAAAGGTGGAAGCTAAACTAAATAGCTATGAAATCATTGCTAAAGGGTGTACTGTGGAACTTGTAAATAGGAAAAATAAAGCCTTTTATTTAAATATGGAATTTTATAATGGGAAAACCCCTATAAATATGAAATTAAAGAATATGAATCAGATTATATTTCTAAATATGTTGAGTGACATAAGAAAGTCTTTTGTATAAATTTTATTATTAATAGTATTATTATTTGATTCTAACAGTTAACTGGTATGTTTGCAAATAATTTATTTTCATTTTCATTTTAATAACATAGTGTATATTAAATTTGAAAGTACTTGACAAATATAAAGGTATATAGTACTAGTAATAAGTAGGCCACTCTGGACGTGACTTGGAATGTGATGGACACAGATATAAACTTGATTCACAGTTTCAAAGTATTTTGAGGGAAAACTGCCATATATTTCTACAAAGCACAAGGAACTATAACGTTTAGACTTTTTTTGAAAGTTAGTTATCATATATAAGCTAATTTTCTAAACATCTATGTCTAGTTTTATAAGACAAAGATGAGATCTACCCCATCCTTAAAGTAAATACAGGACAGACAACGTGATCCATAGCACTTCAGGTAACATACTCGCTCAATGAACTACAGATCTTAGGCTCTGTTTCCAGAATAAATATTCTGATAATGTTGAACCTTAGTTTTCTAGAATCTCATTTACAACTGTGCATTCCCAATCAAAGTTTGTAATTGGCTTCTCCACATGTAAAACCAATCAGAGAAGAGTTGAAAGAAACTGCAGAAGGCTATCTGTAGCAGTCAGTGGACAAGCTCTCCTCAAAGCCTTAGAAATCAGACAAGCACACCACCACTATGGCAGATGTTTCTGAAAGCAGAAATGCAAAGTTGTCTTCTGAGATACTGGGCAATGAAGCCAACTTGTATGTGTATTACAACTTGTATTTGAATATAAAACTGTTTTTTCTTTTTTTTTTTTTTTTTTCTCAACACCAGTCATTAGTTGTCAAATTTTGTCTTATACCAGATACAAATGTTGTGAAGTTCTTTAGAGTATTACTGAATAAGCCAGCTGTCTGCTGGGGACTCTAGCCAAAATACATTAATAAAAGAAATGAATAGGCTATCCACAGATCAGAGAGCAATTGAAGATTTCAGTTTACATGGAAAGATTTTGTGGTCACAGTTCTCTGTTACAGACATTCAAGCATCAGCTAACAAGGATTGTTTATGTCCTCAATATGAGAACATCTGAAGCTCATAAATAGTTTTATAGGAACTAGTTCTGGATTTCATTCTAGCATTGTAATTTGAAGTGATTCACATCTCTTTTACTCTCACTCTTCATTTTACCCTCTTTAAGCCAGGGTCTGTCATCTTTATTCAGAATGAACAGTAATTTACATTGTGAATCATGCCAGTGATATCACCAACACCACTCAGTGAATGAAGCACTACTCAGATATAAAACAAACCACAGACAAAGGAGTCTCAATGTACTCTATATGTACTAGATATTTTGTTATATTTGATATAGCTGATATACTTTTTTTTTTGCTATGAAAGATATGGGAGGAGCAGTTTTCATCTTTGGACCAGTTTTGCTTTTATTTTTGTAAACGTAATTGAACTGTTCTTGAAATAGCAACAAAGCCCTGAAGCTTCACACAACTCTCCAGGCAGTGGAGGTCTTAATTCATTTTTGAAGACAGTTGTCCTCGTAATGTGAACAGTTGCTCTGCAGAGCAAGCTGAAGTGACACTCTCTAGGCTGCTGTTGTATCACATATTTGAAAGGAAAGTAAGAATTTTTAAAGACCATTACAGTTAGAAATATTAGAGCACCAGGCCCTTATATGAAGGAGCATAGTCTTTACACATAGCCAGTAGTAGTTGGGATGTAAACTTTTATCGTTTATGTATTTTATTCTATGTGTATCTGCTTATTTTATTGTTAGAGATGACTGAGTGGTAATCATTTGAAGACAATGCAACCAGGAAAGCACTGTCTGTGGTTCCTTTGCCTGGACTATTCAGGCTTTCTTTTTATTATGCCATGAATGTGAAAAGGAAAACTTACTGAGGACCTTGGTGGTGACCTTTACTTGGGATTGATTTTAAAAATGAGTTAGGCAATTAGAATTGCATATTATTTTGTTCTGAAATCATACTTTGATATTCAATATTGTTATTACTTTATGTAAATATACTACAATAGAAAGGAACCTTTGCAAGTTTTGACATGATTAGCACCAAGGTTGATTTTATAATGAGAGAAGACTCTAAAATCAAGTGCCAGAATCTTGGTTATCAGCTTTCTCTGTCAAATGTAATTCCTTTATTAACAATATTTCTGCTTTTCCAAGTAACCTATGACAGACTCCACAATTTTCCTAGGACTCAAAAGGACTGGGTGACTATGACAGCAGAGGAGTGTGTCTTCTCTAGTTATCAGGATGTTTGAACCTCGTGTTCAACTGTATGATGAGACATCCACAAATTTAACTTTATTTCCTTTTATTTGGTGATGAAACTTAAAAGAGAGTGAGAAAAAAAAGAGAGAGATATTGAAAATATACTAATGTAATCACATGTTCTGGTTAATGCCTCTAGGAGACAGATGAAGTTACAATTCTGGGGCTATTCTAGTAAAAAGAGATGAAATTATCTAGTTTGTTATTTTAAATTATTTTGCTGGTTTGGAGGAAGCAGAGAGATGAAAATTTTTTATTCAATTCCTTATTAACTCAGAAGCAACAAATCAGGTGTGCTGATATCTTTCAGAAAGTAAATTAAAGTACCAGAGACATAAGTGAACCTCTGAAATGTAGCACAAGTCAGCACTTGCTCATTCAAGAGCACACAGTTTCACAGTATCACAGTATGTTAGAGATTGGAAGGGACCTCAAAAGATCATCTAGTCCAATCCCCCTGCCGGAGCAGGAACACCTACATGAGGTTACACAGGAATGTGTCCAGGCGGGTTTTGAATGTCTCCAGAGAAGGAGACTCCACAACCTCCCTGGGCAGCCTGTTCCAGTGTTCTGTCACCCTCACTGAGAAGAAGTTTCTTCTCAAGTTTAAGTGGAACCTCTTGTGTTCCAGTTTGTACCCATTACCCCTTGTCCTATCATTGTTTGCCACTGAGAAGAGCCTGGCTCCATCCTCGTGACACTCCCCCTTTATATATTTATATACACTAATAAGGTCACCCGTCAGTCTCCTCTTCTCCAAACTATAGAGACCCAGCTCCCTCAGCCTTTCCTCATAAGGGAGATGCTCCACTGCCTTAATCATCTTAGTTGCCCTGTGCTGGACTCTCTCCAGCAGGTCCTTGTCCTTCTTGAACTGAGGGGCCCAGAACTGGACACAATATTCCAGGTGCGGTCTCACCAGGGCAGAGTAGAGGGGAAGGAAGACCTCTCTCGACCTACTGACCACCCCCCTTCTAATACACCCCAGGCTGCCATTGGCCTTCTTGGCCACAAGGGCACAGTGTTGGCTCATGGTCATCCTGCTGTCCACTAGGACCCCCAGGTCCCTCTCCCCTACACTACTCTCTAACAGGTCATTCCCCAACCTATATTGGAACCTGGGGTTGTTCCTGCCCAGATGCAGGACTCTACACTTACCCTTGTTATATTTCATCAAGTTTCTCCCTGCCCAACTCTCCAGCCTATCCAGGTCCCACTGGATGGCAGAACAGCCTTCTGGCGTGTCAGCCACTCCTCCCAGCTTAGTGTCATCAGCAAACTTGCTGACAGTACACTCAATTCCCTCATCTAAATCATTGATGAATTATTAAATAATACTGGTCCCAGTACTGACCCTTGAGGCACTCCACTAGATACAGGCCTCCAACTAGACTCCGCCCCATAGACTACAACTCTCTGGCTTCTGTCCTTCAGCCAGTTTGCAGTCCACCTCACTACCTGATCATCCAGACCACACTTCCTCAATTTAGCTATGAGGATGCTGTGGGAGACTGTGTCAAATGCTTTGCTGAAGTCAAGGTAGACCACGTCCACCGCTCTGCCATCATCCATCCACAATGTTATTTCCTCATAAAAGACTATGAGGTTGGTCAAGCGACTTCCCCTTGGTAAAGCCATGTTGACTGCCCCTCATAACCCTCTTATCCTTGACATGCCTTAAGATGGCACCAAGGATAAGGTGTTCCATCACTTTCCCAGGGATGGAGGTGAGGCTGACCGGTCTATAGTTACCCGGGTCCTCCTTCTTGCCCTTTTTGAAGACTGGAGTGACATTTGCTTTCCTCCAGTCCTCAGGCACCTCTCCCGTTTCCCAAGACTTGGTAAAGATGATGGAGAGTGGTGTAGCAATGACTTCCGCCAGTTCCCTCAGCACCCGCGGGTGCATCCCATCTGGACCCATGGATTTATGGATGTCCAGATTGCTCAACTGGTCCCTAACCCATTCCTCATCGACTAAGGCAAACTGCTCCAGTGACCTGGCTTCATCTGAGGTCTCAGGAGTACAGGGCTCTTCAGGACTGCCTCCGGCAGAGTAGACTGAGACAAAGAAGGCATTCAATAACTCTGCCATCTCTGTATCTTCTGTCACCAGGGCCCCCATCCCGTTCACCAGTGGGCCAACCTTGCCTCTGGTGTTAGTTTTATCAGCCATGTATTTGAAAAAGCTCTTTCTGCTGTCCTTGACCCCTCTCGCCAGATTTAATTCTAAGGAGGCCTTAGCCATCCTAGCTGCCTTCCTACATCCTCTAGCAGCAGCCTTATATTCCTCCCAAGTGGCCAGCCCCTCCTTCCATGACCTATAAACTCTCCTCTTCCACTTGAGCATACCCAGCAGTTCCTTATTTAGCCACGCAGGTCTCCTGGCCCTCTTCCTTGACTTTCTACGTGTCGGGATGCTCTGCTCTTGAGCTCGAAATAAGCAATTCTTGAATGTCAACCAACTATCTTGGGCTCCTTTACCTTCAAGCAGCCTTGCCCATGGGATTTCCCCTAGCAATTGCTTGAAAAGGCCAAAGTTTGCCCTGCTAAAGTCCAGGGTTGCAATTCTACTTGCTATTCTACTGGTCCTACCACACAAGATCCTGAATTCCACCATCTCGTGGTCGCTGCAACCAAGGCAGCCCTCAACCTTTACTGCTTCGACCAGACCCTCCTTGTTAGTGAGGATGAGATCCAGCAGCGCTCCTCTCCTGGTTGGCTCATCCACCATTTGCATGAGGAAGTTATCATCCATGCACTGGAGGAACCTCCTGGACTGTGGCTGGGTTGCTGAGTAGTCCTTCCAGCAAACATCAGGGAAGTTAAAATCCCCCACGACGACCACGGCCTGTGACTGTGAGGCTGCTCTCAGCTGCCTGTAGAAGGCCTCGTCAACTTCCTCACCCTGATCTGGTGGCCTGTAACAGACACCCACAACAGTATCGCCCCTGCCAGCCTGCCCCTTAATTCTCACCCACAGACTCTCAACTCGCTCGTCCCCTGTCCCTGGACAGAACTCAGTACATTGCAGCTGCTCTCGCACATAAAGAGCAACCCCACCACCCCGCCTGGCTGGCCTGTCTTTCCTGAAAAGGACATAGCCCTCCATGACTATATTCCAGTCATGTGAGCTGTCCCACCACATCTCTGTAATTGCCACCAGATCATAATCTCCTGACTTAACACAGGTCTCCAACTCCTCCTGCTTATTTCCCATGCTGCACGCATTGGTGTATAGGCATTTCAAGGAGGGAGCTGAGCTCACCAATTTCACCCTAGGATTATAGGAGGCCTTCCAGTCTTCATCAATTCTAGAGTGCTGCCCCACTGAGGCAAGCCCAGTTACAACCCCATCCCCCTTCGAATCTAGTTTAAAGCTCTCCAAATGAGCCCTGCTAATTCATGCCCCAGCATCCTTTTGCCTCTGTGAGTTAAACCTTTCCCACGTGCCATCATCCGGACTGGAGCCTTAAAAAAACAGCTATTATCAAAGAACCCAAAGCCCTGCCTAAAACACCAGTCTCGTAGCCAATTGTTTACAGACTGAATTTTCCCATTCAGTCCCACATCATCACCGGAAGATGGAAGAACTGAGGAGAAGATCACTTGAGCCCCAGACTCTTTCACCATCCACCCCAAGGCCCTGTAGTCTTTCTTCATCCCCCTCAGACTGCGGGAAGCAGCTTCCCCCCCACCTGTCTGGAAGACCAGCAGCGGGTAGTAGTCTGTCGGGTGCACCAGGTTGAGGAGCGCCAAAGGTATATTAAAAACGCTGGCACTTCAAGCTTTTTACCTGTTATTTACCTCCTGATTTAGGAGTTAAATATTCTTAATCTTAAGGAAAATTTTTTTTACATATAAAGAATCTTCCTACTGTATCTAAATGTATGATGCATACAGCAAATAAATAAGTAGACTAGACATATTCAGCCTATAAAAGAGAAGTCTGAGGGCTCTAAGGGCTCTGGTCGTTCCAATCAGAAGAGCCTGAGACATTCAATTTGACAAAGGGATAGAAGAAAAAGCCATCACCATTGTTAAAGGAAGTTTGTGAGCAGCACAGTTTTAGAATTTTAGTGAACTTCCCTATGTGCCTAACCTGCTCTGTTCTTTCTCAAGATATCTATTGAGGTATTTGTTAATAGGGACAGACTGCTGAGCTGAAGGGATTTTTGGTCAAATTAAGGACAGTTAGGTTTATATTCTTATAAAAATAATTCTGTAAGTGGTTACAGTGAGGTTTGAAGCAAAGTTTAAGTGTCTTAGCTTCTACAAATGTTTGATAACATCTGAAGTTTTGTTTTGTTTTTTTTTTTAAAGCAAATAACCTACCACATAACAGAAACAAATATCTGAATCTGAAAAACCCCCATAGAGAAGACTATAATAAAATGTAGCCACACATCTGTGACTTTTTTTTATGTCATTCTTTTATTGTAGAAGGAAAGGAAGAAACAGAGACATACTCTAAACCCCCATTTTGTTCTAAATTTAATAAACAGTTCTAAAATTTTGCCTTTATGTAACTATTTTTTTTTAATTTTCCTTGAGTATTTACTTGGAATTGTAAGCATATTATGCAATTACAGTATGAATTCCTCTAACTTAATTTTTGTATACTAGAAACAGTAGGAGAAAACATAATATTAACATTAATTTCAGATTATAAAAAAAACCCCAACAAACAAACCAAAACTATGCTACCTTTGCCTTATTAAAAATGTAAAAAAAAAATAATGTCAAAAAGCAAACATTGTGTAGGGATCGAGTCAGTGAAAAACTAGAAATTAATATGTGAAGAACTATGACACAGCTACTCTTTGAAATGACTGTTAAATGTGGAAAAAGTAAAAATATTAAATATTATAGGAAAAAAAAAAGCACTGTCAATATATTGTACTATTTTTTAATAATTAATTCTTCATTGTTATTTTTTTTTTGTTTTTTTCCCCATACCCGTATGCAAAGTATTTTCTACAGCTTTTCTTTCCCTTGAGAAAACCCAGATATTTGAAAGGCAACCCATACCTACAGACCAAAAGAGACTGAACAAGATGTATAACAGTATTGACTGAAAATAGTTCCTAGCACAGAAGAATGTAATCCTGAGAAATCAGAAAAGGAAAAGAAGTAAGAATGCTCTTCCATGCATGTAACAAGAATATTTTTGTGAGATGCTAACAGGAACTTCATATCTTAGCTATTAAGAAAAAAAACCGCAAGACAGTCAAAGTAAATACTGAGATAAAATAATTGTAATCAAGTGGCCAACACTATCTAAATATCTAACATAGGTGCCTCACCTGAACTATCCTACGTTAGCTTAAAAAAAACAAATCAATTAATGTCTGAATTCAAATAATTGTCAAAGAACAACAAAAGAAGATTATATGTATTTTATATCATCAAACCAGTTTAAGTCACAGTCTTTTGTCCAAGATAATTGGATGCATTGCTATAATTGTTGCTCATAAAAAGATACATATAGATTAGAAATAATGTGATGAACCATCTTCTGATGAATATCAACACTGACTGAAAAGATGTACTGAATTCTGTTAATTACATGTTCTGTTTTTTACCAGCTGAGCAGCTGCAACAATTTATGTTTGTGTTTTCACTAATATATCTTAAGTGTTATTACTGCATTAATATTATTTTCTCTGAGTCCACCAGTTCAGATTAAATGAAAAACAGCAATAAATATTCTACATTTGGATATTGCAGAATTTGAATACATAAAACACTCATTTCACCACAAAATTTCATGGGATGTCAAACATTCAGTAATTCATAGCAATAGTTTCTTCCTTGTAGCATATTTCATATCCTATTGGAATTTTTAAAGAGTACAATACACAGGCAGAAAAATCCCACATGTAATTTTAAACATAAAGAAAAAATAAGTTTAAATAAAATACTTGATGAGAACTCCTAACTTTAACAGACAAATAATAAGGCTGTAATGACAGATAAAGTAAGAATATTGTACAGCAAAATTTCAAGACTGAAGTGATTTCGAACTATCTGACTGCAATCGGATTTTACTAGAAATTTTGTGTTGGCATCTTTCACTTCAAACACTTAAACTGGTTGTCCAATTTAGATGTATCAGTTCCTGTAGACAAAGATTTAGAACAATTAAGTTAAAGAGCAATCAGGTTTTCAATCTGGGTAAGCTGAATTGCCTCTTGGAACACTAGCACAATCATAAAAAGACCCTGAAAGTCACACAACTACAGAAATTATCTATTTAGTGCCAGGCACTTCTCTCCACTCTTGTCTCTAGACTTACTAATTTTCTATGACTTTATACCTGTGCAGAAAAAAAACTATTTTGTGAGTTTACATACCTATAGTATGCAAACCAGAAACCATAGTGCACCTCATAAGGAAAGTCTGGAAGTAATCTAGATCATCCTCTGTGAAAATAGAAGCAGAATATTTGGATTTGGAATGTAGGTGGTGCTAGGTTGTAAACTACTTTAACCATGTACATACAAATCTGAGCTTTACTGTCTCTTCATAAAAGAAAATAAAAAATTGTCTGAAACCCTCTTAATGTTTTACAGATAAACCATTAGTCACAAACATGAAGCCATTAAGATTTTACTTGACTGAGTTGAGTCTTATTATGCTCAGGATTAATTTTTCTCCTGTTTGCAGGGTCATTCTCAGGTTTTTGATGCAACCTCAGCCCCATAGGACATCTCAGGGTGTAAAGGGTACACGTGGTTTGTTAGGAGCTTCTCTCCCAGAGGAACTGTTCCAGACCATTCTGGCTCCATGTTTGAAGCCCTTGAATTTACTTTTCTAGTAGTTTCGCAAACTGTATTTCAGACAGCAGATTCTATCCTCTGAAAAAAATGAACCATTTGCATAAATGAGGGATAGAAACAGAAGAAAAGCTATGCTATCCTCAATTTAATATTGTATCTTAAAAAACCCCAAAACAACAAACCAAGCAACAAACAAACAACAAAAAAAATAAAATCCCTAACAAAACCAACTCGCAATGTCTTTGAGGATTTAGGGACACAACAGGCACCAAAATAGGAAAATATTGAGGTAATTTGTAAGTAGCTTAGCTGTAAAGTATATGATCCATTCAAATAACAGGAAATAGCTTCTCATGGTTTATTGAATATTGTTTAGTGAGGGGGGGATAAAGATACTTCTTAATGATTACATTAGAAGTAATAGTTGTGCTCAGTCCAGTAAACATGGTTATAATTAGAAAATGAAGGCTGACACTGAAATTGATTCCTTTCACTTTGACACATTCAGCTGTGATAACATAACTTGTAAAAAAAGAGAAACTCCACCCCCTCACCTTGGCCCTTTTACTTCTTCCTCTGCTATTTGTTATCTTGGGGCCCTCCTGACCCCTTGTTTTTATTTTGAGAATAGGAATCATGTTCTCTGATGATTCTTCTGCAACTGCTATTTATCCTTCTGACTGTAAGCTTTTACATGAGAGGTGAAAGGCAGTTTTCTCAGTCCATAAAATTTTCAAAATATAAAATTGGAAGGAAATTCAAAATTTCTTTCATGCATTCAAAACCCAAAACCCCCTCAATTGAGTGAATGCATCTTTTGTTATATTCACAACCCTTCACACATATTTTGACTGTTTTAAATGGCAAACACTGAAATTAACATTCAAAATTGAAAGTCAATTATATATATAATATATATATATTGGTATCATACATATGCATAATATGTTTTCATTGAATATTTAGTTTAATCCATTAACTCCTCAAAAATACTTCTTTCTGAAATGCAGAAAAGTCTGAACTAGACTTTTAAAATAGTGTCATCCTTCTTAATGCTTTAAGAAATATTTGCCAATTTAATTGTAATATTGCCTTCAATTTTTATATTATGTGTTAATCATAATAAACTATATTTAGTATTTTTATTTCAGGGTTATGGCATTGGTGGATAAGGGAAGGGCAACTGATGTCATCTACCTAGACTTGTGCAAGGCATTTGATACTGTCCGGCACAGCATCACTGTCCCTAAACTGCTAGGCATGCATTTGATGGATTGGAACAGGTTGTCCAGAGAAGCTGCAGCTAACTAAAAGAGTAAGATTCAGATTTTAAACCTAAACTTGAATGACAACTGCAGCAGCTCGTGAATAAGAAATGCTCATTGTGTTTTATCCATAACTGGGCATAACATAAAGGAAATATATGGCAATTAAGCAAAGAGATCTGAAGTGATTTCCTTTCTCTATCTTTCTGACACAATGTCTCTGCCAGGATTTTTCAGACAATCCTCACCAAAAATTCTTAAAAGTTCATCTGTTCAAAAAGTAAATCTTGCTTCTCCTTTCTGAATAACTAAATATAGTTTGGAAGTATCTTCCTTTTGATACTTATTTTTCATTAAATCCCTTCTAAAGCTTGACAGTGTGTATCTATCTGTATTTTTTTTTCTTTTTTTTTTTTTTTTTTTTTTGCTCCTTAGATAATACCCAACAATGTTGGAGGAATGCAATACAAAAAAAAAGAAATCCACAAAATTTACAAAATTCTATTTCGGTGATTAAAATTTACATTGGGAATTAAACAAATGCTTGATGTTGCCTTAATCTGGAACTTTTAATGAGAGCTGCTATCAGTTTTATCTGAATTTGGAAATTTTAACTACAGATTTTTATTGCAAGAGGTAATAATCAGCCTGTTTAAAGATTCACTCGCAAGTTAATAAGATTATGCTATGTAACTTTCTCAGATTTTCATTCTGTTTTCTAAAGGAGCTAGGGATCCCATTGCATGAAATGATTAAATGGAATTATATTGTATTTGATTTCAATAACATCTGGAAGCATCCATATATTTGAAAATAAATTGTGCTGGCACTGTGCAAGGTTTCTGGGGAACTGGGACTTTATTTCAGATATGCACAGTGCAATGCTCATGCAGCATACTGAAAAGTATAGATGATAAAATGATAGTATTCAGTAACACTTAAATATTTTACCTCAGTCAATACTGAACATTTAAAGATGATGGAAAACAAAATATACATGAAGAAGTTAAGATTCCTCTCTAATCTTTTAGAACATTCATCAACAGTATCTCATGCCGTGGAAGACACAAGAGCAGTAGGATAGGTCTCTACCTGTGTTAGCCTTCATACATAATAAATAAGCCTTCAATATATAATTAATGTAAACAAAGAAACTAAAAACAAGGCACCTTCCCCAACCAGAAGATTATTATGAAATACTATAATTACATAAGATCTTGATTTTTTTATCTGAGCATTGTGTGACTTTTTAGTTTCCTCTATCGTAAAAATTGTCTGTCCACCTTAATCTTTATCTACAATTTAGTACATCCTCAGTCTTATTTAGATTTTAACACAAACGGTTGCTTATTTTGGTCTCAACTGTCTGCCAGCAGAGCACTAAATATAGCTGGTTTTTGTTGCTTTGGTTATTAACTGATGAGCAAGATTGTTTACCATGTTAATCAGTGCATTCTTACTCCTGCCTTGAAGGCTATTTATACTGATGCTGAATATTTCAGTTAATTAGAAGAAGTCATGCTGGATCCATAGATATTGTATATGAGGTTAATGTCAATGTTGCACTTACTCCTGCTATAACAATATATCAATGGTTTAACTATCCCATTTAAATTTGTTTAGTCTATGTAAAGATTCTCTAGAGCTACAAGGCACTATGTAATGTCTCTTAGAATATACACACTAAATATCAGTAGCTGAGTGAAAATTATATGGTGAGCTCAATCATTCAACATCCACTATTCCTTGCCACCCCTGCAGAATGCAGCAGTGGAGGCAATGTTGTTTTGAATGCTTGCATGTATGAAAATGCAGGAACCTCAGAACATTGAATGCAGTAGAAAAAAGTTAATTTCTAAAGTACTAATAAGTTTTCTTAAAAGAAAAAGAAAAGGCTGATAGTTTTGAGACAGTTGTTTGTTTTTTTCATGATCTAGAAATTAATACTAACATACACTAAGGAAATTAAACTCCCATGGCCAAATAAAGCAGTAAAAGATTTTTCTGGAAACATTTGAAAAAAGCCTAAAAACACTGGGAGCTGCATGCTTGGAAATGTGGCACTGAATTTAGCTCATGTAGCAAGAGATTAAGAAAAAGAATATTGATGCTGAGAAGCACACACCCACAGATGCAGCAATAGCCTGCACCCCATGATGTTGTTTGGATTCTCTTTGATTACATATTATAATTAGCAAAACAAAAGGTAGCATGAGGAAATCACAGTTACAAATGGTACAAGAACATGGAAATGTGGAGAAAATACACACCATGGAAAACAATCAACTCTATTAATTCATAGGCTCCTGAAAGTATTATGGGATAGCAAGAACCTAGTAAGAGGTACAGATAAATATATGACTGAAAAAAACCCAAAATGTATAAAGGAAAAAAAATCCAGTAACGTACTTCTCATTTGATGACATGATGTCTGAACTCAGTAAAGGATGGAGAGCAGGGTATTGAGTAACAAATTAAAAGTTCTGATTTCTGTTAATATGATAGACATATTTTGGAAATTGTAGCATCAAGATATCTTTGACTGCGGTAAATGTTTTAATGAAATACAGAAAGTATCATGAAGTGTCTTTCAAAGGGATCTAAACAAAGCATGAGTTTTCTAATGGCAACAGAAGTGGGGTTTTTTTGTCTTCATAAAATACCTTAATTTAAAAGGAGATTATACTATGCCATAAGAGCAAAGTTGTAATTCATAAATTTGATCTATTTTTTAAATAGATATGCATTGAGAAATACTCACTGCAAGCACAAAAAAATTTAGGAACTATATTAAGCCTATAAAATGACAAGAAATGGTGATGATTTACAAAACAATTTCTATACTAGAAAACAGCATTTGAAAATGAATTGTGATGTTGAAGCCCTGGAAGTTAGCAAACACTGGCAACATGCAAGTAGGTTTAAGAGTTACGAGTCACCTAATAATTAATTTTCCTTATGCCTAGTGAATTCAGTCTGTAGGTAACTAGCAGCAAAGCAATAATGCTGTTCTCAGAGAATATTTCAAAACTGTGGAGATACTGCTCTTCTCCAGCTCTTCCTTTCTGCAGTATATTTTGCATTTCTTAGCTGTCTTTTGGCATGGTACTCTCAGTCCCAGAGTTTGCCTTCCGCTTCTCCTTTCCCTTCTCTAGTTTGGCCTTTGGCTCCCCTATTGTTCTCTTGGCCATGATTTCAGTTCCCTAGTCTCTCTGATCCACTTTCTGAGCTTCTTCATATCTTTCTACATTGTTGTCTCTCTCTCTCCTTTTTGTCTTCTCCCTTTTATAATGTTGCACAGTTCCCATATGGCTTTGATTAATGCACTCTTCCCCACTACTGCATAAGTAGGACTAAGTTGAAGAATTCCACAAAGTGTTTTTCAGAAGCAATTTCCAGATTCTCAGTGGAAGAGAATGGAAAAGGAACAACTTATATGCTAGCACTCCCATGAAGCCTGTGTCCTGTTGCAACCACATGAGGGATTTACTACTGGGACACAGAATTTTGTAGGTTATTTATCTCTTTCTACAGAATCTCCTTTCCCAAATTCATGGATGCAATCTGCTTTAGCTTATTGTCTGGGCACTAACAGGCTTCTACCATATGAAGACTACCATCAGCCTGACCTGAGTAACTCCTTGCCAGGGTGGGAGCTATACTTCCCTTCTCACTATGCTACCTAGTTTTTGGTCAAAGAAACTTTCTTTAAGCCTCAACCAAGAGGAGCATTTGTCTTTAACACGCTTTTACAACTTTCCCTAACTTCAGCACTCTTTTTGCTTTTATAGCTCATTCTTCTAGTGCAGATTTGGTGAAATCAGCATCAACCATAAGAAAAAGTAGTACATCTAAATCACAGTGGTTTTGTTTTTTTCCATGGAGGAAAGAAGCAAGATGGCTAAAAGAAAGTCTTCTGAGTATGTGCTTTTTTTTGCAAAAGGAGTGATTATATTATCTACCTATAGTAATTTAATTTATTTTTCATGATTAGTCAGTAAGAAAAAAGGGATTAGATCACGGCATCTCCTCAGGGCTGAATTTTCAAGCCTGCTTGAGAAGAGGCACAGAAGGGTCTTGTGGAGAGAAAGATCGCAAGCAGTAACTCATAACTTCATCCTACCTAATTTGAGGCACCTAAGTGAAATACTGAGGTGTATAGTCAACCTTATAAAGTCAAAAGAGAGAGCTACTTGAACGAGAGACCTAGATACTCTCAGAGGAAAGTTCGTATCTTGGGCTTAAAAGCCTTCTGAAGGTCTGTACCTCTCCTATTGATCAAGAAAACTAGAAATGTTACAACCCTACCTTAGCTGCCTTCCTCCATTCGAAGTGGAATGAACACAGCTCAAAAAGCATATCTTAAAATAATCTGAGGCGTGTGAAGCTAGGGATAGGTATCTACTATAAAGATACAAAGAGCTATTTGCTTAACTACTGATGTACCTTTCACACCTGTCAGGGCCCTGAGGGCACCTACAGCCCTACCTGTCCCTGTCCTGCCCATGGCCCAGGGCCCCATTTCACCCCCCTGGCCCACCAGCCCCTGCCCCAGCAGCATTGTAAGAGGGCTAGTCTCCAGCTCTGTACATCCCTGCCCTGGCCAGCTGTGGGTCCTGCTGAGCCAGGCCCATCTGCAGACCCATGTCCTGAGCCAGCATCTTCCATGCCTATCCCCAGGGAGGTGCCTGGTACCCAGGCTGGGGTTTTCTCAGTGCCCCGTGGCTGCCCTGCTCCTGGCTAGGGTGGTGGGATGGGCCCTGTCTGCCAAGCCTTGCCCTGATGAACCCCAGGGAACCCCTGCCACTCCCCTTGGGGAGCCTCTGGCCCCACTGTGCCTTGGTAGCTTTTCTTTTTCATTTTCCTCTTTCCACTTCTCTTTGCTTCATTTCCCCTTTAGTTGTATCTCTGCTTTTAGAAAACAGTTTTGTCTTATATCTCTTAAAGCAGGATCCTCAGGGGCATTTTGGTGCCTAATGAAGCAGATTATGACTAGTAGCATTTTTTGCACTGCCTAGGCACTTCAGTTCTATTGAAAACTCAGCACAAGACCATCCTTTCCTCTTTACATTCACTTCTGTTGTCATTTGTATCTCCAATACCCTACATTTGGCAGTGGCTTGGTGGATTGCAAACCTGAGGTAAGATGGCAAATATCACTGGAAATCTGGAGAAGAAGAGGGGAAACAGACCAGAGCAAAGGATAACCAAGTGGAAAGAGGATAACAAATTAAGCTTGTATGTAATGGTCTACCTCATTGCTCTGCAGAGCTTCCATTACTCAAGGGTGCCAAGCAAGCTGGCTCTATCGCACCTATGGTGCATGTGCAATCAATTGGCACATGTGCGGTGAATTTGCTTTTTGCATGCTCATGAGCCATTCAGTCAGAAACTTGGTAAATCCTAATTAAAATAAAGGGAGCAATAGATCACCATTAAAAGCAGTATGGCTACCTCCGAAACCATTAAAGAAGGCAGTTGGATTCATCTTTGAATGAGAAAGGAAAGGAGTGAATGTCCTAAACATAAAAGAATGCTTACGTATACCAGAAAGGCACGTATGTAAGTGTGGGATGGGGATCTAGAGTATTTAAGAACAAGAAGGGAGCATTAGAAAACATTTAATATTTGCATTTTAGTATTGAAAGATAATTCAGAATGTTTGTACTGAAGAAAGCTGAAATGGACATTCAGTATTTTTATTCTAAAAGATAAGCATATTGTGGGCTGAATCTTCCAAAATCAACTTAATAATTAGCATGGGACAGAATCCAAAATTTTGTCCAAGGTCTTTCAAAAATTGGCTGCTGCACAGACTTTTGAGGTGTTTTACAGACTATGATGTGTATTGTCTGCCTCTTTATATGGCTCTGGAGGTGATTGCTGTGCTGAGAATAGATAAGGTAATTGGCACTATGCTGAAGTAAGATTAGGAAAGGTAGACTTATATTACACTGGGTGATGTTGTGAGGGCAATAATTCCAAAAGAATTAAAAAGAAAATGAAATTCAATGTCATATAAACATGAGCCCTTTATCATTAGGGGTTGAGAGCAGGGGGGAAGTCAAGCAAAAACCTCCATGTGAGCAAACATGTCACAAAGACATTGCAAATGTAGTGACAGGTGGTCCACACAGCAAAAGAAAAAGACATTGTTTGCCAACTGCCAAATGACTGAGAAGACAGTAACACAGTTTCTTTATAAGCGAGCTTTCCTCTACAAGAGTTTTGCCTCACAATGCTCTAAGATCACTTTATAATTCCCTCATTTGTTGACACTGTTCCATGCAAATCAATTGCCAAATAATCAGAATTAACCAGTATCTTTACCCAGATACTAATTTGGACATTCCACAAACTTTCTTGATGAAATGAGAAAAGTTTGCTTTTCACTGGGAAGATCAGCCATGCCTGCAATGTCAGCCATCCTGCTCATGGCTGGGCTAAACCGTGAAGTCTGTTTCCTGGAAGAAGCTTCTGTACAGCCTGCAGACTTTATGCATGTGGTTGGTTTCGAAATAGCAAGCACAGGGGAGGACTGGAGCATTCCAGACAATGGGAAAACTTACATAATGCTACTGCTTGTAAGCTAGAGATAGCTCTTGAAAAACAGGTTGAGATAGCATTTGTATTCATTAATAATGAATGCCTTGCAGGAAAAGCTTTGTGTATAAAAGCACATCACTAGCTTAGGCCCAAAATTAGGATGATTGTATTCATTTAGGTCTGTGCCTGCACCAAAAAACCTGATAATCTGGAACTTGCTTTTGTGAATCCAGTTTTGGTATCTAAGTATGTTTGACATAATTTCACAGGATTTATAAATTATGCAAGTTTTTCATACACAGCTGAGTTCATTGTCTAAAGCTGTCAGGTAGATTGAGTTGACAGTTAATCAGTTAGTTAAAGACAGAATTAAAATCTCTTAAGTACCCAGGGACTGTGGTCTTCCTGTGGGATAAAATACATAGAAAAAAATCCACCAAGAGATTTTGTTCAATCTCCAGCTCTTAGTTGTCAGGGAGACAAAGTTTTACTTTTTTTCTTTCAGACATTCTAAATCGTACATATATAGGTGACTTTAGTCATGGAATTACTCTTATGTGACTTTGCAAGTTCATCACATATCTATAACCATGCAGAATATCATGAATACTTTTAAAGCCAGGAGAGACAAATGGATTTTTTTTTTTCTCTAGGCATGCTTCACCTTACCATTTTTTAATATTTTAAGAGGAAGAAATTCCTGGAAGCGCTAGCATCTCTCCATTGTCTATATAAAAGGGAGTTTGGATGATTAGATCAGATGTTGATGTACGCTGCAGACATACATTTGGGCACATGAATCCCATTTGAAATAACTGCTGTAGCTGTGATGATATGATGAAAAAGCATTATTAAACTAGCTTACCTTGCCAATCCTTAACACAGTCTGAAGCAGAGATTCTACACATTGCTGATGTTGCATGTTACATTCCAAATATGAACTATCATAATATCCTGGATGCCAAATTCTCAAAAGGTGTCTTGTTCTTTTAGGATGAAAGGCCATAAAGAAAAGCATGGAACATCATCAAGAGAATTAAAGAAGTTTTAATCTTTTAGGAAGAAAAAAAAAAAAAATCATTCAGTATGGTTTGAATAAAATGCTCTTTACTTATGAAAAAAGGGACCTGATTCTTAAGTAGAGGTATTTTATGCTTTTCATATCTTACACCATTTATGCTTTAAAACAGGAATTAATTAAAAGCTGCAAGGCCTGCTTTGTATGTATTTGGTTCAGGACAAAAATATTATATGCAGAGAAATATTAAAATGTAACCTTCTGTAGCATTTATATTTCTTTTGAGAAAGCACTTGAACATTTCTAGTCTTCTGTAGATATTATATAGTTTTTAGATATTTGTACTGTTAGTCAGATGTGCCAGTGTACTGTCATGGTGAATTGTTCTTAACCCAACGAAGGCCTTTCTTAGTGACACTAGTGACCTGAGGAAACTAAGCATGTATTAAAAACAGGTACAGCTGATCAAATACCTGTATGAACACATCTGTCATCTTGGAGCTCTTTTATCACATTGGAGTTTTTGGACTAGTTTTGTGGTTGATAAATTGAAAGATGAGCTCATTGCTTTTACTTAAAAGCATTTTGGTTAAACTAATGTGATTGCCAGTTAGTACAAAACAAAAAATAACTCTTTTTACCCTCACATAGGCTCTCCACCCCATCTATGGAAAGCAGTCAGTACATCTTAAGGGTGATTCAGAAAGTTACAGAAATCTATCAAAATGTGTTTGGCAAGACATGATACACAGACGGATGAGGCAGACCACATGTCCTTCTTCAGAACAAGAATCAAGCTATAAATTAGATTTCTCATTTCTTGGGATCCAGATCCTGGAATTTTCTAGAATTCTAAGAAATTGGGACTCATTCTTCTCAAACCAAAGCTATTTCATTCCCCTTAAAAGGAAGATGTTTCTGCTAATGACCAAAGATGGCTCAAAAAAGAAGGGCTGTTTTGGTTTTTTTTTACCCACACTGCATTTTGTGAGACTGATCCCGTAGATGTGACAGTGTTTCCATGATGTTTAAAAAAGCTAATGCTTTGCCTTTTTTTGGGTTAAAAGTAGATACCAAATAGTTTCATTCTGCCAGAAGAGAAGAACTTTCTACTTATGTTTGAATCATGAAACTTTCTGGTAAAAAGCTGAAAGCCCTTTACAATCAGATGCCTTAAGTTTTAGAAATCAATTAAGTAGGAATTTTCAGGATTACAGATTTGGATCTGAGCTCCTAAATTCAATTGAAGCCCAATTTTAGATGCCTAAATCCTTTTTTTTCTTCCCTTTCCTTCAATCCAGTACTTGATGATTACCAATAAGAAAATAAATCCATCTGCCTAAAAATGCCATAAGTTTGGCAATCACTGAGAAATAAAAGTTCCTGTTACAGAATGGGAAATAATGAACATGTGTCAAACCTAACAGCAGACAAGGTGTATTTAAATGGGAATCTAATGTCTTTGATACAAACATGGCTAGACAAGACTTATTCCTAACAGAAGGTTTTTTAGTATCTTTTTTTTCTAACTGAAACATCTGAGCTGTTAGCATGAAGGGATTCCAGAAAATATCTATTAAATCACAATAAAGTGATGGAATTAGAACACTGCTTAATTCTGTTGTCTTACAAGTCATAACACCAAGGACATCTCTAAAACGTGAATCAACTAACTATACCTCCAACAACCTTCAAAAGAGAAATGGAGAAGAAAGGGTAGAAGCTTTTTAACGTGTTTTCTTCTGAAAGACACGGATAGAATTATTTGATGTGGATAATTAAAACAAATTATGTTCCCATCACAATGTTTACTGTATTTATGCTTGATAATACAAATCTTGCAGGCAGCCTAAAGCAGTGCCTTAAATGTTAAGGAAACTGAGATGAAAGACTACATCTACTGTTTGGTGGCAGAATATTACAGTATCACAATATCACAGTATGCTACAGATTGGAAGGGACCTCAAAAGATCATCTAGTCCAATCCCCCTGCTGGAGCAGGAACACCTAGATGAGGTTACACAGGAATGTGTCCAGGTGGGTTTTGAATGTCTCCAGAGAAGGAGACTCCACAACCCCCCTGGGCAGCCTGTTCCAGTGTTCTGTCACCCTCACTGAGAAGAAGTTTCTTCTCAAGTTTAAGTGGAACCTCTTGTGTTCCAGTTTGTACCCATTACCCCTTGTCCTATCATTGTTTGCCACTGAGAAGAGCCTGGCTCCATCCTCATGACACTCCCCCTTTATATATTTATATACACTAATATGGTCACCAATATTTAGAAACATTACCACTGTAGAAATTTTTCAGGTTAAAAGGATAAAATCATCACAGGGACATAAAACCGTTAGACTTCTGAGAGAAAAAAAAAAGAGTCCTTAAATTGTTTGCTATGCTTAACACCAGCTGAGGTTGTGGGACAAAAGTTAAAAAATAAAGATAACATTGATAAGAAGCAAATTACAGGGAAAATATTTAGTTGGACTATAAAGCAACATAAGCAGAAAATTTGGGATAGATCATGTAGATCTAGCTGGAGCCTAAAATTGTCATCAAAATCTATGTTTATGCTTAGGTTTTTAGTTTATAAACTTATCTTTAAAACTGGTGGGGCTTTTTTTCATAAAAGAAAACAAAAACCAGAACACCTACGTTCTTCAAGTTTAGTAATAATGGTATATAACACAGTGCAACATATAGTTGCAGAGACTAAGATCTGGCAGAGATGGTACACCCTCTCAAACATAGCTCCAGGCTCCCCAGCTTCATAAAAGTATCAAAAAGGGAGAAAAATTTCTTAGTCACATCCATGATTAGTCTTTTCATTTGATAATAGTAATCCAAACTATTCTAAACCTTTACAGTAGTTCTTAAAAATTATTTTCTAAACACACTAGGAAATTAAAGCTTCTAAGAAATGAGCAATGAATACTAATTAACAAATGAAGAAACTAGGCTATCCAGCAGTTTTTCTCAAGAAATTATTTTAAACACTTAAAAAAATAAGCCAAATACATGCTTTAGGTAAAAAGTACCAGCACCTGCAGAGAGTAGAATCATTGAGAAAACTGTATTTGCAGAAGACAAATTAACAGAATTTAAAAACTGCAAGCATTAAAATATGGTTATAAATAAATTGTAAGAAACTGTAATAAACAAACAGCAGTTCTGAAGAACAATTTTTAAAATGATAGATCATATGTATGTGGTTTAGAGGGTTTCAGAATTTTGTGAACATTGTAATAAATAAAAGAGCTTGACATTTCAAGACTAGGCCCTCTGAGGGAATTTGTTACCTAATCTCAATTTTTGGTATCCAAATTCAAAACCTCAATCCACAGTGTTTTCAGTGAGCTGGCACCCAGACTACCTGGACATGTGAGTTCCTGCTAACATCTTTGCTGCTTCTCATGAATGTCCGGTGCTTAACTGCTAGGTGGCATTTACTCTTTCAAGCTCTTTCCTATTTATATTGATGGTAGCAACTGTTCTCAATCATGATCACCAAATTGGTCCTTATGTGAAACACTTCAATAATAAAGTAATGCTTATAGAACCATTGGAATATTGAAAATTTGGGAATGGGAGATTTGAATTTGTAGGAGTGTGTGGCATGTTCTGCAGAAAGCTTCCTAACACAGTGGGTCAAATTCTTCTTCTAAGACTCTCCCACATAGCGAAAATTATTAAAATATCAGTGGCATCAGGGTGAGATGTATAATTTGAGTGTACTTACACACATGCCTGTAAGACAGTGAACAATCTAAGTAAAAGTCATCATGTTGAATAAGAAATAGGAATACTTGAATTTCTGCCTCTAGGATTTCATCTGACTACATTTGTTACTAGACTATTAAATGTGTGACCAGAAAATAAGAGAGGCTGACATTTTTATCTCCAACAATGTATTCATTGAAGTGTGATCACAGGAGAAAGAACAGTCCCAGTCTCAAATTGGATGCTTATTTCATTGACAAAGAAGACAGTGTTCCATTTCCCATCTACGTTTTCTGTGTAGTAAATGTCTCCATACTCTGCACAGTGTGTTTTGTAAATCTTATTGAAAGTTTATAAATTTTCCTCAGTGTTGTTCTGCCTATGTCCATCAATTAGCAATGCAGATTTCACAGGGTGTCAGAGTACATAAGAAAGGGGTAGTGTCAAAGAATCTCAGGCACCTTTGTGTATTTAGCTCTTAAAACTTTAGGATTGTTATTTATGGTTCAAGGAAATACAGCAAGCATGGCCCATATATATAAGTGAATACACCTGTGGTGTGGAGGTGCTGGGTTTCTTCTTGGGAATACGACTGCATCTACAGTCAGAAAAATGAAGAGATAATTGATAGCCATAAATCACACAGGACAGTAGTATACAAAGAATTAAAAAATAAAAAGGAAAAAGGAAAGGATTACAGTTAATAAGGTGACTGGCCTAAATACAGTTCCAGCAGAGTTGCCTAATAAAGAGGCAGGTCAGAATATGGAACTGAGTAGCAAAAGGGGCAATATGGAAAGAGCTAGAAATCAATCCTGAGATAAAGAGGATCTCCAGACAAACTTTCAGGAAAGGGCAAAATGCAAGATTGCATAGATTAATGGGATCAAAATGTTGAGATAAAACTTGATACATATTTGCTTGTGGTAATTATAAGCTGTTATCAGGAATCATTTTGTTTTACACCAGTGTCGTGGTTTAAGCCCCGGCTGTAAATTAGAACCACGCAGTCTACTTCCCCCCCCCCCCCCACTCCCCAGAGGGATGGGGAGGAGAATCGAAAGAATGTAACTCCCACGGGTTGAGATAAGAACAGTCCAGTAACTAAGGTATAACACAAATCACTACTGCTGCCACCAATAATAATAATGATAAGAGAAATAACAAGGGAAGAAAATATGATACCGCTCGCCGGAAAAGAGCCCGACCGAAAAGAGGACGTGCCCTTCCGGGTAGCTCCCAGTTACATCCCCGGGCATGACGTGCTGTGGTATGGAATACCTCTTTGGCTAGTTTGGGTCAGGCGTCCTGTCCCTGCTTCCTCCCGGCCCCTCCTCCTCCCTGGCAGAGCATGAGACTCACAAAGTCCTTGGTCAGTCTAAACATCAGTGTTATCAGCTCTGTTTCGAGGCTAAAAGTCAAAAACACAGCACTGCACCAGCTACTAAGAAGGAGAAAAACTGACTGCTACTGCTGAACCCAGGACAGTATCCACCCCTTATTCCATACCATTCACGTCATGCTCAGATCCCACATTTTCCATATACCCTCCCTCTCATTTCAGTCCACTGTTATCTTAGTGCACGGACCAATTCCTATAAAGCTACTGAGTCCATTCGGTTCATGATGTTGGGCTCCATCTCTTGTAACAGTCTTTCAGAGCAGGAGAAGCTGTGTGCAGTGTTGGATCGTTGTCTGCTGATGCTGATCATTCCTTTACTGTAGAACTCATCCGGTTCTATCAAAGTTCATTCTCTGTTGGGATGATGGTCGGAGGGAAGTCAGGGCCAGTCGCTGGTGCCCTGCAGACTTCTAGTTGATGGCTATAGCAGGCAACAGCGTACAATTGAGTTCATTGTCTGTTTTCCCCTAAAATCAAATCCCCTTGAGGTACGCATCGGACTTCCCCATCTTCCCGCATTACCCACCAAGTATATCCAGGTCCCTGAGCAAAAGCAATCCCACAAGTGGGTTTGCCTTTACCTGAAGCAGGAATAACCCAGACTGTCTTCCCCAGCAAATTCTTCATGTGCACCACAGGAACTTTGTCCCCCTCTACAATATGTAAAAGTTCTGACTGGGCTGGGCCAGCCCTGTTGGCAGATCCTCTGGTGTTGACCAACCAGGTGGCCTTTGGTAAGTGTGTATCCCAATGCTTGAAAGTTCCCCCACCCATTGCTCTCAGTGTAGTTTTTAACAGCCCATTGTACCGTTCGATTTTCCCAGAGGCTGGTGCATGGTAGGGGATGTGATATACCCACTCAATGCCATGCTCTTTGGCCCAAGTGTCTATAAGGTTATTCCGGAAATGAGTCCCATTATCTGATTCAATTCTTTCTGGGGTGCCATGTCGCCACAAAATCTGGTTCTCAAGGCCCAGGATAGTGTTCCTGGCAGTGGCATGGGGCACAGCGTATGTTTCCAGCCATCCGGTGGTTGCTTCCACCATGGTAAGCACATGGCGCTTGCCGTGGCGGGTTGGTGGGAGTGTGATATAATCAATCTGCCAGGCCTCCCCATATTTGTACTTCAGCCATCGTCCTCCATACCAAAGAGGCTTTAACCGTTTGGCTTGTTTAATTGCAGCACATGTTTCACACTCATGAATAACCTGGGCAATAGTGTCCATTGTTAAGTCCACCCCTCGATCACGGGCCCATCTGTATGTTGCATCTCTGCCCTGATGGCCTGAAGTGTCATGGGCCCACCGAGCCAAAAATAATTCACCTTTATGTTGCCAATCTAAGTCCATCTGAGCCACTTCAATCTTAGCAGCTTTATCCACCTGTTGGTTGTTCTGGTGTTCCTCAGTGGCCCGACTCTTGGGTACATGGGCGTCTACATGGCGTACCTTCACCACCAGGTTCTGCACCCGGGCAGCGATATCTCGCCACAGTGCAGCAGCCCAGATGGGTTTACCTCTGCGTTGCCAGTTGCTCTGCTTCCATTGCTGCAACCACCCCCACAGGGCATTTGCCACCATCCATGAGTCAGTATAGAGATAAAGTACTGGCCACTTTTCTCGTTCAGCAATGTCCAAGGCCAGCTGGATGGCTTTCACCTCAGCAAACTGACTCGATTCACCCTCTCCTTCAGCAGTTTCTGCAACTTGTCGTTGAGGACTCCATACGGCTGCCTTCCATCTCCGATGCTTTCCCACAATACGGCAGGACCCATCAGTAAACAAGGCATACTGCTTTTCACTTTCTGACAGTTTATTATATGGTGGGGCCTCTTCAGCACGCATCACCTCCTCCTCTGGTGACATTCCAAAATCTTTGCCCTCTGGCCAGTCCATGATGACTTCTAGAATGCCTGGACGACTGGGATTTCCTATTCGAGCTCGTTGTGTAATTAGTGCAGCCCATTTACTCCATGTCGCATCGGTTGCATGATGTGTAGAGGAGACCCTGCCTTTGAACATCCAGCCCAAAACGGGCAACCGGGGTGCCAGGAGGAGCTGTGCTTCAGTGCCAATCACCTCCGAAGCAGCTCGAACCCCTTCATAGGCTGCCAGTATCTCTTTCTCAGTTGGGGTATAGCTGGCCTCAGATCCTCTGTATCCCCGACTCCAAAAGCCGAGGGGTCGACCTCGAATCTCCCCTGGAGCTTTCTGCCAGAGGCTCCAGGTAGGACCATTCTCCCCGGCTGCGGTGTACAGTACATTTTTTACATCTGGCCCGTTTCGGACTGGTCCAAGGGCTACTGCATGAACTATCTCACGTTTAATTTGCTCAAAGGCTTGTTGTTGCTCAGGGCCCCATTTAAAATCGTTCTTCTTCTGGGTCACATGATAGAGAGGGCTTACAATCGAACTGTAATTTGGGATGTGCATTCTCCAGAACCCCACAGCACCCAAGAAAGCTTGTGTTTCTTTCTTATTAGTTGGTGGAGACATTGCTGTTATTTTGTTGATCACATCTGTAGGGATCTGGCGACGTCCATCTTGCCATTTTATTCCCAAAAACTGAATCTCCTGTGCAGGTCCCTTGACCTTACTCCATTTTATGGCAAAACCAGCCTTCAGCAGGATTTGGATTATTTCCCTCCCTTTCTCAAAGACTTCTTCCGCTGTATCACCCCACACAATAATGTCATCAATGTATTGCAGGTGTTCTGGAGCTTGCCCCTGTTCCAGTGCATTCTGGATCAGTCCATGGCAAATGGTAGGGCTGTGTTTCCACCCCTGGGGCAGTCGGTTCCAAGTGTACTGGACGCCCCTCCAAGTAAAAGCAAACTGTGGCCTACACTCTGCTGCCAAAGGAATTGAGAAGAATGCATTGGCAATATCAATCGTGGCATACCACTTGGCTGCCTTTGACTCCAGTTCATACTGAAGTTCTAGCATGTCCGGTACGGCAGCACTCAATGGTGGTGTGACTTCATTCAGGCCACGATAGTCTACTGTTAGTCTCCACTCTCCGTTAGACTTTCGCACTGGCCATATGGGGCTATTAAAGGGTGAGCGGGTCCTGCTGATCACTCCCTGACTCTCCAGACTACGGATCAGCTTATGGATGGGAATCAGGGAGTCTCGATTGGTGCGATATTGCCGCCGGTGCACTGTTGCGGTCGCGATTGGCACTTGTTGTTCTTCGACCTTCAGCAACCCCACAACAGAAGGATCCTCTGAGAGACCAGGCAAGGTGGACAGCTGCTCATTTTCCTCAGTCTCCAAAGCAGCAATACCAAAAGCCCATCGGTACCCTTTTGGGTCTTTGAAGTACCCTCTCCTGAGGTAATCTATGCCGAGGATGCATGGAGCCTCTGGACCAGTCACAATGGGGTGCTTTTGCCATTTCCTTCCAGTCAGGCTGATCTCAGCCTCCAGTACAGTCAACTCTTGGGATCCTCCTGTCACTCCAGAGATATAGATGGGTTCCACCCCTTGACAGCTTGACGGCATCAGGGTACACTGTGCACCGGTATCTACGAGAGCTTTATACTTCTGTGGGACTGATGTGCCAGGCCATCTGACCCACACAGTCCAGTAAATCCGATTATCCCCTACCTCCACCTGGCTGGAGGCAGGGTCCCTCTAACAGTCATCACAACGTTGGACACCTAAGTCGTATTGAAAGGGATTATTCTTCGTTATCATAGGAGCTGGAGTAAAATCAGCTCTTCCGCTCCATCTGGGAACCTGCTCACCAGAGACTGAAGCCGCAGCTCTCATGGGATGATTAGTCTTGACCCTTGTTCCTATTTTCAATTCATGCACCCGTTCCTCCAAAGCTGAAGTAGGTTTTCCATCCCACTTCGTCATGTCTTCTCCATGATCCCGCAGGTAAAACCATAGGGTGGCCCGTGGTGTTTGCCTTCTATATCTTCTGTCTCGAACAATAGGACGTCTTTTGTTAACAGCTGAGACGTGTGTTGGTACACGTGAGGAGCTGGATAAATCAGATAGATCGTCCCTCAATTGTTTGACATCCTGGGACAGTTTTTCCACAGCTGAGATGATGGAAGGGGTGAGATTGTCTTCGAACTCTCGGAGTTTATGAATCATCTCATCCACTGTTGGTGTTACTATGTCACCCCAGGTTACTGTTGCCAATGAATGGGCATAAGATGACGGTGCATTCCGTGTAAGTTTTCGCCACATGGGTCGTGTACATTCGACTTCATCTGGGTCTATGGGTATATCTCCGTTATTCGGTTTGATGTGATAAATCATCTCTACGATGGCTGATTCCCTCAGAGACTGGATGCCTTTGTCTAAAGTAGTCCACTTGGCCGAACGACTCGTAACATCATCCTTGTATGGAAACCTTTCTTTCACAGCTGCCAAGAGCCGCCTCCAAAGACTGAGGGACTTTTTCTCTCTTGCAATTGCTTTGTCAATTCCCCCTTCTCTAGCAAGTGATCCCAGCTGCTTGGCTTCCGTACCTCCTAGTTCGTGACCATCGGCCCCATTGTCCCAGCATCGGAGCAACCAGGTGATGATGTGCTCCCCTGGTTGACGGGTAAAATCTTTTCGCATATTCCGTAGCTCGGTTGAGGTCCGAGGTCGAGAAGTCACCTCTTCTTCTTCTTCGTCATGTGATGATGACTCCTGACCAGATGCTGTCCTGAGTGGTGAATACATTGTTTCTTCATCTTGCTTCACCCTTCTTGCCTCTTTTTTGCTTTTTCTCTTATGTAGAGGGGCAATCGATATTGGTACGAATTGGTCCCCTGGTTTAGCTGCAGTCATCACTGTGGTTTGAGTAGCAACAGTACTTGTCGCTGGGGGTGGTGTAGCTGCTGTGGTTGGAGCTGGGGTAGCTTCGCTGTCTGTTGCAGTTGAAGTTTGAGTAGCGGCTGTACTTGTCGCTGGGGGTGGTGTAGCTGCTGTGTTTGGAGCTGGGGTAGCTGCACTGTCTGTTGCAGTCGAAGTTTGAGTAGTGGCTGTACTTGTCGCTGGGGGTGGTGTAGCTGCTGTGCTCGGAGCTGGAGTAGCTGCGCTGTCTGTTGCTTCGCCCTCAGATCCAGGGACATTTTTTCTCTTTTGAAGGTGCTGGATAGCGTTGAACAAGGCCCGGTAAGCATAGGCCAAGCCCCAGCACGTTGACATGATTTGTCCCTCTCTGGTATGACCAGGATGACAGCACACCTCATTTAAGTGTTTTACTAATTCTTCTGGATTTTGCAGTTGTTTGGTGGTGAAATTCCAAAACACTGGAGGGGCCCACTGACCTAGGTACTTGCCCATACTATCCCACACACCCTGCCACTCATGGCTGTCCAGCCTCGGGGAAAATCTCTCGGTCCCCCTATTTTGTCGTCTAACCCCAGACAAGACCCAAACCCGACTCTGCTTAACTCTTGAGATCAGACGTAATGGTTGTGGACAAAACACACTCTGTATGCGTGTCAACATGGTGACCCCCATCACAATCAGCAAACAGGTCTCAACAATATTAAAAGGCCACTCAAAAATTTCAAAACTCTCAAACGATGCTGTAAACGGTCTGGAAGGGGCACTGGGAGGGTAAAAGAATGTCTCCTTCATAGGTTGACCACCCAGGAAGGAGAAAAAAGATGTATAGTTGCTAAGCATTTGTATTATATACCTCCCAAAGTATAAAGGTGGTGACCACACTGGGAACACAAGCCAGATCAGTTTCATGATCAATCCTTCTATTGTATTACAAGTCATTGCCACAAAATACAACGAGACAACAACCTTAGCCCAAGCCCCACACTTGAAAAACACCAACACAGCAAATACCGGCTCTAAGTAACCTACGGCATATTGAGACTGTGAGATCAAAAACAACAACTTTGAGAGCCAATAAATCAGCATTGTGACGAGTGACTATTAATCTAAAACACTGAATGCTTATCACAAATACGATTAGACACACTCCGGTCAGATCTGTCGTTATCTCAACCCTTCGTGCCCCACGTTGGGCGCCAAAAAAGAACTGTCGTGGTTTAAGCCCCGGCTGTAAATTAGAACCACGCAGTCTACTTCCCCCCCCCCCCCCACTCCCCAGAGGGATGGGGAGGAGAATCGAAAGAATGTAACTCCCACGGGTTGAGATAAGAACAGTCCAGTAACTCAGGTATAACACAAATCACTACTGCTGCCACCAATAATAATAATGATAAGAGAAATAACAAGGGAAGAAAATATGATACCGCTCGCCGGAAAAGAGCCCGACCGAAAAGAGGACGTGCCCTTCCGGGTAGCTCCCAGTTACATCCCCGGGCATGACGTGCTGTGGTATGGAATACCTCTTTGGCTAGTTTGGGTCAGGCGTCCTGTCCCTGCTTCCTCCCGGCCCCTCCTCCTCCCTGGCAGAGCATGAGACTCACAAAGTCCTTGGTCAGTCTAAACATCAGTGTTATCAGCTCTGTTTCGAGGCTAAAAGTCAAAAACACAGCACTGCACCAGCTACTATGAAGGAGAAAAACTGACTGCTACTGCTGAACCCAGGACAACCAGTCATAAAGCATTTTAATGTGTTTGTGTGCCGTATTGGTGTTTGAGCTTCTCATGGACTGAAACTTTCAGACTGTTATTTCTATGGATAATAAAAAATAATATATATTACCGAAATATTACCTAGCAACTTTTTTAAGATAGAATATCTGCCTGGTCAACAAGGAGTTGCACAGCACATAAGGAAACTTTTCAGAAGGTTTTTCGTTGTTGGTTTGAGTCAACTCTTTTTATTGACCATTACTGACGCTTTAAAGCCACCTGCTCATTTTCAGATCTCTAGAGAAGTGCTTTTCCTTATAGTCTCCCTGTTTTTTCTACAGTGAAATGGGGGTAGCAGACTTTTAACTTGCATGACTGATTCTTATTTAACTTACTGCAGTGGTTTTTCTATTTGAAAGCTGAAGATGAGGTCTTTCTTCCCTCAGAATTAGAGCTAGTAGATGATTGTCCTAGAATGGAAGCTCAAAGTGGAAATTCTTGAAGTGTAATTATGTATTTGTAGAATAATAGAGGTTGCAAGGGACCTCTAGAGACTTCCTTAAGCCGTAAGGCCTGCTTAAAGCAGGTTCAATTACTGCAAGTTGTACAATACACTGTATTGTTGGGTTTTGAATATTTTCAAAGATGGAGGCTTCAGAACCTGTAAGGGCAACCTGTTCCAATGTTTGACAGTCCTCACAGGGGAAATTTTTTGTCTCATGTTCAAATGACACTTTCTGTATTTTTAATTTGTGATCATTGCATCTTGTCCTTTCATTGGATATCACTGAGATGAATGTGTCTTATTCACGGTTATTCACATATTACCTTCAGGTGTTTATACACATTGATAGAATAATCCTCTCCTCAGGGCTAATAACAGGAGGCAGTTCCTCCTCCCATTATAAATGAGTTCCTTCCTGAAATTACAATATGAATCTATCTCTGATCTTTCACTGAATAGGAAGAAGCAATCACTTGCATGTGTTGATTATATGCAGATAGATAGATAGATATGCATCTAGACAGATGTACATATATGGAAAATATAGCCAACTTGCCCTTGGAAAGCCAAATTGGTAAAATAAATTTTTAATTTAGCTTTGAATATTCTTGTATTCAAGTTATTATTCTCTGCTGAGGATGTACTGTTACTAAGTCTAAATCCTATTAATAAGAAAGCTTTGACTTTATTGCTGATGAAATGTTTTCTATTTATGTATCTTAATGCAGCTGGTTTTTCCTCAGATGGGAAATTCTCAAGTATCCAGTGTCAATTCCATTGAAAACTTATTCTTTATATTCAATGTAAGCTGGAATAGAGAGAAGAACACGCAGGCGATTTGTTCACAGCAACCTGTGAAGTTTATCTGCTGCATCTTATACTAAGAACAGGATTTTCAGGATGACTTTTTATTTCCAACCTAGAGGTCATAAGTTTGACGATTACCTTGACATGCAAGGTCTATCCTTCATAAAATGAGATATCACTCTGTTAGTTGCAGAGCAACGTAGATTTTTCCCGCACTGCCATTTGCCATGGGAAAATGTCATGGTAACACTGGAGCCAAGGCTAATGATCTATTTTATAATCACTAGTTAAGAGTTTCCTCAATAAATGAGTATTATGAAAGACAGATTTTGCAGACACCTTCATATTTTGGCCAGCAACCCTATAGCCTTGCCTGTGTTTGACTTACTTCACTTGAAAATATCAAAGACTATAAATAGACTAGCTCTTACCTATTCACTCTTCGCTATAGAGATATGAAGACAGAGTCTGTTTGGCATCAAAGTCGTGGTAGGGAATCTCAGCCTAATCCAAGTTTAGGGTTGCACCAGCTGTGGGTTTTCTTTCCAGCCAAACTGTAACATAAACAAAATTATCTCCTGTCCCCATTTTAAATGTAACTGAGTTTCAGCATCATCAGTATTCTGAATGCAATTTCTACTGTCTCTTGCAAACAGAGATTTTTGTAAATGTTAGATCTCTGTATATGGTGCATTAAGGGGTAGGTGTCTCTAATTCTCAATAGTTACTGTCATTCCTGTGTAAGAAAGTCTATGTTGGGACCTGAAGGTACTGAGGTGCCTCTGTAAAAGCAATCAGATTTGAGGCTTACCTTCATAAGTAAAAGAAAAGTAAGAAATATGTGGTGATAGGGCACAACAGCTCTTGAGAAAGAAAACAATGACAACTAGAACAATCAGTTTGTATCCTCTATAATGAAAAGGAACTTTGAGAAGCTGGGGTTAGAGAATGACAATAAGATGAAAACCCAGAGACTGGTCACTTGGTTGTCTGACAATATATCATACAACAAACAAAAGATTTGGATCAGAAAGGCTTTAAATACAATAGTTATAGTGAGGTACATTGGAATAAGTCAAAGATTTCAAATTCTTTTTTTTCAGAAGTTATTACTTATGCATATTACTAATTGTAAAGAAGTTTTCATTGCCTGGCAGTTGCGAGTATTACTTTTTCTGTTCATTGCCAAACAGTGGTTGTCTACAGGTATACTCAAGATTGCTCAAGATTGCAGATTGATCTAGTCACATGTTATAAGCCCCCATCCTTCTTTCACACTGCTACCAGTGAAACAACTAAACTATGTTCTTACCAATTTGAGCAATTTTTTTTTTTTTTTTTTTTTTTTTTGCTAGAGAGACACCCTGAATCTAGAGAGCTTGTTGTGGTTTAACCCTCCCTCTTCAAACAGCAAGGAAATTAACAAAAACAAATGAGGCAAAACCCCAGCTGCTTACCACCAGCCAACTAATGCCCAGTCCATGCCTAAGCAACAGCAGCCCTGCCAAACTTTCTCCCAAATTTTTATTGCTGATCATGATGTCATATGGTACGATATATCCATTTGGTCAGTTGGAGTCATCTGTCCTGGCTGTATCCTCTCCCAGCTTCCTGCCCTCCACCAGCCTACTTGCTGGAAGGGCAGCATGAGAAGCAGAAAAGGCATTGATGCTGCGGAAGCACTGCTCAGCAGTAACTAAGACGTGGGTGTGTTATTAACACTGTTTTAGTGACAAATCCAAAACATAACACCATCCCAGCTCCTATGAAGAAAATTAACTCTATCCTGGCCAAACCCAGTTCAATCTTGATGAGTATTAATATATACTGCTATGAGAAATTCTGCACATCAATCCCTGGTTAAAACGTACATGTATTATCATGTAGATCTGGCTGCAACATGGTCACACCAACCTTCAGGAAAGCAAAAGTCTACTTTGCATCAGAACTTCTTTTTACTTAGAAATGTTTGATTGCTCTGAGATACAGGTTTTGAAAGGTAAACCCTAGCTTCTATATTTGACCATACTTGGGTATGCATAACCATTAGTATATCATATTAAAAATATTAAAAACATGACCTCTTATGTACAGTTTATAAACATAAAGTTCTATTTCTACTTTACAAGAAAATCACAGTTCAAATTAAATAAATAATAAGCATTCTTTTTTGCACAATATAAATCTCAGCTACTAAGTAGATGTTTAACATATTGAATCCATAAGAGTTGTATTATTTCAGCTTTCTACTCTGCTCTTGTGAGACCTCACTTGGAGTATTGTGTGCAGTTCTGGTGTCCTCAGCATAAAAAGGACATGGAACTGTTGGAACAAGTCCAGAGGAGGGCCATGAGGATGATCAGGGGACTGGAGCACCTCCTGTATGAAGATAGGCTGAGAAAGTTGGGGCTGTTCAGCCTGGAGAAGAGAAGGCTGCGTGGAGACCACATAGCAGCCTTCCAGTGTCTGAAGGGGGGCTACAAGGATGCTGGGGATGGATTATTCATTAGGGACTGTAGTGACAGGACAAGGGGTAATGGATTAAAACTTAAACAGGGGAAGTTTAGATTGGATATAAGGAAGAAATTCTTTACTGTAAGGGTGGTAAGGCCCTGGAATGGGCTGCCCAGGGAAGTTGTGAATGCTCCATCCCTGGTGGTGTTCAAGTGCAGGTTGGACAGAGCCTTGTGTGACATGGTTTAGTGTGAGGTGTCCCTGCCCACGGCAGGGGGGTTGGAACTAGATGATCTTAAGGTCCTTTCCAACCCTAACTATTCTATAATTCTATAGAAATAGCAATTATCATATCAGTTACTGAATCAAAAGCAGAGTGATATTTAATGGAAAACAGTGAAGATAGCTTTTCATTGACTGACTAAATCTGTTTCTGTATTAAAGATAACATTTTCTGTTTAGTACTCTGAATCTTGAGAGTTACAACTCTAGTTCCTCAGCTTGGCATATGATGAATGAGTTCTATCCTCTGCTGTATTAAAAAATTGAACAAAAACTTAATGGCCAAAGAGCTTATATGTATCTTCAAAAATAACAAATAAGCAAAGAGATAAAAAGTGTCTAAGTTGTTCATAATTCTCTTGGAGCTGATATTTTTAGAAAATTAAGCACTGACACACCTACGCAATCAATAGTTGTACATCCTGTGAGACACTGAACCAATCCTCACTCTAATGGTTCACACAGTTAAGTAATGGTTGCAATATAGATAGTCTTTGTATCCCAAAGTTAAAATAATTCAGTAAACTAAGGAGAAATAAGCTGAAATCCCCAAAAGGAAGGTGAAAAAAGAAATTAATTGAGCATTTGCTCAGGATGGCACTGTAGTTGAAAGGGTGAGAGAAAAATCATGTTGACAACTTCAGATATTTATCTTAAAAGTAAGCCTCTCCGGAATCCTTTTTTGTAACTGAATATTTGTATATATGCATATATGTACATGTGTATGTGTATGTGTATGTATGCATTTTAAGCAATTGCAGATTGCTGTAATGGAAGTGTTTAGAAGACTGACGGATCATGCAAGGCATTTACTTTGGAACACAACTTCAATAAATTAATTCATTAACAGCACACATCGTGCTAATGATAAACTCTTATTATTATCAGTGACCTTCTCTACAGATACAAAACTCCTAGTGTTTACATTTATGTCCTAATGTAGTTGTGGGTGTACAGTACCACTTGGCTGATTCTATATAGTCACTGAAGATGGGAACTGCACTTGACCTTCAGCCACTTAGATTGAGGCTTTTCTCTCAGAAGTTTGATTTTCCTTGTTTATACTTGTTGCTTTTATGCTGTTGCCTCTCTCCCAAAAGGCAAGGTCTCATTTTCTCCCGATAGTGCTTATCTGTTTTTAACTTTTGCCTGTCTTTTGCACATTTGGCAGGAGGTCCTGTCTGCTTGCATTCTCTTATTCATATCTTGTTCTTTGCCAGCTTGAGTGTCTCCTAAGTTCAACTACATCTGTTTTTTACTCCTTTAGTGGTCACACATCCCACATGTTTATGTAAAATACACCTTGTTCCATCTGTTGTTGGCAGTTCCAACCCACAGCTACAAAGTGTGCACCTACTGCTTTTAGTTACATATTTTTAATATGTTTTTATTTGGGTTCAAGGCAAGATTTTTTTATATTTTGATCAATACAAACAGAAATATACTTGAATGCAGAGTGAAACACAGTACAGTGTTTGAAGTAAAGGAACTTAACAGCTGGGAAGAAATAAAACTGTAAATGGAGTAGACAAGGATATCCTTCATATTAGTTCCCTGGGTTGGCTGAAATTTTTGTCTGTTGGTTTGTATTGGGTTTGCATGGCAAGGTGTTCACAGCAGGCGGATTGCAGGGGTGGCTTCTATGAGTACCTGCTAGAAGCTTCCCTCATGTCTCACAGAGCCAATGACAGTGGGCTCCAAGATGGACCAGCTATGATTAAGCCCATCAGTGATGGTGGTAGCACCTCTAGGATAACATATTTAAGAAGGGGAAAAATCCTTTACAATAGCAATTGCAGCTGGAGAAGAGGGGAATAAGATTATGTGAGAGAAACAACTCTGCAGACATCAAGGTCAGTGCAGAAGGAGGTGCTCCAGGCACCAGAACATTTTCCCTTGCAGCCCGTGGTGCAGACCTTGGTGAGGCAGGCTGTCCCCTTGCAGCCCATGGAGGAGCAGATATCCACCTGCAGCCCATGGAGCACTCCACATCAGAGCAGGGAGGATGCCCAAAGAAGCTGTGATCTCATGGGAAGCCAGCGCTGGTGGAGGCTCCTGGCACGACCTGTGGCCCATAGAGAGGAGCTCATGCTGGAACAGGTTTGCTGGCAGGACTTGTGACCCTCTGGGTCACACTGGAGCAGTTTGTGCCTGAAGGACTGCACCCTGTGGAAGTGACCCATGCTGGAGCAGAAGAGGGATGAGCAGTTCTCCCATAAGGAGGAAGGAGCAGCAGAAAAAATGTGCAACGAAGTAAATGCAATGCGTATTCCTCTGTGTGTGTGAGTGGGGAAGAGGGAGAGAACTCAGAAATGAAGGGAAGAAGGCTCGGGTAAGGGGAAGTTGTTCTTTTAAGATTTCTTTTTATCTCTCATTATCCTAGTCTGTTTTGCCTGTGGTGGTAATTCCTGAGTAATGTTCCTGTCCTTATCTTGACCCATAAGCCTTTTGTTATATTTTGTCTCCCCTGTCCAGTTGAGGAGGGGGAGTGATGGAGAGGCTTTGGTTGGCACCTGGTGTCCAGCCATGGTCAATCCACCACACTGATTTTCCACTTCTGCTCTTTACTCAGTGACACAGATTGGTTTCCATGGGCTATGATGCCAAGGATGAAAAAGACCAGGTAACCAGGCAACCTCACAGTCTTTCTTGACCTAAAGCTAAAGCTCTTGCAATTGTTTGTCCCTTTTATCCTCTTTTTATGAAAAATTACAGTAGTCCAAGAATTAGTAACATGATTACACAAGATCTTTGGGTTGCATGATTTTAATCATAGTCTGGAATTGGTTTGTATTTACGAAACAAAGCAGATCTTTTGCAAAGCTCCAATATAGATTATAAATAATTTTCAGAGGGAGAAAGCCAAGTACACAGAGGTTAACTAAATAGCCCAAAGTCACTTACAGAGCTGGAATCTGAAATAAGAACTTGTAGACACAGGTCAGTGAGCAACAGTGGTGGAACCTGCCTCTATTTTGGTATGGCAATCACGATGATATGATTCCCTTAAGAGTTCCATTTTAATTTGTCCTGCATGGATAAAAAGCAATTTAAATTGAGAAATAACAAATGTCGTCTTATTCCATATAAATAAAAAATGGAATAGAAAGAAGGTCAGAGAAATTACTCAAGCAAAGAAATAAAATTTTCACTAAAGCAGTGGTGAGCTTTTAATCCAGAAAATATTGCTATTTTCATATTTATTCCACATGAAAAAAAAAGACTGAATTATGAAAGGAGGAAATTACCACTTTAAATTTCCAGATAAGTTTTTTAAAAAAAAAAGTCACTAATACTCTGATCTTAAAATAGATGTATCATTTAATAAGCAGTTATCTTGTCATTTAAATAGAAACCTCCTGAGCATATTTTAGCTACAATGTGCTCTTCTTAAACATGACAAATACGAAACTTTGTTTCATATATTCTAAAGAACAATTAGATGACCTAAAGGGTACTTTCAGACATCAAGTGTGCATAGAGTTCCAAACTATAGCTTTATGACAAAAAAAGTCCTATAAGAGAAAACAAAATGTAAAAGACTGGACAAAATGGAGGAAATACAGGAATCTGCACCATTCAGTATTGAACACTGAATAAAGCATGTGGAGAGGCCAGACCACAGGTAATAGCAACTGAGATGGTCAGCAGAGAACAAAAAAAAGAAAATAGAGGGATGTGAAGGGGACATTTACAGGCACACTGGCATCGTAAGTTTTTAGACTTTCACCGACATTCACAAAATTATATGCTTGCCAGAGTGTTTAGAACCTTCCAGGTGTGTAAAAAACCCAAGGGTTCTGAGCAATACTTAGACTCCAGGAACCTAAAATTGGGCAAAGTGACCATAGTTTTAGATTGTTTTTTCTTCTAGAAAAACCTCCTAAATATAGTAGAAAATCAAAGTAGCTTAAAATCTTTTTCAGATGATAAAGGCATATTTTTTGAAATAAAAAACCTCATCCAAACAGCCACACAACAAATGCAACAAAAAACCAGGTGTACTGTTTTGCCTTGTTATCACATTAGTACCAGATAATTTAGTGAGATAAATTAATGAGATGTACCATGGCCTGATAGCTACTCATCATCCAGTGAATACCTAAGGTTGTTCTTTGTCATAATAATTCACAGGATAGCAAATATAAATTGAATTATTCATATTGAACACCTGGGAGCATCAGTAATTTAGGAAAGCAGAATGCCAAAATACAGAAAATAGGTGCTTATTTTTGGACATAAAGACTAAGCATTGGATCAAAGTTGTACAATTTTAAAAATATTTCTTAAAAAGTTGATAATAAATTAAGCAAGAAAGCTAGAAAGCAAGCAAACAAACCAGCAAGCACTTTAGTAGGGTCTGGCTTCTGCTTCAGAAGCTTATGTTAAAACTAATATGAATGAATTTTATTTTTAGGCAGGAAAAAAATGTAGCAGATGCTAAAATTACTTAAATACAGTAAATTCAGTATTTAACATCTTATTATATAATCCATAAAATCTCACCCAGTCTTTCAGATAAGCTGGTTCTATTATTTTTGTCTAGCAGAATCAGCCTACTTTCAGCATTCCATGGATTTTAGTGCACTTTGCATTTCGCAGAATTGGGCAGAGGACCTGAGGAGACAGAAAAGAAATAATTCTTAGGACGCTTACATCAGGTTCTGCAAATTTGACTTTTTGGATTAGCATGTTCAGCTTTGTTGAAGGGGAAAAATTCTTTCCTGTTTAAGTTAACACTTATCATGAACTCTAGCACTAATGTGCTATGGTAGCAGTATATTAAGGTAGCTTATGCTCTGTTTATTTTACAACGTTAAACTGACATCTGTATTTGTTTAACTGAAAAATTAATTGTACTGATATCCTGAAGCAGGACATAAGGTGTCATTTTTTATTCTGCTACAGGCACTGGAGGAAGAAAATAGTTTGCCTTCATCTTTTCTGGAATAGAACAGAACATGTTTGAAATCTCCCCATGACCTCTCATCTTTCGGGGAGCTAAAGCAGTTTCTCCAGGTTTCTAAATTGCTCCCAGATTATCTTTAGATTGGTCTCTGCAGGGCCAAAGGGTACACATTAAAATTAGATAATATTTTCTTCAGCTACTTTGTCACACATAGTCATACCAATCAGCAGTGGTGACATGTGGCAAGAAAATTCAGTGATAATATTACAATAATGAAGTTAAAGAAAAAAAACTTTGTGTGATTAATCATTCTTCATGCTTCTTAGCATCATTCAAATAATTCAGTTGTTTAAAAACTTCCTTCTTAGCAGACAGAAATCACTGAAAAAAATGCTGATTGAGTCATTCAAGCCACTTGAATCATAGAATCATACCTTTCATCTTTGCTATCATGTCAATGCTCATTGCACTATGACAACCTAGAGAAGCTATAAAACCTACCAGAAACAAACAAACAAAAAAAATCCAATACACATAAGATATTAAATACAAGGCACTTAATTTAACTAATATTCAGTGTAACAGGAGTCACATACATAGCTAATTCATAAAAGCAATACTCTTATTCATACTGAATCTACTGCAAGAGTTATAAAGTGACAGATATTAAGAAAATCTCATGGAGACCTTAGATGGATAATGACTGTGATGTTTCACTTGCACTTAAGCAAATTAAGAACAATGTAACCAATAAATGCAGCATCAGAATCAAGACCAGTAATACTTCTCAGAAATGACTGACTCATTCATTTGGAATATTGTATACTGGACTACTTTCACATTGCCTCTCACTTTGCCATCACATTTTTCCTCCTCATGTACACTTGAAAACATTCTGTATTTACCATCTTTTCACTCATTATTCATTGTTTTAAGAAACAGCTGGATTTTTAAGACAACTGGCAAAGTCCTACACATATATATATATCCAACATGATGGTTGACTTCAATCAGCTCTTCAGCCCACATATACCTCGAAACATAAGCAAGAACTTTTCTTTCAACTGCTTCACAAGGAGACCTTTCATTTTCTAAAGTGCCTGGAAAATCTGAAAAGGCAAGCATATTTATTATAATGTAGTCCTTCAAGTTAGAAGTCAGTGGTCTTAGCTCAGCTAAAAACTCTTGAAGACAAGAAAATCAGATTGAGAAAAGGATGGATGAAATTACTACCTTACATCATTGTGCTGCCAGTCCTCCCTTGCTGTCAGTGTTTGTGAGCCTTTTTCAGTTTCCTCACTATGCACTCATGTTAACATCTGGCGGCAAGATATCATTCTGAAGTCCTTAAAATGCCCTTGAAACATGCTAAATTCTGCTAACTTCTTGAGGCTAAAATAAAGGAATATACATGTATATGTGTCTATGCATACATGTGCATGTATATATATACATATAAATACAGTAAATTAAGTGTATGCTATTGGCAGGTGTCATAACGATCTGATTCCGACAGCCATGCTCTTCATGCCTAAGGAAGCGACACAGAGAAGGCATTACAACTTCATATCATCTTTCCAGAAAAAAAAAAGAAAAGTAGACTGACTGCAACAGCAAAATAATTCATCAACTTTGATATTCTCTGTTTTGCCAGTCATTTCCATATCACTGCGAGCATCTTTACGTTTCTTAAATATTCATACAGCCTAAACATTATATGGCAACATACCATGCTAAATTAAGTTAACATTAAATATTATAGTATGAGGAAATGATGTATAGAAAAAGGTGAAGAAGGCACAACTTCAAAGAAACCAGTGATTCCTGCTTTTTAAATGGTGAGGGAACAGCATGAGGTATGACAGAAAATTCAGCAGCAATTATTTATCACCAAAAACTGTGAGAAGAGGGAATGTTTCACTAAAATTTGGTCACCAAAAAAGTCTTCATCAATATCCAAATAAAGTTGGATCTGTTCCTACTACAGAATAATACTGAGACTTTCTGATGTCCCTGAAACTGAGAAAGATGTTTTAACTTGCCTGTATGAAATCTTTTTCACCTCATTTGTGATATGGACTAGAATGCATCCTGTAGTCAAGCATAGAAACATATCTGAAAAGGTTTCAGTATGTATCCCAAATGCATTCCAAAAATGTATCCCTCAAAAACCAAATATCTGAAAGGACACTGACTTATTTTTGAATATTGTAGGTTTCTAAATTATTTGTACCAAATTTACTGCATTATTTATTAATTTAATAATTTATTCATTATTTGCTGTATTGTGTATAATTAAATAATATATTGAAATATGGTACCTACAATTAAAGTCAAAATATAGCATAGATATGTTTTAAATCATGCAACAGTACATTCATTACATGAAAGCTCTTATTTCACTTTCCATTTGAAACTTGGTCAATATTTGCATCTTTGAGCAAAATCTGATATCACAGTCTTTATTATCAGAGCTTTGGTTATGGATTCAGTGAAACAGACACAGAGAAAATCTGTGGCATATGGTGGCCTCAGGAGTCCATGTTTCTCTGTTACAAAAGCCTTGGATAAGGCTGCATTCCCCCTCACTTTCCCACCCCAGAACACATCCATTACATGACAACCGACATTTGGTAAGCATCCTGGAGATGGACATAAGAACACACCCATCTGTCTTCATAGTCCTTCAAAACCACAAGCTAAAGAGCTCTGCATTGCAACTGAGTGTAATAATGGTTTTGGATTGGCACTGCTTAATACACTGACATGGTTTGAAATTTTTCAAAAAATACATAAATTCTTAGGAAGACAACACTTCATTGAATTTCAGCGTGAGCACATTTTCCCTGTGTGTTTTGAGACTATTGTTTTCAGAAGCTCTTTATGATCCTTCTTAAATTTTGACCCATTTTCACAGTGTAGTAAGGGTATTTTGCTACCTGTGGATAGATAGCAAAGGTACTTTAGTTTGTGTCTGACTTTTCAGCCCGGGGTTGTTTCTGCTTACAATATAGTGTATTTGTTTTCCAAGTGGGAGTTGGGACATGAACTATTTTGTTTATAAAATAAGATCATTTAGATGTTATCATCCTGAAAATATCTTTTAAGTAAATTTACAGTAAATGCATGTACAATTTATATTGTATTTTGACATTTCCTTATAATGTCAGAGCAAGGAGATAAACAAGGATTACTAGATTAAACAGTAATTAGATACTAGAATACCCTTTTTCATGTTGATGGTTACAATTTCCACAAATATTTTACATTGGTAGACATTGTAACAGATTATTTATTTCAGACCATGTTCTGTAATATGAAATGTGTTTTGGCTAAAAAGTCTAGTAGGTTTATGAAAACAAGTTAAGATACTTATAGCTTATTGAGGCATACATTTGGTAAAAACTTGAGGAGGGAGGAAAGAAAAGATGACTTACTATCATCAAGGAAGCAGGCGAGGGAAAAGGAAAGGGGAAAAAATGGAAATGGAAGAGGTAAGCCTTTATAAAAGTGAATTATAAATTTCACACGATTTTGCTAAGTTACCTTAAATTTTAAGGTTTACATTTTAAAGTCCTAGGTTTGTGTTACAATGTTTCTTCTTTTTTTTTTTTTTTTTTTTTTTTTTTTGACTAGAGGAAAGCAGTGTGATCTATCTGTACAGAAACTGATCTTATGACACAAACAGTACTAGAATTGCACGCTTGGCAGCATCTATCTACAAAGTATGCCCCTGAAGAGACTCTGATCATCCTGAAGTCCCTGAAAGTTTGCTAGCCTAAGTATCTGCATTAAATATTAACAACTTTAAGAGTTTGCTAATGACATTACATGGTTTACTTGGCAGTCCTGCGGTAAAGGTTGGACCTGATGACCTTAAAGGTCTTTTCCAACCTAAACGATTCTATGATTCTATAATAATACGGGAAAAACAAACAAAAAACCAAAGAAAGCTGGGTGACACTGCAGACTTTAGCAGCATCTTTACTGAAGGCTGAATATAGGACTTGAGGAGGAAGACATGATTCACTCCCTGAAGCAGAAGACAAAGACTGAAGCAGTCAGCAAAAATTCAGTCGAATTTATTCAACTAAAAATGTGCTTTGTCCATTACTTTATAGCTCTTCACCAAAACCGCAAGCTATAGGATACCACATTTATTTCACTAGGAAGGTTCGAAAAGAAAAACTTTGTGAAATAAAATTTCATATTAAAATAAATGTAGGTAACTGCTAGGTGATTCACCTTTGTTCAGGTGTACACGCACAGAGCACACAAATATGCACAGTCAAAATAAAACCAAAACAATTCCTCTGAATTGACTGTTCTTTATAATACACATGATGTTGGGTTAGGACAAATAATTCAGTGAAAACATAAGCTCAAAGTTCAGCTGCAAGTGGTAAAACTGCAAGAGGCAGCCACCCGCCATGCGGGCGGACCACCGCGGCGGCCCCCAGCGGAAGTCCGGCTGCTCCACCTGCACCTCCGCCGCGACCTGCGCTTTCTCGCCCAGGGCTTTGTAGTGGGGCAGCGGTGCGGAGACTTGCGGCGGGCACCCAATCCCCAGCTGCTGCCGGAGGAGCTGCTCTACTTCTACGTGGGACACGTGCTGAAGCGTACTGACTTGTTCACCTCCCTCAGCACTTGTGCCGGCGCTCCCTGGCCAGCATCCTCTCAGCGCGGGCAGCCTACTCGACTCCCAGGTTCTCTCTCCCCACCCTAAGGGGAGCTCCTCCACTGCACCTGTGCGGCTTTTCCTGTCAGTCGAAAGCAGAAGGGGCCATTGGGACGTGCCCGCGCCTCGTCTCAGAGCGGTGCACCCCCTGCCCGCTCTCCACCTCTCCTCCCCGGGGCCTCGCCAGCCTGTCCCCATGTCGTCCGCCAGGACTTCCCTGTCAGCCCCGGCTCCCCGCCCAGGGAGCTGGACCCTGCCAGGAAGCACCCGTGCCCGCAGGTCACCGCAGCGCTGTGCTCTCCGCTCCTCCTCAGTTATCCTACCCGTCCCTTCGCCTCCGGGCCCTGGCCATCGTCGCCGCTGTATTGCTGTGGGATTGCTGTCTGCCCCGGCTCCCTGCTGTGGGAACTGCCCCAGCCATAGCCATATCTGAAGGGCCGAGGGCCCGTTAGCACAGGATGTTAGCCGTGTGGTGGGGCCTGAGGATGCTGTACAGCAGTGGCCTAACTGATGGATCCCCGTTTTGTCACTATACCCCAGTCATCTCTAGGGTGGCTGAGTCCCACTGGGGGGTATTTGGTCGCTTGCCTGCCCGGCTGACTTCTCCAGCAGCCCTGCATGGCCTTGCAGCACAGCCTGGAATGGTGGATTGTTAGCTCTTCAAACAGCCTTTCCCACCAGCGTCTTGCAATTGGTGTTGGTGTATGAGGCTGTTTTGTGGGAGCTGTGGTGTGGGGAAACCCGGTAGTCCAGTGTGGCAGTGATGGAGTAACAGTTGGACTTGATGATCATAAAGGTCATTTCCAACCCAGTTGATTCTGATTCTATGATTCTATACTGGAATTACAGAAGAAAATAATTATTTCACTGAACACATGTATGATTCATCCACATCTTAAGTATTCTTTTCAGTTCTGGGCCTCTCATCTCAAAAATGCTTTTTAAGTAGAGTTTAAAAAATAAATCAGAAATAGCAACAAGGAGGTTTGACACTATGAAGTGGCATCCATATGAAGAAGAATACAAGTAGTGCAGGGCTATTGAAAGTGGAAAAGTGGTAAATAAAGCCCTACAAATCTATGGATGGTGTCAAGATCGTGCAGAGGTACTACCTCTTCACTACATCTTATGCCACAGATACTATAAAGCTCAGACTGCCCAGTTAGATCCCAATTCAAAACAAGAAGGAGGAAGCAGTTCTTCAGAAGCTGAAGCAGACCTGTGCAATTCCTCGATAAGAAAGAGGAAATTTACAGACTCAAGAGGAGAAAGGAAGATGAGTTCATGTAAAAGAAATACAGGATCAGGTGTTTCCTGTTAAGAAAACAGTTGGGGATTGAGAGAGCATTAGGTAGAGGCTTCCTGGGTAGCTTCCCAGGTCGTACTCTTACACAGAAAAAATTAAGTGTCGATGAGACAAGGTACTGGGTCAGATAATCCATCAGTTTGAGTCCATACATTCTAACTTTTTCCTGAAACAGGGCAGTTCAGCTGGAGAAAAAAGCAAAAGGGATTTTTTTTGGGGGGTTTGTAAGTACCAATAACAGTAGCTTTTGGTTAAGGCCACAAAGGACAAGTGTTAAATGTTAAGAATTCATTCTTAGAGGAATGCCCATACAGAGCTTAAGAAAAGAAAAAGAGGAAAAAAAAAGAGAAAATGCATAAAGATTTTCAGGAAAGAAAATAGCAGACAACATGAATCTTCAGAATAATTCAAAGTGAAGAACTGGAGAGTACCATGAAGACTGGAGCTATATTGATGTGAGTACTACATCACTGATGTGTCAAGCAAATAACGGTTCTAGTTTTAGCCCTGAAATGAAGTACTTGAGAGACTGGAATGGCACTGTGCCTGACTCTAGGTTGACCATGAATAGAAAGAATAAATAGTAAAGGACTTCAAACTACATGCCCGCCTTTGTTATAGCAACTAATTTATACTTTCTTATGCTTCTTCCCTTCAGTATTGAACTAAACTCACTGGGAAACTGCACAGGCATGGAAAGATGTATGAGCTTTTATCACTATCTGTATGAGATTTAAAACTAAAAGAAGCAACTATATTTCCTTTAAAAAGTTGTCAGACCTGTCACATCATTCTGTATTCCAAGTATGTTCTTAATTAATTAAAGTTTGTTAAATCCTTTTCTTTTTGTTACTTGAATCATTTAGGGCTTCAGATAAGTTTTAAGGATCCTCATTTTTAATATATTTTTGATATTGATTACTTCAGCAACTTATGCCTGAGCAGAATGAATAATCACAGTCCCTGCGTCTGCCTTCCAAGACTTGGGTGGTGTGGTCAGAGCCTTTGCCAGTGAAGACTGAGACAAGAAGTCATTAAGAACCTCAGCCTTCTCCAAATCCAAGGTAGCCAGTTCTCCTGATAGCTTCCGGAGGGGGCCTATGTTGTCCTTAGTCTGTCTTTTATTCGCTACATACCTATAGAATTCCTTCCTGTTATCTTTCACATCCCTAGACAAGTTTAATTACAACTGTGCCTCAGCTTTCCTCACCTGGTCCCTAGCTTCCTGGACAGCATCCCTGTATTCTTACCAGGCTGCCTGTCCTTGCTTACATCTTTTATAAGCTTCTTTTTTCCCTCGAAGTTTCCTCAGCAGCTCCTTATCCATCCATGGAGGTCTCCTGGCCCTCTTGCTGCACTTCCTTCTAGTTGAGATGAAACACTCCTGAGCTTGTAGCAGGTGATCCTTGAATATCAACCTACAGTCTTGGGCCCCCCTGCCCTCTAGGGCTATATCCCATGGAACCTTACTAAACAGATTCCTGAAGAGGCCAAAGTCTGCTCTCTTGAAGTCCAGGGCAGTGAGCTTGCTGCATGCTCTTCTCACTGTCCTGAGGATCTTGAATTTGACCATCTCATGATCACTGCAACCAAGGCTGCCCTGGAGCATCACATTTCCAACAAGCCCTTCCCTGTTGGTGAGCACGAGGTCAAGCATGGCACCTCTCGTTGTCAGCTCTTCTGTTACTTGCAGAAGGAAGTTGTCTTCCCAAATCAAGGAACCTCCTGGATTGCTTGTGCTTGACTGTACCGTTGCTCCAACAGATATCAGTGTGGTTGAAGTCTCCCATGAGAACAAGGGCCTGTGAGCGTGAGGCTGTTCCTATCTCTCTGTAGAGTGCTTCATCCACAGTTTCCTCTTGATCAGGCGGTCTGAAACAGATTCCCACAATAATGTCCCCCATAGCTGTTCTCCCTTTAACCCTGACCCACAAACTCTCTGTCAACTTCTCACCTGTCCCCAGACAGAGTTCCATACTTTCCAGCCTATCCCTAACATAAATAACAACTCCCCCTCCCCACCTGCTGGACCCGTCTTTTCTAAAGAGCCTGTAACCTTCCATTCCAACACTCCAGTTGTAGCAGCCATCCCACCATGTTTCTGTAATGCCTATTATATCATACCCTCGTAGACGTGCACACATCTCTAATTCCTCTTGTTTGTTCCCTATGCTACGGGCGTTTATATAGAGGCATCTTAGCAGAGCTTCAAATGAAGCTGTCTCATTGGCTCTACGTTGCTCCAAGCATTTATTATAGGTGCTGGCAACTGACTGGGTGTGTTGGGATGGAACGATGCTCTCCTCCCCCAACACATCTAGTTTAAAGCATCCTTGACCAATCTGGCAAGCCTCCTACCAACACCGAAGGCTTTACTTAAACAAGTTCTCCAGACTCTATTCTAAATATAACTTGTGTGTTGATTCAGAATCATATGTTTTCTGACTGTTCAAGATACTTTGTTTAAATAGAGGTTTAATTCTTCTTCATAAACTCCTTCTCAATATCATGAGGAAGTTGTAATATTGTTTATTTTCACATCTTATTTAGATCAGCAAAACATGATGGCATAGCGTCTCCTTCAAACACACATTCACGCATACTGGATGAGTAACTGCTTCTCAGCAAGATCCAAAAGATGGAGAACTTTGATATGAGAGAAGAATAATAATAAGCTCCTACTCAAATACAAGTATCTGAAATAATATCAAAGAATGAAAAAGACAAAAGACATTCCAATATTTTTTTTTATTTTATTTTTTCTTATTTTTTTACTTTTAATTTGCCCTAGTTTGCAACTGCCCTTTTTAGATCTAAATATCAAACATACTGATTTTCAGTGGAGCAGTTATCATTTGTTTAACTGTACAGGGATGATACAATTTGCATGCATATTGAATTTGGTCCCTTGGATTTTATCTCATTTTATCTGAACAGTAAATCTGCAAAATGCATTAGCCTTCAATTTTAATGTAATATTGTAAAGTACCATAAGATGCCTTGGCATAATAAAGTACTATAAAAGTTTAAGTAGCTGTTCTTATGATAACTTTGTGGTAAATGACCAACAGCTGCTTGCCAGTATCTAATTTGCTATACAGTTTTCCCTCAACCAAGTGGTTTATAGCTTCAGCAAGTATGAACAGTGGTGAACAGGATAGGAAAGCTTCATACTTTTCAGATGTTTTAGGTATCTACTGCATTCATAATACATTTTTTCTCATCTTTCAGCAGAGATAACTGTGAATGCTCACTTTTTCCATTAGGAATTGTGTTTACTTTAGGCTGAAATAAAGCAGAGTACCTTTCTATACTGAAATGCCAAGATACAATAAAAAGTCGGAAACATCACAGACTTCTCCAATGCTGTTTGATGCATCACCAGTCTAAGTGGAAGCTGGATAGTGTGACAATTTCACATCGTTTCATTTGACTTCTGTATTCAAAGTTATTTTTGGAATGTTAGAAAAAATAGCAAAGTACTGAAAGCCTAAGACTTATTTTACTCTTACAAAGCTTATCTTACTTCTTTAGAAGTACTCAGAATAAGTAAGTGGGTACAGTCAGGTTTAAGTTTTTTATATAATGTCCCCTGTACTTCTAGTGGTAAAAAAAATCACACATATATATTTTGGTTATGACTTGAATTGTGATTTCTTCCAAAGTGTTCAGAATCAGTGTTCATTTACTAATAATATCTTGTATCACTTTCTTGTCATGTGCCTCTGTATTAGTTATAGGTCTTAATGTGCCTAAACCAGTTACATGTACATATAGTAAACATCAACTATAAAATCCTATAAAATCTTTTTTTTTCATTATACACACATTTGCTTCACTATTATATAAGTGAAAGCCTATTAATGAAATTATTTCTGATGGTACTGAACTTAAATTTCATCATCAATAATTTCTTTACAACTTTATGATTTTACTACATTCCTATAAGAATGATATTATATTTTTAATGTTATCCAAAAGCTTAAGAAGATGGTGTTATAACAGACTTGGACTGTCAAAAGGAGTTTAGCAAGGAGTTTGGGTTTCTTGAATGTCATCTCTGCATAACCTTGAACATGACAAATGAGGATTTGAAGAGCATTAATATGTATGGAAAATGCAATCTATTTTCTGGCTCCACAGTCATAATTAGGTTCTGATAGAGCCGTCTGTACCAATTTACCAAGAAACTTTTTTTCAAAAAAACCCTCCACTTTTCAGAGTATTTATCAGTGATAGTGAGAAGACATCAAGGCCAAGTTTAGAAGTAAAATGGTTTGGAGGTTGTTGTTAGTTGCCTTTATACGAGTCATTGTCACCATTAGATAGGTGAGCCTAATTGCTTTTAAGGCAAGTTGCCCCATAGTTTATGCAGAAACAACGGATTCTACAACACATGAGGCCCCAGTGAATCTAGATCTATATTACTCAAATAATTACAAAACACAAACATGTAGCAGTAACTTTTGTGCTAATATTTTGCATTTAGTTGGTAAACTAAATCCACTAGTTTGCAATGAAACTACTATTTGCAGTGTAACTATAGAAGCTCTTTCTGTTGTCTTTCACATCCCTTGCCAGATTTAATTCTAACTGGGCCTTGGCTTTCCTAACCTGGTCCCTAGCTTCCCGGACAAAGCTTTCTTTTTTTGTTTGTTTGTTTGTTTGTTTTTCACCTTTATATTATGACATCTGAAATACTGGGGCGCCCAGTTTAAAGCTTTTGTCCTTAACTGTTAAAAAACATAGTTTTACTTATGGCAATAAAAACTGATATATCAGAGAGTTGCTAATGGTTCGTTTGTTAAAGCTTTAAGTATTTCAATATAAAATACTAAATGTAGAGTGTACTATGTATTTATATCTAGTTATTTGCTGCTTTATAAACATCCAAATATATGTTTGTGCATGTAGTCAGAGGCATGAATATGTAAGTACACATGCATTCATGCAGACATCAGATATTTGTGTGTACATAGATGAAATTGGGGCAGAATGTGTATTCCTTTCACAGCTGAAAACTCTCTTTGCAGAAGTTAATGAATTATAATGGAAACATCTATGCCATTCAAAAGAGTACCTCACTCCCTTCTGTGCAGGATAATGCTTTTCAGTTTTACTTATCTCTCCTGGCTATAAGAAAATTATTTTACAGCAAGCATAAATTGATAGCATACACAGGGATCTGCAAATGACACCACGGTTTTGTTCAGTGTAAAGACTGAGAGATTACAAAGCATTGCTGGATAGGGAAAATTTGCTAAACACATGTACAGTCAGTATCTCAGACTGCACAATGTATACAGTAGTAGAAAGAATGCAGTCTGCATCAGTCCTCAACAAAGTTTCAGGTAATAAATGCAACAGTGGGGTTGTGAGATCTCAAGATTGATATTGTATTGTTATCAAACTCTTTAAGTAAAGAAGTTGGAGGCTGCTTGAATTCTTCAGGGAGATTTTTTATTTTTATGTAATTTAGTCAATACTCACAGCAAAAACAAAATACATCTGCAGTGCTACCTTTGGTGAGTCTGTTTTAAAAAGAATGGTTACACCAATGAACTCTTCTATGTCTTTGCTCTGTCACATGTCAGATTAATGGGCTGCTTGTCAGCTGTGAAGATAAAAAGACAATACCTATGGTTTTGTGATTTTTTTTTTTTCCATGCTGGCAGATGGACATAACTTAGCCCCTTTTAAATGGCCAGAGGCACAAGTTTAGGTAACTGAACTGACCTAAGTGATGATATAGACAAGTGACTTGATTCAGCTCCCTGCATATAGGTGCCCTTAATTGTAGTCTGGGTTTACCTCATGGCCTCCAGCTGCTGCTCCAGGTGGAATCAGCCCCATATAATTCCTGTGTTGTACTTGCTAGTTGTGGAGGGTGTTGTACTAATTGCCCATATAGCAGCTCAGATATCATGAAACACTTATGCACAAGGCTCTAGGTAAGACCCAGTTTAATGTTAAGACATCTCTCTACATTTAGGGGTCTAGATGACTGTGGGGTGTATAAGACATTGTAGTGAATGACACTTAGGGAGGAAATCTGCTGACAAACATCAATATTCAGTTGTAAACATACAGAGGGACTTGTGCTGGGATGGGAGACACCACCAAATGAATGGCAAAGTAAGTGGAAGATAGAAAGTGTGAAATGTTGATCTGTTTAGGAAAAAGCTTTCATGGGAATTGGAGGAGGGAGCATTATTTGATAATTGAAATGTATTATTTTGTATTGCCTTGGCAAAGAACAGTATAGAAAGGTCATAAATTCTGTACATGGAATAATATATTTTATAGTGAGATTATTTTATAGTTGGTGATTCTATAATTTTTTAAAGTTCTAGGAAAATTGCAGGTATTCTGAAAGATCCATTCTAAATAAAAAGGTTCAGAAGCAAAAGTTTCAACATTTTCCCAGCAAAATGGAGTTCAAAATTAAGTTATAGATAGGTTTTCATTCCTGGACTTGTTCATTATAAAATATCTTAGAAAAAACCCACCTTTTTCTCTGGGAGTCTCTGATGTAAATAAGAGGAAGTTTTTCAAATGACACAAACAAAAGAAGTAGTAGAATTTTGGTGAAACTTAAGTCAGAAAGTCTTCAAAGATCATATTAAGGATAATATCCTTTATTAAGGATAAAAAAAAAAAAAAAAAAAAAGGTGAAATAAGAAAAGCAAAAGGAGAGAATGTCTCCCACTAGAAATTTTGATCTGGCACTAGGAGCGGAAGCTGTACAAGCATGCTTTTAAAGACGGTTCATTACCCTTTTTAGTAAGGAAATAAAGAGGAAAACAGTAGAGAGCTTGGGAATAGTCCTGGAATTGAAATTCTGGCATCTCACTTCTCTATGTATTTTCTGTGGAAATTTAGGAGCTTCAGACTGGATGTCACTGTACCCAGCAGCCTGAGTGAGAAAAGTATAAACTGAAAAGAAAGCCTGTGTTTGTCTCCCACATAGTAAACATCTCTGAGATCAGAGGGCATCTGAAAGCTGAAGGAAGTCTTAAACAAGACTAATTTCTTGATTTTCAGGTCTGTGTCACCCTGGCTTACTGCTAGGGTGAACCTAACCCTCTCTGAAGGGTTGACATGAGTTTACATTCATGGGGAGGTGAGGTGCATGATCTGGGTGAAAACTGGGGACAGACAGGGAAAAGAGGGAGAAGAAAAAAACTGCAGCAGTTGCAGGAATCCTTAAGAAGGTTTCTTTAGCTGGTTTCTCATGTGATACTGATTTATTATAGATGTTGCTTCTGACATTCTGGTCAATTTAATAACGAAATTATTCATCACTACCAGCTGAGAAAGAATGAAAATCAGTGACCACAAAGATGATCACATTAGTCACCTCATTTATTAAAAATGTAAATCCTGTTGAAATGAATAAAAAGAATCCAGTGATTTAAAAGGAAATAAGTGTGGAATAATGTTATAGTGTTAAAAAGCAATACTACCACCACCAATGCCTAATAAATAATATAGTCTGTTGGTTTATAAACTGCTGTGGGTCCTTAAGCAATGGGCGAGGAAGATCTTGTAGAACATGGTTGCCCTTACAAAAGCTAGTCAATGTATTCCATAACTGCTGTTCTGTGTTTTGCTGTTTGTAATTATAAAGAGCTGTTCCTGTGTGAACCTTTCATTTATCTCTTGCTAGGCTGTCAAAAGTATGATGGATATGAAAAAAAATATTTCTTTTTTATTTTTTTTTAAATAGCAGGTACTCAGGCAACAAGGCAATCTAGCCCACATCTTATACTAATCAGTAGTTTTATAATTATTGACAAATCAGGTAAAGTGAAAGCTTTATTCTGAACTATATTGTAAGAGTTTGTTCTCCAACTACTCTGTTATAATCTGTTTTTCTGTCAAACAGATTGAAACTGTGTTTCTTCATTGCATTAAAAATGATAGCAGTGATAAGAACATACCTGGTAGCAGAAGCTGAAACAGCTCAATTTAAGTGCTGTCGAGAGATTCCAGTTAGTCCTTGGTGACTTGGTTATATATTGTGCATATAAAATCTTCTTGAATTTTCTTGTTAGGTGGGCTTATATGTCATTCTCAAGTTTTCACTTGATTGACAGCTTGTAATAGAACTATCAAATTATTTTTTCTATGTATCTGCTTGATTTTTCACAAGCAATAAATGTAAACTGAGCGACTTGTAGGTTTATATTCAGAGCTCTCTGTGGGTAGTGTGCATTAAATTAATCAGTGGCAACAGAATTTCTACCTACGTCTCTCACAGGCTCATTTCAACACTTTTTTTTCTTCTCTTTAGTGCTTGGAAGACAACATTAAAACCTTAGAAATAAAAGTGTATCTGTTTATTGTACTAAATACAGCTTCCATTTCACCACCTCACAAATGTTGCCTATGTGAACGCCTGTAAAGTAAGAAGTTACTAAAACCATTCTATTACTGGTATGAGAGTGAGATGTTTGGACACTGTAACAGCCACAATGCTAGGAATGCTATAGTTGCCTGTTCGATGCACAGGTAGAGTTACGGGTGTACGGAACATGGAGTCAGAAAATCCAGCAAACTGGGTAGTTATCCCTATGCTTAAGTGAACCAAAAGGCAATGTGACAAAAAAGAGCAAGCTCATACTTCTGCCTCTTTCCTTGACACAAAGTACATCCACAGAGGCAATGTGGAAGTTCATCTGTTATATTAGTGAAATGCACCTACCCCTTCACCTACATGCACATCAGCCCGGAGGATATATATGTGTATGTCTATTGGCATCATGTAACATGCAGGTACAGTTTTCATATGGCAGAAGCTGTCTCATTTTGGTTATGTTACCGGCAACCATTGTATTCATATGGCTTGATAAATGCACTGCTCATTGTACGATCAGAACTCTGTTTAACAGGCTCCTTATTCCTTTTCATTTGAAAAGATATCCAGTACTTCTCAGGCAATGTAAATGATTCAGGCATTTCTTCTTCCAGTTGGGTTCTCACTTGAGATAGTGCAGAAATAAATACACAGGCCATGTTAACTTTGCCACTGGGAAGTTAGTGCACCTATGAAGAAGCTATGGAGCCCAGTAGTAACATTGCTCGGGTGGGTCACTCTCTCGTTTACTAGAAAATCCTGAGTAACTCAGAAAGTTAATGAGAAAAAAAACCAAACCCAACAAAACCAAGTAGAAGTTGCAGCAATTAAAGCCTGGCTTATTCTCTGACTTCTAGGCCATTCTTCTTTCATGGAAATGATGCTATTATAAGAGTATATTCTCTGTTCATGTGCAGATATAAGCACATATCCAGTCTGAAGCATGAAGAACCCATCAGAAAGTTTCTCAGGGGGTTCATTGAGTTCTAGTTCCATTTTAATGCACATTTCAACAGACATCATGGTTTAGAGTTGTGTTTCAGGCAGCAAAAATTCATGCTATAGTATTAGAAACTGTTTCAGATCTTGATGAGGCAGTTAATAAGCCTTGAAGGATGTAAGATACGCTCAGAAGAATCAAAGCAATGATACCTAGCTGAGTCATCAGAGAAGACTTCTTCCTTCATCTATTCTGGCATCTGTTAAAATGAAGATATTTCAATTTATTCCATTAATGACTGATTAATGATCTATGGAATTTCTCTACATGCTGAAAATATGCCTACCGAGTTACAAACCTTTTCATGACTGCTTATTCTATTTTATTATGGTGTTCCATCAGACTTTGCACATAGAAAATATCTACCTTAAAATTTTCTTTGCAGCCTCTAACAGTATCAAAAGGTTGTCTTTGTCACTCTCATCTTTGTCACACACTATTTTATTTTTGTTTTAATGGTTCTATTTATTTTTAATCCTATAATTCCACAATTTTTTATAATTTAATCTGTGATTACTTTCATAAGGTAATTCTTACCCAATTTTCTTTCTAACCAAGTAGTGTTCATCGTATATCCCATTGAAGAACACATATTTATGCATTTACTACACAATTCATAAAATTAAATGTATGATAAAATATTTTCGCTTTTACAAATATTTTAGAAAAATTATTTCTTCATCTACAATCTAGTATTTTATTGCCTCAATAAACACAGAAAGACAAAATCCAAACAAATAACTCCCACTTTATATTCCTTTAAAAGATATGTACTTTTTTTAAGTTAAACAGAGAGTAAAGACTGTTAAATTTCTAAAAGGTTTAGAACAAAACATTTTAGGTTTGATTTTTTTTTTTCTAATAACTGAAATGTAAAATAAGAGAGAACAGCTAAGAGTTTTGACACAGTGAACATTTCTGGTTTAGGTGGTTGTTTTTTTCACAATGAAGAACAACAGAATATTATCCTAAATGTCTTTTTAAATTAAAATTTCACTTCTCAGCTCTACTTTTAACTTAAATGCCACTATAAATCAGACCAAGATTTAACAGAATGGGGCCTGTTGAAGATCTGGGAGCAATTGAGTTAGAATATAACAAATGATGTGCTTAATAATAAAGCAATCTCAATAAGGTAACACATATGTCAACAGTTTTTGTTGCTGCAAAATCCAGTCACTTACATAGCCACTTCTATCAATCCAATATATGATACCATAGCCATGTATTCCTTATTTATAGATATCTGGGGAGGGAGAAAAGTACAAGTATCTGTAGATAAGTGATGTCCATACTTTGGAATTACATTCATCTCCACACTTAAATACTATGAGTGAAAGACCTTATGTCACCAGCTTGGTGAGCTTTTCAAGTAAATTTAGACTTAGTTGGAGATTTTGCATGGATTAGTCTATTAGCAAAAAAGTTAAAATCTGGAAATTACAAACCATGCAAAATTAAGCTTCAGAAAATATTTTCAGAAATACTTTTGTCATGCAATCACATGCGTTACAGCAAGTTTGTAAGAATATAATCACATGAAAATCTTTTCATGCACATATATACCTTGTAAAAACATTAGAACTGCATGTAGGTTCCCTCAAATTCAACTGAAAATGGAGCATTTGAGTGTAAATCACAGCAATATAAATTGTAGCTCCCTCTAGGTGTTTTTCACTAGGTATACACAAATCTACCTATTATAAAACACATAAGTTCAGAAACCATCTTGTATATACTACTGATTTCTCAAGACCTTAAGAATAAATTAGCAAATTAAAAGATATAGTTCCAAGTACACAAATAATTACTATTTAAGCATACTTCTTTAGTTAAGTGTAAAAATAAAAAAATATTAGCTGAATGATAGCTAAAACTGATATGAGAGCATAATATTCATCCCATGAAGCACAAGCTGGAATGCTCTAACCAAACTGATAATAGACTATTGGGAGGATACAGAATTGAGGAGAAGGAGCTGTCTGGGTGGTCTAATGTAACTTGATTGAAAGAGATCCATTATCCTAAAAGGGATACCAGGTATCCAAGCAGCAAAGAATGTATAAACATCAAATGTGAGAGGAGTGCTGCAGACTGAGAATCCTTAGGGAAACAAGAAGAAACAAAAGAAACTTAAACATTCATACTGATTGCATTGTGTCATGGAAAGACTGAAATCAATAGCTTCAGCCTGAGGAGTATCTATTGCACTATCTGCAAAGAAACCTTAGTTCTACAGTCAGGAGGTTTGTCATTATGTAATCTGTTGTCTTAACCATAAAATTCAGCTCAGTAATTTCTGCAATAAGCATATTCCTTCTGGTTGAACTACAGTGCAGTTTTTATTATTTTTGAATTTTGAATGGACAAACTAGTCATCAATTTGGTGAAAGAAAAGAAAAAAAGATGGAAAGAAAAACCATGGTGAAATCAATTAATAAATTTAGGCTTCAAATCCCTCCTGGCAGAAATTATCTGTAGTAGTTTATTTGGCATTCCTCAAGAATGGACAGGGAATGAGGAGAAGAAGAAAGGAAGGAACCTTTAGAAATGGGTCTGCCTTCTGGAGAAATTTTTTGAGTTCTGCTTTAAGAAGTCTTTTTCTTTGGCACTCATTCTGACTCCACTGCTTGCATCGAATGCCAGATCAAATGGTCCTATGATCACACTAAACTGAATGAATGAGTGGAGGGAAAGAAGAAAGGACTTTTTCAAGCAATAATGTCTACAACAATTACAATAACTGGTAAGCCATACTCAATTTTATGAAAGATTTTCTCATTTAGAATTAAGAGACTGAGAAAGTATGTTTTGCCTTGGTAAACTTAGTAAACTCTAGCGGTCTCTGTTGAAAACAAACATCTTGTCACTTGAACTTTTCTATTGTCAGCTACCTGCTTTTGTCTGGTGAGTTAAAGGGCTTTCTAGAAATCACTTGGTTCATTTAAAAGCTTTTATATGACAGCAAGAATCAAAAAAATAAAATGCGCCTATATCTAGCTATTCCATAAATTAATTACTTGTGCAGTAGTGTTAGGGAAATAAATAAATAAATAAATGAATAAATAAATAAATAAAAACCCAAACAAAAAACTAAAATATAAAAATAAACCCCAAATAATTTGGCAAGAATAATTTCTCAACATCTAAAAAGAAAGTAATTTTGGGAAAGGAAGCAAGAAATTTGCTCAGAATACATTTGTAACAAAATATTTCAATTTTGCTTATTTTGTTTTTGCTGTTTTCTAAATAATCTGGTCATTTTAAGAATCTGGTCATTTTAGCCTTTCATTGTGTACAAAACTTGCTTTTTTTTTTTTTTTTAAATTGTGAAAAACTGAATTCTCCTTTCCGCCCAAAAGCATGAAAGTACTTAATGCCAAAAAAACCCGAGTATAGTTCAAAGGAATTATTCCAGACAGTAGATAACTCTAGGGAGCTATTGTGAAAAATCTATATTCAAGTAAACAGGCAATTCAAGCAACTTCATGTTTGCTTCTCCATTTTTAAAGGAAGATAATGATTTAAACAAAGTAAATGCAGAAGTTCTAAAGCACTACAGATCTTAAAGTTTCATAGGTAAATCACAAGGGATAAATAAATGATGTTAAGATTTTAAAAAATAAGTTAACTTCTATATGTTGAAACCACAGGACTTTTTTATTTTAACTGCACTGATTATACTTTTATGCTCTCTCTGTAGCTTTGTCCAGTTGACATATAGTTTTGATGATTTTATTTGCTTAGATTTATTTAATAGGTATTTCTATAGCACTCAGGGATCTGTAGGGTTTATGTCATGGAAGTGACCTACTGATTCTCCAGCAGAACTGAACCATATTATTTCTGCACTTGAAAGGCCGTTCTTGTTAAATGATCTGTGCAGCCATGTCTTTTGATTACTATGTGTGCATACACATTTTTACATGGTACAGTTTATATGCAAGATTCTGATCCCTCACTGATTTTCTTGTGAGGAAGGGGATAAATTCAGGTTATGAACTGCAATGAGGAGTATTTTTCTTTTCCTTTTTGTTCAATTTCACATTTCTGGCTTGGTAAAAAAATTGTGCATGTGTGACTTTCAAGACTCCCTTGCTATATGAGGGTGGTATCTAGTCAGGTTACATCACTGCAGCTTGAGGGAATGAAAACCAGACACCACTCTAATCTAATGACAGTTAATCTAACCAGACACCAATCTAATGACAGCTAGTGTAAAACTTAATGTCATTTCAATTTTTGCTTAGGGTGTGACAGAGTCTGTTGTAGCCAACGACCTCTCTCATACCCTCTTTATCTAGCCTCATCTTTTGCGTTACATTAAGTATTTTGTTTCCCTTCTTGCTAAAAGTTCTGACTGACATTTCCTGTGTGCTTTCAGAACCTTTTTCTTTCATTTACAGCATTTCTAATTGCTTTCTTTATTTACATTTACTATGTCAGAGCTTTATTATATCCTTATTACTATCCTTTATTCAATACTTAGATGTTAGAGCTTTCCCAAATGTATTTTGCTTCTCTCCTATGGATCCTTACTTAGAACTTCTTTGATTTTAACCAAAATAAAATTTCACCATTTCTTTGTGATTTACAGTAGATTTGATTAAAGAGTATAGTGGAAAATTATGATCAATTTGCTGGGAAAATTTGAACAGTTGCTGTCTAATTTTCATTGGGTCTGTTCTAGCATTAAATCTGGCAAAGCTTGGAGTATGTGAGGAAGCTTAAATGTCTTTGTTATGCTCCATTTATACATACTAGCATTTTCTTGTTGATTTTGTGTTATATTGTCCTTGACTGGATGACAGAAATTAGTGATCAAAGGTGCAGATTAGGTCATCTGATCTATTTTTATCCTAGCACTGTTTCTTTGCCCATACTGTTTCTGAATAATTTGTCCACTCTACTTTGCATGAACTTTTTCCAGTTCTTAAGACAGAGCTATTTCTGCTGATATTCATTTAGCATTTTACTGTTTCATCTGAGTACTACTACCTAATATGCCCTTAGATTATGCTAAAGCTGCTTTTTTTTCCTGAGGCAAATTCTTGAATCACTGAAATAGGGAACTTGCTGTGAAGGCAACAGGATACGTGTGTTAAAGGATTAATCTAATTCTGAATATTTATAGCAATGATAATTCCCCTACCGTCTTTATCATTCTTGAATCAATAGAGACTATATGGGAAATTTCAAATGAAATAAGATATGTGTCCTGGTATCTTTAATTCAGATGTTATAATAAGCAGTTTCTCAGCACCTGTTTCCGAAGGGAATATCCATAGCTTAGAGAAAATATCCAAAACTTGATGCAAAATGCATGGAGATAGGTAAGCACTACAGAAAGTCATATAAAAAAATCTGCATACTGCTGCTTGGAGTTAATAAATAGGAAACACTGAATGCAAATATGTGAGTAGAATTTCTACCACAGAATCTATGGCTTCTTGGCCCCTGGCAACTGCTTCTAGCTGCTTAAGATACAGCATTCAAATACTGTCTTTGAAGAAACAAGACTTATTCTTCTATTCTAAAGTACATTAAAAAAAAAAAAAATATCACCAACAATTAAAATCAAACCAAACCAAACCAAAAAGAAACAAATGAAAAAATTTCCAAAATTAGCATCTTATAAATCTGCTCATGCTGAGGAGACAGGAACACAAGGCTCATAATTATAGCTACTAACTCCAAGGACAAAGCACTGATCACAAACTTTCCTCCTTTAGAAGCACTCCAGGGTGTGTACAATGTTGAATTATTTGTGGAACAATAAACTAGAACAAAACCAGAGGATAGTTACCTGTCTAGTGAACTATAACAAATATTTCTGATGTATTTTCTCCCTAGAAACAACATTTCTTTTAATGCAACCTTATATTTGCAAATAATCCAGGACTCCAGAAGCTGAACCTAAGGAAAAACCAAGCATTGTTAATAGTCATTAGAAAAAAAAACAATAGCCGAATAACCCAAACAAAAATAACAACAAAAGTTGCAATACTCACGTAATTTTCATGCAAGGATTTAAAAGGATATGACAAAATTAAATTAGGTCTCTCAATACTCAGGAGGTATCTCAATACTCATGAGGATCATGTAGTCTGTTCTTACAGAATAGAAAAGAGAGTTTTAGGAAGGTTTTATTTCAGCAGAGTTCACTAAACAAACCAAAATTAAAGCTGAGGGAAGAATTCACTAGTTCTCATAATATTCTACTTCTTTCCTGACTACGTGCCCTCCTACATTTCTGATCTTTATATTCAACGTAAACTCAAAAAAAACCTTCATACAGTTCTAAAATGGCATATAAGTCTCTGTCTTCTTGGAGCATTCTCTCACTCCTCTCTTTTTATCAGAGATATTCAGCATACTCTAATAGTTTCCTGTAAGATTTGCAATTAGGTAAATCAACCTCCCTTTTTGTCACGAAGTTAACGGTTTTGCAATCCTGATAACAACCTCATTTTTATTTATTGTTTTTTAAATCAGTTGAAAGCAGACAATTGTGTGTAATAGATTTTTTGTTTGTATTTTTTGGGGAGGGATGGGGGTTTTTTGTTGTTTCATAGAATTGTAGAATAGTTAGGGTTGGAGAGGACCTTAAGATCATCTAGTTCCAACCCCCCTGCCGTGGGCAGGGACACCTCACACTAAACCATGCCACCCAAGGCCTCATCCAACCTGACCTTGAACACCGCCAGGGATGGAGCATTCACAACTTCCCTGGGCAACCCATTCCAGTGCCTCACCACCCTCACAGTAAAGAATTTCTTCTTTATATGCAATCTAAACTTCCCCTGTTTAAGTTTGAACCTGTTACCCCTTGTCCTGTCACTACAGTCCCTGATGAACACTCCCTCCCCAGCATCCTTGTAGGCCCTCTTCACATACTGGAAGGCTGCTATGAGGTCTCCACGCAGCTTTCTCTTCTCCAGGCTAAACAGCCCCAACTTTCTCAGCCTGTCTTCATATGGGAGGTGCTCCAGTCCCCTGATCATCCTCGTGGCCCTCCTCTGGACTTGTTCCAACACTTCCATGTCCTTTTTATGTTGAGGACACCAGAACTGCACACAATACTCCAAGTGAGGTCTCATGAGAGCAGAGTAGAGGGGCAGGATCACCTCCTTCAACCTTTTTAGTTTCCTTCTGTCTCAAAGTTATTGATAAGAGTGAGTACTCAACATCCATACATCCATACAAAACTGTTGTGCTTAAGGATATACATTAAGTTCCTAAAGCAAAGTAGTACAAAACTCATTTAAAGCAAAAAATTCACTAGACAGTAAGATTTCAATTTGCAATGTTTTGCCACTTTCAGTGGAGAAGGCTAAATTTTTCTAAGTCTATGGCTCTGTTAGACATGGTGATAACATGAGATTTTGCTGATATAAACTGTGTGCAAAATGCACAAACCTGCATGGCAAATTGGAATTTGCTAGCATTTATTTAGTCATGGGAATACCTTGTTGCCATCCAGGCAAGTTAAATGACTGATTCTTTGTGTGTGTAGTCAGAAAACTATATTTTATAATACGTGATTCCCATTCTAATGTTTTTATCTAAATTTTCTGTATTGGGATCTTAGCTGGTATGAAAAATTAAGATTAGATACGTGATCTGCATTTGAGTAGTATCATGCAGACTTTAAGAGATGCATATTGTTGTGGTATATTCTTTCACATAAAATCCCAGTCTAAACGAAAAAGAAAAATAAAAGCGTTAACAGTGCAGTGGTAAAATTTCCTTTAGGTAATCACTACTTTTCCTTTCAAAAAAAAAGAAAAAAAAATCCTTGCTCAATTGATTTGGGGCAGAATATAACGGAAAAGAAATGCTATTGGTTCATCACCTTTTTTTATTTTTCATTACTTTTTATGCTTAAATTACTCCAGAGCAGATAATCATACTACTTTAGTTACTGTAGGTGGTAAGATTAAAACACTAGCTGGAACACTACTGATATCTCAGACAGAATATCCAATAAATGTAGCATTTGTGCTGTATGGTCCCTTAAGACAGCTAATATATCCATGTAGCTAAGCAGCTACATTGCCTTTCCTTTGCTGAAGAGGTATTCAGATGCTAAGTCGGAATGAATTTAGCAGTTCCTCTGAGAAAACCTGAGCTGTTCAAAGAAATGTTATCAAGGATGAGGATCTCATCTGATGTTTTTCACCTCTTCATAGATTTTTTTTCTTCAAGCCAGGTTCATATTCTACGTGAAATGCTGAAGTTCCTTGCTGCAAATCCAATTTGCCTTCAAATATTTGGCACTGCTTCAAGGAAAATGATCAAATGATCAAGTTCACCTTGATCCCTTAATTTTTAAATTGCTTGGCTTGCTCTTTTTCCCACAGTGTTGGGTCAAGATTTTCTTCGCAGGGTGAGTTTCAGTTCGTATTCTCTATTTTCACCAGCTGAGTTGCAAATTTGTAGTATGTCTGTCAATTTGAATTTTTTTTTCATATTTCAGGCTGCTTGCCCTTGAATATTTGCCAGTACAAGAAAAAGGGAAAACACCTAACCACCTAAAGAAAAAAGAGAATTCCAAATGTGCAATAAAAATATGGGTTGAAAAGTGTAGGAACTTTCTCTTTTTCCCTTCCTTCCCTCCCCCTTTCCCCAATATTTCTGGGCTCAAACTTAGTTCATAAATTATTTGAATCTACAGCTGTGAGAAATGACACCTTCAGGAGAAACCCTTCTGTCACTGACGTCTTATCTAGCAGGAATCTAAGGAAAGCAGAATGGCCTGCTTCCTTTCTTTTCCTTTCCATTACTATGTGAAAGAGCATGAGGCTTGGAGTGCTAGTTACAACTATAGAACTGTATAAAGACATACTATCCTCAGAACTTTTCTCCACTGTGTGTATTATCTTGACCAACTATAGGCAGTGAATGGAAAGCTCCACACTTTCAGTCTCCTCAGTTTGAACTGAAGAGCCAGGATCTGTCAGTAGACATCTCGTACCTAACGCAGATCAAGCATAAAGGAATATTAAAACTGCAGTTGCCAATGGGTATATGCTTATATTAGTACAGCCAGGCATCTGCATGGACATAGTAATTTCTCCACAGCAAATGGTTCCTCTTGATTTTGTTTCCCACTGCCATAATGCATTGTGCAAAGTCATACAGTATTATTTCTTCACAGGGATGGCAATCTTTGCTTTTAATTCTGATCATTCTTGATTAGTGATTTTGTAACTCATATTTTCATATTTTAAATCATCAGCTCAATAGGACAATATTTCTGTGAAAAATTATTTTCTTTCCATTACAGGTGTTCTTTCTCTTTAGTATATATATGTATATATGTAAAAATACATTAGAGAGGAATCTATTTATAATAACTGTGTATTTCACCAGACTAAATTTAGAAAATATGAATACTGTACAATAACTTTTCTTATATCATAACAATAGTGATAGTTACTGCATCTTTCAAAATATTGAATCCTTTCCTTTCCCCTTCCCTTTCCTTTCCCCTTCCCTTCCCTTCCCTTCCCTTCCCTTCCCTTCCCTTCCCTTCCCTTCCCTTCTCTTCCTTCCCCTTCCCTTCCCTTCCCTTCCCTTCCCTTCCCTTCCCTTCCCTTCCCTTCCCTTCCCTTCCCCTTTTCCTTTCCCCTTTCCTTTCCCCTTTCTTTTCCTTTTCCCTTTCCTTTCCCCTTTCCTTTCCTTTCTTTTCCTTTCCCCTTTCCTTTCCCCTTTCCTTTCCCCTTTCCTTTCCCCTTTCCTTTCCTTTCTTTTCCTTTCCCCTTTCCTTTCCCCTTTCTTTTCCTTTCCCCTTTCTTTTCCTTTTCCCTTTCCTTTCCCCTTTCCTTTCCCCTTTCCTTTCCCCTTTCCTTTCCCCTTTCCTTTCCCCTTTCCTTTCCCCTTTCCTTTCCCCTTTCCTTTCCCCTTTCCTTTCCCTTCCTTTCCTTCTTTTCCTTTCTTTCCTTCCTTTCCTTTCCTTCCTCCATTGCTTTTCTTTTCCTCCCTCCCTCCCTCCCTTCCTTCATTGCTCTTCCTTTCCTCCCTCCCTCCCTTTTTTCCTGATGGGCTGTGCTGCCAGATGAGATCTATCCAAAACCACTTTGCTGACAAATAACTGACCATTTGGCTACTGGTCCACATAGCTGTGGAGTTGTGAGTATAACTTTTAACTTCCTGGTTTTTATATTCTTCTGCTTGCAATTGCATAACATTCTGGAATGTCTTTTCCCAACAGAATTGTCAAGAGCGAGCACAGTAATAGAGGTCATCTGAGAATGTGATGAAGAGTCTTGTAGGAATCACTGTGCATACAATGTCACTGGAGGTGTGAGCTTTGGTGTGATTTTATACCAAGCTTGCAGAGGTCTTATTCCTAGTATATGACTCTTTTTTATGGCCCATAGTTCAAGTCATGTCGATTGCTTGGCTAAGACTCTCTTAATTCTTTAATCTCCCTATACATCTATAGTTAACTATCACATTTGAATTTTAAATTTGGAAGCAAACGCTAAGAAGATCGCTTTACAGGTGTCTGGACATTATTTATTAAAATATTTTTCAATTTAAAAAAAAGATTTTATTAAAAGAAAATATCACTGCCATTGAGAGTACCCATCCAATTTTGTAATTAGCATTTTAATATCATAAGAAGCCAGCAGGAAGCTACAGTATTGTGCACATATTCATTACATTACACTTTACTTTCTATTAGTTAATGATCTCATTTTATTTTATTGCACAGCAGTCACAAGTAATTCATTATATGACTTCCATATTACGATAGCACAAGATTACATAATATGACTTATCAGGGTTTGATATGGTCTAGTTTTGACATAGAATGTTATATATTTTTTTCTCATGCATGGACATTGCACAGTTTTTCTAGGTCAAGTTATCCCCTTTTTGTGCTGTAATGAAACACCTTGATATTTTCAACATGAACAGAAGATAACCATCCAATTTACTAGAGAGGGAAGAAGATGTTTGCAGTAAATTAGAGAAATAATTTAAAGGTAACACTGTTCGCCAGTCCTGTTTGTTGAGATTGCACTCACTTTGGAGCAGGGACTCTTATTCAGTATTATTTAATGTTAAGACATTCACGGTTATTTTGCCTGTAAAACATGCAATTACAATAATATTTGCATCAGATTCATGCAGGTTTTGTTTCCTCTTCCCCTCCCCCAAGGTATTTTTTTTTTTTTACTGTAGCTGTGGTCTCACTCTTACCAGTATTTCAGGAATGCAAAATACCCTAAAAGCAAGATGGCACTTGGGCCGGAAAATGGCTTTTTTAAATTATTATTATTTTATTTTATTTAATTTTTTAGTTTGATATTATTTTATTTGTTTATTTTTTAGTTTGATTTTATTGTCACTCTTCATTAACTTCCTCAGAATTGTACTTTTATCTTATAAATGTGAGCATACTGACTTTGTGGGTTTGAAGCCCTGTAGGCCACTATTAAGAGTCTCATAGGAGTCACTTTTAAAAAGTCATTCACAAGAGTTTAAAAGAATGCACAATCATGTCTACTAGGTTTTTGCTCTCTCCTGAACCAAGCTCAAAAAGAGGAATTCCCAGATGCTGTTGAGGAGTGCCTTTGTCCTTTGAACTGTCCCAGACCGAATGTTAATTACTCGAAGTCAGTATCCTCTTCTGTAGGATGCCTTCATTGAGACACTCTAATACGTGACATAAATCAGATCCTGTGCTGTGTTGTCATTACATATACTTTTGCTATGATAAAAAATAAACAATTGCAGAGAAGCATATTCAATATTTGTTCATTTGTGAACTCATGTAATTCTTTTAGGAACAATCTAAATTTTATGCTGAACTACTATTAAATATATTCTTTGTATATGTACATTCAGGAACTCCAAAAAGTAAATGTTTAGATGATCTGAAATGGAGAAACTGACATTTCGTTTCAAACACACAATGCTGAAAGGAAAAAAAAGTAACTTTAGAAACAATGAAAGTTGAAGAAAACTAACATAAGCAGTTCTTGGGTGAGAAAAAGTTGATAGCCTCAGTAAATACTTAGAAAATTTTCCAATATAAATTTCAGTCTCTGTTTGAATTTATTCTTTCATTTGAAAGCACATGGGCTTTTGTTCAGAAGATATGTAAATTTTCAGAAAGCAGAGAGAGGCTAGATAGCTGGTGTATTTCAGTGTAATGTCATACAGACATTTTTGCAAGGGATAGATAGTACTGGGACACACCTTCCACTGAAATTTTGTCGATGATCCAGAGATAAACACATAGTGACAGCTAAGAAATCTCTGAATAGGACAAAATCTAGGAACAAATAACACAGTCCACTGACACAGGCTGACATGCCAGACCATAGTGATTCTAAAGTAGTTTGAATGTGAAAAAAATTCAAATCAAATTTAAAAAGGCTTTCTTGTTGCAAAGCAATAAAACCCCAAATGTCTAAACAGTTGCTGTGGTTTAACTATGGTAGGCAGCTCAGCCCCACACAGCCACTCTCTCATTCCCCCCAAGCAGGATGGAGGAGAGAATCAGAAGTGCAAAAGCTTATGAGGTGGAATAGATAGTTTAATGTGCAAAGCTAAAGCTGGGTATGCAAGCAAAACACAAGCTTTATTCACTGCTTCCTATCAGCCATTCCCTGAAAACCAGGCCTCCATCATTTTTACTCTTGATTTTTTTCATAACTTCCTTCACAAGTTTTCATTTGCTAACGCACTACTGTCCTTACTCCTCAAGGTACCCTTCAGAAAGCGTTAACTTTCTGTCTGTTCAGTTAGTGATAACAACAACTATTACAGGCATTTATTGCTATATGCTGAGTGTTATGGCAGGAAGTCAGATATTCACTGTAACTTTGTTGGCCCAATTGACCAAAGTTTCATTGCTCAAGCTAACACTCAGGTAAATAGATAAGATTTCTATACAGCAGAAATGCAGTTATAAGGTTGCTACTATTTTATGTTCTCTTTTTTTCCCAACCAAAAAATATATTTGTTCCTCAAAACATCTAGCTAAAAAAAAAAAAAAAAAAAAAGGCTACTTATTTAAAAACAAAAAATACAATCCCACACTATACTAAATGAAATGACCTTTTCACACACAAAAACATTCTCACAGCAATCTAACTTATCAGTGTAAAACAACCATCAAAAAAAAAAAAAAAATCAAGATGCAGGCATTTTAGAACAGTTCAAGGGAAAAAGTAACTCTTTTTTCAGAAAACTCTTCTTTAGAAGCTTACTGCACACAAAGAATCCAAAATGCAGATTAAAAGCAAGTACACTGAAATGTGACCTTATACCAGTGTTCATGAAGAAAATTTGTATGAAAGTCTCTTTATAAATTCCCACATTACAGCTACATTTTCTTATGGTTTCATTCAAGTCAGTTCTAGTGCCCTGTTTAATTTGATTATGTGGGGGTTTATTTGCTTGACAGACATAATAGTCAATTAATGCTAACACATGCTAAATCCTGTAACATCTTCTACTCTGATATCCAACCAACAGTACCTTTGATAGTGTCAGCAGTTCACATTCTAAATTTAGACAAAATAATTATCTGAAGAATGATTGGGTTTTATGCATATCAGCAGCTTTTTATACACCAGGATCTGCTGTGGTCTATTGCATTTGTAATCCATGGATTACATTCTGAGTATGCTTTGACACTGGCAACAGTAACAGCTCCATTATGTCCTATCACACCAACTAACCATTAATTTATAAACCTTTTCCTCTGTAGTTCTGTGAGCTTCTATTGCCTTTTACTTTCTATAAATATTTGTAAACAATAATATAAACGATGTATAGAAGACACAAAATAGTCTTAAATGATAAAATTTTAAAAATGCTTTTAAAGAACCAAAGGAAAGAATGTCAGATTTGAATCCCTGCTCTAATTATGCTATTTAAGGTTTCAGTGCTGAAGCATCTGTCGATTCACCCTACTCTGAGGGCAATAAAATAACTTAATTAAAAGAAAATAAATTAAAATTTCAAAGGGCCGAGTGCTCATTTTAACAGAAAAAACAGCAGCAACAAAAATCAGCTAAGTGAGTCAAACTTTAAATGAGGATTCAGTCTTATATATGAATGATCTAAGAGAAAGGACAACTTTTTTTCTGATTTATTCTGTTGAATCAGCATGTAATTAAAGTATTTATTTCTATCATATTTCTCATCTTGCATAAGAATGACAATATGGCAAACAATGGAGTGTCGCTTTTTTTTTTTTATTTCAAAAGAAATTTGAGTTTGTTTTAGTTAGGAATATACAGATTTGTCTACATTTTCAGATGTTTGTAAGGTTTTTTTCTCCCCATATCCACAAGTATATAATGAATCTAGGAGTAAACAAGACGTGAGAAGATTTGGTATAGTATTCTGTTCAGGATGAAAGTTAGCCTTTCAGTCATGTAAATTCGTGAGTAAACCATTTACACTTTTCACTCTTTTTTGTTGCGTAAAGAAAGATTTCTTGGTAAAAGGGTTGCACAAATGTATTTTGAAGTATTATCCTGAAGGAATTGTTCAGTTGTTGTTTTATTTTCCTCATATACATAACGTATATCTTATACAGCTGAACTTTATTTTTAGTCATTGTGTCCCAAGTGTGTTTGTGGATATGTTAAACTATTTATCTTCTCTACTGGAAAAAAAATACATGACCTCTGAAATTGTAATGCTTTCTGGCTAAAATTCACAGATCATGGATTTCAAAACATTCATGCAATATACAGTTCATTTGGAATTAAAAAGCCTCAGTATTTCAATATATTATTTTCCATCCTAAAGCTTTTTAGGTATTATAGATTTCCCTTCTGTGAGTGACTGTGTGCTTAAATTTGTTGTCTTTAAATCCTCTGACAGTACACCTGATATGTGATAATACATGTAATACATTCCAAAAAATCATATGTGTTATTTGTTCCAAAGGAAAAGGAAGTAAATAGACAGGTAGGTGGATATTTATGGTGGTGAGTGGATGCAACAACCACCAGAGGTGGAAAATATGGCAGATATTTTATATATAATACACAGAAATGTAGCTATACACAGAAACATAGCTATATGTTTCTGTTATAGTACGCAGAAACATAGCTATAGAAGTAGCTATGAGCTCCTTCTAAATTCCAGACATTTGCCCATGCTAGGTGTGAACTAACATCTACCTTTAAATTTCATGTTGTGTTAGTGCTACTGGGTAAATATGCATTTAGTACAGTAGCATTCCCTTGCTTTAAAGTTTTGTGAACAAGCTTCATCTTTCCATTTTGAAGATAATTGAAAAAAATTCCTTTATAATAAGGGTGTTGCTTTAACAGGTTTTACCTGTTAAATGAATCCATAAGGATAGAATAAACTGCTACAATTATTTTTTTTTTAGAGGTCCCCATTGTGCAATATATTAGATTCTAGTGTTTCTAAGTGAAAGAAAATGAAGATTGTTTCTTTAAAAAATATAGTATTAGAAGTATTAAGGGTAATACAGATGGTACAACATGTATAAGAATGAAAAATCCTTATAAAACTATAAGCATCATGTTTTCATTTTATTATAATTTTGTGATCAATGACACTCTAATCCTGCTTATTGAGCTGCAAATATAAATTGCTTGCTCAAAATACATAGTTTAGATAAAATGAATGTATATTTTATATAAATTGTCTTGACGTTTATATCTTTCTCCCTGCTAAAGATAAACAACATTTGCTGTTTTTCTAAATCTGTAAGTCCTTTCACTTTCAGGGCTTTAGATTTCATTATCAATTAAATGCTGAAGGACAGCATTTTCTGCTTTTGACTGGTCTCATGCTCTGTTCTTTATGTTGCTATTGTCCCCTGGAAGCAAATAATGTAAGATTTCTTCTGGGAAAAAAAAAAAAAATTGAATTTGTGACAAGCATGACAAGCAGGATAAAATCTTTAAAATCAAACCAAGGAAAAAAAGAATTAATAAATAGTCCACTGTTGAGTTTACATGGTTGAATAACAAGGAATATTAAAAACAACACTCAAAACATGTTTTTTTTAATTAACTGGCTTTACGTCTCCAAAAGGTTGGGCTGATTCAGTCCTGTTAATACTCGAATGAAACCAGTATATTACTACCCAGATAAAAATTGGTAAAATTCTTCATAACAGATTCAGCATAATGCAACAGTCCACTGCCAGAACTTTTGAGCTGTTGCAGAACAAGAAATGCCTCTTTTTTAAGAGGCTCTATACCTGATTAAAAAACTAGCTGTAAGGCTGCTTGGCAGAGAAAGCCCTAGGGGTCATTACAGACAACAATCTAAGCTGGTAATGCACTATCACAGCAAAGGTGGCCAACAGCATCCCGCACTGTAATAGGAAGGGTATTACCAGGTGGTCTAGCAAGGTGATCCTTGCCCTCTTCTCAGTCCTGGTGAGGTGACATTTGGAGTACTAATGTCTAGCTCTGGATACTCAAGTACAAGAAAGATATGGAGTGACTATAATGAGTCCAGTGATGGGCTGCAGAGAAGACTGGAGCACCTGACATGAGTAAAAGCTGAGAGAGCTAGGACTGTTCAGTCTGGAGAAAAGAAGGCTCAGAAGGATCTTACCAATGTGTATAAATGTCTGATGGGAGGGAATGAGGAAGAGAGTACCTAGTGACACAACCAGAGGCAGTGGACATACATGGAAACTTATTAAATTTCATCTGAAGATAATAAAACATTTTTTTTCCCCTCTGAGAGTAGCTACACACTGGCACAGATTGTCCACAGGTGTTGTGGAGTCTCCATCTGTACAGATAGTCAGTATGTGACTGGACATGGACTTAAGGAGACTGCTGTAGCTGACCCTGCTTCGAATAGGAGTGCTGGACTAGGTCATCTGCACAGGTCCCTACCAACCCAAAAGATTTTGTGATTCTATTAAAGATAAAAAGTATTTATGTGATTTATGAAATTATCTGTGCTTATAATCTTTGATGAAGTGCAATGGAAGTGGATATAAGACAGCAACGGAGTTGGCGTTGGGCACTGTATATCTCAGAGTGGGGTGTTATAGTAGTTCTAGTCTGATTTCATGGCCTGAACACATGTTAATAGCTGAAGAATACTAGGTGATCTCTGGAGTACTTCATCACTCCATTTCACTTGATTTAAGAGGAATTTATTTCATAGAATCATGGAATCATAGAATCATAGAATGGTTTGATTTGGAAAGGACCTTAACATCACCTAGTTCCAACCCCCTTGCCATGGGCAGGGACACCTCACACTAGACCACATTGCCCAAGGCTCTGTCCAGTCTGGCCTTGAACACTGCCAGGGATGGAGTATTTACCACTTCTTTGTTCAATCTGTTCCAGTGTCTCACCATCCTCCCAGTAAAGAACTTCTTCCTTATATCTAACCTGAACTTCCTGTTTTAGTTTAAACCCATTACCCCTTGTCCTATTGCTATTTCCCGCTGTCCAAAACAATTGCATGACACAAAGCAACCAAAAATTACTGTTTTGCTTCAGAAGTCCTTTCCTGATCAGGAATAAAATACTAGTGCCAACTCTACCATTCAGGAGGTAGATAGCTGTTAGTTATTTATTATGACAAATACTGAGTTGGGACTATTTCTTCATTAAAGTCAAACTGAGGCTATGACTCTGCTCTTCACCAGATGAAGAAGCTGTGAATACAGCACATATAAAATTCATTATAGGTACAGCTGGTCTGTGTAGGACAGCATGAATGAATAGGTCTGAACAGGTTTAGCTTTGGTAGGATATCTCATAAATAACTTAGGTGATTCGCTTGTGTGTCATGGGTTTATCTTTGCTATTTAATAACTCAGACTGTTCTGTGTTTTAAGCATGCTCTAAAACTGAAAAGCTGAAAAGAACAGAACCTTCTCATATGTATTCTTTATCAGCAGAATTTTGGGCAAGATTGTCCAAAACCACTAAGACCCTGAAGGATGATATATCAGAAGGCTGTTTTGAATCTAGAAAATAAAATTGGTGGCATAATGCATTTGCCTGAAGGAGTTTACAGTCTAAAGTGTCTTTCCAGCAAAAGCAGCTTTACATATGAACAGGCATCAGATGCAGTGTGCAGCCTGTAAGAGCAAAGTTTAATAGTCAAAAATAAAAAGAAAAAATTACTAAGAAGCCTGTAGAAAAAAATATTAGTTTTAATTCTTAAACAGTATTAAAATATTCATTTTCATTAAGTCATTTTCTTTTTGGTGGTCTTATATGGAAATATTGAATATATCATTTAAGCGCATTTGTATTTGAAAAAATGTACAATGTTACAGTAATTTGTGAATAAGGATTGTCAAATACTTTTAGGAACCTTAAAAAGTAAGGTAGCTGTTAGACAAAGTAAAGAGTAAAATTATTAAAAGCACATACCTATACATTAGCTAAAAATGGTTTTATCTTAGATCACTGTGTTAGCTTCTATTAAATCTGAAGTGGTCTATTCGTTTTGTGTCAGGTGTGATAGATTTACACAGATAAAACTTTCCCCAGCCATTTCTTCAGTGACTGCAAAAGGTGATTTAAAAAGGAATCACTGTGTTTGTATTGGATAGTAATTCATTTTCTATGCTATGGTCCCAGCAAGGGTTCTGATCTCCTGCAATGATATATACAATGGCTCTGTAATGTGGGGTACTGAGGGGAAAATAGAAAACAGAAACTATCAAACACTTTCCAAAACTATGTATCAGACTTTAGCTAGGGGAGAAGCTCATGTAGACCTTAATCCAGCACATCAAACTAATGTAGACATAGGATGTTGGAAAAAGAAGACTTTGGCAGAAATCAGCACCAAATATAAGCTTTTGTTTTGCTGTTTAAATTTAAGATGTGCTAAACATCTTGAAAACAATTATTGGTGATTAGTTCAATCTGCTGGTTCCTGAAAGATGCAGATGGTACAGCACTAATGACAGTAATTACAGTTCAGATACTTTAAATCCACTTGCAATGTGTGCACTTTAAAAACTTTTATGAATAAGCAGGATTTAAAGTGTCTGTGCAAAAATAAAACTCTTATATCCTGTTTAACAGAGAACTTAGTTGGATATCCTTAGAAATTAGGCACATTAAATAAAAAGAAATACGTCTGGGTTTGACTAGGTTTGGCTGGGATAGAGTTGGTGGGCGGTGAGCAATTGCATTATGTATCACTTGTTTGTTGTTGTTGTTGTTATTATAACTATTATTATTATCATTATTATAGTTATTATTATTTTCCCTGTCTTTTGTGTCCCATTAAAATGTTTTTATCTCAACCCATGAATTTCATTTTTTTTTCTTTAAATTCTCTCCCCCATCCCACGGTAGAATGAGGAGTGAGTGAGCAGCTGTGTGGTGTTTAGCTGCTTGCTCTGTTAAACCACAAGAAATATGCATATAACATACACATATAAAGAGAGTGGACTGCTCAGTATGGTTTGGTTTTGCATGGGGTTTGTAATTACTATAAACACAACACCGATGAAAGGGATCAAACATTTTTCATTGTGGTTTATAACAATGTAAAAATGCTCTCATCTGTTATTCGAGGTGCTGTTACTTGAAGTTAACAATTCAAGCAACATCATCAGTACAAATGTGAGGTGAATAAAGCTGCTGCAAAACCACCACATTAAAAAGGAATGAATTATACCTCTTCAAGGAAAGATTTCATTCTCAAAGAGTTCTCATTCAAAACCTATATATAGAAAATTCCTGTGTATTTAGGTTGAAACATATTAGTGGTCATATTTAATCACAGAACAAGATGTTGCAATGGTACTAGACATACAAAATTGAAGTCAGCACTAATTGGTTATACCTAGGTTTGAGACCAGAGATGTATAAACGAAATTGCTGATTCAATGCCCATTTTAGCTAATGTAAAAGATCAAAGGAAGGATTTAGTAGGTTATATGTTTGTTGTAGCACAATATGACAATAAGACATCAAGATAAGTAGGACAGGAAAATATTTTATAAATTTCTCTGTATAAATATATAGACATCTCTTGAGGTAAATACCAGCAAAAAGCAGCACCAAGCCAAAAAGAGAAAAATGTTTGCTAAGAACAGCCTCATGGGAAATATAAGCTATTAAGAGTTTGCATTAATGAATAGGAATATATTATAACATATTTTGTATATTATCATGTTTAATATGTAAGCATGCAGAAAAGAATAATTTCATTTAAACAGTTGAAATGTTAATATTTCAACTGCATTTTTGTAAGGCTATGTATATTTTCTGCTTAATGTCCTAAGTAAATGGGTCTCAAAATACGTGATCAAAGCAAGTCATTATGTTATTTATAAGGTATTCTTCACATAGTAAACCACTGTTTTGTCCTCTCTCTATTTTTTTAAAATATTTTTTTCCTCTTATAAATGCTGATGGAAGTTTTAGGATGCCTACAAAAATAAAAATAGCAGTTTAGTAAGTTTCGAGGAAGCTGTTTCACCTTGAAGCTTCTGTTAGTCACTTCCCAGCTGGATGCCTCATGGGTGGTTTACCTTATTGGTAATTTAGCCTCAACAGAAAAGGCCTATGTTTGCCTTCTACACTTCAAGTCATACTTTATTTCTGACCTCAGGCTGACTCTGTAGTTACCTTTTTCCTCCACAACAGATGGTTCCAAATTATTGAACATAAACAACTTGGCTTTACATCATTTTATGATAAAGCATAAACATTCCCAGCACTGATAATAAATATGGTATTCTATATCTACAAATGTGAAAATACTTGCATGATTTCAAGCATATGCAGTAACTCTAGTTTAGTGTTTGTCTATGTGTGCACACAATCTAACCTTTTTTGTTCATGTCCAATTAACTCATGTTCTGCTTTTCACTGAGGGAATGGGTATCTGTTTCACATAAAAATTCATTGAGGTAAGGAGAAATCCGGTGACTTGCCTGAGGGCATAGAATGATAGAAAAGACATTGCTAAAAGTATTTTTGCAAACTACTAATAATTGTTTTATTAATGATCACTTACAGGAGTCAGAAACTGCCCAGGTGCTGAGCTGTGTGATGTGATCAACACCCTGGAAGGATGAGATGACATCCAAAGGGACCTTGACACACTTGAGAGGGACCTTGACACACTTGGGCCAGTGCAAACATTGTGAAGTTCAACAAGGCAAAGTGTAAGGTACTGCACCTCAGTCAGGGGAATCCCAAGCGCAGCTACATTCACACAGCTGCACAGGTTGTGTGGAGAATGAATTGAGAGCAACCCTGAGGAGAAGCTTGACATGAGTCAGCAGTGTGTGCTCACAGCCCGGAAAGCCAAACGTATCCTGGGCTGCATCAAAATAAGTGTGACCAGCAGGTCGAAGACAGTGATCCTGCCCCTCTACTCTGCTCTTGTGAGACCTCATTTGGAGTATTGTGTGCAGTTCTGGTGTCCTCAACATATATGGGCCTGAAACAGAATCACACACATATCTATATAAGAAGCATATATAAAATATTTCAGAAATATAGTCCACATTTTTGTCATCCTATGCAAACTGACAATCACTTTAATCAGCTGGTATTGGCTAAAGTAATGTATGTTGCTCTTTAAAAATGTAAGAAAGTAAACATTGGGGAAGTAAGTTTTTATTGCTAGTAACTTTCACATAAGTCTTAGTTATGTGACTTTTCATAACTTATAACTCTTAGTTATAAGACTTTTCACATAAGTCTTAGTCTGTAGTTATAAGAACCCAGTCAGGGTGTAAACAATTGGGGAAATAATCAATCTTATTTATATCCTGTTTGTATGAATGTATCCAAATCACTAGGTGACAGTGGAAGAATGTCGTGGTTTAAGCCCCGGCTGTAAATTAGAACCATGCAGTCTACTTCCCCCCCCTCCACTCCCCAGAGGGATGGGGAGGAGAATCGAAAGAATGTAACTCCCACGGGCTGAGATAAAAACAGTCCAGTAACTAAGGTATAACACAAACCACTACTGCTGCCACCAATAATAATAATGATAAGAGAAATAACAAGGGAAGAGAATACAATACCGCTCGCCGGAAAAGAGAGCCCGACCGAAAAGAGGACGTGCCCTTCCGGGTAGCTCCCAGTTCTACATCCTGGGCATGACGTGCTGTGGTATGGAATACCTCTTTGGCTAGTTTGGGTCAGGTGTCCTGTCCCTGCTTCCTCCCACCTTCTCCTCCTCCCTGGCAGAGCATGAGACTCAGAAAGTCCTTGGTCAGTCTAAACATCGGTGTTATCAGCCCTGTTCCGAGGCTGAAAGTCAAAAACACAGTGCTGCAACAGCTACTAAGAAGGAGGAAAAATGACTGCTACTGCTGAACCCAGGACATTATCCACCCCTTATTCCATACCATTCACGTCATGCTCAGATCCCACATTTTCAATATACCATCACTTTCATCTCAGTGCACTCTTATCTTAGTGCACAGACCAATCCCTATAAAGCTGCTGAGTCCATTCGGTCCATGATGGTGGGCTCCATCTCTTGTAACAGTCTTTCAGAGCAGGAGAGGCCCATTGCAAAGTCCACCCCTCGGTCATGAGTCCGTCTCTATGTTGCATCTCTGCCCTGATGGCCTGAAGTGTCACGGGCCCATCAGGCTCAAAATAATTCACCCTCCCCTGCAGCAGTTTCTGCAACTTGTCGTCAGGGACTCCACACAGCTGCCTTCCATCTCCGATGCTTCCAAAGCACTGGAGGGGCCCAGTGGATTAGAACTCGCCCATACTGTCCCACACACCATGACACTCATGACTGTCCAGCCTTGGGGAAAACCTCTCGGTCCCCCTATATTGTTGTCTAAACCCAGACAAGACCCAAACCTGACTCTGCTTAACTCTCGGGATCAGACAAAATGGTTGTGGGTAGAACTCACTCTGTGTGTGTGCCAACATGGTGATCCCCATCACAATCAGCAGGCAGGTCCCAAGGGTACCCAAAGGCCATTCAAAACCTTCAAAACTCTTAAATGATGCTGCCGTACTTGTCACTGGGGCTGTAGCTGCTGTGCTTGCAGGCTCTCTCACCACCAGCTTCTCTTTTTCCGAGTCCAGATCTTCCTCCTCTGCCTTGCTGGGAAATGCTGCGGGGTCTCCTGCATCCTCCTGGGGCTCGGGCTCACAGGGCTCAGTGGGCTGCTGCTGGGGAATGCTCTCGGCCACCGCGGGGCTGGGCTCGGCCCCGGCGCTCGGCTTCTCCGCCGCCTCCTCCCGCTGCTCGGCAGCCGTCTCCTTCCCCTCCTCAGCAGCCACCTCCTTCCTGGCCTCCGGCCCCGCTCCCGCAGCCGCTTGCTCCCCGGGGCCCCTCTCCCGGGCCGCTTCGGCCGCCGCCGGCTCCCGGAGCCGCTTCCCCTCAGCTCCTCGCAGCCTCACAAAGACGGACGAGAGGACGAGGGCCAGGACAGTGAAGAGCAGCGAGACGGCCAGGTACAAGTCCACGGCCACGTCCATCCCACCCTGCTGCCGGAGACCGCCCGCATTACAAGCCATTACCATAAAATACAATGAAACAAGAACCTTAGCCCAAGGCCCACACTTGATAAACACTAACACAGCAAAAACTGGCTCTAGGTAAGCTACAGCACACTGAAACTGTGACATCAAGAGAAACAACTTTGAAAGCCAATAAATCAGCATTGTGCCTCGGTCAGATCTGTTGTTATCTCAACCCTTTGAGCCCCACGTTGGGCGCCAAAAAGAACTGTCGTGGTTTAAGCCCCGGCTGTAAATTAGAACCACGCAGTTTCTACTTCCCCTTCCCCACTCCCCAGAGGGATGGGGAGGAGAATCGAAAGAATGTTAACTCCCATGGGTTGAGATAAAAACAGTCCAGTAACTAAGGTATAACACAAATCACTACTGCTGCCACCAATAATAATAATGATAAGAGAAATAACAAGGGAAGAGAATACGATACCGCTCGCCGGAAAAGAGAGCCCGACCGAAAAGAGGACGTGCCCTTCCTGGAACTCTCAGTTCTACATCCTGGGCATGACGTGCTGTGGTATGGAATACCTCTTTGGCTAGTTTGGGTCAGGTGTCCTGTCCCTGCTTCCTCCCACCTTCTCCTCCTCCCTGGCAGAGCATGAGACTCAGAAAGTCCTTGGTCAGTCTAAACATCGGTGTTATCAGCCCTGTTCCCAGGCCGAAAGTCAAAAACACAGTGCTGCAACAGCTACTAAGAAGGAGGAAAAATGACTGCTACTGCTGAACCCAGGACAAAGAATTATAGGTCATGTACACTTTTATTATTTTACTTTTCATCACATAGGTGGCAAGCAAGGAGTACAAATACTCTGCTTCCCATATGGCTTCTGTGTGCTTGTGCATTAGGAATGTGTAAGTCAGCTGAAGGCTGAAGAAGTAACAAGGAAAATAAATTGGTTCTCCAATGTAGAACTGTGTTTCTCAATGTCCAGATGTTGAGATGGACAAATGAGATTTAGCAGTAGTGGACAACAATGTTGTTGTTTTGTAGACAGGCTAAAACAGTAGGTTAATGACAAATTCATGATGAATGTGAGCGTAAATACCCACTGGTTGGGTGATTTTGATAAAGGGGAGGTAGTGGAAAGAGGAAGACAAAAAGAAAGAGGAACCCCAAGGAGGCATACTGAAAGAATTTAGTTCAGTATAAACTGGAAAACAAAACCAGGAAGACATGCAGTTCAGCCAAAAACTAGAAGTTGTGAAAAAAATGAACAGAAAACCCCATTAAGTTTATAGCAGATGTAGTATGATTCAGAGCATTCAGAAACACAAATATCCTTGTGATTTTTGATTCCTGAATAATAAACCCCTCAATTTCAGCTTCTATGCCAACTTATTTATTCTTTAGTGTAAACATCCTTTCAAGAGAATAACTATTTGTGAAAATCCTCAGTTGAAGAAAGAATCTATCAAATCTCAGAAAAAGCAAACCTTACTCTTCCTTCTCACTGTTGCCTTTACCTTTCTCTTCCAGACTTCAGGTTCTGTTCTAATTCAACTGTATTAAGAAAAAACTGAATGCTTCATGTAATTTTCCTCTTAAATACAAACAAAATACTTGTGCTGAAATATAAAAGAAAAACATTTTCATTTTTTAATACTTTTTTTCTTATCTCTTTTTTTCCATTTAGGAGTAGTTTAGTAATGGATAGAGGTTCAATATTGTACCAAAAGTAAGATTATAAAATCATAAGTAAGAAGAAATATCTGATTGCTACTAAAATAATTTAAAATTAAATGAACATTTCAACTATCTCTTTGCAAAATAAATAAACTATAATTGATATCTTAGATTTTACTGAAACTGGAGAAATAAAAAACATTTTTTCATTGTTTAATACTTTTCTTCTTATATTTTTTCATTGTTGTTTTTGCCTTTTTCCACCGTAGCCTGCTCACTATTTTTTTTTCAATTAAACGTAAAAACATCAACTTTCAAGTAGTCTATTGAATTCACAATATATTTGGAAATCAAACAAGATATCCTCTATTTTTGCATTGTAGTTGATTCACTTATTTGGACATAGAACTTGATATCAACCTTTTTAACACTAAGTTAGATTGTCTTTTTTTTCTCACACCAAAACTTTGCTTTGCCTTTAATATATACTTCTCACTTCCGCAGGCTGTCTTACTCCAGCCACACTTACCCTCTCCAATTTTCTTCCTCCTTTCTAATCAGCACAATAAAATTCAACCTCTAGCCTATTTTACAAACACCTATATAAGCCATATAAAAAGTACATGTAGAACAATATCTTAACAAAATATTCATGCTCTGAATGCTGCCAGTCAGTTCAGAGGCTCAACTGGTTTGAACAATTAAACACAGAATAAATTTCTCACTGGTTGGGTGCAACCTTCAGACTGTTTTAGATACAGTCCTCCACGTGAACCTAAGGGAACACTCTCAAGTTTGCGACAGAGAGTCCCGTAATGGTATCTAAAGACTAGAAGTTCTGAGAAGTTTGTTTATCAGTGTTTGTAACAATGGTGAAAAAGTTCACTGCAGCTAAAAAAGCCTTGGGAGGATTTGTTTTGTTTTATAAGGCTGGTGTGACATTTGTAAGGTATCTGCTTCATAGTGCAATATTTTATTTAGTTTTATTTTTAGCATTTCAGCTGTATCTTCGTTATAAATATACAGCTTATGTCTTTAATGAAGAAAGATCTATAGTGGTTGCTTAAAATAGACATAAGTTAATTGAATGGCTTTTTTTTCACCCCTCAAAATCATGGGGTTTTGATCAGCTCATTCATCATAATTTTAGATATCTTTTCCTTCAGTATTTCATTTGCATGAGATGTTAAATGTTCAAAAACAATCAAAGTGATGACTAAAAAATTCAATCACTTTCACTTCAATTGCTTTTCTTGAGAAACTATCCAATAGGTGATATGTTTCTCTGTCAAGAAGATTTTCATTGTACTAGACTTAAATTTAATTTAAAACTAAAATTAAAATTTAAATTTTCTTTAAAAAATATAATTTCATATATGGTGCCTTTGCAATGTATTCTAAGTCTCATAAAGTTAAAAAACTATGACTACCTTTCAAATATTTATATGTATTATGTAGTTGATTTAGATATTTATCTTGAAAGAATTTTTGCTTGCCCAGGGTTTTTCCTTTAGAAGTAAACTAGGAATCAGACAGATTACACAGTGCAACACCCAAAACATACAGGGAAACCTTGCAAGGAATCCTTTGTGAATTTAGGCAACTTTTACATCTCTCTTATGTTTAATCAACATCTAGGGAGTGGATTGTCACTAGTGCACCCATGTAAAGCTTCCAGGACTAATTCTTACATTTCTAGAGGCTTCCGTAATGCAATTAATTATTTAGAATGAAGGTTAAAAGCGACCATGTACATAGTTTTATCATTTGTTTAACTAATTTCACTGTGTAAGAGGAATTGCTTAGGCTGATTAAAAACCAGAAGCTGTGTGATCTCTTTTACTAAGAGAATACTCTGATTGACTTACTAATTGTGTTCTTTGTTTTGAATATCCTTCAAGTGCCTTTCGATCCTTATTTTTCATTTCAACCTTTTAATGTATTTTTTCCTACTTTTACTAATAAAAACCTTAATTATGAAATGCTTTTATAAATCTTTTTTAAAAATCTTTAGAAGAAAGATACACCATAAATATGGACAAAGCACAAATGCTTTCAGACATCAGTTATATCTATTGTCTCCTTGTGGTGTATGGGGATTTTTTGTACTGTGGTGTGTTTGGGAGGATTTTTGCACCTAGCTGAGTCTCAAAGTTGTCTTAAAGTTCACCTAAGGAGGTACTTACTTTCTCTCTCACCTAAGGAGAGAGAGAAAAAGAGTGTGTATATTTATTCTGGTTAATCTTTTCTTGGTAACATTGCCTCATTTCTCAGATATTATGAAGTAGAATCCTTCTCTGTCACATTGTGGAAAGCAGCCTACAAAACAAAGGTGTTAGGTTGCCTAGAAATGTGCACAGTTTTCTAACTGTATCTTTCACTCTGTCCTTATTATTACTCCCATACTTGTAAAACAGGACTGGCCAGGAGCAGATTTTGTATTCCAGTTATTAAGCTCTCCTGCTGAATCCAACGGTAAAATTTATTTGCACCAGGATTTTCTCCTCAGGTAGTACACAGCATCTGTATTTGTCACTGGCATTAGGATTTCATGAGGGCATTGTCTGTGTGTCTAGATGGGCACAGTGCATCTCCCAGACTCTACACTTCTGTGCCCATTGAGTGGGCTTCTGGAAATGGGAGCTCTTCCAGCCTGTTGCTGGTCTCCAGGTAATCAGTGCTTTTTTTTATGCCTTTCAGAAAATCATTCATTGAGGAATGAGTCCTAGAAATTCCTACTAGTTAGCATAGCTTCCGGGAAGGCATCCTACAGAAAGATCTCTCTGATCTCTGCAACAAGACACCTTTTGTCATGATGTGGTTATTATTTTAATGTATGCTAAATAATGTGGGAATTTTGGATAAATCTCTCCACATCCAGCTCAGCTGCATAGATTAAGTCTCAGCAACTTTTGAATATCATATTTAAATGTCATCAAGAAAAACAATCTGATGATATGTAATTTACAGATAGATTTTAAAATTTTAGGTTTATGATTGAGCCCCTTTCTTTTAATATCAAAACTACATATCCCACTTTTAATATTCCCCTGCCCCTACATATTTTTCTCTTTGATTTGCATTGTTACACAGTGAAAATATTTTATATGAGGTACTCCAATAATTGTTAATCCCTTTAAAACCTCTATTTCACACACACACACACTTAGGGCCCAATTTGCTAAGGTTTCACGCATCATTGTCCTTAAAATCTGTGGAAGTTTCACGAAAATGCTTAATGCAGCAAAATCTGTGAAGCGTAAAGAAGTCTCACTCATTATAGTGCATTCAGTCTATGCAATTGTTTTATCTTTTATTAAGCACTATTGAAAAAGAAAGCTTTCTTTACCCTTCAAAGGAAAGGGATGGTTTTAATTAATAATTAACTAATTAAATAAATAGGCCCTACTTAGAAAGCAGTCAAATTTTAAGATAGGTAAACACAACCTAATTTTTTCTACAGCTGGATTGTAATCCAAATATATTAATATTTGTCAAAATTCAAGCACAAAATTTTTAAAAATTAATTTTTTGGTTGAATATACTTTGAAAACTATTTTCAACTTCTAATTTTAATGCAAATGTCACTAAGTAAAATCCTAGCCTTAGTTCTGTTTACATAGACAGTGTATATTAGACAAGCCATAACTGATAAAGTGACTCTTGAGGGCTGTAGAGATAGAAAAGACACAAAGATTTAACCAAATTGAAATATAATTTTCACCTGTAAAACTTATAATAATTCAAGACTTATGGAAACTCATAAAAAGGACCCAGAATTTTTCCTTATTGGCTTATGCAGCTGTTTGCAACAACATCTCTACTCGTAGAACACCACTGCATTTGACCTTGACACTTTGACACACTCCTGTGATAGTCCATGTTGATTAATGTGAACATAACACATTAAAATATAAGCTTTATTTAATACAAATGTAAGTATATTAGTTTTCAAGACTAAATGATGGAATGAGAAAACATCAGGTGTTTAAACATTTTCCATTTTGGAGCCTTCAGTTTGTGAAAATGAAGTCAGCAGAAAGTGGGTCACAGACTGATGGGGAAATATCAAAATACTGAAATACCTACACACTGTCCTCTGTGTTTATACTTTACACCACTACATTCCTGACTGTCCTTCTATCTTTACCCCATATCAAGAGCAGGTGCCTGCCTTCAGAAAGAATACAGAAGTTTGAACCATGTTTTTCAGAATTTTGTAATGAAGAAGGAAAAAAAAATCATTAATATAAAGAAAAGGCCTTTTAATTATTAGCACCTAATTGAAATGGTTCTCCAGAGCATTATATTAAAGACAATTTAGGTCAGGTCTTCCTTTGCCAATGTGGATCTTATTTGCAGCCTCATACCATACCCATGCTGAAATTCTTATTCTGCTCTCTAGCTTTCCTTTATTTGAATAAAGTACCTTTTATATTTATACAATCTAATTTAATGATAGCATGTCCTTTTCTTATTATCATAGGCTATTTGTCATATTTTAGTAGGATGCAATAACAGACTTTTTAAGTGGAGGTTGTGTTACGCATTCAAGACTGTTTCAGAGATTGTGTAATAATTTTCTTTTTCCTTCATGGCTCTGCTTAGTTTTATGGCTTGAAAAAGAATTTTCATTCAGATTTAGCTTAATTCAGTTTTGTAGGGTGAGATAATAAAGCTGGAGGTGGAGCTAGAAGCAAAGTTTTCTATATATAGACTTAGAAGCTTTGGCTTTATGATGGTTTTAATGAGAGGGTAATGAAAGAAATAATTTCACTTGAAGCACTGTTAGGAATTCTGACTTAAATCATTTCTTAGTAGTAAAGTTGATTTTTTTAGATTGGGAAAGTAAAATGTATATATTAAAGTGGAAGAAGAAGTTGAAGATCAAGGGGTAAAGTGTTTGATGCAGCACACATCAAGGTGGAAGTCAGTCCCATGGTCTATGTCACAGAGTAGAAGGAATGGGGAGCTAAGGCAGAGCCCAGTTGTTACAGGGATGTTATAAGATGCTGTCTGCCTAAATGTTATCTAAGATTTTTCTTTAAATTGATATTATTCTTTATACTTGAAAATCATTTAAACATTAACTTCTTCATTTTAGAGGCCCTGCCACATGCTGGGAGGACCAGGACTTCCAAATTTTCTTGCACTAGGGCATAAAGAGCACCTGCAAGCAGGAGTTCTTGGTTAGGATCCTGATTCTGTCTCTCTATCAAACATATACTAAGTTAAAAACATAGAGCAGTTTAAAGAAAAAAAGAATAATATTTTTTGTTTCCTGGGGTGGCCTGCTGTAAGGCTCTCAAGAACTCTTTCTATACACAAGATTTCTAGTACTTCTTATCATAAGGAAGGAATACACTGGCGTGCTTGTGACAAAGACCGACTAGTGTTTTCTGCTTCTAAAACAAGCAGACAACATACAGTAGTTTTAACAGGTCAAATTCACTTATTAATTTATTTCTGAAAAAACTATGAGTATTCATAGGTGAAATCTAAGAATAAAATAGCTGATCATTTGGATAAATAACAAATCAATGAAAACCAAATGAAAAATTGAATGAAAAGAAATCACCTTAAGGCTTTATCCTGTCTCAAAAATTACCTTGATCATTAACTTTAAAAATCTACTATTGGGGCAAGCCTCTGGAGAACACATAGGGTTTTTTAAGATTTTAGCAGATCATTCGTTAAATGGATGATCAAGTGCAACTTCTTGTTTAATACAGGTGATAGAACTTATCTCTTCTTCTCCTCATTTTCTCATAAGTATAGAATATAATGACAAAAATTACACTGCCAAAATTAATATTTCTCCATGATATGCTAAAAACGGAGCCTGTATTGCTTACGTGGACTAGCAGTATAGTTATATGTCCTAGTGTCACTTTTTTGAGATGCATTTTCAATCTCCTTGTTATTACTACACCTTTTTTTTTTACTAGATTTAGAAGCCACCAAATATGGAAAGAAAAAGTCAGAGACATTATGCTGCACCTCCATCACGTTTGTTTTATCAAACAAAATTTACAAAACTTCATTCGTCTCTCCTTATAACGTGGGATTGTGGAGGTTTTTGTTTGGTTGGTTGAGTTTTGCTTTTGTTTGGTTTTTGTGTGGGTTTTTTTTTTTCACTTCCCAAATCAGTCCTGGATGTCTTTATCAACTCTTTGCAATTTGTCTTAAGCATTTTAAAATACGGCCACCAGAAACAGGCATACCATTTTATTAATAGCCTTCCTCTGTCATCCTGGAAAATTGGTTCAGGGCAATGAAAAGCATGAAACACTCGCTCATCTCCTCCTGACAGGCTGCCTTGTGAGTTGTTGGATAGACTGAAGACTACTTGTGAGCAAGCAGGCACTAATAAGTTGCCAGAAAAAGTCTACATGATTACTGTTGCACTTGTTCCTGGGGACATACCCTGGGCACACCAGAACCTGAACCTACCCCAGTCTTGTTCTGAGCAGGTAATGTAGACATGCACACTTACTTACACCATACTCTGCTCTTCTCCTAAAGATGGTTTTCTGCTATATACAGGGACTTGTGCCTTCTCTTGCTCCTCCTTCCATCCTCGCCCCTTGCCCCTCCTAGTTATGGTCACTGATTTCCTCACTCATCTTCATAATTATTCTTTAATAAAGTACATAATGATGCTCCAGACACTGTGGTTATAACTTGTCCTCATTAGACTGAACTTACTTTAGGTCTGGAGATTAGTCATTCATTCTCTGCAAACCAGATGTGTTATTGATCACCCAAGGTTTATATTAATACACCAAAAATCAATGTTTCTTGATCCATTACCTGAACAAGTTCCTTCTCAGCCATTAGCTTCTGATATATATCTCACTTTTGTATTGGTCCTGCAGGCAGAATGATCACAGTATTGTTTCTGTATGTGTCTGTACAAACTGAACAAGCACTAGACGTTATCAGATGACCACTTTTGCAATAAGCAAATTTATATATCAGCAAATCTAAAGGGAATCTACATTCTTCTGAAGAAAGATACTTATATTTCTTTAAATGTTAACAAATGTTAACACCAACTTTTGGTCCCAAACTGCCACGGGATGACAAGATGTTCCAGTGTTCAACCACCCTCACAGTAATAAAGTTGGGTTTTTCCAATGTTATTGGATAGTTTCTTTAAGAATTGAAGTTTCAGTTTGTGCCCATTGCCTCTTGTCCTGTCACTGGGCACCACTGAGAAATGTCTGGATCTATTCTCACTCCTCCCTGCCAGGAAGAAAACTAGTAGGATCTCTCACTATTTTGTCAAATACTGTCATTGCCTAAATCTTAATTTTAGTTTAAAGTCTGAAATACACAACAATGCAGTCTTCTAAATCCCTCACAGTATTGAAAGAAATCAGACCTGTTTACAGATGCAGAGAGCTAAAGACTTTCTGCAGCTCCGAGTAGCTACTGGTTTGACCTTATAAAAGACTTTTAAATAGCAAAATAAATTGTCAGTCACTCTCTCTTTCTGCCACACATTTATATATATCCCTGACAAATTATAATAATTAAACATTTGCTTTTATAACATGCTCCCTTTCTCTTGAATCTACCAGATCTGGAAGGCCACAGGGATTTGAAATCTGTCTAGAATCCCTCTGAACTGCTATTGCTCTTTGAAGGTGTGGCTTAGAAAAACAGAATTAGGCAGTGTAGGGATTGGTGCATGGACGGGAAGCTGCTAGGAGGGACAGGAACCAGCTGACCCTGGGGAGGTGCTTAGGCGGCAAATATAAGGAATTCTAACTGAGCAATAAATCGTTGTTGACCCGCATTCCGTGAATGCTCTATGTGTCAGCCCTAGTTCGGAGGGAACTAGTGCTTCCGTCCCTCACCACACGAGTAGCGAGAAACTACAAGTGGTGACCCCGACGTGATAGCGATGGATGTAAGCCACGTGGTACAGGTACTGGAGGCCCTCATGAAGCAAGCTGGGTTGCCGAAGGCGATATACTCGGGGTCAGCGGGCCACTGCATCCAATGGTTGCGAGGCCGGGGGGCAGTGGAGGCCCCCGTGGACGTATTAGATACCGGAGGTATCTATATAATATCCCCCCGATGGGGACGGATTTGCCAAGAGCTTTTGGAAGCGGTCTTGGCTGGGGAAAAGAAAGCAGGGGAGATAGGGGAGACGTGGGGTGCCATTGAGAAAAGTTGTCTCCAGGACAGGAGCTGCTGGAGTGGCTGTGGGACACGGAGGCGCTGCGAGTGGAGGAGCCGCGGGTGCAGACCTTTGTGCGGGAGCTGTGGAGGAAGGTGCCCCGGGAGGCGCAGCCGGAGCCCCCGGGCCGTGCGGCTGAGCGGGCAGTGCCGGAGCTGCAGCGCGACTGCCAGAAACCACGGCCTTGGCAACAGCAACAACGGCAACAGCAAAAAACCGGGAAGTGGAGTGTTGTGAGCCCTGGCAACACTCCCCTTTGTGCGACAGGGCAGGGGACAAGGGGGTTCCCCACAACGAGCGACAGCAACCCTCAAAGCCTACCCTGGGGGAATCCTCCCTACTAACGACATTGTCTTTATCCTTGGCTACCAGGCCGGAGTGTTCAGTTTGTTTTTGATTTTCTAGGAAAAAAAAAAAAAAAAAGTACCCTTATAGCCTTTTGCACACGTTGTGTGAGTGCCGTGGTGGGCTGTGGACTTGAAACCCCATATACAACTCATTTGATAGTCTCTCTGTGATCCACATGTACTAGAAGTTGGCAAATATATATCCATGTATATCCGTGTTTCTATTAGCCCTTGGAGACTTTTTATGGATGTTGCTGACTACTTGTCGTGGTTTAAGCCCAGGCCGTAAATCAGAACCACGCAGTCCACTTCCCCCCCCCACCTTTCTTCCCTCTGCTTCTGGAGGGACGGGGAGGAGAATCAAAAGAATGCAACTCCCACAGGCTGAGATAAGAACAGTTTAATAACTAAGGTATAACACAAATCACTACTGCTACCACTAATAGTAATAATGATAAAAGAAATAACAAGGAAGAGAATACAACCGCTCACCAACCGGTACCTCGCCCCCACCCCGCCGTGATCCAGCCCTTCCGGGAACTCTCAGTTCTACATCCTGAGCATGACGTGCTGTGGTATGGAATACCTCTTTGGCTAGTTTGGGTCAGGTGTCCTGTCCCTGCTTCCTCCCGGCTTCCCCTCCTCCCTGACAGAGCATGAGACTCAGAAAGTCCTTGGTCAGTCTAAACATTGCTGTTATCAGCTTTGTTCCCAGGCCGAAAGTCAAAAACACAGTGCTGCAACAGCTACTAAGAAGGAGAAAAAATGACTGGTGCTGCTGAACCCAGGACACCACTTCTTCCAATGTAGGCTGGCCACCTGCATCGGAATGAGTGTGCATTTTGGTCAGTGCAAAAGGCATGAGCCCAAGGCTCATGCGATGTGGGGGAGGCAGAGCCTCTGGGGGGACGCCCGCTAAAGTTGAGCCTGCCACCTCACACTGCGATGATGCTGCTTGGAGCTGATTTTTGATTGTCTTCACAGGGTCCTTACGCCACGTTCTGTATGAGGGACCGTGTAGTGGGAGTAATGATTGTCTAGGTTTTGTGTTTCAAATATTGTAATTGCATGGAGTGTGCTTGTGGGATCCCGTGTGTGTGTGTGTGTGTGCTGAGGGCAGACAGTGTTCTGTATATTTTTTGTTGTTGGATTTGTGTAAAAGTTTTAATGGGTAGCAGATTAACATTTTGGACAAGAAAGGGTTAATGCAAAGTGCCGTTGCTGGCAGGTATTTACGGCTGCTGATAAGCAGGCAGACAGCTGTAGCTTCACATTTCTTTCCCATCAGAATGCCTTTGAATCACTTTAACCGGCCTCCTTCTCAAGAGCTGATAACATGGGAGAGGGGGTATGTTTGTGTCCTCCTAACTACAGGTCCATGGCAGCTGCCTGCAAAGTTTGCAAAGCCTTGCCAAGAGCTGGACAGACAAGTGGAGGAACCCGATGCCTCAGCTACAGGAGCTGACAGTGAATACCCCGAGCAGAATGAGATAGAGGAAGAGAAAAATAAATGATTGCAGGACATCACTTGAGGGCAACTGAAAAGTAACAACTTGAATACGTGTGCTTGTAACGTAGCTGTTATTAGAGGCTGTGATTTTGTATATAAAACCCACTTGTATTTACTAGCCAGTTGCTAATGAGAAACTATACCTTGTATTGTGTGGATTTGTTACTTGTAAAAGATGTTAGAGCATGCAAATTTGCAGCAGCTGCTAGAAAAGGCTAAGGCAAAAGCTAGAAAGATTCTAATATGATGGTAGTGTTATAAAGCAGGTAATGGAACAAATTAAGAGGGTGGCAGAACTCCACTGGTAAGAAAGTTCTTTGGCTGGTTTCTCACTGCCATCAGCATCTTCAACATGCTGCTGTAACCTGTAATAGCTACTCTGGTAATGTAAATCTGTGTATGCTTTGCCACAATACCAACTTGTTACTGGATGAAGCAGGTGAAACTCTGCATTGACAACAAGGTACAAGAACTGAGATTGACCAAATGCCTGCTGCCACAGTCAAGGGCAAGACTGGTTTGGCCTCTGTGTTTGCCACCAAGAAGAACCTTTAGCTCTGCTGTTGGCTGCAACCCAGCAGGCATGGAGCGATGGGGACACATGCCATGCCAGACCTTGATGTGAGGGGATGGCCTCCCCTGTTATCAGAGAGCCATCCAGGAGAAAAAGGGCAGACCCAGCAGCCTGTGATTGACCTATGTTGAAGAAATATGGAAACATGCTAAGATCTTACACATGGTGTATGAGGACGGGCAAGCCTTTTGGCTGGACAATTTGTTAGGTGAATGGGGACTGACAGGTTGGCTGGTTGCTCTAGTAAAAGGTGGACTAATGGTGTTTATTGTCATTTTAACAATTTTGATTTTGTTGCTGTGTATTTTTAATGTATCCAATGAATGATGTGAGTGCTACAAAGCATGTTTGGCTTGTATAGAAAGAAAAAGGCGGAGATGTGGATGACTTTCTGGCAAAGAACGGCCATGTACCCAGATCAGCAAGTGCCTACGTGGAGTTCGACATGAACCAAGGAACAACAGAAGCTGAAGGAATCCCAGCAAGATAAGAAGGAACTGACAAATGCTATTATGCTTGCACTAAGTGGGCTCTTGACTGGTGTTGATAGTATTTGTCATGCCACCTTACAAATAGGGCAGCAATCAACTTTTTATTGTTGGCACAGGGGCATGGTTGTGCTGAATTTGAGGGGATGTGCTGCATGAATTTGTCAGGTCATTTGGAATCAATTTATAAGAGTATACAACAATTGGAAGAGGGAGTTAAACGGCTAACGGAAGATGATGGATGGAGTAACTATATTATGTGTGTTAGTTTTATTTGTATTAGTAGCAAGTTATATGTTGCGGTGTGTGATATCTATGGTTAAGAAAAATGTAACATCCGTCTGGTTTGCTCAAAAACAAAAAGAGGGAATTGTGGAGTGGCTAAGGGACAGTGGACATTTCATGACCAACTCAGATGTCTTAGCCTTAGGAGATGGTGGTTATGAAGAATACAGCTGAACAATGGACATGTGAGCACTCCCAGCTGTTTGGTCTTAGCCAAACTCTGAGTTAAGTTGCAAGGCCTGAACTCAAGTTACCCAGGCTGCAAGGCCTAGCCTTTGGTTACTAAAGGACAGTTATGTGCAGTAGAATAAGGAACTTAGATGTGAGAGCGGGATGGTGAAACTACAAGTTATGTGAGAAAGGTAGCGAATGGATAATTTTAGCTAGCTTGTTATCTGTTTCAAAAATGTGTGGACTGCACTTCGGAGTCAATCAGAATCTATATTGGTTACATCTAGCCAATAGCAGTTCAGTTTCTGGAAGCATATACTGTAGCTATTGTGCTACGACAGTGGTCTGCGGACCCCATTAGCCATTGAGGCTACGATGGAGTGTGCGCAAGTCCTTTTTCAGGCTTTGTCTGAGCGAGCTGCTGAAATTTGCCCAAAGCACTGTAATAGTCATTCGCACATCCCTGGACTCCTAACTGAAGGTAACAATAGTGCAGACCGTGTTGCACAAGGTCTGCCAGTCCCTGACTGTTGCGCTCCAGTTTTTATGCGCTATATATATGTCACGGTTGATACCTGTAGCAGTGTCGTCTTGGCTACGGCACAACGCAAGCAAGACGCTAAGGCGGCCATTTTGCATTGGCGCGACGTCATGGCGATTTTGGGAGTCCCTAGCCAGATCAAGACCGACAATAGTCCAGCATATTCAAGTCAACTGGTGGCTTCGTTTTTACGATAGTGGGGCATTGAACATAAGACCGGTTGTCCTTATAACAGCACTGGCCAAGCTATCGTCGAGCGCGCACTGGACTCTGAAAGCTCGCCTTGTGTGTCTTGAGGCGGGGGAGACCGTACCTGGAGAAACTCCCGCAGTCCGTGTGCGCCGACTTTTACTTTCTGCTCTGACTAGTTTAAATCAATTCTCGCGTGGATCAAGTGAACAATCCTTGATGAGGTCGCACTTTGCCCCACCTCTAAACAAACCCCCGTATCCACAGGTATGGGTGAAAGATCCAGAAAAGGGTAAGATAGGTCCATTTGCCCTACGTGCTCACGGGCGAGGCTATGCCTGTGTGGAGGGGGAGACTGGGCTACGCTGGGTACTGGCAAAATGGCTATTACCATATTTGTAGCTGTGTCTGTAAGTTTGTATTTGAGCTATATTTCACAGGTGGTGATTGGCGCTCGGCTGTATCTGGGAGAGAGTGATGGAAAGAGGTGTGAAATGACATCCATGGCCCTTGTGTGTCCAGATGACTTCACTCACGGATCCAGTCACAACGTGCCTTACGAACTTTGTAGCCGGCCATTGAATACGACGTCACTCAGGCCGGAAACACCTGCATCTAGGTCCCTTTAGGCTGACGCTCTGTGTTTATTAGTATTAGGATGTTTGTTTCCTTCTTGTTTGATTATGTAATACACACTGTGTGTGAATACTTAGTGGCACAAACCTTTCTTACTTAGTTAATTAGAGTTATAAGTTGTTATCTGGAATAGCTGTTAAAACCCTGAGTTTTCTAGTCTTGAGGCGGGGGAGATGTAGGGATTGGTGCATGGACGGGAAGCTGCTAGGAGGGACAGGAACCAGCTGACCCTGGGGAGGTGCTTAGGCGGCAAATATAAGGAATTCTAACTGAGCAATAAATCGTTGTTGACCCGCATTCCGTGAATGCTCTATGTGTCAGCCCTAGTTCGGAGGGAACTAGTGCTTCCGTCCCTCACCACACGAGTAGCGAGAAACTACAAGTGGTGACCCCGACGTGATAGCGATGGATGTAAGCCACGTGGTACAGGTACTGGAGGCCCTCATGAAGCAAGCTGGGTTGCCGAAGGCGATATACTCGGGGTCAGCGGGCCACTGCATCCAATGGTTGCGAGGCCGGGGGGCAGTGGAGGCCCCCGTGGACGTATTAGATACCGGAGGTATCTATATAATATCCCCCCGATGGGGACGGATTTGCCAAGAGCTTTTGGAAGCGGTCTTGGCTGGGGAAAAGAAAGCAGGGGAGATAGGGGAGACGTGGGGTGCCATTGAGAAAAGTTGTCTCCAGGACAGGAGCTGCTGGAGTGGCTGTGGGACACGGAGGCGCTGCGAGTGGAGGAGCCGCGGGTGCAGACCTTTGTGCGGGAGCTGTGGAGGAAGGTGCCCCGGGAGGCGCAGCCGGAGCCCCCGGGCCGTGCGGCTGAGCGGGCAGTGCCGGAGCTGCAGCGCGACTGCCAGAAACCACGGCCTTGGCAACAGCAACAACGGCAACAGCAAAAAACCGGGAAGTGGAGTGTTGTGAGCCCTGGCAACACTCCCCTTTGTGCGACAGGGCAGGGGACAAGGGGGTTCCCCACAACGAGCGACAGCAACCCTCAAAGCCTACCCTGGGGGAATCCTCCCTACTAACGACATTGTCTTTATCCTTGGCTACCAGGCCGGAGTGTTCAGTTTGTTTTTGATTTTCTAGGAAAAAAAAAAAAAAAAAGTACCCTTATAGCCTTTTGCACACGTTGTGTGAGTGCCGTGGTGGGCTGTGGACTTGAAACCCCATATACAACTCATTTGATAGTCTCTCTGTGATCCACATGTACTAGAAGTTGGCAAATATATATCCATGTATATCCGTGTTTCTATTAGCCCTTGGAGACTTTTTATGGATGTTGCTGACTACTTGTCGTGGTTTAAGCCCAGGCCGTAAATCAGAACCACGCAGTCCACTTCCCCCCCCCACCTTTCTTCCCTCTGCTTCTGGAGGGACGGGGAGGAGAATCAAAAGAATGCAACTCCCACAGGCTGAGATAAGAACAGTTTAATAACTAAGGTATAACACAAATCACTACTGCTACCACTAATAGTAATAATGATAAAAGAAATAACAAGGAAGAGAATACAACCGCTCACCAACCGGTACCTCGCCCCCACCCCGCCGTGATCCAGCCCTTCCGGGAACTCTCAGTTCTACATCCTGAGCATGACGTGCTGTGGTATGGAATACCTCTTTGGCTAGTTTGGGTCAGGTGTCCTGTCCCTGCTTCCTCCCGGCTTCCCCTCCTCCCTGACAGAGCATGAGACTCAGAAAGTCCTTGGTCAGTCTAAACATTGCTGTTATCAGCTTTGTTCCCAGGCCGAAAGTCAAAAACACAGTGCTGCAACAGCTACTAAGAAGGAGAAAAAATGACTGGTGCTGCTGAACCCAGGACACCACTTCTTCCAATGTAGGCTGGCCACCTGCATCGGAATGAGTGTGCATTTTGGTCAGTGCAAAAGGCATGAGCCCAAGGCTCATGCGATGTGGGGGAGGCAGAGCCTCTGGGGGGACGCCCGCTAAAGTTGAGCCTGCCACCTCACACTGCGATGATGCTGCTTGGAGCTGATTTTTGATTGTCTTCACAGGGTCCTTACGCCACGTTCTGTATGAGGGACCGTGTAGTGGGAGTAATGATTGTCTAGGTTTTGTGTTTCAAATATTGTAATTGCATGGAGTGTGCTTGTGGGATCCCGTGTGTGTGTGTGTGTGTGCTGAGGGCAGACAGTGTTCTGTATATTTTTTGTTGTTGGATTTGTGTAAAAGTTTTAATGGGTAGCAGATTAACATTTTGGACAAGAAAGGGTTAATGCAAAGTGCCGTTGCTGGCAGGTATTTACGGCTGCTGATAAGCAGGCAGACAGCTGTAGCTTCACATTTCTTTCCCATCAGAATGCCTTTGAATCACTTTAACCGGCCTCCTTCTCAAGAGCTGATAACATGGGAGAGGGGGTATGTTTGTGTCCTCCTAACTACAGGTCCATGGCAGCTGCCTGCAAAGTTTGCAAAGCCTTGCCAAGAGCTGGACAGACAAGTGGAGGAACCCGATGCCTCAGCTACAGGAGCTGACAGTGAATACCCCGAGCAGAATGAGATAGAGGAAGAGAAAAATAAATGATTGCAGGACATCACTTGAGGGCAACTGAAAAGTAACAACTTGAATACGTGTGCTTGTAACGTAGCTGTTATTAGAGGCTGTGATTTTGTATATAAAACCCACTTGTATTTACTAGCCAGTTGCTAATGAGAAACTATACCTTGTATTGTGTGGATTTGTTACTTGTAAAAGATGTTAGAGCATGCAAATTTGCAGCAGCTGCTAGAAAAGGCTAAGGCAAAAGCTAGAAAGATTCTAATATGATGGTAGTGTTATAAAGCAGGTAATGGAACAAATTAAGAGGGTGGCAGAACTCCACTGGTAAGAAAGTTCTTTGGCTGGTTTCTCACTGCCATCAGCATCTTCAACATGCTGCTGTAACCTGTAATAGCTACTCTGGTAATGTAAATCTGTGTATGCTTTGCCACAATACCAACTTGTTACTGGATGAAGCAGGTGAAACTCTGCATTGACAACAAGGTACAAGAACTGAGATTGACCAAATGCCTGCTGCCACAGTCAAGGGCAAGACTGGTTTGGCCTCTGTGTTTGCCACCAAGAAGAACCTTTAGCTCTGCTGTTGGCTGCAACCCAGCAGGCATGGAGCGATGGGGACACATGCCATGCCAGACCTTGATGTGAGGGGATGGCCTCCCCTGTTATCAGAGAGCCATCCAGGAGAAAAAGGGCAGACCCAGCAGCCTGTGATTGACCTATGTTGAAGAAATATGGAAACATGCTAAGATCTTACACATGGTGTATGAGGACGGGCAAGCCTTTTGGCTGGACAATTTGTTAGGTGAATGGGGACTGACAGGTTGGCTGGTTGCTCTAGTAAAAGGTGGACTAATGGTGTTTATTGTCATTTTAACAATTTTGATTTTGTTGCTGTGTATTTTTAATGTATCCAATGAATGATGTGAGTGCTACAAAGCATGTTTGGCTTGTATAGAAAGAAAAAGGCGGAGATGTGGATGACTTTCTGGCAAAGAACGGCCATGTACCCAGATCAGCAAGTGCCTACGTGGAGTTCGACATGAACCAAGGAACAACAGAAGCTGAAGGAATCCCAGCAAGATAAGAAGGAACTGACAAATGCTATTATGCTTGCACTAAGTGGGCTCTTGACTGGTGTTGATAGTATTTGTCATGCCACCTTACAAATAGGGCAGCAATCAACTTTTTATTGTTGGCACAGGGGCATGGTTGTGCTGAATTTGAGGGGATGTGCTGCATGAATTTGTCAGGTCATTTGGAATCAATTTATAAGAGTATACAACAATTGGAAGAGGGAGTTAAACGGCTAACGGAAGATGATGGATGGAGTAACTATATTATGTGTGTTAGTTTTATTTGTATTAGTAGCAAGTTATATGTTGCGGTGTGTGATATCTATGGTTAAGAAAAATGTAACATCCGTCTGGTTTGCTCAAAAACAAAAAGAGGGAATTGTGGAGTGGCTAAGGGACAGTGGACATTTCATGACCAACTCAGATGTCTTAGCCTTAGGAGATGGTGGTTATGAAGAATACAGCTGAACAATGGACATGTGAGCACTCCCAGCTGTTTGGTCTTAGCCAAACTCTGAGTTAAGTTGCAAGGCCTGAACTCAAGTTACCCAGGCTGCAAGGCCTAGCCTTTGGTTACTAAAGGACAGTTATGTGCAGTAGAATAAGGAACTTAGATGTGAGAGCGGGATGGTGAAACTACAAGTTATGTGAGAAAGGTAGCGAATGGATAATTTTAGCTAGCTTGTTATCTGTTTCAAAAATGTGTGGACTGCACTTCGGAGTCAATCAGAATCTATATTGGTTACATCTAGCCAATAGCAGTTCAGTTTCTGGAAGCATATACTGTAGCTATTGTGCTACGACAGTGGTCTGCGGACCCCATTAGCCATTGAGGCTACGATGGAGTGTGCGCAAGTCCTTTTTCAGGCTTTGTCTGAGCGAGCTGCTGAAATTTGCCCAAAGCACTGTAATAGTCATTCGCACATCCCTGGACTCCTAACTGAAGGTAACAATAGTGCAGACCGTGTTGCACAAGGTCTGCCAGTCCCTGACTGTTGCGCTCCAGTTTTTATGCGCTATATATATGTCACGGTTGATACCTGTAGCAGTGTCGTCTTGGCTACGGCACAACGCAAGCAAGACGCTAAGGCGGCCATTTTGCATTGGCGCGACGTCATGGCGATTTTGGGAGTCCCTAGCCAGATCAAGACCGACAATAGTCCAGCATATTCAAGTCAACTGGTGGCTTCGTTTTTACGATAGTGGGGCATTGAACATAAGACCGGTTGTCCTTATAACAGCACTGGCCAAGCTATCGTCGAGCGCGCACTGGACTCTGAAAGCTCGCCTTGTGTGTCTTGAGGCGGGGGAGACCGTACCTGGAGAAACTCCCGCAGTCCGTGTGCGCCGACTTTTACTTTCTGCTCTGACTAGTTTAAATCAATTCTCGCGTGGATCAAGTGAACAATCCTTGATGAGGTCGCACTTTGCCCCACCTCTAAACAAACCCCCGTATCCACAGGTATGGGTGAAAGATCCAGAAAAGGGTAAGATAGGTCCATTTGCCCTACGTGCTCACGGGCGAGGCTATGCCTGTGTGGAGGGGGAGACTGGGCTACGCTGGGTACTGGCAAAATGGCTATTACCATATTTGTAGCTGTGTCTGTAAGTTTGTATTTGAGCTATATTTCACAGGTGGTGATTGGCGCTCGGCTGTATCTGGGAGAGAGTGATGGAAAGAGGTGTGAAATGACATCCATGGCCCTTGTGTGTCCAGATGACTTCACTCACGGATCCAGTCACAACGTGCCTTACGAACTTTGTAGCCGGCCATTGAATACGACGTCACTCAGGCCGGAAACACCTGCATCTAGGTCCCTTTAGGCTGACGCTCTGTGTTTATTAGTATTAGGATGTTTGTTTCCTTCTTGTTTGATTATGTAATACACACTGTGTGTGAATACTTAGTGGCACAAACCTTTCTTACTTAGTTAATTAGAGTTATAAGTTGTTATCTGGAATAGCTGTTAAAACCCTGAGTTTTCTAGTCTTGAGGCGGGGGAGATGTAGGGATTGGTGCATGGACGGGAAGCTGCTAGGAGGGACAGGAACCAGCTGACCCTGGGGAGGTGCTTAGGCGGCAAATATAAGGAATTCTAACTGCGCAATAAATTGTTGATGACCCGTATTCCGTGAATGCTCTATGTCTCAGCCCTAGTTCGAAGGGAACTAGTGCTTCCGTCCCTCACCACACGAGTAGCGAGAAACTACAGGCAGAAGTGTCCCAGGCTGAAGGCTATGAAGACACTTAGAGGAAAGTAGAGGATGACTTTTTTTTGTGGATCTGATTTAGTATCCAGACTCTTAGCATCCACAATACCCAGGGACCTTGTGCAGTTCACTAGAGAAAAATTCACTCCAGGTGGCTTTGCAAAAAAGAGGAATCATGACTTTGTCCTCTGGTTCATTAAAGCCTTTTTCAAGTGTCCAGAGAGGTGGAACACTTTTCTATATGAGCAATTCCAGAGCTGTGTTCATACCTCTGAACAAATCTGTGAAGGAGTTTTTGCTTTTCAGTATTTATGAAATAAGTAGCAAAACCACTTTCATTGGCAAAGATCCCAGCCCACTGATGAAACACATAGTAACAGCACAGCTACTTACCAGAAGACATGGAGTCAGTCTGTGACAGAGTCAGCTCCCCTAGGCAGAAGAAGAACACTCCAGCACATTCTTGAAAAGGCTTTCACAGACCTGCTGACAAGCTTAATTTCAGGTATCTGTCACCCTACAAATATCTGGTGGGGTGACAACTCTGACCTACCTGAAGAAACACCCTGTCACTGCTGTCTCACAGATCTCTTGAAGCTACTGCATTGTCGGCCTTTCCAGCAAACACTGCATATCACTTTAGCAGGCATTAAAAAAACTTTCTGGTTCATCTCTATTACAGAAACATGGCCAGAAACACATTCATGCTCAGTTTACTCCATTATATCATTCTTTTGTCCTGCCCAAATGAATAGCAGTCAGAAGAAAAGGTAAGGAATCCACATGGGCTGGTGTGTCTGAACTGACAGCTCATTAAGGGCATAAACTAGAGAATCCTCCACATGCATAGATTGATTCATAGAATCATAGAATATCATAGGTTCATTGTTTAATAGCTCCTGATGGAGTCCACACTAGACATTGTTGTTGTGAATTCTTTGCACCTTCCATTTTGCCTTCTGGATTCTACTGCTAGAAGATAGTTCTTACTGTACACATTCTCAAACAACCTGTTGGTAATCCATCTGGCATGCTATAGACCACTTTCCAGTATTAAGATGTGGAGAAAGCATTATTGAAATATGTGATATTATTCCTCTAACAGAAGTTGTTTGATACTTTTGATATTCCTTGGTGTCCTTCACCAAATCCTCTCCAGGTATTTGACATGAAGTTGTCACAGCTATATACAGTACTCATGATATAGATGGACTATGGAATTATACAGTAGAATATTCCTGTGATCTTTCATGTTCTGACTTTCATTACAGTTTCTAACCTTTGATTTGGACCTGTTCTGCTGAAGGCACAGTTCACGAATGTTGCAACAGAGATTCAAAAATTCATGGGGCATGGAGAAGCTGAGAGGTTTTTTGTTCATTTATTGTCTTTTGCATCACAAGAAGGAAACATTAACTAAAGATATAGGGTGCAGGTTAAAAGCAAGCCCCAAAAGGATGTTCTCCATGCTGCTGTAGCAGAGCTGTTGAATTCCTTGTCAAAGGATTCTGTAGACTTCATTGGATTCAGGGAGAGATCTTCATGTGAAAGCAATCCACTAAGGGTTACTAAATATGCAAAATAATACATACATCCAGCTTGGGAAATCCTAGTAGTCAAACAGCAGGCTGGAATAGTAGAAATAAGAAGTATAATTATATATATATGTATAAATGAAAAGTGTTCCCTGGTTTTGTTTATGGTCATCAGTAACTGTTCTCATGTTCCTATATTCTTAACCAGGAATGATGTAACCCATCAGCTTGAAATACCAGAAGCATATGAGCTATTGCAAATAGGACTCAGGACTCCACTGAGAAGCAACAGAACCTTACAAGAGTAAATGTCATGATGTCCTGTGTTCAGCAGTAGCAGTCATTTTTCTCCTTAGTAGCTGGTGCAGTGCTGTGTTTTTGACTTTCAGCCTGGGAACAACGCTGAAAACACCAATGTTTTTAGCTGTTGCTAAGTCATATTTACCCTGACCAAGGACTTTCTGAGTCTCATGCTCTGCCAGGGAGGAGGGGAAGCCGGGAGGAAGCAGAGACAGGACACCTGACCCAAACTAAAAAAAAGAGTTTTTAAAAAGTTTTTTTTTAAAAGAGTTATTCCATACCACAGCACATCATGCCCAGGATATAAACTGGGGGCAGTTACCTGGAAGGGTGAGATCACTGCTCAGGTCGGGCTGAGTATCAGTTGGCAGGTGGTGAGTGGTTGTATTCTCTTCCCTTGTTATTTCCCTTATCATTATTATTATTGGTGGTAGCAGCAGTGATTTGTGTTATACCTTAGTTACTGGACTGTTCTTATCTCAGCCCTTGGGAGTTACATTCTTTCGATTCTCTTCCTCATCCCTCTGGGTGGGAGGGTGGGTGGAAGGAAGGGAGTGAGCAAGCAGCTGCGTGGTTCTGAGTTACCGGCTGGGCTTAAACCATGACAATGTATTAGAATGAAACTTGAATAATTCATCATCTACTTTTAAACAAATTGTGTGTACTATGATAGCTGATTTGGGGTAAAATTGAATTAAATGTTCTTTACATGTTTCAGAAAGGCAATGTATCAGTCCTAGCAATCAGATGATCAGTTGATATATACTCAACAGAAATAAAGATTAAGGGATTGAATATCTCAAAGAAAGTTCTGTTTCTAACTAGGCCTCACCACCCAAGGTGTAGCTGATATGGTTCTCTAATTCATGAGTAATGAGGCAGCATCAGAAAGAGATGTTCTTCATTTATCTCAGTATCACCTTTTCCTTTGTTTTCTCTTCTTTTTTTATTTTTTTTTTCAGTAGCAGTTGCAGCAGAAAGACCATCTCTTCAGTACTGATAGATATGTTTTGTCTTAAGTTCAGTGCTTTGGGCCATGTCTTTATCATTTTCCATCTTGATTGCATATAAGGGCATCACAACAAAACTTTAAAAGGCTTTCCAGTTAATTCAGATGAAATAATGCCGTTACTTAGTCATACCTTAACATTTGCAAGAGATGAATATACTAGACTTCAAACAATTTTTAGTGTGTAAGGTAAAATTGAGCTTGTTAGAATTAACATATATTCTTAGATGCCCTTATAACTGTCAGACACAGAGAAAGATGTCTGATTATACAAAGTTTTACATTTTGAAGCTAAACTAGAGTACTTGAATGTAACAGTGAGTGTTCAGGGCTATGTAACATCCTTTGGAAATGTTAGGGTTTAATGTGACACTCCTTAGAAGAAACAACATCATTAATATAGGTTTTTCATTTAAAATTATACATAAGGGACACTACTGTTTAGTGGCCACACTTTCATATGCTATCAGGCATTTATGTTAGAAAAAGGAAAGATAAAATACTGCAAGTGGCATTGGGAGGGAAGGCCGTGGGGCTTAGGGCAGTATTTAGTTCCCATAAGAACAGACTTTGGCCACAGCTAGAGATGAGCATTTGGGAAATGTCTGTGTTCTGCTAAATGACATTTAATTGTATTAAGCATTTAGGTTACGTCTCCAGGGAACACATGTGATCAAAAGTAGTATCTGTTCCATGAAAATATAAAATAAATTTATCAAGAAAGCGTTTTGGAGGAAATTAGCATTTTATACAAACCGAAATATTCACAATGAAAACATGCCTGAATATCCAGAATACTGTTATAATTAACTTTAACAGCACAAGTAACACTTACTATAACTGTTATTATTTTTATCTTGTTAATCATTTCGGATTTTTTAAAACCGATTTCCCTCTGATTAAAACTGAGAAGATTTTTAAATCAAGAAAAAATGTCTTAAGTGCTTGTCTACATTTATACAGATAAAAAGACTTTTAAAATATTCTTCATTCAGTGATCTTTTATTTCTATCTTTCATTATGAGACTATTTTAGACCATTTGGTCATTAATTCTTAGGAAAACAAACAAAAAAAATCTGTCAAGACCAGGAAATGAAACCAGCTCATTTAGAGTCTGTGCGATGCTTATGACATTTCTTCATTACTACATATTGGCCTCTGTGTTCCACATGGAGCTTTACTGAGATAAGTTAAATGGAGAATTTATGAAGCTGAAGATATTTTTCTGCTGACTGCTGCCTCCTCCCATTCCTGCTCTGCAGCACATTGATCCTTCCATCTCCATCTTAGCCTTGCCACTTCATCCTGACCCCACATCTCATTCTCTTTCTTGTGTGGGGAACAGCACACATGCTGAAATGGGATCCTTTCACACCACAAATATGGAGGGGGATTTGCTCCTTAATACTAATCATAGTTACTAAAATAGTCCATAAGGCTATGTTAATCTTGCAAAGACATTCATGGGACACCTGTTCCGGATTAGACTGCTAGATAGATTTTGCAACACAGTAGTTGCAAAAAATGCTTACAGACCATATATAGACATTTGCAAAGGTTACATACAGACCATGTTTGGCAAAACTATCAATCCAAAAACTCTGTCCAAGGGAGATCTGTACACTGATCTGTGGGTTAGATGAACTTTTTCCCCCTGGTCATTGGAAGATTTGCCAAAAGAGCAGTTCATCTGATTAAATGCTGTACAAAAAGTTCAAAAAGATTTTTGGTTTATAAACATTTCCTAGGTGATTTGCCAAGGCAGAGAGGATCTGAGTAAGCTGTGATATTTTCTTTCTTTCTATGTAGCTGATGCTTTTTCTTTCTCTCTCTGTGTGCATAACAGGCCTAACTGTAGCTTCCAGATGAAAAGTAAATCATATCAACAGACTCCAAAATGCTATTAATTTATGTTTGTCTTGTTGTAAAGTGACATAAGTTAGTGATTGTCAATTTGCTCATGGCCATTCCAACTTTCACCAGCTTTCATGATTGTTATATTTTATGAAATCTCTTTCACAGTCATAACCATTCAAAAGTTTAAAGAGATATTATAGCTAGAGAAACCCACTTACAGTGACTAGGTCTGGCAGTTCTAGGAGAGCAAAAACATTTTCATTGAGACACAATCTAGCTTTTCAATTTACACTAAGTAAAACAATATAAAAATCTTTCATTTTAATCTGTTCCATGTGTCATTGATGCGCGAAATATAACAGGTTTTCCCACATGAGTTTATGAAAACATCCAGAGGGTCAGATGCTTCATAATATTCTGCTTTCTGATAACACTTATTAGGTTAGTAGGATGATTCAAGCACATATCAGAGAAATTGACAGTAATCTTAAATAAGATTTAAGTTAGCTAAAACATTAATTTTACAAATCATAAACAATCTACTTAGCATTCCTTCATAAATTTCATAAAATTCAGGCCATTTTTTATTTATTTATAACATAAAGTACACAATATTCCATATCATAGCTTTTTCACATAATACAGTCTCTTAACATTTATATATCTTAACCAGAATCCTAAATCTCTTATTTCCCTGTGCTGCAGGTTTTGCAGATTTTTGAAAGCAGAGTTTTAATTGTGAAAGCCCAAGTTGTAGCAGATAATAGTTTATCATATGCCACTGAACTAGTTGCATGGAAGAAATAATCTGTGGAGCAGATAGTCTATAACACCACAAACATTATTAATTTTAGCGGATAGTCAGGCTATTCTGTTCTATTTTGTTCTATTTAAAATCAAGGGCAGCAAAGTAAGGAAGTAGTGGGTCAAACAATTACCCACCAGAAACTGTTGACAGCTACTTAGGTAATTCTGGAGTTGGTCAATAGTCACTCAAATTTGCCTGCTTCTGTAGGATTCTAGACTTGGCAATCCGCATTATTTTTTAAACATAAACAGGGAAAGCTAAAATGAAATCCAAAGAGTTTCTGATATTTTCCCTTTATTGCAGTAAAATTGCTAAGGGTTTGTTTCTTATTTAAATGCTGCTATTACTGTTCTTTGAATTGAAGTATTTTACTGTGGCTTTAAAGACCATAGTGTTTGGAAAAAAATGTCATTTCCAGGGGAAAAAATTAAAATGTGTAAGAGAACTTTCCTAAAGTTATTCAGAACTTTAATTCATTGATTTACTTATTACAATGTTGAAGTGTCACAGGAAAACAACTAAGAAGAAGCAAAAAAGTTCAGAGGATGAAACAGTTAAGTAATGCAAATATTTAGCTTTAGAAGTATGATTGTAGAGTCCCCATTGTTTGCTGTGTTTCTCAAGGTGAAACCCAGTGGGCAACATCTCTAAATGACAGGCTGCCAATCTAAATTTCTTTCAGACTTGTGCATCCTCAACAACAAGAATAATTTTATGAAGACCAAATTGTAACTTTGGTGGTATCTTGGTGATTTCTGTGAGTTGTGGTAGCACAGGAGATGATGTGGCTGTGTAATTAGGAATTAACAGCTCTTCTGACAATTTACAAACAAGATGATGTTCCCTTTTCATATCTGTCTTGATCTTGTGAGACACGAGAGAGGAAAAATAAAAATCTATTTAAATTAATACAGATCAATTTAAGCGAACAGCTATGTGGAAGCATGTCAGTCAAATATAAATACATAATTTATTACTAATCCATTTGCACAATAGATTTATACTTAGTCACAAGTCTCAATGTGGACTATGTTGCGCCTGCAGAAATAACACATCATCAACATCTCCAGCACATCTTTACTAGAACTTCCTGTGTAGTTAGTTATACAGGCATTAGTAAGGGAAAAAAGAGGTTGCAAGCAGGTATAAAGAGTGAACGGGAGAGAAATTTAACTCCATTATCACTGGTCATTGGTCATATTCATTAAGGGCTGTTATTTTTTGTTGAGCTTTTCCCCTGAGAGCAGAAAAGGAAAAAGGAGAAATTTAAACTTTCGGTATTTTAGATAATGAAGTTCAGGTCATGACATTCAGTTTATACTACTCTCAGCACTCCAAATCATTAGGATTATATTTCATTATATCACAGCTTTTCATATCCCTTACACACTGCTAGATATTACTGTTTTTTTTCCTGTATAGGAAAGTTAAAAAACATGATCAAGTAAGTAACAAGATCAGAGCACAAATTAAATACATTGTAAAGAATATGTTTATATATGTATATATAAAGAATATATTTAGATGCAAATGAATTTTGTTAGTCTGAGAAATAAAAGATTTCAAGTGTGGGCACATTTTCCCTAAATCAGCAGCTGGAAATCATGAAGAAAATGTATCCCTTGAAGTATGAAGCAGGAGACAAATCAGTAAGAGCAGCAGCGGTATTGACTGCAATGTTTTCCGTGAATGCACTTTGCTCATCTGTCTCTGCTTTGACCATAGAAGATTCATTCTTCATAATATATGAAACTAGTGATTTTCTAGGCAAAGGTGGGTATTTCTCCATTAAGGTGTCTTTTGATGCCTTATACTCGATCTTCCATAAACAACTATTTTTTTAAACTATCACCCCCCAAAATCATAAGATTTCAAGCAAGAAATAAGTATTTACAAATATTGCTACTCATGTAAATAATTTCTTTCTAAACACAGTCTTTAATAGCTAATTAGATTTCCTAATAGCACTGTTTGCTATCATGGGGATTATGTACGAAATCTGCTCCCTTAACAATATTAAAGGATAAAGCACTTACTATAATATTTCAATATTTTTGCTTCATTGATTATTTTTTCTCTTACTTTTAAAAATACAGGCACAGAGACTGTCTTTAAAGGCAGCATATTAGCCCTTTCCACACTGTAAATAAACCAGACAAATGTCAACCTGGATGGTTTTAGTTGCTGTTAAGAAAATTCAAATTTACAACAGACCTGACATTTACCTTGTAAGCTTATTAAAGAATCATAGTAAAGAGAGGGTTTTTTTAGCATAACATTTGAAAAAAAAACCCACCAAAAACCCAACCCCTTAAAACACTCTTACATGGAGAACTAAATCAGAACAATATTTCAGCACCATCAGGAAAATGGAGTCCATCTGATTATTTGTTCTGCCATTTTCTATGTGTTTTTAAAAAATCTGACCAAACAGGTGTCTTTAGCTGTTTGCAATAGCTATGTGTTACTGCAAGAACAATGAGAAACTGTAAGCCCTAAATTCTGCTCTGATACATAGCAAATCCTGAAACTGTCTAATACAGAGATTCCATTTATACAAACCACGTGATAGGTAAGGGATATACCTGTCGATAAAAGGGTGTGCTCCTTCTCCTGCAATATTTTAATTTTTTTTGTATCATTGCTTTGTTCTTGGGGCCAAACAGGAGATTTCTTCTTCGCACGCAGAAAAGAGGTGTCAGCAATATTCTTTAAAGTAAATATTAAGATATTGGTCTCTGAGGTTTGGTGACTTCATTTCCTACTGTAAACAACAGCAAACCAGCTGGATTGCTATGTTCGCAGACTGGATGCACTCGGATCTCAGAATGAGGTTTATATATCAGCCTTTTTTCAGTATTTACTTTTGCCTTTTTTTCTGGACTTCGTTAAAGCTGTTCAGGTTTTTTTTTGTGGGAGGTTGGTTTTGGTGTTTTTTTGGGTTTTTTTTAGGTTTTGCAGTTTGGGTGTTGCTTTTTGGTGGTTTGGGTTTTTTTTTGGTTTTTTTGGTTTTGTTTTTTTTGTTTGTTTTTTTTTTTTTTGTGAGTGTGTTTTGGTTTTCAATGTTAAATGTAATTAAACATGAAAGTGTCATTTCTCTATAGTTCATTCCTGGGGAAAAAGCTGTACATTTGACATTTTTCTTGACCCTGTTACTTCTCAGTTCTATGAGCGTTTCTGTCAGGGAACCTGTTGGCTAAAATAATTGTAGAGAATAAACACAAATATCCTGTTTATGGATGAATTTCTGGTTCTGTCAGATCCTACCTATGCATTATAAGCCTCATAAACACATTTGATGTTTACTATCTTTCCAAAAATACCAGGTCTTAGAACCATCTCCTTAAAATCTAAGAATTTAAAAAGTTGGAAAACTTGTCTCCAAGCTTAAGAATGAAAAAAAACCCCAAAACTAAAATATAAGCAAAGACCTGCCTTGAAGTTTAAAAGAATCAGAGATTAAGAAATCATAAAAAGAATATTTTTAAAGTTTCTCAATTTTTATGTACTTATTATGACTTTAGGGGTCTGTCGCATAACTGTATTTGATCCTTTGTAATGTGAAGAACAGATGCTATGGAAACTTTTTTCTTCTTCACTTCCTCCCTCAGTAATTTCTCCTTCCTTGCACAATTATCTCACATATTTATTTCCTGTATGAGGCAGATCTGCACCACAGTGCAACTCACCACCCACAGTTAAGAAGTATACTGCCACATGAAAATAAAGAAATGTATTCTGTATCAGCTGCTTTCTTTTGAATGAAAGAAGAAATGTGTTTCCAACCTTCCAGCTTGACAAGTTATGTATAAACCACAGAGCACATCCCTATTTATTTATTTTTTCTTTGTCAGCCACTAGGATGATTATATTTATATATACAAATTATATAATGAAAACCAGAAAAAAAGTGGATAGAAAAGATGAATGTAATTACTTCAGTGCTCTTTGTAATTGTCTCCAGATAGAATATCCCTGTCTCATGCCTCTTAGACAAAATATAATGCCTCAGATGTGGAGATATGCTTATTATTTGCCTTTTCTAGAACACTTGACAAAACTATGTGTATACATTGAGTTCTTTCTGATTATGCTTTCCCTCACATTTACAAGAATGATAGCCTTCATTTCCTAAATTATTTTGAACCTCTAAGGTAATTAATCCACTAAATGTAAATAACCGTATCGGGTCAGATCAATGGTGAGTTTCATCCTACATTTCATAAGCAAATATGACCAGGAGTGCATGATAAGCAAAAAAGCAAGAGCTGTGTAGAACTATCCATTGCCCAGGAAGACGTCTTTTCTTGCAATTGTAACTGTTAAATTTTCCAGCCAGTATTCACAGCTGGTGTCTACTAAAGCTCTTCTGCAGAAGATTCAGACTTTTCAGTGCTCCTGAAAGTCCTAATGAACCGTAGCTGGTTTGTGTTCTCTGTTTCCTTTGCATGGAAAGCAGAGAATGATGGTGTAACATCAGCCCTCACCTAAACATGGAGCCAGGGGTGCCACACATCAGGATCCAGACTGGGAAATGTTTCCAGTGCCTACTGTATAGACATATTTTATAATAATTTATTGTTTAGAAGAGTGTCCATACTTGTCTCAATACCTTTGGAGGTAGATGTGAAGGTTAAAAAACCACGTCAACAGAGATACTGGGAGAGAAATAAGAACATCCAAAGACTGATTCATCTCACTTATTGTAGGCACCTATCTTACGATAAAGTGGATCATCCTCCTTAGAGGCTCATTCATCTCCATTGATTCCACAGGAATGCTTGAGTGTCTGGCTTAGGCATGAATAACTAAATTTCAGATATCTATGCCATGCTAGGTGAATTTTATTATTGGTTCACTCATATGTATTTAGAAACAGTCTGGTAAGGTCTTATAATAATTTTGTTTTTCTACAGAAGATATCAATTGCAAAATATTTTAATGTATTCTAACTTACATTCAGAAATACTGAACATTTACTTGCCTAAACTTTACTATTAATATACTTGGTGTGCTATTGTAAGCATTATGCAAGGAATGTACAAATTATACTGACACACAAACAGAAAAAGAGAGGTAATCCGTTTTGCAAAATCTACCTGGCAAAACAGCACAGTGGTGCTATGGTGCCAGAAATAGCAAAAACTCAAACAGGTATAGTGTCACACAGTTGGACCATGTAACATCATCAGATTTAGTTAAACAATGATGTATCCACATACCTTTGGATGTGAGCCGAGCCTGAAAATCAGACAGATGACTCAGCTGGGCACTGGGCTCCTGTCCAGGCAGGCATGCTGCTTCTTCCTGCACTCTGGACTCTATTATAGCCCTGGGAGAAGTCTTCTCAGTCTCTCTAGTCTTGCAGGGTAAATATGATTGTAAGATACCTTACTGATGGCATGGCCCTTAACCAGCATTAGGGCTGGTTTTAGCACTTTTAACACTACTTTGAATATTTTGCAAGAAACATGTCTTCTTGTTTTCATAATTGGGTTCCAATAGATTTTTAAATGAGACACTAATATTCACGTAAGCTAAATAATATTTTATCTTAAAATAAAAAAGACAAATTTTAGTGTCTTCATTTTTAGTTGCTGCAAAAAAACCCAAACCTTGACATAAAGGCACCAAATTTTAATAATTGAAAGCCATTTTACAAAAGTCAACTCTCTGAAAAACATCAGATGCAACTACACATCTGAAGTATTTACGTGTTTCCTGAGAACATAACTTTGAAGTGATTCTTATGCTAATATCGTAGTCTTTTCAGTTCAAATTTCCTTTCTTCTTTCATTTGGTAAAAATATATTTCCATCTAGGAAATTTATATTTAGACAACAGATTAAAAAATATTCATTCATACTCAGTAATGGTTTAATCCATAGATGGCAGAACATGGATGCTCAAGACAGCAAGATAGCTAAAAAAAAAAAAAAAAAAAAAAAAAAAAGAAAGAAGAAGAAAATTACCTAGGTTGATTGTGAAGTTTTTACTATTAAATATATTACACTCCCTGGTTTCTGGAATACTGTACATACAGTTTCTTTTTGTATAGTACTCTGTATTGAATTTTGCCTGCAGTTTACAGTTATCCAGTATAGGATGTCCTAATATTACCTAAATCTAGGGTTACAAGTGTATTTGATCACTTGAATTTGTCAGTCTGAATTTTATATTCATTTGTCTCTGAAGAAATATTATTCTTCATTGGAAAGAAGGAATGTCTTTAGGTGGTTTTGCTCAATTGCTTGTTTTCCCAGTGCAGGGATCATCTACAATTTTATTGGAGTTCCTGACTCAGTTCATTTTGCAGATCACAGAATCCTGGAATAATCCGGGCTAGAAAGGACCTTGGAAACCATCTAGTTCAACTCCTCAAAGCAGGTCTGATCATATCTGGTTGCTCAAGGCTGTGTCCGGTCAAGTCGATATGCTGCAAAGAAAGCAAGATAAGAATTTCTGCATCTCTTCTTCTTCTCCAGGTTATTTTAATGATACCTCCTAAAATATGACCGTAAAGCTTTATATCCTATATGAAGTGGAAATAAGCTTCGGAGAAGTTATAAAGCACATTCAGGACAGCTGGTGAAACATGGTACATTGTAATTCATTCATTATTCATGAATGCCAAAACTAGCCAAATACATTAATTTTCAAGGTGTTTAATCCCATAGAGACTCATTTAACCATCTTCACAGTAATTCAAAGTCTCCAAAAGGCAAAAGATAGAGACAATCTCAAACCAGAAACAAAGGAAATGAGAAAAGTGAGAAAACATCTTCCAGCAAACGACTGAGGCTTTATTCTTGAACACATATGCTATCAAAGTGGCAAAACCCCTTTGAACTGCAGCCTCATTACTCCTAAAACAGATACCATTCCATGAGTGATTAATATCTACCATCTCTGTTTTAGAAAAAAAGCTGTGATCATATTTTCAAGGACAAGAAGAAAACCATGGTGGCCATATGTCTTGGTTTCTTTAGCATGACTGTAATTTTCTTCAGGCTTGAAAAAAAGGATTAAGGTTTTTTTTTTTTTTCTTCAAGATTTCCAGACAAATGACTGATGTGCATGCATAGTTTACCTGCACATGTGTTATATGGCTCACTTGAACATGCCCAGTAGAAGTAATGTGTTCCAGATGCATTAGATTTAGTATGCATGTACAGCATGGTGCATGCTCCTATATTTCATTTGGAGATTGTGTGCCTGAAAATATGGTAACACTAGGCATAACACAAGATGCTGCTTAAATACCTTTTATATGATATTCCTAGAGGCTTTTTGACAGTAAAGTTTGGTATGGATCTTAGTTCCTTCATATAACACATTTAACAGTCAATCTGATTTTTCAGATTTATCTCAGTTAATATTACCAGGATACCTTGCCACTGATGGGAGACTTTGAAATACAGCCATGTGGCATGACAGCAGAATGGTTCAAAATAGAACGAATGACTCCATATCCTGGTTTTGAATTTTCAGTTTTCTTAGAGATAATTATTCTCTGAAACAACTAAATAGAAATCCGTAATATTCCTCTTAAATTTTTCTTTCTTGAAATGTTTTTAAAACAGTCACTAATCTTCTTTAGACTTCCAGGACCCAGGTTAAAATATGACTATTTCTACCTTGATTTTTGATTGATCTGTTTGGTTTGAGGAAGTGGTGTTTATTTTTAAATTACTCATTTTGTGTAATCATGAGAAAACTCCTATTTCTTGTCACTGAGTGATTCGGTCTACTACAATTCACATACAAGACGAAGTCCTGAACACAACCATTGCTAATCTTCATGGTCTCAACCTCCAAGACTTTTGAGAGACAGTTTCTCATTACACTTCCTTTCAGGGCACACTTTTCCGGACCTGAATTCAAGTAGCAGAGTATGGTCAGTAACTGTTTCATCATGGTCTGCCTTAATAGAGCTGGCCTTCAGCAGGTGTTTGCCCTTGTTTATGTTCAGGTATCATTGTAGTTGTACTTCCAACAGTATGGTAGTGTACTCTTCGTTTTAAAAATTATTTCATTTTGTTGTTTGCTGTAGGCTTCTAGGTTTTCCAGAAATATAACATATAGCACATGGAGTCTTCCAGACAACTGGAGAAACTTCACAAATTGTGAAAGGCTCAAGGGGCTTATCTGCAGCAGATCACTCCTAATTTACAAAAGATTCTTTAAGGGAAACCCAGCACATGCTGTTTGGGAGACAAGGATAACAACGAGCAGACCCACCTCATGTTACCATGGGAATACTCCTTGTTATATGTCTGGAGACTGTAGAAGTATTCATGAGTCATCTCTATAAACCACATAATAAAAAATAGGGAAAAGTAGAACTAAAATGCATGCTTTTTGCAGAAAACTACTCATTATCTACACACAGATAATTTTAGAATATGTCAGAAATTGCCCTCATTTTACTGCAAAACCAGCTCATCACGTTTCTTTAATTTTTGAATAACCCATGTACCAGAACAACAGAGTATGAAACAAGAAAAAATACCTCCCAAGTAATCTGCCAAGCTCACTTTCGTTACTTATTATAGGAAGTAGTCAACACAAGAAATAGATTTATGGAGGGAAAAATCATACTTTAGCAACCTGAGCACCTTCAAGAATGAGATGATTGGCCTGGTAGAGGTGAGCAATGGATGTTGCCTGTGTTGACTTTTATAATGTTTTCAACGCTGTCTGATCCTCATACACAAGCTGACTATGTATGGACTAGATAAGCAGACAGTGAAGCCAATCTAAAATTGGGTAGACCACTGGATTCAAAGGGTTCTGAACAGTGGCATGAAGTCCAGGAGGGGTTAAGTCATTAGTAGTGTTCATCAGGGAGTGATACAGGCTCAGAAAACAGCTATTAAACTAATGAAAAAAAATTGGGTGACTTCCTGATTTTCTCTGGGAAAAGGTTAATTTTCTTCCTAGTAGCTGGTGCAGTGCTGTGTTTTGGCTTTAATCTGAGAACAATGCTGATAATATACCAATGTTTTAGTTGTTGCTAAATAGGACTTACCCTGATCTAGGACTTTTCAGTCTCTCTTGCTCTGCCAGTGAGCAGGGGCATGGGAAGCCAGGAGGGAACAGAAACAGGAAACCTGACCCAAACTACCTAAAAGGGTATTCCATACCACAGCATGCCATGCCCAGTATATAAACTAGCAGGAGTTACTGAGGAGGGACCGATTCTTGCTTGGGTCGGGCTGGGTATTGGTCAGCAGTTGCTGTGTGTCACATTATTTTGTTTTTGTTGGCATTTTTTTGTTTGTGGGGTTTTTTTAAATTTTTGTTTTATATCTCCTTGTTATTTCCCTCTTTCTTCTTCTTAGTATTAGCATTATATTATTATATTTTAGTTATTAAGCTGTTCTTATCTCAACCCACAGGTTTTACGTTCTTTTGATTCTCCTCCCTATCCTGCCCTGGGAGGGTAAATTGGGGTGAGCAAGCAGCTACGTTGTACTGAGTTACTAGCTCGGTTTAAACCACAACAGGTCAATGTAGTGATTTTGCCCATGGAATATTGTCCATGAATCTATAGATCCAGTATGGCAATTCAAGCACTTTTCATGGATGAAGGTTTGATGAAAGAATAAAAAGAAAGAATTAAAAAAAAAACAAACCTAAAAAACCCAATAGTATTAGTCTCAGAATTGATTCAAGCAGTTCTAAATAAAGACAGAGATCAACCTTTTAAATACTATACTTTGAGGAAAGCATAATCTGAAATATTAAAACCTGAAATGCACTCTTTAGAGTGTGCATCATGAATGTCCTGGGATCAGCTGTATCAGTTATTTCTTTTTCTATTTTCTCTAACCAGAATACAAAGGTACAAGTAAAGCATGCATCTCACTGACTCTCTACTTCTGACACTCTTCAGAGGAATAAACTGGATTTCAGGTTTGCAGGAGAAGACGGTCTGACTTATTCCAGCTTCAGGTAAAGGCACACTGCCCAGGGACCTCGATATACTTGGTGGGTATTGTGGGAAGATGGGGAAGTCCTGTGTGTACCTCAAGGGGAATTAATTTTGGTGGAAAACAGCCAATGAACTCAATTATATGTGGTTGCCTGCTATATAACTCTCTTATAGCCCATCTGCTAGATGCACATCTCCACCACACTGGGCTTTGAAAAGAAGATATGTGCTGTCATGATCATCAGCAGAGAATAAAGTTATGGGAAATGCGGCAGCAGCAGCAGAACTGTCCTCAGGTCACCATTGACTGACTGACCCTGACTTCCCTCCGATCATAAACCCAACAAAGAATGAACTTTGATGAAACCAAGACAAGCTCACCAGTGACCAGATGAGTTCAGTGGTGATGTCAGCAGACAAAAATCCAACACTACACGCACATGGAGCCTGACATCACGGACTGGATGAATTCAGCAATTTTATAGGGATGGTCCATGGACTAAGGAATGATATCTCTCCCTTTATGTCTATATATATATAAGTGACAAAAATCGATGGTATGTTGAAAAATATGGGATCTCAGCATGACGTGAATGGTATGGAACAAGGGGTGGATGTTGCCCTGAGTTTAGCTGTAGCAGTTATTTTTCTCCTTCATAGCAGCTGGTGCAGTGCTGTGTTTCTGACTTTAGTCTGAGAACAATGCCAATAACACACCGATGTTTTTAGGTTTTGCTAAGTAATGCTTACTGTGACAAAGGACTTTTCAGTCTCATGCTCGAGGAGGGGCACGGGAAGCTGGGAGGAAGCAGAGACAGGACACTTGACCCAAAACAGCCAAATGGGTATTCCACACCAGAACACATCATGCTCAGTATATAAACTGGGTGGAGTTACATGGAAGGCCCAAATCACTGCTTGGGTCAGGCTGGGTATCAGTCAGTGGGTGGCAAGCAATTGTATTGTGCATCACTTCACTTGTGTTTATTGTTTTCTTTTCCTTTTATGCTTTTCATTTTACATTCTCTTCCCTTGTTGTTTCCCTTATCATTATTATTATTGGTGGTAGCAGTAGTGGTTTGTGTTATACCTTAGTTACTGGACTGTTCTTATCTTAACCCATGGGAGTTACATTCTTTCAATTCTCCTCCACATCCTCCAGGAGTGAGGGAGTAAGAATTAGGGGAGTGAGCGAGCAGCTGCGTGGTGCTGAGTTACAGGCTGAGCTTAGAACACGACAATGAACTACAATATTTTGGCATTTCTCTCTCTTCCTAATCCACTCACCCTTAAAGGTCAGTCAAGGTCATGGTTTAAATGTTTCTGAAATGGGTGAAAAAGAAATATCGTGAGACTTATTCATAGAAGGATTATAGGAGACTAAATTAAGCCGACAAAAATGAAAATATAATTTAGTCCATATTCCTTGTTTATGTATTTGGCACATTTTAACATTTTTTGAGGGATATATAATAGATATGTTATGAGTTAAAAAGAGAAGCCAAGAATAATGTTAATTATATTAAAAGAACAGAAAAAATATGGTCTCAGGAAAAATAAAATACTAAATTAAGATAACCTCACTGAAGAGGAAAGAATACAGGTAGAGCCTGTTTTACAAAAAAATCCATAATCATAGTTATTGCTTCAGATACAAATTACATGGCAAAAAGTTATAATTAGCTGTGACAGTATCTACAGTACACTCAACTCTGTTTTGCTGCAGAAACAGGCTATGGAAGAAGAGATCTGGGAGAAAGAAGCTCTGAAGTATCCTCTCACCTGAAAAGTTTTGTCATGCTGTTTAGCACTGTTTTTTCTTAGGAGAGAAAGATTTTACTTTAATCCCTTCATTATAATTTGAGGTACAACTGTACCTCAAATTGCTCCGTCTGTACCAATTTGAGATATCATACTGGGCCTGATGCTTTGTAGTTCCCAGCTTCTCTTCTGTGACCTTCTTGGGGTGTGTGTAAGGTCTATTTGTATACTTGTGAAGAGTAGTAGTGACAAAGAGTTGCTAAAGTTACATATAGCATTACCCATCCTTCTGTTCCTCTTTAGAGAAGTTTCACATGTTCACTCATGATAACTCATCACTCAGACATGATGCCTCTGTCCCTTAGATTGACCTCTGCAGTAGTGCATACTTGCCCTCTCTCCTCTTTAGTTCAGCAGTTTCTTGCCTCTTCCATGACTTTCACGCTAGATTAACTGTGGGGGGATTTTTTTTTTTTTTTTAAATTAGTGCCTTGCACGTGTGAGTGTGAAGATCTGAGTCTTTCTCCAGTTTGTTTGTTTGGGGTTTTTTGTATCTCTATCTCTTACACACATAGTCCATACGAGTACTCACTTTAAAATAAAAATGCAAATTAAATTTACTAAAAAGCCTTGCAGAAACTTTTTAGTTGGGTGATATAGATAGTAATGTCATGTGAATTTAATCCTGTACCTCATTATGCTAAAAGTTTCCTACAGCAACAGTGATAACAAAGAGGAGAATCTTCAGTAAGACAAAACTATATTCCATTAAAACTAATATGAGTAAGCTGAAAATTAGAGATTCTGTTTGCTACTGACAGTTTATTACTTGACTTCTCTGATTTATCCCAGAAGTTTAGCTGTGAAGTCAATTCACAGTCAAAACACAGTATCTTACATGAATAAAATAACAGTTCTAAATGTTAATAAAACACAAATATTTTCCAGAGTTACCTTGATAGACTGGTTGCTTAGATGCCCTTGGTAAATTAGTAATAAATGCCTGCTACGTTGCGGGGGTTTTTTGTTTCAGTTTCCTGTTGTAATAATTACTCTTGCTGTTTTTATTAATAGAAGTACTCACAAAAAGAGTGCAAACAGAGAAAAGAAGACAAGAATATCAGTCTGATTAAATAGTTAGTTTTGATGTGATTGTCAGAGGAAGCAAGCTGGTGATTAAACAGCAGTTTGTCCCAGCAGATGACAACAAAACAACTGTGTTCGAAGTTTAAAGATAGAAAGATACATGTTATAATGAATGGCATTTTCAAAGTGAACAAACAAGATTTATCTAGAATCCTAAAATGTTATGTTTATATTCTGGTGATGTTTATATCCAGCTAAGAGTGAGATAAGAGAAATCACTGATATGAATTATCAGAAAATCAGATTAAAGAAAAAACAAACAGTCAAATTGTGCTTTGACAATGATTCCGCATGTAGGAAAACATAATACTTGGCTTTGTAAATCGCTAAGAGTATCCTACTGTCGTGGTTTAAGCCCAGGCCGTAAATCAGAACCACGCAGTCTACCCCCCCCCCTCCCCTCCCTCCCTGAGAGATGGGGAGGAGAATCGAAAGAATGTAACTCCCACGGGTTGAGATAGAAACAGTCCAGTAACTAAGGTATAACACAAATCGCTACTGCTACCACCAATAATAATAATAATAATAAGAGAAATAACAAGGGAAGAGAATACGATACCACCCACCAGAAATGAGCCCGACAGAGAAGAGGACATGCGCTTCCCGGTGACTCCCAGTTACATCCCTGGGCATGATGTGCTGTGGTATGGAATACCTCTTTGGCTAGTTTGGGTCAGGTGTCCTGTCCCTGCTTCCTCCTGGCTTCTCCTCCTCCCTGGCAGAGCATGAGACTCACAAAGTCCTTGGTTAGGGTAAACATTCTGACCAGCAACTGAAAACATCGGCTTTATCAGTATTATTCCCAGGCCGAAAGTCAAAACCACAGTGCTGCAACAGCTACTAAGAAGGAGAAAAACTGACTGCTGCTGCTGAACCCAGGACAGTATCCACCCCTTATTCCATACCATTCACGTCATGCTCAGATCCCACATTTTCCATATACCCTCACTCTCATCTTGGTGCGCTGTTATCTTAGTGCATGGACCAATTCCTATAAAGCTGCTGAGTCCATTCGGTCCATAATGCTGGGCTCCATCTCTTGTAACAGTCTTTCAGGGCAGGAGAGGCTATGTGCAGTGTTGGATCGTTGCCTGCTGATGCTGATCATTCCTTTACCGCAGAACTCGTCTGGTTCTATCAAAGTTCATTCTCTGTTGGGATGATGGTTGGAGGGAAGTCACGGCCAGTCGCTGGTGCCCTGCAGACTTCTAGCTGATGGGCTATAAAAGTATTACATAGCAGGCAACAGCATACAATTGAGTTCATTGTCTGTTTTCCCCTAAAATCAAATCCCCTTGAGGTATACATTGGACTTCCCCATCTTCCCGCATTACCCACCAAGTATATCCGGGTCCCTGAGCAAAAGCAATCCCACGAGTGGGTTTGCCTTTACTTGAAGCAGGAATAACCCAGACTGTCTTCCCCAGCAAATTCTTCATGTGCACCACAGGAACTTTGTCCCACTCTACAGTGTGTAAAAGTTCTGACTGGCTGGGCCAGCCCTGTTGGCAGATCCTCTGGTGTTGACCAACCAGGTGACCTTTGGTAAGTGTGTATCCCAATGCTTGAAAGTTCCCCCACCCATTGCTCTCAGTGTAGTTTTTAACAGCCCATTATACCGTTCGATTTTCCCAGAGGCTGGTGCATGGTAGGGGATGTGATATACCCACTCAATGCCATGCTCTTTGGCCCAAGTGTCTATAAGGTTATTCCGGAAATGAGTGCCATTGTCTGATTCAATTCTTTCTGGGGTGCCGTGTCGCCACAAAATCTGGTTCTCAAGGCCCAGGATAGTGTTCCGGGCAGCGCCGTGGGGCACAGTGTATGTTTCCAACTATCCGGTGGTTGCTTCCACCATGATAAGCACATGGCGCTTGCCTTGGCGGGTTGGTGGGAGTGTGATATAATCAATCTGCCAGGCCTCCCCATATTTATACTTCAGCCATTGTCCAAAAGAGGCTTTAACCGTTTGGCTTGTTTAATTGCAGCACATGTTTCACACTCATGAATAACCTGGGCAATAGTGTCCATTGTTAAGTCCACCCCTCAATCACGGGCCCATCTATATGTTGCATCTCTGCCCTGGTGACCTGAAGTGTCATGGGCCCACCGGGCCAAAAATAATTCACCCTTATGTTGCCAATCTAAGTCCATCTGAGCCACTTCAATCTTAGCAGCTTTATCCACTTGTTGGTTGTTCTGGTGTTCCTCAGTGGCCCAACTCTTGGGTACATGGGCGTCTACATGGCGTACCTTCACCACCAGGTTCTGCACCGGGGCAGCGATATCTTGCCACAGTGCAGCAGCCCAGATGGGTTTACCTCTGCGTTGCCAGTTGCTCTGCTTCCATTGCTGCAACCACCCCCACAGGGCATTTACCACCATCCATGAGTCAGTATAGAGATAAAGTACTGGCCACTTTTCTCGTTCAGCAATGTCCAGGGCCAGCTGGATGGCTTTCACCTCGGCAAACTGACTCGATTCACCCTCTCCTTCAGCAGTTTCTGCAACTTGTCGTTGAGGACTCCATATGGCTGCCTTCCATCTCCGATGCTTTCCCACAATACGGCAGGACCCATCAGTAAACAAGGCATACTGCTTTTCACTTTCTGATAGTTTATTATATGGTGGGGCCTCTTCAGCTCGCATCACCTCCTCCTCTGGTGACATTCCAAAATCTTTGCCCTCTGGCCAGTCCATGATGACTTCTAGAATGCCTGGACGACTGGGATTTCGTATTCGAGCTCGTTGTGTAACTAGTGCAGCCCACTTACTCCATGTAGCATTGGCAGCATGACGTGTAGAGGAGACCTTGCATGTGAACATCCAGCCCAGCACGGACAGCCGGGGTGCCAGGAGGAGCTGTGCTTCAGTGCCAATCACCTCCGAAGCAGCTCGAACCCCTTCATAGGCTGCCAGTATCTCTTTCTCAGTTGGGGTATAGCTGGCCTCAGATCCTTGGTATCCCCGACTCCAAAAGCCGAGGGGTCGACCTCGAATCTCCCCTGGAGCTTTCTGCCAGAGGCTCCAGGTAGGACCATTCTCCCCGGCTGCGGTGTACAGTACATTTTTTACATCTGGCCCAGTCCGGACTGGTTCAAGGGCTACTGCATGAACTATCTTACGTTTAATTTGCTCAAAGGCTTGTTGTTGCTCAGGGCCTCATTTAAAATCGTTCTTCTTCCGGGTCACATGATAGAGAGGGCTTACAATCGAACTGTAATTTGGGATGTGCATTCTCCAGAACCCCACAGCACCCAAGAAAGCTTGTGTTTCTTTCTTATTAGTTGGTGGAGACATTGCTGTTATTTTGTTAATCACATCTGTAGGGATCTGGCGACATCCATCTTGCCATTTTATTCCCAAAAATTGAATCTCCTGTGCAGGTCCCTTGACCTTACTCCGTTTTATGGCAAAACCAGCTTTCAGCAGGATTTGGATTATTTTCCTCCCTTTCTCAAAAGACTTCTTCCGCTGTATCACCCCACACAATAATGTCATCAATGTATTGCAGGTGTTCTGGAGCTTGCCCCTGTTCCAGTGCATTCTGGATCAGTCAATGGCAGATAGTAGGACTGTGTTTTCACCCCTGGGGCAGTCGATTCCAAGTGTACTGGATGCCCCTCCAAGTAAAAGCAAACTGTGGCCTGCATTCTGCTGCCAAAGGAATTGAGAAGAATGCATTGGCAATATCAATCGTGGCATATCACTTGGCTGCCTTTGACTCCAGTTCATACTGAAGTTCTAGCATGTCCGGTACGGCAGCACTCAATGGTGGCGTGACTTCATTCAGGCCACGATAGTCTACTGTTAGTCTCCACTCTCCGTTAGACTTTCGCACTGGCCATATGGGGCTATTAAAGGGTGAGCGGGTCCTGCTGATCACTCCCTGACTCTCCAGACTACGGATCAGCTTATGGATGGGAATCAGGGAGTCTCAGTTGCTGCGATACTGCCGCCGGTGCACCATTGTGGTCGTGATTGGCACTTGTTGTTCTTCGACCTTCAGCAACCCCACAACAGAAGGATCTTCTGAGAGACCAGGCAAGGTGGACAGCTGCTCAATTTCCTCAGTCTCCAAAGCAGCAATACCAAAAGCCCATCGGTACCCTTTTGGATCTTTGAAGTACCCTCTCCTGAGGTAGTCTATGCCGAGGATGCATGAAGCCTCTGAACCAGTCACAATGGGGTGCTTTTGCCATTTCCTCCCAGTCAGGAAGATCTCAGCATCCAGTACAGTCAACTCTTGGGATCCTCCTGTCAAGAGCCGCCTCCAAAGACTTTTTCTCTCTTGCAATTGCTTTGTCAATTCCCCCTTCTCTAGCAAAGTGATCCCAGCTGCTTGGCTTCCATACCTCCTAGTTCGTGACCATCAGCCCCATTGTCCCAGCATTGGAGCAACCAGGTGATGATGTGCTCCCCTGGCTGACAGGTAAAATCTTTTTGCATATTCCGTAGCTCGGTTGAGGTCTGAGGTTGAGGATTCACCTCTTCTTCTTCTTCATGATGTGATGATGACTCCTGATCAGATGGTGGCCTGGGTGGTGAATACATTGTTTCTTCATCTTGCTTCACCCTTCTTGCCTCTTTTTTGCTTTTTCTCTTGCGTACAGGGGCAATCGATATTGGTACGAACTGATCCTCTGGTTTAGCTGCAGTCATTATCACTGTGGTTTGAGTAGCAACAGTACTTGTCGCTGGGGGTGGTGTAGCTGCTGTGCTTCGAGCTGGGGTAGCTTCGCTGTCTGTTGCAGTCGAAGTTTGAGTAGCGGCTGTACTTGTCGCTGGGGTAGCTGCACTGTCTGTTGCAGTCAAAGTTTGAGTAGCTGCTGTACTTGTCACTGGGGGTGGTGTAGCTGCTGTGCTCGGAGCTGGAGTAGCTGCGCTGTGTGTTGCTTCGCCCTCAGATCCAGGGACATTTTTTCCCTTTTGAAGGTGCTGGATAGTGTTGAACAAGGCCCTGTAAGCATAGGCCAAGCCCCAGCACGTTGACATGATTTGTCCCTCTCTGGTATGACCAGGATGACAGCACACCTCATTTAAGTGTTTTACTAATTCTTCTGGATTTTTGCAGTTGTTCGGTGGTGAAATTCCAAAACACTGGAGAGGCCCACTGACCTAGATGCTTGCCCATACTATCCCACACACCCTGCCACTCATGGCTGTCCAGCCTCGAGGAAAATCTCTCGGTCCCCTTATATCATTGTCTAACCCCAGACAAGACCCAAACCCGACTCTGCTTAACTCTTGAGATCAGACGTAATGGTTGTGGACAAAACACACTCTGTATGCGTGCCAACATGGTGATCCCCATCACAATCAATAAACAGGCCTCAACAATATTAAAAGGCCATTGAAAAACTTCAAACCTCTCAAACGATGCTGTAAACGATCTGGGAGGGGCACTGGGAGGGTAAGAGAATGTCTCCTTCATAGGTTGACCACCCAGGAAGGAGAAAAAAGATGTATAATTGCTAAGCACTTGCATTATATACTTCCCAAAGTATAAAGATGGTGACCACACTGGGAACATAAGCCAGATCAGTTTCATGATCAATTTTTCTATTGTATTACAAGTCATTACCATAAAATACAATGAGACAATAACCTTAGCCCAAGCCCCACACTTGAAAAACACTAACACAGCAAATACTGGCTCTAAGTAAGCTACGGCATATTGAAACTGTGAGATCAAAACCAACAACTTTGAGAGCCAATAAATCCGCATTGTGATGAACGACTATTAATCCAAAACACTGAATGCTTATCACGAATATGATTAGACACACTCCGGTCAGATCTGTCATTGTTTCAACCCTTTGTGCCCCATGTTGGGCGCCAAAAAGAACTGCTGTGGTTTAAGCCCAGGCTGTAAATCAGAACCATGCAGTCTACTTCTCCCCCCTCCCACCCAGAGGGATGGGGAGGAGAATCGAAAGAATGTGACTCCCATGGGTTGAGATAAAAACAGTCCATAACTAAAGTATAACACAAATCACTACTGCTACCACCAATAATAATAATAATAATGATAAGAGAAATAACAAGGGAAGAGAATACGATACCGCCCGCTGGAAATGAGCCTGACAGAGAAGAGGACATGCGCTTCCCTGTGACTCCCAGTTACATCCCTGGGCATGATGTGCTGTGGTATGGAATACCTCTTTGGCTAGTTTGGGTCAGGTGTCCTGTCTCTGCTTCCTCCCGGCTTCTCCTCCTCCCTGGCAGAGCATGAGACTCACAAAGTCCTTGGTCAGAGTAAACATTCTGACCAGCAACTGAAAACATCGGCTTTATCAGTATTATTCCCAGGCCGAAAGTCAAAACCACAGTGCTGCAACAGCTACTAAGAAGGAGAAAAACTGACTGCTGCTGCTGAACCCAGGACACCTATGTGGCCAATTATCATACTCAGACTTTTCGTGGTACCTTAAGATTTAATTGAGGAATATACCTTCTGTGTCTGCAGTGTTTCAGATACTGAAGATCTTCAGTTTTGTTTGAAGAAATAAATTATAACTCTTTCCAGCACAAGGAAAAGCTCTGTAAGGATATCTTAAACCAGAGTGGCAGATTCCCAATGGAATTGCCTGTAGACTTCTAATACTGCTTCAGAGAAAAAAGGTGCCTTCAGTTTTTGAAAGTATTGGTTGTGCCTAATGTTATGCAACCTTAGATGAAAACAGAAAAGTGCAGTGGCATAAAATAGGACTGAAAGAGAAAAAATAGTTAGCCTTGCTCGAATACACAAATACAGCGCAAGATACAACCAACATATGGAAATTTGCTTCTCATGGTGTAAGCATTTAAATACAAGTTTATGTGTAAAATAATTTCATTTTTTTCCATATTTGTAATGCATTTGTCAAATATTATAGATTTTTTAGGCTTAATGAGTTTATGTGTTTGCCTATTCCAAATCATCCATATTGTGTGGAGTTCTGGTGTCCTCAACATAAAAAGGACATGGACCTGTTGGAACAAGTCCAGAGGAGGGCCACGAGGATGATCAGGGGACTGGAGCACCTCCCGTATGGAGACAGGCTGAGAAAGTTGGGGCTGTTCAGCCTGGAGAAGAGAAGGCTGCGTGGAGACCTCATAGCAGCGTTCCAGTATCTGAAGGGGGCCTACAAGGATGCTGGGGAGGGACTATTCACTAGACTGTAGTGACAGGACAAGGGGTAACAGGTTAAAACTTAAATGGGGGAAGTTTAGATTGGATATAAGGAAGAAGTTGTTTACTGTAGGGGTAGTGAGGCATTGGAATGGGTTGCCCAGGGAAGTTGTGAACGCTCCATCCCTGGCGATGTTCAAGTGGAGGTTGGACAGAGCCTTGGGTGACATGGTTTAGTGGAAGGTGTCCGTGTCCATGGCAGGGGGGTTGGAACCTGATCTTAAGGTCCTTTCTAACCCTAACTATTCTATGATTTTATGATTCTATCTTTTTAAAATTATTTTTTAAGTCACTTGAGAGAAATTGATAACTTCATACTTTAACTTGGTATTTATTTTACAGAACTACTTTCTTAGCTTCTCCTGCTTTGAGAGGATGAAAGTCAAACATACTGAAAGCCAGCTCTGAGGACAGGGACAACTTACACATAATTTTCTGTTCACAGTGGTTCACCAGCAAAATATATCTCAAAGAATAAAATATGGTGCACTAAGCAGCAGTATTTTCTTAGAGAGTTCTCAAGGTTTCTTCATCAGCTGAGATACTGCTTTACTTGAAGCAAACATTGGCTTCTTTGATGATGTGTCTTCAACAATGGATAGTGAATAGTCTTCAATGAATAGTGTACTGTTCATTATGGTCCAATATCGGTCTCAGGTAACTTGCATTTTAAGTCCTAATTAACACTGTGGCAGCTTTATGATCTTAGCATTCCTTAAAGTTTCCTGTTCAGTTTTAAATATTTTTTTCTTTTGCTTCCAGTCTCTCAGGTCAAGGATTGCCATATACTGGTCTGTTGACACAATCTTACAATTAAGCAAGATTACCATTGGCATCAGAAACATAAAGATATACAATTAGCTCAATAAAATGTAGCTAAGTTCTTTGCAAAAACATGACATTACATTGTAATAGCACACAAGATGAAGAAATTTGCCTATTCCAACATTTTACAAGAATTAGTCAGTTGCCATATTTCAGAAATCAAAATCCTAGTTTAAGAGACATAATTGTGGCTTGCCTTAAGCTGTGTCTGTGTCAGTCCTGATTTGTCGTGCTTCCTTTTTTTGCAATTAAGGTTCTCCAGTAACTACGGCAGTTTCAGTTATTTTGCAACAACTCCTGAAGAAATCTTGAAATAATAGAAAATATTATTGAAGAGTAATCTTGAAAATGACTGTCTATATAAACATCTCTTAGAGGGAAAAATAATCTCAGACTAAATTTAGTATTTTAGTGTGGGATGTATCAATAATCCCTCTATGTCTCTTCTTCATGCCATTATATGTATGTTGGTTCATAGTTACTGTGGTGCGTAGGGTAGGATATTACCCAGTCTTGGCATTTTTGCCTCTAACAAAAGTCATGGAGCTGCAATCAGAAACTAATATCTATTTTAAAAGCACTTCAAGAGTCCCAGTAAATTTCAGTTAGGAGATCAGTGACCTTCTTCTACTTGATCTTTCTTCGTTGTCGTATTTCTTCCCGGAAAAAGGTCTAGCATAGAGAATGGGAATATCAGTTAAAGCTATCTACTCAAAAAGCATAGGAGAGAAAAGGAGGCAAAACTCTATACTCTTTCTAAATTAGTGGATTATAACAGATATCTTGGACCAGGAAGCCAGAGATTAAATAGATTGATTAGGTTACAGCATGGACAGCATGCTACTATTTTAAGTCAGGTAGGAAAGCACACACACAATTTTGTAACAATTTAGAGGAAAATTCTTTGAAAGCAAGGGAATGAGAGATAACATCTCATATACTTTTACTTTTTCAACATGAAATAACTCCCGCTGTAAGACCATATGTATTTGTCTGTATCAACAACAACTTATGCAACACTTTTTTCTACTGGCCTGAAAGACCTAAGTTTAACAAAGAAGGTTCACATCTAGCTTTGCAGTCTAGCTATGTGAATATCTATCCTGATCTTGATAAATCGCATAGAGGTTAGCCAATTGCCAAATCTTACTCCTTTTCTGAAGTTAAAAATTAAGTTTCTTTTCCTGTGTTGACCTTACCAATTTTCATAATTTTATAAGAAAAATACCTACTGTTTTCTGTAACACTGTAGCTGCCAGAAGCACATAGCTACATATTAAAGTCGTCTTTTATTTTAGTCTACAAATTTGTCATCACTGGATGTGAAGAAGTGTTAAAAACTATAACACATACCCATTTTGAAGGAAAAAAAAATAAACAGAAGTAAAATACAAACATATTTCTATTTATCTCAAAATATGAGTTCAAGCCAGTCTCAATACAGCAGAGAACCCTTGCTCATAACTGTAACAGGTTACGTCGACACTCCTGCAGTTTATTACTGTTTGTAGTCTATTTTGTTCTTTTCACTCTGTTCCATGTGTAAGGTCTAAACAAATCCTACAATATCACATGTAACAGCAATTACAGCAAAAGCAAACCTAGATTGTCGCCAAATAGTTGTTGTCCTAGAGAAAATTATTATGCAGACCAGAAAACTAATACACCTATACCTGAAAAGCAGGTTTTGTTTCAAAGTGTCATGACTGTGTTTACATGTAAATATTTTATTCTTCTGGCATCAGAAGTGTTTGCTCTATACAAACTCCCTTAGTGAAACAATAGAACATGAACATTTATTTAATATGTTGGCACTCTGAACACTGAAGAAGACCATAATGGGTTAAAGTAATAAATACACTAGGTCTGAATAATGTGACTGATTCCACATTCTAAACAAACTTATAAAGTTTTATGCTTCATAAATCGATTCTATCCATTCTTTTTCCAGCTTCTAAATCTATTCTTAATTTTAAATGGTGTTTTCTGCTTTCCCTGTTTCATAACCTTTCCACATAATTTCATTTTTCTCTATGTCCAGCTCCTATATTACTTGCCCTTTATAATCTGCTTACATTTGTTTGCTAGACAAATTGCTATTCACACAATAATCTTACAGACTTATTATTTTAAAATTGTTTAGGAAGAAGTCATTGAGAATAATCAATATCTGAAATTTGAATGTCATTGGTTATTTTTGATTGAATACATGAGGCATGTAGTATATTTTGTTCCAGAACTGAATCAGCATGACTTTTCTGGTTTGGTTCAAATAATTGTGTTTAAAAATGTATGTGAATATACTTCATCTAAATGAACTCTCTGAGTGAACAATCTACCAGTAAGTCCTTGTATGATAATACTCAAAAAAGGGAATATAGAAAGTTACAACTGAAGAAGAAGAGAATTTCATTTACAATTTTCAGCAAGCATTCATGGCTATTTTTCTATCATTTGCTCTGCTCTAGTTTCATTTAAGGGAAAGATTTTTTGCTGAAATGGTAGGAACTCCAAGCATGTCAGTCAATTATGAATACAAGTTTACCATTGTCACTTGTCAAATCAGCTTCCAAGTGTTATAATAATAAATATTTCCAAATAATTTATGCAATAATCACCAATACAAAACTCTGTTCCAACCTGCGCAAATAGATTCTGAAATATGTACTATCACATCCTGAGGCAATTCTATATTTAGCATAATAAATGTTATAAGAATCCAAAGTCATTGAGAAGAGCCATTTAAATAACATTAATCCTCAGTTCAAAAGTCATCACAGATATTTGGAATCAAACTTATCCCCAGTCAGCTTTCAAGTCCTGGAATATTAAATTCTGACCCGAGTTGTAGGAAAGAAATGCAGCAAGTATACATACAGCAACAAGAATATCTGGAAATACTTCTGCTCTTCATTGGCTTCATTGGCACAAAGAAGTTGCTGGAAAGCTTACAGATGCACAAATGTGAGAAACCATGGTCTGTAAAAAATTAAGTTAGACAGCTGGCATTGAACAAGTGCCTGATCCCAGAGACTACAGTGCCAGGTCACTGAGGTAAATGAGAATTACTTGCAATGTTCTTTTCCTCATTAAATATATCCTTAATGAATAAGTTTCTTTTGCCATCAGCTGTCATTACAATGAGCAGGAAGCTTTAGAATAAGCTGTGATATAAAGGACCTGATCATTTTCAGAGCTGTGCAGACTTGGGTATAAGGACAGCTGATATGTTTTTTACAGGATATGTAACATCAGTTTTAATGATTTCTGACATGGCAGCCATTATATGATGAAATCCCTTGTCAGAAAAAGAATAACAACCAAGCAAAAATAACCCAGTCAAGTTTCTTTTCTTCTAAATCTGGTTCAACTTTTCTTTATTAAAACAGTTGAAACTGATGTAGGCAACATCTTCAGCTGGAGAATTCAACATTTGTTTAGGGCACCACATTTCAAGAAAGCTGTGGCCCAGCTGGAGGAAATTCAGAGATGAATAACAAATAAGGTCAACAATGTAAAAATCATGATTATGAGGAGAGACAGGAAGGACTGTTACTGTTTAGTCTGAAGAAGAGTATACAGAAGGAAAATGCAACAACAGTCTTCAAATATGCAAAATATTACTGCAAACAGGAAAAAGAGGAATGGAAAAATCTGTTCTCCACGTCTCAGTTGGGAATACATCTAGAAATAACAGGATTAAATTGCAGCTAAAGTGATTTAGTTTATACATTGCAAAAAAATATGAAATATTACCAAAAAATAAAAAATAATCTCTGGAAGTGATTGCCTGGGAAGGTTCTGGATTACCCATTATTAGAGGATTTTATGAGAGGTTTTTATTAGAAGTTTGGCAAACAGCAGTAAAGAATAACAAGTGTAGAGGCAAAGGCCAACTCTGCCAGGGGCCAATTTACTCCAGAGAGTAATCTCTGGACTACTCACAGCAGAAGTCTGTGAAAGAAATACTCTTTTTCTGCCCCTCTCTTAAAATCAGTTGCACACTTTGCTTTAGGTATACAGTGATTTTAACAAAGTAAATTTCTGCCTGTGTGAACAAATTGAAACCAACGAGATGCAACTTTTCATTACCATTTAAATCCAAGTGCTGCTTATCAAAAGTGGCACTAACACACTTTTTTGAAGGACTCACACTGATATTGAATGGAAAAACAGAGCCAAACATAGCCAGAGCATCCGACTGGTGATAGAACCACAAGTTTCATCAGTCCACTTACGATAATTGCCCCAGTAATTCGTTCCCCATGGGCACCTTTTCCTTCAGTTTTGTGCTGCTAAGGTACTATGGTCTGCCTCACAGCTACCCTTTGGGGATGACAACTAAAATATAGTTGTGGTCACTTTTCCATCACCAGCCCTTTCAAGCCACTTTCAAGATGGGTTTCTTCTGAAATGATGCCAATGTGTTACACTGACAGGCTGGAATAACATTGTTTTGTGAAGTGTTAGCAGGATATTCAGTCATGGACCAGGATTTCATTATGCCGGACACTGTGAAAACTTCAGTGCAGAAATGGTTCATAATCACAAACACTTTTTTCTTCTATTAAACCTGATTCACAAAATACCTTTGTTTTGATAAGGATTAAAAATCATAGAATCATATCACAGAATCACGGAATCATTTGGGCTGGAATGGGCCTTAAAGCTCATCCAGTTCCACCCCCCCTTGCCATGAGTAGGGACATTTTCCACAAGACCAGGTTGCTCAAAGCCCCATCCAACCTGTCCTTGAGCACTTCCAGGGATGGGGCATCCCCAGCTCTGGGAAACCTGTTCCAGTGTTGTGCCACACTAAAATGAGGTATGGAGGATTTTGCTCATAGCTGGAAGGTTGTTTTCATTGTTATTTTATTGGAGGCGGATATGTATAGAGATAGAATTTTACTCTGTGTTCTGCTGGAAATATTTTCCAGGAATCAGTGGGAAACTGGGTTATGATGCAGACATTTCAAGGACTTTTGCTTTGATGTCTACCCAGAGGGAGTAAAGGCTGCATGGGTAGCTTTTAGGAGTCATATAACTTCAGAGATCTAAAACTATGTTGTGTAAGCCACAGTAATCAATTTAAGATTCTTTCAAATTCATTGGACAAAAATAGTAACTTACACAGGGCAATCCATCCTGTCCTAACAAAACTGCATAAAATATCTAGAAAAGATTAGGTCAGTTTGCGTGAGGAAGTGACTGCATCTCTGTTTGACTGTTGGGAATTCCAGGAAAACTATCTATACTTAAGCAATTAAATTTTAAGATGCCTTAAATTGTGACTGTCTTCCCTTGAAGTTGCATCATTTGTCTCTTTTAACCACCTCCACACTTAAGCTTCACGCAGGTGACTCTTGAATCTGAAAGTACATTTTTATAAGGTGAAATGAATGGAATGACTCAAGTTGAGCAAAACCAAATGATGTCTGTATGAAACCAATTCTAATTTTTTCCTCAGAGGAATGTGTTTACAATTCACAGCTGTAGCATAAAGGTCTTTATGGGGTGATCACATGACCCACATGGGGGGTGGCCTGGATAGACTCAGTTGTTAGGGCAGGACTGTCAGTGTGTGTGGTGTGTGTGTGTGTTTGATGTGCTGGTCATAGGGAAAGAAGAGATCTGCCCCAAACCAACCATGCTAAAGAGGAAAACGACCACCAGCCAGATTAAGCAGTAACCAGGGAATTAACCAGAAACAGAGAAATTCTACTGAATAGAACAAAAGAAATAGAAATATAGAGGGAGCCAGCCTGAAAAGAGTCATAGAGGCAGCATAAAGATTTGTCAGGTCAGAGAGACTGTCCCCACATTGGCTGCTACAACCCAGGAAAGGCAGTGCAGCTCGCCAGGCCTCAGAAGCAGTGAAGTGGTCATGGGGTCATGCACTGGGACTCACACTGGGGTGGGAAGCATGTGCCACCCTTGCTGAGGTGCTGCCTGTGACACACTGGCTGGGGCCAGATTGGTACTACCAGTCCCCAGGTGACTCCTGGGGCTTGGTTAAAGGGGTTGGGAAATGTCTAGCTGTTTATTAATGCTCCATAATTGCCTTGTATCTTGATTTATCTGTTGTATTACAAATATTGATCCTGAATGTCTAGTTCACCGTGGGTTAATTACATGTCATTAATAAATTAATAAAGTGCTTTGATCCTGATTCTGGCCTAAACTATGTAAACTGACTAGCTATTTTCTGGTGAAACATGCTCAGGAACCAGTTGCAATTAGCAGTGGATTGCTTGGATACCGATTAAATAATAAAGGTAGCCACTGCTGATATTTAGTAGGAATGGTGAGAACTTTAAAATGTTTCAAATTTTATACTGGAGTAACTAGAAGCTTCACAAAGTAGCCTGAAAGACTTGAGATTACCAAAGGATTTACTTCCACGTTTCTCTCTTTCTTGTATTCACAAGACTATTAGATGTCACATTTTTTAATTAATACATATCATTAATCCCCAACATAGATATCAAGACAGAGTATTAACAGGAAAAGAACTGTTCTTTTGTCTTATCCAGTATATACTGATGAATTTTTTGTTGCATTTCTGGCATTTTGTCATTTTAGCATTTAAGATAATTTCTCTCAGCAGATGAATTTTATTTGGTCCTTTTATTCATTTTACTCAACCAGACTTATGAACCTGGGGGAGGGAAAAAAGCACACAACAATCTTTTGCTTTCTAGAATGAAAACCAGACTTGTTCAAAGATCTGACTGGTAGTTGAAGAAGAAACATACTTTACCACACTCCACAAGGAAAAAAATACAATGCATAATTTGTTATAATCATGACCACTTTCATTCAAACAAAAGAAAAAAAAAAAAAGAAAGAAAAAGAAAGAAAAAGAAAACAAGCAGAGCAACTGATGCTTTGCCAAATCCTGTCTTCTACAAAACTGGAAATAAATAATCAAAGGAAGAATTAGGTCCTCACATGTTTCAATTTCTGGCTGTGATAATATCAGCTATATCTGTAGAATTTTTTTATGTGTGCATAGTGTAAATGTATATGTACATAGAATAGTTTGGTTTGGAAGGGACTTTCAAAGGTCATCTAGTCCAACCCCCCTGCAATAAGCAGGGATGTGTTCAACTAGATCAGGTTGTCCAGAACCACATGCAAACTGGCCTTAATTCTCCAGGGATGGTGCATCTACCACCTCTCTGGGTAGCCTGTTCCAATATTTTACCAACCTCACTGTAAAAAATGTCTTCCTCACTTTCAGCCTGATTCTTCCCTCCTTTAGTTTAAAACCATCACTCCTCATCCTATCACAACAGACTCTGCTGAAAAGTCTCTCTCCATCTTTTTATCAGCCCTTTAGGGATTGAAAGGCCACAATAAGGTCTCCACAAAGTTTTCTCTTCTCTGTGATGAACAGCCCCAAGTCACTCAGCCTTTCCTATCAGAGAGATGTTCACAGAATTACAGAATCAGTAGGGTTGGAAGGGACCTCTGGAGATCATCAAGTCTAGCCCCCCTGCCAAAGCAGGGCCACTGTCGTGGTTTAAGCCCAGGCCGTAAATCAGAACCACACAGTCTACTTCCCCCCACACACACACAGCTTTGTTCCCTCCGCTTCTGGAGGGACGGGGAGGAGAATCAAAAGAATGTAACTCCCACGGGTTGAGATAAGAACAGTTTAGTAACTAAGGTATAACACAAATCACTACTGTTACCACCAATAATAATAACGATAAAGGAAATAACAAGTGAAGAGAATACAACACCTCACCGACTGGTACCTCACCCCCACCCCGCAGTGATGTAGCCCTTCCGGGAACTCTCAGTTCTACATCCTGGGCATGACGTGCTGTGGTATGGAATACCTCTTTGGCTAGTTTGGGTCAGGTGTCCTGTCCCTGCTTCCTCCAGGCTTCTCCTCCTCCCTGGCAGAGCACAAGACTCACAAAGTCCTTGGTCAGGGTAAACATTCTGACCAGCAACTGAAAACATCGGCTTTATCAGTATTATTCCCAGGCCGAAAGTCAAAACCACAGCGCTGCACCAGCTACTAAGGAGAAAAACTGACTGCTGCTGCTGAACCCAGGATACCAACCTGAACCATTCTATGATTCTATGGTTCTAAAGCATTTGTACTGCATTATTAAAGGTTCAGCTTCTATTGTTAGCATTGCAAACTTAACATATATTCTCTGAAACTTCCTTTCTTACACTGCATTGCCGTTACAACTCAGTTTTGACCTTCTATACTTTCATTGGTTTATTTTTAAAAATTCTCATGATCATGAAAAGACATATTTATAGCACTTGTTCAAAGTTTGTCAATAAGTCCTAGCAGCATGTCTGCATAGTTGTTGCTGTTATTTATAAAAGTGCATCATAATGACACTGAGAAACCCAACATTCAGACACTGTACAAATACAGATGAAAATTATCCCTGTGTTGTGAAAGGCTTGTTTTTTATATGTGTATGTTATATATATATATGTATACTTTTTATATAATGTATATAACATCAACACAGCAGAAATGCATCATTTGTTGCAACAAAACTTCCATGAGTTCACCTAGTATAGTATTATTATACTGAATACAAGCTACTGTAATAAACATAATTAAAAAAAATACAAGCAATTTAATATCAAGAGTTTGAAGAAATAATTTGTGATGGTAGGTAACCACAATTAAATTCTGTTTGTTTACTGACACTGATTTTCTATTTTCTCAATATGGAGGATTTTTTTCATTTTTAAAGGAAAAGTATGTTTATTTTTTTGCTTCAAAATATGGTGTTCTGCAATATTTCTTTCTCTGAATGCCTCACTTCATCAACAGGTTTTTCTGTTCCATTAAATACTTTAGACAACTCAGACCAAACTTTACATTAAAGGTGACCTTATCAACATATCCCTGCTTTCACTTATTTAGTTATAATCAAAACCTGTTCTGACACATGAAAGATGTTCTCATTATGCAAAAAATATCTGGACTGGCATAATAATTTGAAAGACATCCAACAGCTTCAGCTCATCGCCAATACTGAAATACCTCCTCTTACTACTTTACTGCTTGATTCTGTCTATTCTGAGGTTCAGTGCAAATACTAAATGGACTTTATTCTTTCTGAGGTATTTTTTTCAAGCAGTCGTTAGATCATCACCCCATTCATAAATATGTAGTAGATCAGTCAACTGATAGTTTCTGTATATATTCTTTTCTTCTAATAATAAAAAGAATAAGCAAAACCACAAAAGTAAAGATGCATGGACTTAAGTTGTTGAGAGTATAGAGGATTTTTAAAATTCAGGCTTTTCATTTTACAGCTCATGTTAAGTTTCAGATCTTGAGGGCCCACAGTCATTTTCTGGGTAGGTCGACTCAAGTTTTCTGGGTGAGATTTCACTTGGTTTCAAATGATATATTCTTTAGTTTAGTATTTCCATTTTAAACATGTCCAGACATTTTCAAGGGCATGATTATAATACACTATTCTCACCTTTATAAATAAGCATCCTTTTCCACAAGGCATGGTAATAGATCCTTGTGATAGCTTTAGTTACGCTTCAGTTCTCTAAACAATACACAAATAACCGTGGGTCAAATATTCAAAGACATTTTGATATCTAATTCTTACTGAGTATCCAAGAGTAAGTAGTTCAGTGCCAGTAGTTCAGTGATGTTACACTATTTCCAGCAGGATAATATTTGTGCTGTCTGATTACAAAGACAAGCTTTTTAAGGGGTTGAAGTTGACTTCTCTCTCGGTTTGGGCTCAAACATTGCAAATTTGCACCCAGAATATATTTCTTGTTTCACATTATCTCAGTAATAGTGTTTAAAGGAAAAGAAATACTTCAGTGAATTCACAGTGACAATAAATGGCAGCAAAAACTTTTATACGCAGCAGTGATGCCTTGGAGACTTTAAGTGAGATCGGATGTAGCTTCAGGTAGATTGCAGTTTAATTTCACAATGATCCTTCAAGATCCTGTGCAAATGTTTTTGCATGTTCTCTATAACACAAACACAACATTGACACAAAAAAACCCAAACCAAACCAAACCAAAATTCTTCAGCTTAGCAATGACAATGAAAGGGTATCTTATCCAGCACTAGAAGCTATTCTGGAGTGCACAGAACAATTGTGTTTATGGGCCACATGGCTCCATGCAGTAGGTCATCAGGGAGTCACTTAACGTAAGCTTGCAGCAGAGTATTTTTATGGTAATAGAACAGACTACTAAAACAAACAAAACTATCTAACTAACCAAAACAAAACAAAACAAACCCAAAACTTATTCTTAAGCCCTATAGGAGAAAAATGTATGATCTGTTGATTATATCACAAGAGCTAGAAGAAGAGACACTAGGATAATATGGAGATTAGACCTCATTATTGAGATATTTATAGAATAGATAGAATCATAGAATAGATAGGATTGGAAAGGACCTTAAGATCATCTAGTTGCAACCCCACTGCCATGGGCAGGGACACCTCACACTAAACCACGTCACTCAAGGCTCTGTCCAACCTGGCCTTGAACACCACCAAGGATGGAGCGTTTATCACATCTTTGAGCAACTCATTCCGGTGCCTCACTACCCCTACAGTAAACAACTTCTTCCTTATATCCAATCTAAACTTCCCCTGTTTAAGTTTGAACCCGTTACCCCTTGTCCTATCACTACAATTCCTAAAGAAGAGTCCCTCCCCAGCATCCTTATAGCCCCTTATAGCCCCCCTTCAGATCCTGGAAGGCTGCTATGAGGTCTCCATGCAGCCTTCTCTTCTGCAGGCTGAACAGCCCCAACTTTCTCATTTGTCATGAAAAATGTTGCTAGAGTTTGCAATTGAAGGGTACATGTTTAAATATGCAACAGAACTGAAGAAATAAAACTAACTCAGTACCTTCAGGAATTTAGGTGATATCCAGAGGGTTCATTTGGCATATGACCTAAAAATCTAAAGCTGGAATAAGGCTACCAAGAATTTTCTCTATGGCCTTATCCTTAAATTTAACTGTGTCAGTGAAAACTGACAAGCTGGACAGAAAAAACCACTTAAATGCTCTAAAAATAAAATAAAATTAAAAAAATATGTTTGTTTTAGTATTTTCTTTCAACATGCTATGAAAAGTTTTTGAATTAAGAATTAATAGAAATAAAACCAGAAACAAAGATGTCTCAGAATATTGAGCAACTTAGTAGCTAGAGCATTCAGAAGTCATGGGAGTAATCTGTCAATTTATCTGAACTTTTTCCGGTAGTACATTGGATATGTTCTATCAAAATTGAAATATTTTCAATCTTTAGAGAAGAATAGAAAGAGATTTTTTCTTTTTGTTAGCAGTCACAATTGCGTCAAAAGGCTGAAGTATATTGACCGTGGTCAAAAATGCTGTGCACTAAATTATTTTAAAACTGCCATGTGTTGAATTAAGGAACCTAATTGTATACACTGTCATATAAACAAACTTACTAATTTGCCACATGTTTGTCTTTTGAAGCAGTAAGTTTCACTGGAAGTGCTAAAGAGTGCTCAATATAATTATAGGTATATACAACATAAGGCAAGAAGCAACTCCTGGCAAAGCACGCATTTGGATTTCCGAGGACTTCCTAGGACCAAATATATCTTGTTATGAGTAATACTTTATTTGAATAGCCAGAAATATTTTGTAGATTATCTATGATATCTTCTTATACTTCTGATATACTGTCATCAATAACTATTATCCTAGAGCACTTTGCCAGCATTGGCAACTTATAATTTATTTATAAGTAACCCCAGGAATTTGTGATGTGAAAGGAACCACAGAGCTAACCAGGAGACCCGTATATCTATCATTCTAAAGCTTGACTGAACGCTTTGCTCAAAAGCTAAGAAAAAGTTTATGCTCTATGAAGACAGAAGGGCAAACTCAAGAAAAGAAATGGGCCAGTTTCTTTTTGTCATGTAGAAACATTCCACACATTAGCCCTGTCAGCTTCCATTTGTTCTACTTTTTGGATGAAATCTTTGTTCTTAATGTGTTCTTTCAAAATAAGGCTGTAAAGGGCCTTTATGAAAGAAAAGGGCTAAAAAATATAAAATAAAATTCAATAGGCAGCATGTGCTATATTACTTCAAACAGAAATCTCTTCAGAAATTCATTTATTTATTTGATCAGAAACACTGATGGAACTAAACCAGCAGAGGGAAAAAAAAAAAAATCAACAAAACAAACCTAACCCTTTTAGTGAAGATAAAACTTTCACTGACAAGAGTTTTCAGTTCCAACTTATGACCCAATCTTCTTTCCCTCCTGGGTTTGATTTGGGCCATACAGTTGAACATGGGTCCTAGTCTTCTCCAGAAGCCTAACCACCAGGCTATGCTGTTGCTCTGCAAATACATAGATATCCATTAAATGCAAAACAGTGAGATTGACAACAACCTAGTAACTAAGGCTTTCAGCTATGATACAAATGATCCAGGCTCAATGTGCTGTTCCAATGAGCATTTACTATGTTATTACACTGTGTTGAGCAATTACAGCAGAATAAGCTATTACAGTGAGGAAAATACCCAATAGTCTGATTGTCTGTGTATCAAACAGCTTTGCACATACACCAACACATACATTTGATGGACATCCACTGAGGCTAAAACATACAGTCTAAAAAAGATCTTGATATCATTCAGCTGGAATCAAGTCCTGCCTGAGACGTATTTAAAAAAAAATACTCATTTTTGTGCTCATAACATGAAGTATTTTTAAAGGTCAATGTTGGCATAATTCATAGCTGAATGTTAAAAGGTGATGAATATTCTGAGTCAATTCAACAAACCAATTAATAGATGTATGTGTTTAAATTAGATCTCACATATATTTGCAAGAAAAAAACCCACAGAATTTTCTGATTTTCACTTGCTGACACAGTGGGAAAGGAATATGCCACTGTTCTTGCAGTCTGCATAAGAAGACTCCTTGAAAGTCAAATTGCTTTCATCTCAGTCTTAGATGGCAGAATTCTGAGAAAAAGGTAAAAAATCACTTTTTAAATTTTTTTTTATATATATTTTTGCAAAGTTTGGCATGAAATTTTTATGGAAGTCTCTCATTTATGATAAATACAATTCTGCTAGACAGCTGCACTCTAAAATCATATGTAACTACACATATGATTTTAAAATGATCGTTCAAGCATTTTTCTATTTCATTTGTCTGGGCCAAGTAACACATCTTTGTAGGAAGGAACCCATAAACCCTACGGTAATCACAGTAAGAGTTCTAATCCATTAACTGTATAATCCATAAAATATAGCACTCAGTTTAGACAAAAAATTAGGAAAGCTTTTAAATAAAAGATTAAGCTTCAATATATTTGCTTAAATACTATGCTGAGTAAAGGCACTGTATAACTGGGTATCCAAATGTAAATTCTTTTCGTGGAAGCGTATACCACTTTTCATAAAGAGGTATCATCAGTGGCCATCAGAAGGCTTCTTTATAGGCAATCACAGTGCTGATAAAGCCAACAGGTCTTTGAGTCATATCTCTGTTCAATGGGGGAAAACACAACCCCAAAATCCCCAAACCCACCTCTTTGAGGTGATAACTGAAAAAATACATTGCAGGTGTAAGCCATTGTGAAGTTTCTGTAGGACTAGTGATATATAGAGAGTATTATTCATAGAACCATCAAACTGGTAGGGTTGGAAAACACCTTTAAGATCATTGAGTCTAACCATTAACCTAGCATTGCCAAGTCTACCACTAAACCATATCCCTAGATGCCACATGTACACAGCTTTTAAATACCTCCAGGGATGGTGACTCCATTGCTTCTCTGGGCAGCCTGTTTCTATGCTTGACAACCTTTTCAGAGATGAATTTGTCCTAAGATCCAATCTAAACCTCCTATAGTGCAACTTGAGGCCATTTCTTCTTGTACTGTTGCTTGTTACCTGGGAGAATATTATCGTGCTATGTACACTTGAAAGGAAAAACATCAGTTGATAAAGACAGCAGACAGATGAAGAAGCCATTTTGACCTAGTCAGCAGCCAAAAGACAGAACAGAAACATGGTAATCTCAGGCTTGACAACTGCAAGTGAGGAAAATGTCTGTTTTAATTTCTTCATTCTGTATTGAGGTGAATAAACTTCCTGTAGCAGAGATATGCGCATCCCAAAAACTGAATGATTTTGAGTCCTAAGAGATGTAGAATTCATATACTCCATCTCAGAACACAAAAATTTGCTAATTACCTAGGAGGCCATAGTATAATAGATGTAATTTCAGTACCTTGGAACTTTGTAAAAACTTTTGTGGTTTGCACTGAAGAAGGACTGCCAGGAAAGGCAGGGAAGGTAGAAATCAACTGCTAAGCTCAGCAGTAGTATTCAGCAATCTAAATTGCATCCAGAAGTATGTCAGAAACCTTTAGGCAATCAGTAATGGTGACCAAACGTGCCATAAGATGCACAGTAGAGCAGTGGCTTTCTGGATTGGCAAAATCCATAGGGCTTGATACCCTGACACGCCCAGGACATCCAAGAATGACCCTTTATCTATAAAGCTACTATAAGCAATGGAAATCTAGTCGATAAAGTTAGTGTAGAAAAGAGAGTAGCACAGTTCACAGTGGGGTTCAGTTCAATTACTTTCAAATAGATATGTAAATGTGCCTGAACATCCCCAAAATATTCTGCTATTACCTCAAGTTAGTCCTGAACTGAATCCCTCTTGGCTTCGAGACTGAGAGTGAACAAAACAGATTAAATGAGTGAAAGATGGAGAGATCAAAGAGGGTAAGAATTCGTGAATAAAAAACTGCAGCAGACTAAGGGAAAAGGTTAGGAAAGGGCTTAAATTTCAAAGTGAAAATTCTAATGGCTGAATAAGACAGCTGAGGCTGCTAGCATGAGGAGGAAATATAATGTCTGTGATGATATGGATATTGCAGTGAGGACTGCCATGGGATAAGAAATGAGCAGTTCTGCCTTCGGAACAGGTTTTGTAGTAAACATTCAGTGAATCAAATTCAGGCCTGCATATTCAGCATTAAGAAAATAAAATATTGAACACTTTTCATTAAATGAGCAATACCCACATATCCATCTGTTCCTTGAATGAATAAGGTTACTTTACAAAAATAGCATGTGATCATGCAATTAAAAACTGTACCGAATGCATAATAATAGACAGGAAACTAAGATTTACACACACAACACTCCTTCTCACACACATGTCCATATATAACATTTGTACATTCATCTGTTATGATCTTGCCCTCATTCATTAATTTAATCCAGGATTTAAGACTCTAGGTGAAATTTATGTGGCCAAATAGATTTACCTGAAACTGTCACATACAAATCTAAATATAAAGATATTGCTTTGGCCCTTCATAGTTAGTGGAGAAAGAGAGATATTTGATGTTATCCACAACCAGATCTAGATATGTATTTTGGGGAAAGCACCCTAAAACTACTCTAATTCCATAGCTTTGACTACAGAATTGTCAGAATGACTTCTTCAAGTGTAAGCAGTGTAGACGTCTAAAATTTGATAACATGAATTCAATGTTAAATGTTTAATTCATGCTGCAAATTCTTACCAATAATAGCATGCATTGTAAAATAGATTGAAGGTAATATTATATCCATAAAGAATTATACACCATAACAATTTTGTCTAGATTAAGTATCTAAAACATTCACCTACCCCACTGAAAAATACTTAAACAAAAAAGAAAGTGTTTAATTATACCTTGAAATGTATATTATGCTTTCATAAACTATAATAAAAAATAAAAGCTGCATTAAAGTGAAAGTAACAATTGAAGTAATTAGTCATTGGTTAGTAGGATGTTGAAAACCAGCACAAAGTACATTTCCAACATGCAATTATCTAGTTAGTCAGAACAATTCATTATTTTTCCCCAAAATCAATATTACTAATGCTCAGTATTTTCTTCAGTAATCTGAACTCAGACATCTGTCAGGCATAAATACCAAGCAGAAATAATTTGTAGCTTTAAAATGCCTGCTAAAAATCTGGTTGTAAAATTTATTGTAAGCATGGAATTTAACTTTTTACCAGTCATATGGCATTAGTGTACGTGACAGTAACAGTTCCTGGCATGTGGTGTTATATAAGCAAACTATATGTGAAGTGGCAACATGGTCAAGTCTGATTTCTTCTAATGTAACTGTAATTTTCAATTCCAGATATGATAATGGAGAGGCAAATCCAAGGATTTCTTTGTTTTAATTTAAATTATTGATGAAGAAATAATGCATGGCTTGGCTACTTTTAATATCCTTGCCATTAATCAGAAATGCATATAACATGCACAAAGATGCATAATACATTCTAATCTGTATATTATTGAATTCAGAAATAATAAGAGAAAGTTTTGGGAAGGTATGGACATTCTGGTCCAATTCAATCTAAAATGTTTTCCCTTCTTTTTTGTCTAAATTAATTTAAAGAAGAAATGTATCAATCGAATAAAGGAGCATGTATAGCATTTGGCAGTGACAATAGCAGTTGAAGAAGAATACAGTTGTACTGGAAAATCAACCACCATCATGTACTCTGTGTGAACACTTTAAAGTTTGACATAGAAAACAATTTTAGTATTTTCTAATGTTTGTCCAAACTACGTAGCAGAGTACCTGAAGTATTAGTATGACAGACAAACTTCAGTTTCTAACACTAAGTGCACATGCCATATTTCAACTTAAGTAGTCACACGTACTTTGATTATAAAATGCATAAAACTGACATGGACGTTTAAGAATAAAATCAGTCAAGTTACTTCCTCTGAAAAATAAATGTATAAATTATTCTTTCAGTGGCCATACATACAATTCCATAGATTTAAAGAGTGTTATACATATGGTGAAAAAAGTGAATTTATGGAATATTTTTATTCCTATATATATATATTTGGCATACATGTATTACACATTTTTTTTATAAGCTGCAAGTGCCTATTAGCTCATTATTTGCATGCCATTTTATGTGACAGTCTATATGAAATTGCTATCCTACTTGCATTGTCAACATATGTGTAATATACTATAGTTATAACATGAAAGACTTGTGCCTCATATGAAGTGACAGCAGCTTCACAGGGAAATTGGTCATGGAGAAGATGATGTTTAAGCACTAGATGCATCCTGTAGTGGAAAAATAATCATTGATGTCAGAGTGCTGAGAGAGGTCCACTGATCTTGTTTATGACATTGCCTTTATAGGGACATTCACTGGTTCTGTCTTTCATAGGATTCATACAACACTGTCATGGCTACCTTTCACAAGCGCCTTTGTGCTGATGACATTAGTGTGACTGTCTGACTATGTCTCTTTGTGTCTGTTTTCTAAATATAGGGTCAATTTTCCTTGTATCTAAGGAACTCGCACATGTAGCAACAGAGTAGTTTCAAATGTGTCTAGCATAAGTCTTCAAACTATATTATAGTATACCTTCATATAAGCTATCACTCAACATACTAAATAAAATTATTTGAATCTTCTCAACAATAGCCCTCTGAAGTTTACCTAACTTATATTTGCTGTTCTCCGGTTTCTGCGTTGCTCAGTTGAGAAATACTAAGAAAACATGTTTCACTTTGACAGTCTCTTTCCCCAGTTTGCCACACACTTACAGACCTCTGACTTTCTAATTAGTCCAGTTTCTAGAGTTCTTCATTGCAGAATAGAGGGATTTTTCTCCACTGCTTAGATAGGTCCCTTTTATCCATTTGTTTTTACATTTTCTCAACCAAATACCTCAATACAGATAATGTAGATTAAAACCTGTTGAGGAGACCAAGAATCCAAATGCAACTGTTACATTATTTTGCATGCAGTGGTTCAGATTCATGGTTGGGCCACATGCTCTGGAGAGGAATCCAAAAGGATGGAAAAAAGAGAACAAACCTACCTGCATTTTAAATTGTCTTACTACCTTACAAACATAAGTCTTTTTAAAGATAATAGTACTTAATTTCCCCCGGCTTTTCTGCAAATGTGCATATCTATGTATCTATTTTTTTTTATTTCTTTGAGCAAAGTTAAGGAAACTCAATACTATCAACAATATCTGAACCATACTTGATAGCAAAAAGAACTATGACCATGTTGATGTACATGAGGAGCATGAGGAGAATATTTCACAACCATTCTTCCACCTGTATGAGTCTCACTTTTGATGCACTGTACCAGCTGGACATGGTACCACAAGCTGGCACTGCTGCTCAATGAATTGATTACACAAGAATGTTTATTCTGAAATGTGTATAATTTTCAATGGGTATACCCATGAGTCGCCTAGATTATTTTTTATCTAATTGCAGAAACTAAAAGTTAACTATAACTTTTCTGGAACAATAGCAGTTTTTAGGATAATTTGCAGTAGCTTCTGTACACAGTGATATTTATACACTGATGAGATTCTTTTGTAGGTCATGGAATAAGACAGAAAATGAAATATCTTCAGAAATTCTTTATACAGTGAAATTAAACGGATAAGTTACATGAACTTTTAATACCGCAATGAATTTACAACTCTGAAAAGTTGTAAGGAAACTCTGAAAAGGCAGAGTTTCCATCATAATTCTTCTGCTGTGTGTTAAGTTAGCCAGTGAAGTCCATACAATCTGTGTTATTGAGAGTGGTGAGAAACACAATTAAAAGAAAACATTAAGGTGAGAGAAACTGTCAGATATGTGAATACCTTCAGACTGCATAGAAAAAAGGTATGCACAAATTTTCTGTAATAGGGGTTTGATAGTCAATACAGCTGAATGTACTATAAATAAGAACTGTTATATGCACTACACTCATCATTCTTCAAGCCACTTATAACTTGCATTCAACATTCCTCTGAAATAAGTATTCTAATAAATCTGTGTGATTGAGAAATAATTCTGAAGTTTAGAATTAAACAAAAACATACAAACAAGGTGTCTGGTCTATTCATTATTTCTACTTAAAATGTCCCATCACACTCAGCAATTCTGAACTGGAGTTATAAAAAAACCTATTGAATAAGACAACCTCAAACTCCTAACTTTGTTCTGGAGGACAATGATATCCACAGAACTAGTGAGAAGGTAAAAAGATGTTTAAAGGTGAAGTAGATAAAAAGAGGTCAAGAGTTGTCAAGACTGACTAAACAAAGCAATAATGTAAAAACAAAACTGGCAACTGCTACTTCTGTAAGAGACTATTTAGAGCTTTGCTTAATATTTCAGCTGAAAAGAGGTATTTTAGTTTTCCACTATTTTTTACTGTAAAATTTGTCCATCTAAAACCATATATTACATGTTTCTAGTTTTCTGTATTAATTAGCCTACTGGAATACAATATTATTTTCCTAGTGACATACAGGGTTGTAAAATACTGAATTATTACCTCATTGAAAATTTAAAGAAAAAGCACTAGATATTGCTTCCAAGCACTGGTTGAATAATTTGCTAAGTGTACTCAATAAATTGTATTTTAAAAATAATTATATTGTTAATGAATATAATAACAAATTATAAACATACAGAAGGAGAATAATCAAGATGCTTATTGCAAATATTTTTCTTTTTCTTTTATTTTTATCTTTGTTTTTATTTTTTCTAACTAAGAAGCAATCAAGGACTTATGCAGAAAAGGAAAACAGAAGAAGAGAGGCCTCACTGGGGACATAATAGCCAGATGTTTCCAAGGGAAAACAATTCTTTCTAACTTAGATTATGACTAAGATGACATGCTCCTTATTCCCACTGCCCTGCATACTGGGAGAAAAACTTCAGAAAGAAACCATTAAAGTATTGAGTAGAAGCAGACAAAAATAAGAATTCTGGGATATTTAGAATATTTTCCATAGTTTCAGTAGGTTTTCCCATTTAGCTTTCTCGCTGCTTGATGTGTTCTCTATCTCAACATCCCCATTACTCATTAACAGTAACACGGGCTCATTTCTTATTCTTTTCCCCAGAGTGGTCCTGTCTACATCTCTTTCCACGTCTCTTTCCATTTAGCTAATCCCTCCTCCACAAAAAATAATCAAAAACTACACAACCACATAGTCTTTGGTACCTTCATCTGCTAACATGTCATTTAACTTTCACTATGTATTTGTCTTGTTTATTTAAATTCTTCAGCAAAGGAATATTTTTTTTCGTTGTCAGAACAGTCTCTATTTTCTGGTACTACTGCTTAGGTGTATAATTCAGAGTTCACTGGATGCAATGGGAAGACTTTTATCCATCTTTTTATATTCAGATTGTTGTGTCATTTGATTTACAACATATGCATGAGACACCATTAGGTATTTCTTAACTTGTATACTAAATACAAATACACAAAATTGTTACAAAACCTAGCAAATAGTTTAATGAAAATCAAACAGTTATTCAAGGCAGATTTATTGAATTTAACTTTAAACATTATTGACATCTATATCTGAGCTAATCACTCTGAGCTAGCCAGGGAAGGGAAATTGATATGCCTTCTGGGGTGTAATCCATCTCAACCAAAGTAGTCATCTCATACAGGGCATACCAATTGAACCTCAAATGTGCCTATTTCTCTACCTTGGCTACTAAAGGATCCTAGAGTGACTAACAACTGTAGATAACCGAAATCAGAAGAAATGCTTCCTACTCTTATAAATTTTCATGCTGCCTGTAATATGCATGTTTTCTGAACATTATCAATAATCTTACTACTATTATGTCACTTTTTTTCCTGCAATTTGAGTAAGCTATAATTTCTTAGTCAGAGTTCATGAAAATGTTCCAAAGAGCTGCAAAATTGGCCCCTGAGTTAATTTGGTTCTTCAGCGTGTATCAGAACATGTGTAGATTCCTGGGTACCAGCTATTTAAGAACATTCACCCATAGAAACATGAACTCTTCAGTATTAAACATTTGATCAATTTGACAGTTTCAGAGGAGAAAGTAGTGTTAAAAGTGTATTCATTCTGTGCACTCTTTAGAGATGATTAACTGTCTTTATTATATTAAAGCAAACCCAAAGCCATCTGCCAAAGGCGATTGTGTCCAAGCACTGAAACCATTTCATGTGAAAACTCATTTTCAGGCTCCTAATTATTTTTCATTATAGTGGCAGTTGTGGAATAGATTGGAATTGGGCAGTAATTGCCAGGTCTGAGCAGTGAGGACCATTGCAATGTATCAGTTTAGATGAAGTGTGACAAGGATACATCTAGCTACTATATAACTTCCATTAAGCAACTTCCCTGTCCCTGATCATGTAACACTTCATAGAATGTGGTCAGCACAAGGTCATAATAATGTCTTTCTGTCTGACTTCAAGTATTTTGTACATGCACAAGTTGTTAACCCCCTCTGTTAGCATCGCTCTAACAATGTCCAGTTATTACAGTTGTCAAGGATATTTAGTTTTTCTCCACAGGGGATAAGAGAACTTTAAAAGGTTGCAGAACTTATATATGTATATTTTAACGCTTCATAATGCTAAAATATCCTGGAATTGAGGAACAAATTACTCAGAAGGTAGTAAAATGTTTTTTCTACAGCACTTTACGTGTTAGATCCTGCAGCATAAATTGGAAAATAAATGATCCTAGGTTCAAGTTCTAAATCTACAGGCATTTCCTGCAGCAAAACCTTACATTCCGTTTTTAATTCACTTCTCCATCATTGCTTTATCCTTCTCTTTCCCTTCTGAGAACAAAAACATTAGGACTTGATCTAACTCTCTCTCTAAAGTAAATAATAATTTTCACACTGTGTTTACTAGTCTTTTAGACCTTTTATTTAATGAAATTATTTGAGATACAAGTTTTTAGTCTTGTATTTTCCTTGCTAATTTTGGCTTGAATGAGTGATTTTTGTTTCAGCTTGTATTTAGAAAAGTATATTCTCAGCTCTGTGTGTCTCTGTTTCCAAATACCTGCATTATTATCTAAGGAAAAGCATTCAGTATTCAAGCAACAGCAATTAATAACCAGTTCTGAAAATACCCTGAATTCAGTTTTTATCCTCACTATTGTAATTTAATGGGAGCATCTTTTGGCAACAGCAGCACTAAGGAAAATGTTGGCTGTTTCTTCCACCTAGGATGCCAAATACTATAACTCTCACTCCATGGCAGATTTTCAGTCACATAAAGCTTCTTTTCAAAAGGGTGAGCACAAAGTTCATCATATCTTTTCTTACATACCTAATCTGCACTTTCATACAATGAAAGCATGCATCTCAATACTTTTGCAATGTGAGAAGATTGTACTGTATTCAGAAACATGTCATTTTAGCTATTTCTCAGAGGCATAACATACTCTACAGATACACTCACTGTTAGGATGAGTGTGTTCTCACAGCTTCAGACTTTGCTGGTCAGCTGTATAAAGCTGTATAAAGTGCCAGCTCAAGTACAGGATGATTAAAAAGGATGTTGATTTTATCTCCTGTAAACAACTCTAATATTCCAAAATTCCAAGCATGACAATGTATCACTTTGTTTTCCAATCCTATTCACAGCAGGGAGATTTTTTAAAAATGAAGAGGAGTGAGGAAAAAAAAAATAAAAATGAAGTCATCTGTCATCAGTGAACCTGTAAATTGAAAATACCATAAATTGTTCTGAAAATGTAAGGAATTCCTAATCAGGCACTCTGAAATTGGTTTTGTAAGGTGGGATTTTTTGTTTCATTTTGTTTTTCTTTTCTCAAAGGTGTATCAGCCATATATTGAGCTATAGTGGTGTTTTCTGACTTCTTTCTGGTGAAACAAAAAATTTAGGAAAAAAATAAAATTAAAAATAAAAGAATATCCTTACCACTATAATATTAAAATGGTTCATACTTTATCTACAACTCCCTTCACTCCTACAGGCAGGCTGGAACTTGTTGGATTGGCTCTGATTTGCCTGACCCATAGACTTGTAACAGTATTTCAACAGAACTCATACCTTCACGCTTGCACTGTAATACCAGCCAGCCACTGTTTCATTAGATAAATCCACTGACAGCAAGAGGTAAAATCTTTCTGGGGTAGCTCTTCATACAGTATAAATAGATTCCAGAAAAAACCTATATGAAGTGCTAAAGACATGCCATGAGTATTCAGAGAGAATATTCTTCAGTGCAAAGACTTTGTTCTGGCAAACTTTCTAAACACCAATACAAAGCCACAGCCTAAGATACGACCCATACAAGAAGCTTAATAAACGCAAGTCTACAAAATTGCAGAGTTAGGAAATAATTTGTCTTTCCTGGGCATCAGATCTTATTTAACTATTTTATGGTGAATGAAATCTGTGGGAGCGAAGTGTCTACAAGTTTCCAAGTAAATCATGACACTTTTTGAACTATGTAGACCTTATTTCTACAATGAAGGAGTTAGTTAGGAATTCAAACATTTATTCAAGCTCTTCTGAAGAACTTCTAAGTCCAAGGCCATTGACAAGTCAGTAAATTAAGACTGTAGTTTGCCTCTGGTAATCGGTCTGCCAGATCCTGGATCCCTTCAGTTTTCTCCCAACAAGCCTCTATGTACACTCATAGAACTAAGGTAATTAATCTAAGCAGAATATGCAATGCATGTATGTGGGAAGGACCATACTTCAGCTAGGGAATGCATACTTTGCAGATGTATGCTTTGATCAAGCAATAAATAAGGTAAGATCTCCATGTTTGGCAGATATAAAGAGACTAGAAAGGCACGACTCTTCTGATTACTTTTTTTTTTCTCTCATATGTGATCTCACCCACTGAGCTTCCCAACACCCCCTCTTCCTACTGAGCTCTAGGCACAGGTCATTCAAGCTGTTATTTACAAGAGATTTTGAGTGTTCAATGATCTATTTATCTGCTCTAATAACTTGAATAATGCAATAAAAAGTACATCTTTTAAATTTTCAGACAACATGATGAGAAGCATGTCAGACATTCTGGAGGACAAGATTAGAATTCAAAATAACAAGATGAAGAAAAAGCGTGATTAAATTCATTAGGCAGAAATGCAAAGTATAAAATAACTGGGTGAAAAGGCAGAAAGAAAGATTCAGACCAGCAATTGTTTCTGAAGGTAAGGGCAGTGACAGGCTGAAATGGATTATCTCAGGAGGTTGTGGAGAGTCACCATTACTGGATTCTTTAGAAACATCCATAACGACTGACAAAGGTATAATTAATCTGCCTATAGAGGTCTTTCCAGACCTACTTTTCTTTTTTGCTATTCTTACTTTGTACTGACATGTCACAAGTCACCATATATACAAATGTACAATTACTGCAATACAAACCGGCTGTGTTTTCCAGGGCCCTATTTCTAGGACCCTTGCTGCCTGAGCACAGCATGCGTCATCACCTCCATTCTGTGCTCATAGTAGAAGATGGGTAGGCACATGCACAATCATTTCTTAGGAATATTGTGCTCCTAAAACAACACCCACAAGATATACCCCTGCCTCCTGCTTCTTGTTTATTCTTGGTCTGAATGTAACACTTCTGGTTTTGCAAAAGCAGTATAAAATAATTTGTAAGACTGCAAACAGATCTTCAGTATCTACATTGTCCCATGATGATCTTGGAAAACTATCTCAAGAGTAGTGTGATTGAAATAGTAAACAGGTGTTGTCTTCATCCAGCAGTTGCAGGGTCAAACTGCTTGTGTGAATGGGCAAGCAACTGTCCAGCAAGGATGTATATATTGGTGTATAGTTGCAAAACCTAAATACAGTCTCAGCGTTTTGTGGGCTTTCCACATCTCTATGTAAGAGCCCCAGCCTGTGCAGAATAGATGGTCTGAGTCAAACTTTCCTCCTTTATTTTGTTTCGCATCTGTGTTGTCAGCAAATGTCTCTGGTCATGCAGGTCAGTGCATTCACTGAGGCGTACGTCACACAGTAGCCTGCCACTGAAATAAAATTTTGACAAGCTAGTCCACACAAGTGGCCAAGATGTGGATAACAATGACACAAACATTTGCTTGTCCATGGAAAGGGTGGCCCGATGAAGTCTCACAGGGAGCATGAAACACAGACTAATTGGGTGCAGCAATGGTACTAGAGAAGTGGACACAGGGACGCATAGTGGACACGGGGACAAATAGTTGCCACATTTCTTAGCATGGATTGGTTACTATTTTTGCCAAAATGTGAAAAAATATTTAAATGTAACTGATACAATCTTACTGTTTTGTACATTGCATGAACACTTGTATTTTTAAGCAAGATTGATTGACTCCTTGAATATGAATTCAGTGGTGGCTACCAAAAGCAGAGAAGATACAGGGAAGTATGTTGAGCAAAGGCCAGTCATTATAGTTTGCAGGATGTCCCTTTTTATTTTTTTTTTAACATTAACTTAATTCTAAAAAGTCTGTCATTTTAAATATTTTTAAAGGCACATACATTAATAATATATATGATATTCTTATCATTTTTGTGAATTAGGAGAGATGTAAAATTAAATTTAATTACAATATCAAAATCTAGTAAAATATTTAATATGGGATTCCAAGAAAAACACAAATTAGGAATATGAAGTTTGGATTGCATCAACATTAGTTAGTTTAATACTAACATAGTCTAAGAGTCATAAACCCAATTATTTTATAAAGAAGTAAATTAAAGAAATAATATATTGACTTCACTGGCATCAGTGGCAATCCTGCTGACTTATTCTAATTAGGATTTTTCACCTTGAAGTGTATGAAATATTTAACGTTGTAGCCACAGTGTAGGAACTGGTGTTCAAAAAGGTCCAAACACATACTCTTTGGAGGAAAATGTAGCCTGAAATCCACCTTACTCATCTAGCCGTTCATTACTACAGAAGACAGCTATTCAGTCATAGAGCTAACTAAGAATGTTACTTTGAACAATGAAAATTAATTGTCCTTGAGACTTTCTTCTCAGTCATGTAATTTATACTCTTACTTTTAATATCCCATCCTTCTGGAACTTATGCTATGGCATAAATGGAGGATAAACATAAAAAGTGGTTACGTATTGATACAGTTGAAGAATCACAACTATTATTGTCAAGAGATTTAAATGTGCCTGAGTAATGTCTTTGGATATTATTGAAACTGTTTAAGAAAGTCTATTTTTTTTCTTCTTTTCTTTATTTTTTCTTTTTTTATTCAGTTCTAGAAGGAAAATGTCTAATACAGATTCTATGTTCTTCTTCATGTGCAACTTTTTGCTTTTATGTAGCCACTCTTTTCTATTATTTTCCTAAACAGGACAAACAGAGGGAAAGAAAAAAAAAAAAAAAAAAAAAGAAAAAAAAAATGGGAGAGAGGAGGGAAGGAAAAGACAACAGCAATCACACAGTACAGAATGAAATTATCAGCCTCCTGGTGTTTAAAGAGGACCACAGATAAAAATGAGAGAAGAAACAATTAAGATCAGGTTCAGTAGCCTTGTATTGTATAGTAACTCTCAAAATGAAATAGAAGTTATCAGAATGATCATGTTAAAGGAGATAAGCTCTAACCAAAGTCTTATATATCAGTGTCAATGCAGTATCTGTAGTGAAAGTGCAGAACTTAAGCAATGAGAATTTCCTAAGAATGTACTGATACTTGCAATGTAGCACTATAATCCATGTAATTTATATGAACTATCATCTCTGTACTCTCTTGACCTCAGAGCAACTGTATATTCAGCTATCCCTATTCAGATTCAATCATAAAATTACTATAGGGAGTGAAAGAAGAATACACTTTTAATCAAATTTTCAGATGTAGCATGGTGGTCGAATTTCATAACAGATCAAATTATGTTTTATTTATTTATCTACAGATCTAAAGTAGTTACAGACTTCCTATTTCCATAGTCCTTTCACTACACACCACTTGAAATAATTTCTGTGTTTCGGCTGGAGAAGACAGCTTAAAAAGTCCCTTATTTAAGAAGAATTCCATAGAACAACTTCTTTAAACATAAAAAAGTTCCCATGTGCTAAGCCTGTACTTCTGTAAGCACCTGTAAACATCTGACTCTTGAACACTGTGAGGAATTTGGGATCCTGCTCATCTGTGAATCTATCGTCTCCTTGGCATATCTTGTTGCACAAAGGAGCAACAGTTCACCAAGTGTTTTCTAAGTATGCTTCCTGGTTCTGTACACAGCTTAAGTACATTTTCCAACTTCCTTCCAGAGTCAGTGCAGCAGTTATTGGTGGTCCTTTGTGATATTTGAGAAGTAGTGACTTGGGCACTTACGTGATAAACACAAATGTGCTGCCTTGCAAAGGTTCATTATTCATTATACCATTAATATGGGACTGTTGATGGCATTGTTTCCCAGCTTTCATACACGTGGCTAGTACTTCCCAACTATTATTCCTAGAATCATTTCTGTCCTCAGATGCTGGTATTGCAAGCATTTTTTCACATTATCTAATAACTGATGCCCTCATTTTCAGGTCATGGGCTCCAAATGAGGCTACAGATTGTTTGTCTAGTGGGGCAAATCTATGTATCCTCTGTATTGCAAACAACCAGTCAATATGCATTAGGTTAGAGAGAATGAGAACAGAAGGATGCATCATAGTTTAGCCTCATGGTGGTGGTGAGAGAAAGAAGGAAATATAGTGAAAGCAAGGACAGTGGATATAATTTCATAAATACACATTTTCAGGGCATGATTCATTTGCTCTGTTTTAGAGATACTCATTACCATGAGACATGTTACACACCAGAAGTATCAATATCTTTCCATTGGCTATGGGGATATTTTTGGGTCATTAGCTGTGTCCTGGTCATCTAAAATAAATTTAGAAAAAGTAATTAAAACTATCTGTCCTTTGTTACCTGGAAGCTAAAGCACTCAGGAAAAAGTTTGGAATCTAATATTTCCCTAGAAGACTTTACATTACATAGGTCTTATTATAAAATGCATTGGCTGATGAGAATCGAAACAAAAGAAATTAAATTTTTCACATAGTGTGTCCATGGAAAGGTAAAGGCGGAACTGAGAAAAGCTTTTGTTCTACTGATTGGGAATTAATTACTAGCCTCTTCCTGGTGAATAAGGAAAGAGTTATTAAGCAACATGAAGCCCAAGAAATTAATTCTAGATAATAAACGGAATGAAATTATAAATAAAGTCAGTCAAAAATATTTTGAATCCTCAGAATATGAATAGCTGGCAGGAGAAAAGATGCATTATATTTTTCAATATTTTTTTTACATCTGAAAAGAGTGTTCAAGAAAACACGTAAGAAAAGGTTTCTGGTTTGCATTGGTATAATGAGGGTGTTTAGGGCCAATATCAGAATGGGGGTAAACAAAAAGGATTTTGTTTCAGCAAGTGCTGGTGGAATGGAGATTTTTCTCAATGTTTAGCATCTCTATGTTTTCAAAACCATCCTCTTTAATCTATCCTTTCATACCTGACCCATGGTTAGTTTAGATACTGTGTTTTTGTTGGATTTTTTTTCTTTTTTTTTTTTTCTTTTTTTTTTTTGCATTTTTGGAAGTCTACATGTGAATTCTGAGTATACAACAAATAAACGATAAAATGTTTTTTTTCACACTTGCATAACTACTTCTAGTGTCTGGCATAGTCAGAAGTTCAGCTTTAAGTGCTTATCACTCTTTTCATTAAACATGGCCACATTACAGCTCCATTATTTTAAACCCAAGAAGTAGAAAATTGTTTCTGTGCCTATATAAAATATCAATTTATGACAATAAATTCTGGTTATTATTTGCTCAATACCAATTTGACCCTATGCTTTCAAATAACCTTCCATTCCACATTACTTGGAATGATTTCTGTATTCGTACTAGAAAACCAGTGCTTCAAAATCCCTTATTGAACAATACCAACTTGGAGTGTGACGTACTCTTCCACATATGTTATAAAGAGATTGTATTTTCACTTTCAAACACAACATTACTACAAGACTTATCCTAACAAGCTGAATAACTAACATCATACTTCATGTTTATTGCTGCCTGCATAAATTTTAATTAGGAAGCTGCATAAATGTTCAAGAAATTACAGTATAAGGACAGCAACAAATACCTGATAACACAATTAAAACCCAGTTAACTCTTTAAATTAAAAGAGCTTGTCATTATTAGAAAAACAAGAATATCTATGAAACTGCAGAAAAGCTTCTCCCGAAAGTTCTTGTAAGGCAGTTCTGTTCATCAGTATATAAAGTTAAATCAAAGCTATCGCCTTCTCAGTTAAACCATTTACTGAATAGTAGAAAGCATGTTTTAGAACCACAGGAGGTGAACTGCCCATAAAGGTTATGGTTCATTAGCAATGATGTTTGATGAGGGATCAGAAGGTAATGAATTGTCAGCACATAAGAAAATGAGGGAACAAACACAGAATAAAGGAAAGGAAAGACATACTTCATGGTCAATGGCTCAATGTCCAGCTGGAGAACGGTAATGAGTGGTGTCCCTCAGGGACTGGTGTTGGGACCGATCTTGTTCAACATCTTTTGTCGGTGATATGGACAGTGGGATTGAGTGCACCCTCAGCAAGTTTGCCAATGACACCAAGATATGTGGTTCAGTTGATACGCCGGAGGGAAGGAATGCCATCCAGAGGGACCTTGACATGCTTGTGAGGTGGGCTGATGCCAACCTGATGAAGTTGAACCATGCCAAGTGCAAGGTCCTACACCTGGGTCGGAGCAATCCCAGGCACAGCTACAGGTTGGGCAGAGAAGTGATTCAGAGCAGCCCTGCAGAGAGAGAAGAACTTAGGGGTGTTGGTTGATGAGAAAATGAACATGAGCCGGCTTCAGTGTGCGCTCAAAGCCCAGAAAGCCAACCATATCCTGGGCTGCATCAAGAGGAGCGTGACCAGCAGGTTGAAGGAGGTGATTCTGCCCCTCTACTCTGCTCTCGTGAGACCTCACTTGGAGTATTGTGTGCAGTTCTGGTGTCCTCAACATAAAAAGGACATGGAACTGTTGGAACAAGTCCAGAGGAGGGCCACGAGGATGATCAGGGGACTGGAGCACCTCCTGTATGAAGACAGTTTGAGAAAGTTGGGGCTGTTCAGCCTGGAGAAGAGAAGGCTGCATGGAGACCTCATAGCAGCCTTCCAGTATGTGAAGGGGGCCTACAAGGATGCTGGGGAGGGACTATTCATCAGGGACTATAGTGACAGGACAAGGGGTAACGAGTTAAAACTTAAACAGGGGAAGTTTAAATTGGATCTAAGGAAGAAATTCTTTACTGAGAGGGTGGTGAGGCACTGGAATGGGTTGCCCAGGAAGGTTGCGAGTGCTCCATCCTTGGCGATGTTCAAGGCCGGGCTGGATGAGGCCTTGAGTGGCATGGTTTAGTGTGAGGTGTCCCTGCCCATGGCAGGGGGGTTGGAACTAGATGATCTTCAGATCCTTTCTAACCCTAACTATTCTATGATTCTATCATTCTATGAGAGGCCTCAGGAGAGCCCTTTGCAAGCAAAGGCAGAGATGTGAGTTACAAACTCATTTGGGATAACACATTTAAAATATGAATCAACATTAAAAAAAGTAAAAAATCCTTAAAAAAATTGATTTTTTGAAATATGAGCAAAATTAGTAAAGTCAGAATTATCTTCTTACAAGATTACACCTGCAAAAATAGAACAATAATACATCCTTTTTAAAAATATTAGAACAATTAAATGGGGAGGCATGGTTTTTACGTATATGTTGAGCTGCATTCAAATCCTTTGTTTCTTATTCTATTAGACGAACATCACATTTCTGATTAAATTGCTTTATTTTTAAGCTTGTAACATGTCTTTATCAACTATTTACATATTTGTAGTTACTTTTCATTAGCATTCCATTGCATGTAGTTTAAAAGATAGTGTTACACGTGTTGCAATCATTATAATGTTTTTTCTTAGCAAAGTTATTTATGTTTATACCTTACATATTACTAGCATTCTCCAAGATAGTAGAATAGCATGATCAGGGCAAAATATAAGAGTTATATTTCTGTCTTTATATCTATTATCATTGAGTTCTGTGATATTTGTAAATTTGCTTCTTCTGCCTCAGGTTGCACTCCATCAGATACCATCTTTTGCAGTATGCATGTATCACTTATTTTCTGCTTAAGCATATCATGTTGAATAAGAATTTAAATAACCAACTTCTCTGTTATGACACATTCTTATGATATCAAAGACTTGCAAAAGGTTGTTTTATAAAAAAAGTTGAAAGACATTTTCCAAACAGATACAAAACTGTTTTTAATGAATATGTGCATTTATTTGTTCCTGTTCTCTGATTTATTAAAGATTAAAATATTAATCTCATAAGTCATGATTGAAACAGTATATGCTATATTAGAAAAACTTGAAGCTTTTCTAAAGTTGGCACCAGAAAGAATCCTATTTCTTCCTGCCTTTAACCTCCTGCCATTAAATTCGGGCATTATGAGGAAGAATGTTTCATAAAAGCAGTGCCCAAAAACACTTTTCCGAATTGAAGAAGACATCAACTAATAGGTACAATACAGTGCATAGCATTTTTATCATTTGCTGTTTACACTTTGAGTAGATGAAGAATCTAAATTCTCTGTTGATTCCAACAGATCTTGAAAAAAAAAGCTAAGTAGACAAAAAGATAATGCACTGCAGATTAGACATAGGTAGACTGACAGATAGATTGACAGATAGATGGTAAAACTCCTATTCCAATTATTTTCCATTCTAAAGCCCTTTATGGAATAGCTTTCCTTTATCTCATTTGCCTCAAGGGAGCACCAGGATAAATTTAAAACTTTTGACTAATTATCATGTAGTGATTATATTACAACATAGCATAAATTCACATGTATTTGTAATAATATGAAATCTTATTTGGTTAGTTCTGTGCCTTTCTAGTATAAGACATTTTAGACTATTTTAAAAACCTGATTATTTCCAAGAAAGTGCCCCCAGGCATAGGTGTTCTTTCAAAAGAGCTTCTTGTTCTTTAAAGGGTTAAACAAATAAATTCTCTGCCTCTATGGTGTAAGCATCACAAACTGTAATCAAGGTATTTGGCCTCAGAGTAATTGGTGTTATTAATAAATGCTGATGGATCAGCAAAATGTTTACTTTGTAAAGTTCAGGATTTTGGAGATTAGACTCAAAATGTTGTGTTCTTATTAATGTAATCTCTCCAACAGAAAAAAAGATGGAGGAGATGACAATTTGGCAACACTTGAAAACAAATCATGGGACCTAATTAATCCCTTGAGCTCATGCAAGATTCTTATCTAACAGTGAGATTAAGCCCACAAAAGGTCATTGTAGAAGCTTCATTCTCAGAGGCTGTATTGGATGGCATGCCTTACAGTCTTCCTTCTCATAGAAAGCAGAAAGGTTTTTAATTTTTCCAAGTGACCAAGAGATTTTTCCAGGACATTATTCAGTGAGAAATGGAGAATACTAGAAGAATAAGGATGACTCCTAATTTTAAGAATTTCAATTAACTCCCCAGAGAAAGTAAAGTTAAGCTTCACTAATGCTTTATCTTGATTTTCTTTTCCTCCTTATTTAAGTAGTAACACTCTTAAGGCTCTTTGAAGAATGGGTTATTAAATTTGGCAAATTACTGAACATAAAGCATTAATATTCTTATTGGTATGTAAAATCTCTGTCAAGTGAGGCTTTCTTAGGGATACTTGAATCTCTTCCTAATTTCTCTCTCAAGTATGCAGCAGGAACAGCTATGAAATTGGTAAACTGCAAGCTTTTCTGTAAATAAAAGACTTAGTAACGTATTACAGCAAGGACATGGGATTTATGCTGCAGTTTTTATCCCCGTGTGACTGAGGTATTTATGCAAAGGACATTCAAGGGACTTTCTCATGTCTCAGGAAGTTCTAACAACTGCTGATGAGTGATGATATCAAGTTACAGCTGTCCATTTGCAAGCTCCCACAGGTTCTGGGTTTTACCTCTCTTTGATTGGGCATTCACTTTTTTCTCATACTCCTCTTGTAGCAATCTTAGGCAAATCTTTTATAGAACGTCTGTTGAAATTTAATTTTCTCCTTTATCTATGCCATCTGAATGTACGGGGGTTTACTGGCCTGGATTATATCTTACAGCTCCTGGTTAGGGTTGTTCCAAGAGGATATATGTTATTTATTGCTAGCTTATATGGAAACAGCTATCCTAGCATATACATTTTTCATATGAAAAATAAATCACTCTCCTGTAGGAAACACAACTAAGCCAATCTAATTTTCAAACCAGCAATTTGGCAGAAAGGACCAAATCTATACTTGAAGTGAGTGATGCAGTAACTGCTAACAAATAGAAATCTACTCTGGGATGCTTTGTTAATGGTATGCAGATTGGTAAACGCTGTTTGTTGTTCCTCAAAACTTTAACAAAAATATTAAAAATAACATTAATAATATCGCTGCTTTCCTTACAGTACATAGACAAACTTTCTTCTCAGCCTGTTATTGTTTAGGACCATTACTAAATAGTTTTTGCTTTTAAGCATGTGTTTTCTGAATATTGCTTGCTATTCCTCTAATATTATATAGCTATTTTTACAATGGCGACATAGTATCTTTGAACAGTCTTTCCCCATCCAGGTTCCTTTGAAACTCCCTATTTTTATTGCTTGTTCAGTCTTTTATGTAAGTTACTCATTCTCAGATTATGAACCTGGGGTTTTTAACATAGTGTAAATTCTCCCAGGAGACCTTTTCCTTTGCAGCCCTGAGGGGAATACAGATGTCAGCCTATGTCTTACTATATTCTCCCTGCTGGTTGCTCAATAGATCAATGGTATGCCTAACAGGCAAACTACTTTCAGTAATGAGATAATCCTGAATCCAGATACAGTTCATTGTACTCCTAGTATTTGAAATAGTATTTGACTGGGTGCCTTGTCTGCAATGTGGCAAAACAAAATCGAGTTGTGCAGCCAGAAGTAGCACATTTAACACTGCAAGTTCCTTCACTTTCCAGGAACACTAATTTTTGGAACTACTAATAATCTTTTGTTTTGGCTTGTTTTCTATTCCTCTGAAATATAGTCAAGATTACTGCTTACAATTGCAAACATTCAGATAGCCTGATTTGTTACAGTAATTAGATTGAGGGTGAATTCTTTTCATATGTTCCCAGAAAAGACAGGTCAGCATTATCTTTCTTAGCATAATATTTACAGGGAGAGCACTTGTATTCAGCTGCAAGTAATTCATCTTCTTATCTGACCGTGTCGTAGCTCTTGTTTCTCTGGCCAGATGGGCTGTTCTGCGCATTGAACAGAGGACAGCCCCAGCGCAGGTTGCAGGCTGTCCAGCTCTGAAACGTAAATTCACTTGATAGAGAAAGATGATGGACAAAGAAGTGGTTTGCAAGAGCAACACACCTAACCCAAATACTTCATGTGTAATGGCAGCAAAATAGTGAATTGCAAGGCAAAATTACTGAATTCTTTTTGAAATCTGGGGAAAAACACCTGATTAATCATCTGCCTAATTCTACCATCTACTGAGTCCTGAGGCAGGTAGCAACAGCAGCTCATCTCTTGGAGTTATTATTACAGCGCCTCTGCAGGCTCAAGCCAGGATTAGACTACTTTAAAGTTCACAGGTGTGAAGTTACCAGTGCTGCCAGGAAAACAAGTAACTTATTCTTACTTTTAAGCAGTGGAATGATTTGAAGTTAATTGCACACCACAGAAGCAGGTGTATTCTCAGGCAGTTTTGATGAATACCAAATTAGAGAGCAAAGGTAATAACACTGCTACTTCTTCAGTTTGGGGTGGTTTCTTTGTTTTGTTGTGTTTGGTTTGTTTCTTTTTTTTTCTTTTTCTCCTTTGGCTGGTTTACTGGGTTTGTGGTTTTGGTTTCTTTTTGTTTGGTTTGACATTTTTTTGTGTGGGGGGTTTCTTTTTTTGTTTTGTTTTTGGGTTTTTTTTTTTTTTTTTGTTTTTTTTTTTTGTTTGTTTGGTTTTTTTTTGTTTTGTTTTGTGTTTTTTTTTGTTTTTTTTATTATGATTATTGTTTGTTTTGGTTTTTAATTTGCTTTCTTCGTTGTAGAAGTGGGAATATTAGTTTCAAGTAGGGGGATACAAAGACTTGAAAGACAAAAGATAATGAAGTACAGAATAAAAGACTAAAAATCAATTCATAAATAGCCTCTACTACATCTGGAAATTGATGCTTCTGGGTAAGAGGTACCATTTTTTGCCAAAATCTGTGGTTTTGTGGAACTGAAAGAATGTAAGCATTCTTATTTCTCACCTAATCAATACTTTTCACTTTCTGTTTCTTTTCTTTTGCATATTCTGTGCTTGTATGCAGCAGAAGGGTTGTCACCCTACACACAGTTCTTCATCTTTCCTTTTCCTAATGTGGAAAAGACAACCTTTTGAACCAATATGATATATCACTGTATTTTCTTATCTCTTCTTTTTTTATTCCGAACAGTTCCATTAGGAACAGATTTGTTTCAGAGTTCATGTGGTTACATAACACCACTGTGAGCATCAAAAGGGCATTGAATTAAACCTTGGTTTCAGTGTTCATGAAACCACTGGTTTTGTGTGAGCCAAGACTTCACCTTTAGGAGTTGTTTATATTTTGAAATTCCCCGAGTGCTTGGTGATTGGAACTGCTGCATGAACTGTAGAAAGCTACAGCCTGCATTCTGAAATGTATAGATGGATTGTGCTGAGGTATTTTTTAATTCTGAACTCCTCACACTCAGAGATTATTGAAAAGGTGATACAGCGAAGAGCTCTTTCTTTCTCTTGTTTGGTAACTCTCCAGCAAGAGTTTGTGGGACCATACTAAACAATCTGAAGTTGGCTTGGAGATAATTGCAGATCATAGAATTATAGAATAGTTAGGATTGGAAAGAACGTCTACATCACCTAGCTCCAACCCTCCTGCCATGGGCAGGGACACCTCACACTAGACCATGTCACCCAAGGCTCTGTCCTTCGTGACTTTGAGCACTGCCAGTAATGGAGCATTTATCACATCTTTGAGCAACCTATTCCAGTGACTCACTACCCTCACAGTAAACAACTTCTTCCTTGTGTCTAACCTGAACTTCTCCTGTTTAAGTTTAAACCCACTGCCACTTGTCCTATCACTACAGCCCCTAATGAAAATTCTCTCTCTGGCATTGTTATAGGCCCCCTTCAGATAGTGGAAGGCTGCTCTGAGGTCTCCACGCAGCTTTCTCTTCTCTGGGCAGAACAGCCCCAACTTTCTCAGCCTGTTTTCATATGACCCCTCAAAATGATCCTCTTGCTGTGCAAAGACAGATTTTTCTCCTGGTACATGACTTGAAAAGTAGATGTCAGGAACCACTGGGGACATCCAAAGCCCCTGTTTTGTTTGTTCTTGTGTGATTCCTTAGAGGAAGGCCTCCCTTTGACAAAATCTCATTGTCATGGTTTAAGTGCAGTCACTAACTCAGACCCACGCAGCCTGCTCGCTCACTCCGCCCCTTCCTCCCCCCGGGCTCCCGGAGGGATGGGGAAGAGAATTGAAAGAATGCAATTCCCACGGGTTGAGGTAAGAACAGTCCCATAACTAAGGTATAACACAAACCACTACTGCTGCCACCACCCGCCGATAACCAGCCCTACTGAGCAGTGAACTAGCCCTTCCAGGTAACTCTCAGTTTACATCTTGGGCATGACATGCTGTGGTATGGAATACCTCTTTGGCTAGTTTGGGTCAGGTGTCCTGTCCCTGCTTCCTTCCAGCTTCCCCTCTTCCCTGGCAGAGCATGAGACTCAGAAAGTCCTTAGTCAGACTAAACATTACTGAGCAGCAACTAAAAACATCAGTGTTATCAACGCTGTTCCCAGGCCGAAAGCCAAAACCACAGCACTGCAGCAGCTACTAAGAAGGAGAAAAAAATGACTGCTACTGCTGAACCCAGGACACTCATCAAAATTAATCCTCATAAATACATTTAATTTTAATTTAATGTAATTTAATTTAATTTCATTTAATTTCATTTAATTCCACTGCCTTGTACAGGACTTATTTATTACTTTTCTCTAAAGATGTCAAAAAGATGATGTTCAGGTACACTTTACTGGGTAACTCACTGGTTTATTCTTCACTACAGGTCAACCTGAGCCTGTGTCCTGTCTCTGTACAATAGCTTTTAGTCCAAGCTTAAATTAACTACAAGTAATGATAGTATTTCAAATGAAATTCAATTAATTTTGCCACACAATCTCTTCCTCTACATAAAAGGAAATAATAATTATTGCTTCTTTGACAGAATTTCAAAAGAACTGTTAGGAGCTGTAAAAATCAGGTATTGATGGAGTAAAATGTAAACACAATTGCTTCAAGCTGCTAACACCACTCTCTTAGTCATACCCAACAGACACCCTCTGCCTTAATTTTATACTAGCAAATGTATTATGGAGTATATGAGTAGGTCATTGAATGTGAAAAATATCTCAAAAAAATGGGATTTTGGACTAGAGTGCCTGTCCACTAGTGATATCAAGTGCTGGCAGGGAAAGCAAACAGTGAGAAGTGCAGCGTAAAGACCTCTTGACAAATGAAGTTTCATAACTTCACTAAGTTTGATAGGTAGGTAAAAGTAATAATCTTAAGGGAAAGGATATACCATAGAGAGATTAGCTAAGATTATTTTTCACATGTTACCACTTTTAGACCTATATTCTGTTGCTATGCATTTTGAGTAAATATATAAACATATAATCAGCTAATACTCTGTTGCTCTTTTATATGTCTGCATATCTTAGTGTTTCTGCAGTGAAAAATTTGGACTGGAATTCCCTGAGTGAAAAAGCTGTAAGGAGTTCCACAGCATCAAAACCTCTGCAATCTGACATTAACATCACTGTAACTCTGATATGAACAATTTATCAATTTAGCAGTGACTTCAGAGGAAAACTTTACTAAATGCATTCCTCTGGGTGTTATCTAACTAGGAAATATTCCCCCATGTCTCTGCAAAATGTAACCTACCTTACTTGCCTTAGATTACATAGCAGATACCAAAATCATCTTTAAACCAGCCAGTTGAGAGGGAATCGTGTAACACTATATTATTTCTTATCCTTAAAAACAGATTGCAGAAGAATGAGGGAAAGAAATTATGGGTTTTGGTAGGTACACGTTCACTTCTGCTTAGGCTTCAAGAAGAAACCAGTACATCTTGGGAGCTTTTTTCTGTTCTTTTCCTGAATTTTCTTTTTTTTTTTTTTAATTTTCCTTTTCAGAACAGAACAAATACCAGCTTCAGACTTCACCTCAGGGAACTCAGATCATTGTTTATAAAAATTTTTCTAAGTGGCTTAAACATGTATTTCCAAGACAGAGCTTAGAATTAGAAGACCAATTGTTCTCTCGTATACATTGGTTCCTGGACAACATTCTGGACATGGAGACTGCCATGTGCAAGCAGATGGAATTTTGTTCTTCTTCCCACCACCACCAAAACTATAACACAGAAGTGTTAAGATTCAGTACAATAACTGGTTAAGGCCAGATGAAAAATGTACTCATTGACTAACTTTGCATTGGGCTTCATATATGTGCTAAGCACATCCAGAAGCTTAAACTGTAGTAGAACGAAACTCCCAACGCACAGCAACAGCATAGGTAATATTCCCCCTCCTAGTGGGAGGTGAGGCTAGATGACCCCCAGAAGCCTCTTCCAGCTACTGTTCCTATGATATTGTGATTGATTCTGTGGCAAGATTATTCCAGTTTTGACTTTCAGATAGGTTCCTAAAACAATGTTAGTTATTTGTTATGCATATAAAGCACTGACCCGGAAACAGTGTTACCAAGTTACAGCAATTTAAAAATTACCTGGTTTGCTCCTATACAAAAAGACATCATGTCATGATACTACATACTCATATTCAACAGAAACATTCGAAGGCATTTCTAGGAGTTGTGCCTTCTTCGAAAGTCCAGCCCGCTTGATTTTGGAAGATTATTGAGACACTGCCATCTGGATCAAATATGTAATAGCTTAAAAGGCAGCATGATCTTGCCTCTTTCGTGCAAGGAAACTTCAGAGTATGTTTATGTTTTTTACATAAAGTTGATATGTTTATTTTGTAGGATTTTGTGAGAAACAAGCAGGAAGAAAGGAATAGATAAATCTTCATATTTATGAATTATGAACACTGTTGGAAGCTGTTTCCCTTTTTAATATATAAACAAGGTCCTTACATTTGGAAAAGTATTGAGGTGTATTATCTTATGGTTTTGATGAAATCTAGCGTATCTGATTCACTCACATTGATTGTTTAGTAAGATTTGGATCACACCAAATCCAAGAGTAGTAATAACATTTTAACATATTTGTTTGTATTTGAAAAAAATAATATATTGTTTAGACAAACAAAAGCACTCATCCATATTAAACCCACATCTATGCCTACGTATTCTTCCATTATGCTGCATAAATATTCTTTAAGGAAGAAGTATGTAAAGTCTAAAGAAATCAGTGGGATTCCTTCATACATTGGTGAGTTTTAAGAAAGAGTCAGATATATGACCCTCTAACATAAGCAGTTTTGAATGCCTAATCTTTCAGTTCAAATCCAGACAAGAAAAGCAGAGTCCCTCTGAGTGCTAATTAGGTCTACCTAAGTCATCATTAACAGGTCTACAAAGTAAAGTATAGCAAGCCTCTTTCCCTACTCCATGCTGTGCACTCTCAACCTCCATTTATTTTACACTGGTATTTTTCCATCTGCTTCAAACTATGTCATAAAATCTTCCTTCTATATGCATGATCCTGAGCCATCACAAGCAAATTCCATTTCTTAAAAGTATAATTTTACAGGAAGAAGTTAAATGGCAAATTACAATTTTTACGAGGAAAAGGCATCAATATGTAGACACTAAGAGTAGGACTACACAGATTTAGAGATGTGTGAGGGAAATTATTTTACAAGAAAGCTTGGATCATGGTTCCTGTCTTTTTGAAATAATTGGCAAGATATCTGTCTGATTACACTGGAATTAGGATCAGGCCCTTAAATATGTTGCTATAACTCTTCTAAAGACTTCTAAAGCTTATGTTAGGATCTCAGATCTTGTCTGTCTACCTCAGAAATGAGAAGAGTATATTTTCATAGTGGTTAAATGTATATTTCACTGATTTAAAATGTGTTTTGCAAAGCTGTCCTTGTCACTTCTAGACTGATATATTTATATGCACTTTCCCTTCCAAATTGTGTTTAGATAGCTGTAGAGAAAAAAAAAATAAAATCTGCCTGCACTACTAAGACATGTTGTGTATCTAGACAGAATTTTACTATTGTCACAACCTCAAGACTGTTTACTGAGAGAGTTATGAAATAATAACTTTATTTAAAGACTCAGACCTTGACATTAAATTAGGATATGACTGAAAATACCTAGGATGGAAAAGGCATCACCACAGCAAGAAAAAATAAAACTAAAAAAATCCTGCACACTTAAAAAATGTCTGGAATCTTCTTGCATACCTCTTTTATACAAGGGGGCTAATATTAATTTTTTTTCCTTTCAAGATGAAAGGAACTTCCTAAACAAAACCTAATGATCTTAATACCAATTTGGTAATGCAAAGTAAATAAATAAAATGTCCATAGTTAATCCAGTATCAAGAAACAAATGTTAAGTCAAATCTGCTGTCTTTGTTAAATGCATTGGACAACATCGATTATTCACAACAAATGACATTAGAGAAAAACAAAAGCAATTACTCAGCTTCTATATCTTTTCTTGGTAATATGTTATAGCAGAATTAACTTCTAGCCATTCAATTACTTTAAAAGAAATGTGATGTTTTCTGAAGTTTGACAGTGAACATGAGGTGCTTCTCCACAGATAACCCCTGGAAACTGAGAAAATATCACACTTCGCTTGAGAGCTTGATGTAGGCACTAAAATCACTTTCAGCAATTCACCTAGCACCCAATCTGTGCTAGGCTATATTTCTCTTACCAGAATTCCTTTCATGTGTCTGTAAAATTCAATACAAGGAGACCATGTGTCATATTTTGCTTTCTTCATATATTAATTTGAAAATGCATCTCAAACTAGTAAGAACTTGTGAAAAGGTGAAATTATATTACTAAACAGATGAGTTTCTGTCTACTAGCACACGATGTTATAAGGAAAATGAAAATCATCCAGCCAAAATCAAAGCTAATAACATGTTTTTCACAACATCCTAGTCTTTTTCATACTTCTGCAGATGGAGGACCTACTGCAGCAGGATTAAATATAGCAAACTTCAAGCTACATCCCTGTTTGCTACCATTCACACTCTGTGCCTTTTCCATCTTTGATAAGTACTGTCTCATTTTTTCCCATTATTTCTCAGTTCCTCTTTGTTGTATTGATAACAGTGGAAAAGTTATCTTTCAAATTGTGAGATATAATCAGCAATTATAAAAATATCCCCCTCTCTGCCATTAAGCTACAGGACAGAGGACCATGGCCTCAGAACCTCAGTGTAAGGTTCAGAGTTTTGAGTTATAGTCACTACTGTGTGTTTGAGGTTCTGCAAAATACTTCATTATTATGATCCTTTGCAAACCAGTGATTGACTGAAAGTTTTCAAAAGCTTTAGAGTGATTTTGGTGGAGGGAGCAAAGTACACTGGAATGAGAACATACCTTACCTACCTTAGAGACTTCCTCATTAGTCAAGAGTCCTAAAGGGATAAAATGTGGCACCTTACTTCCTGCTTCTGCCTCCTCTAGAGTCCATCAAGCCAAACCAAAAGCTTAAATCTAATAGACTGAGTTTTCCTTCCTTTCTACATCTCTCTTATTTGTTTTTCCCTTTTTCTTTCTTTTTCTTTTCCTCAGTAAACAAAAGTGAAATCTACCCAATGTATCTTGGACATAACAACACGTCTTAATCCTTAATCTTTCATTTGCCACATATGCAGTCAAGTCAGAGGTGAATTTTGTCACTGCTAATTAAGGAAAGCTGAAGCCGATATCTTTCTTCGGAGCTAATTTTCAACATGTCCAAAGCGGTTTCACAGTTATTTGTTCAACTGTCAATAATTTTTTTTCTCTAGCTAAACTGTAATACATCTGGAGTAAACAAGTATTAAAAAAAAAAAAAAAAAAGTAGAATTTTAAAAAAGAAAAAAAGCCTCCAGGGCAAAAATTATTCCATTCTTTTTATATTATTTTAGATTTTGATAGGTGGTTTTAGATTTAAAAAAAAATACTTTAAAAATCACTCTCCAAAAAGCAATACCTGCAAAATGTGTCTGCCACTCAAGAACAATATTTAGCAAAATGCTTTCAGCTAGTAACTTTTTCTGAGAGAAATCTGAAATACTTTCTTGCAACTATCAAACAAATACACCAAGAACACTCCTCAGTGTTCTTCCAAGTCCTCAGTATTTCCTCTAGTGTTCTAGGAAGCAATCACAATTTTGAAACATGAGTTTAATTCTAATTTCTCTGTTATTATATTTACAGAAGAGCAATAAAAGCAACTCTACCTGGAACCTGCAGTAAACTCATCTGGAAGACTGAAAACATTACAGCTCAAAGATGCCCCCATAGAGAAATAAAATAAAACCAAGAAAATGTTAGAAGCAACATACTTATATCTCCATGTGTATAAGAATTACTCCAACTTTCTGGACAAACTCCCAGTTACTTATTCACTGGATTATTTGTCAGGTTGCATACACTGATAAATACCACCCTCTGTTACATGCATCATCATGTAAAACAGCCTACCCTAAATATGGCCCATCTATTACAGCAGACCAAAGAAAGATTCTTCTGCTTGGGTTTAGGGTTTTTTTGTACCTGGTCCATACTCCATAAATCACTGAATATTTCTCACCAGCTTGTTTTCTAGTGACTCCCGTAGATTCTGAATAATTTTTTTGTTGAGATCTAGTATTTGATGCAGGAGTGACAAAAGCCAGAAAGTAGTAAATAATATCTTGAACACAGGAAATGTTGAATCTACTTCACAATATCAGGATTCACAAAATTATTCTTCTTAATCTGCCTGGCCAATTGTCTTAAAATATTTATTTTATATCTTACTTTGTAATCAGGAGCTCTTAATTAGATCTCTAGTTGTACTTTGATTTTGCATAATTTCTATTTGTAGTTCTCAAATGTATGAATTGTTTAATATTATTTCATATTTTATTCTACATTCCAGTTCAAACCTTATAGAATATTTACTGATTTGAACATTTCACTTTTTATTTTTAAAAGAAAGGTGACCATACATTTTTGGAATTTCAGAAATGATCAATGTTTAATTAATTTTGAATTTGCTTGGGTCAGAGATTTAAGCTACTTTTTTTTGGCCAGGCAGGCAACAGTTCAAGTCCTTTCTCTATTTAACATTTAGTTTTCTACTCTGGTAGAACTCAGATGTCCATACACTTTTGTAGCACATACAATTGTCAGACATTTAAAATTTAGCCTAAAAATTTATAATTTTTTTTTTCAACTGGATCTGAATTGACCTCTCTTCTATTCCCTTTCTAGTCCAAACCTACCTTGAAATTTAGCAAAAACATTTTTTCCTCAGGGTTTTGTTTGGTTGGTTGATTTTGGTTTGTTTTTTGGGGACATTTGTATCTTGCAGAAGTGCTATATAATCTTGAACCTTAAAATTTCTGTTTCCAGGAACCTGAAATCCATAATCCCCTGAAGGCTCAGCTTTAATTACCTAGATCTTTAGATCATGGAAGTTCAAGTAAGTTTCCAAACTTCCTGCGCTACATCCAATTGCACTACATCAAAACCTGTTGATGTTATTTGCCTCCTGTGTCACAGGCCTCAAAGAGTGAGATTCAGATCCATATTCTGACACCAAACATCATTTAGGTTTTCTAAAATCTGGTGACTTTATATTATTAGTCTAAACTCATGGTAGGAATCAAATCTGTAGAGTCAATGACATTTAGAAAACAGAAACACAAACACGTTTCTAGTATTTTAAAAGTTCTAGGCTACCTTGTGTTGTGGTTTAAGCCCAGCCAGTAACTCAGCACCACGCAGCCATGCTTACCACACTTACCCTCCTCCCTTCCTCCCCACTCCAGGTGAGATGGGGAAAAATTGAAAGAACGTAAACCCCACGGGTTGACATAAGAACACGCCAGTAACAAAGGTATAATATAAAATTACTACTAATATGAATAATAATGATAAGGGAAATGATAATGGGAGAAAATACAAAACTAAAAGGGGAAAGGAAAAAACAAAACAATAAACATAAGTGATGCACAATACAATTGCTCACCATCCGCCGAGTGATACCCAGCTCAACCTGAGCAGCAATTGCTCCCTTCTGGGTAACTCCCTCCCAATTTATATACAGGGCATGACGTGCTGTGGTTTGGAATAACTTTTTGGCTAGCTTGGGTCAGCAGTCCTGCCTCTGCTCTCTCCTGGCTTCATGTGCTCCTCCTCACTGGCAGAGCATGAAAGACTGAAAAGTCATTGATCAGGTAAGTGCTATTTAGCAGTAACCAAAAACACTGGTGTGTTACCAGCATTGTTCTCAGACTAAAGCCGAAGCAAAGCACTGCAGCAGCTACTAGGAAGGAGAAAAAAAAAAAAAAGTTACAGCTGAACTCAGGACAGCTTGTTAGGCCTCTGCCTTCCTCTCCAGAAATGCATCAGGGTTACTTGTGGATCCCATGTCATTTCTCCCAGATACGTACAAACAACTCAGATGCTCTGGGGTGTTTCACATCACAGCAACCATCTTTACTTAGGTAAGTGAATTGCAACCATACTAGTCTGTCTGTTGACTCATTCTGTAGGTTCTCTAACTCCAGTATCTATAGAATGTTACAAGTCAGTATATCGAAATGTCAAATCCTACCAAAAAAGTAAAAATATAGTTCCTGCTAATGCACGCTTATAAGAAAGGGGGTGATGGTGTCTTCACTGAAATTGCAGTTTTTTCCTTTAGGCTATTTGATGAAATTAAGAGTTCATATGAGACACTAAGAGAATGGCACTCACTCAAACTCTTGAACAGGCTTCATACCAAAATGTGTGGAAGTCAACAAACCATAATTTAAGTCTAAGAACTAGAGCTAATCAATTGTTCAATTGGTATGTCTTTAATTATTGATTTAATTAATGCTTATTTTTTAATATTAATATTTTAATTTAGTTTAATAATTAATACTCTTTATTAATAGCTGATACTGACAAATTCAGTCAAAGAGAAGAGACTTCTAAGCTGTGATGCAAATTTTATTAAGCCCTTTGTTACGTGAGATGGAAACCAAACACACAGTTCCATTTCCCCCTCCACCCTAAGATATTATTTTATGCTGGGATCCATAATGAAGGGCTGATGACGTTAAATCATTATTTTCTCTCTATCAAGTCTCATAATTTTTCCAATACATGGTGACTTTTCCCAGATATTCTCCACATTTTTCCATTAAAAGTATTTGTTTTTGTTTTACAGTGGGTCTTTTAGGTCCAGCACAATCTTACTGTCCTCCTTTAATAGCAAAGGAAATTTTACCTTCTGAGCAAGATTTTGAACTAATTTTAGCATTAAGTGCTACTAAAACATACGGCCCAATGTTTATCTTGTCTTATGCAACATCACATTTATATAATAAATATTTTCCTGAAGCTGTCAATCTTATGAGACAATGCCTATTTTGCAATTTTACTCCAACTTTTGGGGAGTGGGAAACTAGTTTAACATAGCTGCATGACTGACAAGCAGTGTTATTTTGTTACTTAGCAAACAATTGGGCCAACACCTTGAAGTCAACCCAGGACAAGAGCTTGTCCTTCCGGGTTGTCATTCAGTGTAAGGAATCTGTTGAAAATGAGTTGGTGTTCCTGGCCCAATTTAATCTGTGAGCTGTGTAATGTAACTGGTGGGAATCTTACTCCCCTTGCATCAATGAACGAGACCAGGTCGCAACCTGGCTACTATAATTCTTTTCCTGCAACTTGAATATCTTCCTGTAATTATAAACAAAAAAATGCTAAAGAACTGGAGTACAATTTCCAGCTCTCAGACTTCCAGCAAAAGGGATGTGGATCTGTTGGAGTGAGTCCAGAGGAGAGGCACAAAGATGATCAGAGGGCTGGAGCATCTCTCCTAGGAAGACAGGCTGAGAGAGGTGGGCTTGTTCAGCCTGGAGAAGAGAAGGCTCAGGGTAGACCTTATATCTGCTTTCCAGTGCTTAAAGGGGGACTAGAGGAAATCTGAAGACAGGTAGTGATAGGACAAGGGGTAATTACTTTAAAGTGAAAGATGGTAGGTTTATACTACATATAAGGAAGATATATAATAAGATAAAAATAATATATATTTATCCTGGGTTCAGCAGCAGCAGTCAGTTTTTCTCCTTCTTAGTAGCTGGTACAGTGCTGTGGTTTTGACTTTCAGCCTGGGAATAATACTGATAAAGCCGATATTTTCAGTTGCTGGTCAGAATGTTTACTCTGACGAAGAACTTTGTGAGTCTCATGCTCTGCCAGGGAGGAGGAGAAGCCAGGAGGAAGCAGGGACAGGACACCTGACCCAAACTAGCCAAAGAGGTATTCCATACCACAGCACGTCATGCCCAGGATGTAACTGGGAGTTACCCAGAAGGGCACGTCCTCTTTTCTGTCGGGCTCATTTCCAGCGGGCGGTATCGTATTCTCTTCCTTTGTTATTTCTCTTATCATTATTATTATTGGTGGTAGCAGTAGTGATTTGTGTTATACCTTAGTTATTGGACTGTTTTTATCTCAACCCGTGGGAGTTACATTCTTCGATTCTCCTCCCCATCCCTCTGGGGGGGTGGGGGGGGAAGTAGACTGTGTGGTTCTGATTTACGGCCTGGTCTTAAACCACGACAATATTTTTCACTATGAGGGTGGTGAGACATTGGCAAAGGTTGCCCAGAGAAGTTATGAATGCTCCATCCCTGGAAGTTTTCAAGGCCAGCTTGGATGGGGCTTTGAGCAACCTCTTCTAGTGGAAGGCAGGGGGGTTGAAACTAGATGTTTTTTAAGGTCCCTTCCAACCTTAGCCATTCTATGATTTTATTAAAGGGAGATATAAATCCAAAGATAAAACTACCCAGACTAGTTTTTGGTTGGTTAGATTGCGGTTTTAAAGCTGTGGTTATCTACAGAAAAAAAATATTTTTTTTTATTCTCTGTTTTTATTCCAAATTTCAAATACCATAAGATTAACATTTGAAATAGTTCTTTCTCTTTTTCTCATGTCTGACTGTACAAATGCCAGAGATAGCTTTGCTATTTAAATATAGTCAGTGTTTATTACTCTATGCATATATTGACAGTTATAACTAATCATAATATTGAACATCTTTAGGAGATTCTGAAAGAATATTAAACCCCCAATGACTAATATTCTTATCCCCTGTATATGGGAATTGGAGGCACAAAGGAGAAAAGATTTTGTCCAGAATCTCCCAGTAAATCAGTTACAGTGAAAACCAGAACATAGTTTCCTTGACTTATATCTCTGTTTTAACCAGGAGGTGACCCTGACCATGTGAGCAAAGAATATGAAACACACACATTCAAAATATATATTTTCTCCAAACAGAATGATTTGTATACAACTGTTGAATTTAAAAAAGCAACAAGCAAAGTGTTTTCTCTTAATGGATAAATTCACTGTGGAAAACAAAATGAGAGCAAACGTATGGAAAGAGACATGCTTGTTTTAGAGATTTTCCTCTCAATAATGTCTATTCTAGTGGTGTAAAACAAAAGAGGCCCCCTATCTTTAACATTTAACTAATATCTGTGTTAGAATACATTACTAGTAGAGTTAGGTGGATGACTACATATATAGCAAGGTAAATTTATTTAGAGCTAAGGTGAGACCTTATGAAGAATATATTTGGAAATATAATTGTACTGTTTTTAAAATATTATATCCACTCACTGTCTCAAGCCCCAAGCAGCAATGAATTTATTGCCCCTTCACTGGAGACCCATTCATAAGATATATGGTGGCAGAAACATCTTTCAATTTCGCTTCAGAATTGGTCTATTGGGATATAGAACTAAGTACATGAAATTTTATTGTTGGTTTTCTTACAAAATTTCCCATGTAGCTTCCCCCTAGAGACCATATAGTAACTCAGTCTGAAAACTCCATAGTTATATGATTAAGCTTCCTTTTGTTAAAAAACATTTTCTTCCATATACATTTGTCTTTTTTCTTACCCAAAAATCTATTCTAAGGAATGTTAAGTTACTTGGAGGACTACAGAGCAATAAATCAAGGTATTTAGAATTTTGGAGCAAGGTGTTTGCAGAAATGGGTTGTGATATAGTGGGAAGTTTCTAATTATTTTAGTGGGCTTTTAAAAGCATATGGCTAAGTTCATAGAATCATAGAATGATTTGGCTGGGAAAGGACATTTAAAGGCCATGTAGTCCAACTCTCCTGCAATTAGCAGGTACATCTTCAATCAGATCATGTTGCTCAAAGCCCTGTCCAACTTGATCTTAAGTATTTCCAAGGATTGGGTATCTACCTCTTTGTGCAATATGTTTTAAGATAAGATTTTTTCAACACCCTTAAAAAAATTTCTTCCTCATATCTAGTCTGAATTTACACTCTTAATTTAAAACCATTACCTGTTGTCCTATTGCTACCGTTAAAAACTCTGTCCCTATCTTTCTGATAATCCCCTTTTAAGTACTCAAAGGTCACCAAAAAGTCTCCCTGGATCCTTCTCTTCTCCAGGCTGAACAACCCCAACTTGTCAGCCTTTCTTTATAGGAAAGGTGCTCCAGCTCTTAGATCATCTTTGTTGCCTCCTTATTTTTCCATAGAGGCAAATAAGACAGTGGATCTATTTGGATCCATTAAGATCAAGTTTAGCCATAATAACAAGGTTTTAGGTGACTGCTATCATGCATATTAATTAATCTAGATGAAAGATGATACACTTAAATGAGATCAATGGGTTCAACATGCAACATCAGAAGTGCCTGAAGGTATATTCTGACTAAGCTTGTGAGATCTGTCCCAACACGCTCAATACACAAGTTATGCCATGTAAATTACACATGCTTGGGACCATCTTCTAGCACTGAGCTCAGATTCTTACTGTAAAACAATCTTGGCCTCCACAAAAAAGCAGCCACATATGCTAGTGTCCGGCGTGGGGATGATCCCTGGGCTCTGAACTGTTTGAGAGAATGCTGGTCATATGGGTCAAAATTTTGTCAGAAAATATTCACACAGTTTTACAGTATAGATGATTTAAGTCTCCCTGTGTGGAAAACAAATGCCTGTTAGCAGGTTAATTCACTAATAAAGACATTTCCAAACAGATTTCAGCTGTCAGTATGTTCTCAGAGGGAGGTTTATTTGATGGTGACAGTGTGCACATGGGCATTCATTAACTTGCTGGAAAGCCATACTCCTGCTTGCTTTGTTATGCAACCATACATTATATTGTTACACATAAGTTTCCATTCTGCTTTCACCCTCTCTCCTTGTTCCACTGTCAGGCTGTGTATTCTCTTGATACAGCTTTTTTGACACTTATTTCATAAGGGTAGGTGTAAACATTTCTCTTTTTTTGTCCAGTAAAATTGATTCCCATCTTCCTTGGCCTTTCAAGAGGTAAAAAAAAACCAAACCAAAACAAAACAAGAAAAAAACCTAACACTGTTAAAGAAAGAAAGGAAAAAACAAAAAAAAAAAAAGTAAAAATAAGCTATTTAATCTGAAAACAAAATTTCAGAAGTGGAAACAAGTGCAATTGTTATGTAATTTTTAATTAAGAAAGAAATATTCTGTTAATTTTGGTTTTGAGTGTTGCTTCAGCTTTGTTTTTTATGTTATTCATATCTCAGTGCTGTTGATTTACCTTGCACTTAGCTTTTTGCAATACAGGGAATCATACCAACTTATTTCAGAAAATAAAAATAGCAAAAAGAGAAAGAAAGTACCTTTTTATACATGTACAGCAGCACTGAACTTATGACACCATGTCAAACTCAGCCCATGGCTATACTTGAACCATAATTAACCGTAAATGAAATCGCTGACATGAGGAAATGTAATTGCAGTATCTTCTAATTTACGTTGAAGACATTTTAGCTTCTGGCTAAATTTTCAAAAGTTCCTAAATAAAATAGAAGATTATGGATAGAGTTGGATGTGTTGTGCCAGCTGGTGCTGATCTAGGTTAAGAGGTGACTACAGCCTACTGACAGCTTCTCATTATCATCCCACACACGTGCTGCCTGCTGTAGTTTGACACCTGCACCATCTGAAAGTATAACTGCAGAGGTAGCTGCTTCCCACATCGAGTTCAGCTTTAACAATTTCTCCTGGGTTCAGCAGTAGCAGTCAGTTTTTCTCCTTCATAGTAGCTGTTGCAGCACTGTGTTTTTGACTTTCGGCCTGGGAACAGAGCTGATAACACCGATGTTTAGACTGACCAAGGACTTTGTGAGTCTCATGCTCTGCCAGGGAGGAGGAGAAGGTGGGAGCAAGCAGGGACAGGACACCTGACCCAAACTAGCCAAAGAGGTATTCCATACCACAGCATGTCATGCCCAGGGATGTAACTGGGAGCTACCCAGAAGGGCACGTCCTCTTTTCTGTCGGGCTCATTTCCGGTGGGTGGTATCGTATTCTCTTCCCTTGTTATTTCTCTTATCATTATTATTATTGGTGGTAGCAGTAGTGATTTGTGTTATACCTTAGTTACTGGACTGTTTCTATCTCAACCCGTGGGAGTTACATTCTTTCTATTCTCCTCCCCATCCCTCTGGGGGGGTGGGGGGGAAAGTAGACTGCGTGGTTCTAATTTACAGCCAGGGCTTAAACCATGACACAATTCTAAAGCAAGTGTCATTTGTTTGCTTGACACTGTTATGAAAGAACCAAGGGTGCTGATGATCATACTAGGATGTGTCTTAAGACCTTATCTGAATGAGGACATTGAACTAGTTTATTATAATGTCTGCTTAGTTAAATTAGTGCAGAAGGCTGTACAGACTTGTTTATTTCAATCTACACCTTTGAAGTGTAGACTCAATGGCTTTGCATCCAAGGTATATGTAGGGGACTTATGCCAATATTTTGATCCAACAGGCTGCTGGATCAAACGATCATGCATTTGTTTAAAAATACTTATCCAACATTATTGTAAACTTAAGAGGAATAGATATCTATAGAAGGCAAATGATCCCATTCCAAGAAATAGAAAAATATTATTATCTGGAGATATTATCTTGCATTCCATGTTAGGTGGCATGAATTACACCATTAAGGTTCTGAAGCTTAATGAATCACCAATTCTTCTCTGGAGGCTTTCAATAGGATTTAACTTGAATACTCTTCATGAAAACACAGGAAACCTTTGAGAGGATATTTATACTTCAATCCTAAATCTGAGGTACATTCAAGACATTTAAATCGGGTGAACTGGATCTCACTCCTAAAATTTACTATTATATGCTCATTAAAATAATGTAAGTGTACACATTGACCGCAAACAGTATTGAAAGTGTATCTCTCAGAATGTTATACAAAAATTCTGAATGTTTACTGTCTACCAACCTAGAAAATATTGATATGAAGTGCTAAGCATAGGCTAATCAGAATCTAAAACCAGAAATCCTTCCCTGCAGGAAAGCACCAAACTCTTATTTTTTTTAATGACATAGAAAGGATTCACACAATTTAAACTAGACTATGATGTTTTGGCTTTTTTCATAATTTTTTAAATAGTCAGTTGTAAAGCATTAATCTAGAATGATGTACTTATTCTCTTCATTTTAAGGGAATAGGCCTATAAGCCTCTTGACAAGGCAGCATCTCTTCCTAGCAATGAAAAGTAGTAATTAGTTCCTTGCTGGCACAGACATAACCAAAGAATACAAACTCTGTATTTAAATAAAGTCACATGCAAAAAAAAGGAACATACACAGGCACATGTACAATGGGAAAAAATGCTAGGTCAATAAGCAATTTTGAGAATCTAGTCTAAAGAATTTTACTTAACTTGGCAAAATGAAAATCTGATGTGCTATGATTGCTGTTTACAAATACACAGGGCCTAACATGGAGAAGGAAAACTGAAAAGAAGTTCCAGATTGAGTTACGCCAAAGATATGATGATCAGAGATCCTCCTACAAGGCAGAGGTTTAGTAAGTCTACTCTTGGCATAGGACATCAGCTGTCAGAAGTCAACAGTTAAAGATTTTTTAGAAGCTACCTTAAATTACGTATCTGCACATTCTAGAAACAAGTAAACAGTGTTATCCTGCATCAGTGAGAGTTTCCAGCACAGACATATACTTTAAAGAGAAGCAGCATAATCTTAATACAGTTGAAGTTGACCTGAGCTCAATTTGCTGCATTTTGACCCTGAGACAATATGTATTCATCGTAACAGAAGTTGAGTAGCTTGCCAAATTTGGCCATAGACTTCTTAGTTTGTGTCACAATCTGGAAGAAGCTGTTTAGAGGGGAAGCCCACAAAATTGTTCCTCCCCAGTAGAAGTAAGAGATGGAGAGTCAGTCATGCTACTGCAGTGACATGATTACATACAGGCTCTGATTACCCAGATAATATGTTGGTAGATGATAACATGAAAGCCTTATGTAGACAAATGCAGCGAAAACACTGTGCTCTTATCATACAAGATTCTACAAGAGATATTATTTTTCACATGAAAATTATAGTAAAAATATGTCCTGGGTTCAGCAGTAGCAGTCATTTTTCTCCTTCTCAGTAGCTAGTGCAGTGCTGTATTTTTGACTTTCAGCCTGGGAGCAGTGCTGATAACATCGATGCTTTTAATTCTTGCTAAGTAATGTTTACCCTGACCAAGGATTTTGTGAGTCTCATGCTCTGCCAGGGAGGAGGGGAAGCCGGGAGGAAGCAGAGACAGGACACCTGATCCAAACTAGCCAAAGAGGTATTCCATACCACAGCACGTCATGCCCAGGACGTAAAACTGGGAGCAGTTACCTGGAAGGGCTAGATCACTGCTCGGTCGGGCTGGGTATTGGTCGGCGAGTGGTGAGCGGTTGTATTCTCTTCCCTTGTTATTTCTCTTATCATTAGTATTATTGGTGGTAGCAGCAGTGGTTTATGTTATACCTTAGCTAATGGACTGTTCTTATCTCAACCCATGGGAGTTACATTCTTTTGATACTCCTCCTCATCCCTCTGGGAACGGGGAGGGGGAGGAAGGGTGGGGAGTGAGAGAGAGGCTGCATGGCTGGGCTTAAACCATGAGAAAATATAGAAGCATTGTCTTTGCCAGTGGCGTGATATCTTGTTGCTGGGACAAAAGGCCATAAGAGAAATCAGGTGACAATCCAGGAATTTCTTACAGTTACCTTTGAAACATTAGATATATCTGCACTAATTTGACTGGGATACTTTCAGCCATATACAGTACAGCTTTGGTTCACTCTACCACTCATGACTAATGGAACTAGCTTACGATTCTGTAAATAAATTGCTGAGGTTTAAAGAAAGCCATACTGCGTTCTTTATACACTTCCTTACAGCATGCCAACCACAATTTTCATTCTCCTTACTTGAGCTTGGTACCTGTAAGGTCATTTGAAAATGACCATCTTGCCTGTGATCTAGAGGCTGATGGCACTCTTTTTGCCTTTTTTTTTTTTTTTTTTTCGCTTGCCTGGGGCACTTGCTGCTGCTTCATTTTAAATTTGCTCACCCACTGTGAGAAGTCTAAACAAAACTGTTTAAAAAGTAAGATTCCTGGTTTCAGTATTATGCAAATGATATTGAAGTCAAATCTTGGATGACCTTGGCTTAAATGCCAAGTCTAACCTTCTCTGACTGATTCATTAGTGGAATCTTAGAGGCCATGAACTCTGCTCCTCTCTCAGGGGACCACCCACCTTTGTCTTTCTGAAAGAAGATCTGTTTAATACCTAGAACAATATAAACTTGACATTCTCTTTAAGCACACTCAAGAAGAAGTGTTGATATTGATTAAATACCATTTCTGTGTAATTGGTAAGATGACTTTATATTATGAAGCATGTCTCAGACAGCCCTCTGCCTGATAAAATGTCTCAAATCATGTCAGTTTTTAAAACTTTTCTCCAGTGGTAAGCTTGCAGTGTTTTATCAAGATGCTTGATTTGTCCAGATGGAGTGACAGCTCTTTCACAAAACTCATTGTAAGTGCAAATATGAGACTAAGTGGGATGGGGGTTGCTAAGATGGAGCACAACCTGAAGCTGTACTGTTTTGAAAAGAATTACAGTCTATAATTGGAACAGAATTAATTAAATTCATTATGGTGTGAGTCCTTCAATATCAGTGGGGTTATATGAAGAAAATAGTTTGCCTTTCCTTTACAGAAGTTATATACATTTCCCCAATTGTATCTCAATTAAAATCAATGAGGTTTCTATTGAATAACCAAGTAGATTTTCATCCAATGTCATCTTGTACCACAGCCATTTAGAAATTTGTGAGCTCTTTGTAACTTGTTAAACTCAATGAAAACAATATTAACCATTTTGATTTTTGCACATATATTCTTGAAAAGATGAAAAATGTTAGTACCTTTCTAATTTTTCAGGGATCCATCCATACATACTTTTTCATAGTTTTTTTTCCTCATGGCCCATCCATATATACTTTTTCATAGATTTTTTTCCTCATGGCCAAAGGATCTCAGAGATATTCAAAATCAGAGTGAGCTGTAACAGAAGTATCCTCTAAAGTCATGTTTCATGAAGAAAATCCTGATTTCAAGAAGTATTGCACTATTTTCCCAGAACAAGTAATCTTTTTCAGTCTCTAAAAGAAGTTCAGTTGCCATGCCACTGTTATTTAAAAACTTGTCTTCACTCTGCTGCCCAGTAAATCAAGCAGTGGTAAGTAATCTAAAAGGGAAAACAAACAGTTTGTCCGTGCACACTGAAAGTGCTGTGTAAGCACCAAGCTGGTAAATTCTAGTGTCATTAATCTTTTTCTACAGGGATTCCTGTACCATCTCTGTGTTGGTGACACATACTCAAGTCTGCATTGAGAATGAAGAACCACTTCACATTGTTTTGAAATCTGTCTAGCTTCATGGTTGAAAAAATTCTCCTTTTTACCCTGGCAAAATCAAAACTACTGGATGATAACAGATCATACATTAGCTAGTAAAATGTTTTTCAACCTTCTGCTTCCCAATGTATCATAGTTCACTTCTTGTCTACCTTAAAAAATATTCATTATAACTTAATGCAAACTTACATTAAAGTTTGGCAAGTCTTCAAGCAAGGCTATATGAAAACAAAGGTACATCTGTTTCATTTCCATTTACTGTATGCATACTCTAGTTCATCCCTTTGTGTCCTAAATTTTTTTTTTAGTTGCTGCTACCTAAAAGTAGTACAAATTGAAGTGCTTAGTATGTAGCTTTTAATGGTCCTTTTATTAGTCAAAAAAGCATGTAAGTACTGTGATTATAATGAATTATAAAATGTAGCCTTTTCCCCAGTCCTCCATCAGGCTGCTCTATTCTCTCCAAGAACGATCCATTTTAGTCTCCTGTGTGGAAAGGTAATGTAAATATCACAGCAAAAGCAGCAGCACAAAATGTGTTAAAATCCTGGAATGATACCAATGGGTGGATTACCTATGTAAAGTACTAAATTTCTTTATTTATATTGTGTTGTCAGAGCTCACGCCATTCAGGAAAGTTTGATTGAAGATGATTATTGGAACACATGAGCCGTAGGATAAAAATTATATTATTCATGTTGTTGGACAGGTAACCTGGGCACCTTTGAGTCTTGAAGCAAAGTCCATTATTATTCTTACATACTAAAAAAATATTCATTAAAATGTTTAAAAGCAAAGTAGATAGATTTTAGGAAAAATGAAAACTAACCACACCCTGGTAAACCAAGACCATTCAGCAACTGAAGAACCTAGAGAGAGTTTTCCTTTCTCAAGAGATATATCCAAGCTACATTATGGAAAATAAAAATAAAAATAAAAAATACATGCTTAGCATCAAGTCTGTCCATTAAACAAAGCCATATTGCCTTGGAAACAGAAATACGCATTGGTCGTGGGTAAGTCCAAAAAATGAGGTTCTGGGGAGGCAGCACGTGTTTCCTCAACCTGTCATCAGAATCTCCACTGCATGGCCAGAACAGTGAAAGAATGAAATTAAGTAAAGTTATTCCATACATAAAACTTGAGAATATCAGAAGTTATATTTGATCCTTCACCTCCTGGAAAGATAAACAAACTAAAAACCTTCCAATGAGTAAATGCTCAACAACATTTGACAAGATTGGCACTTAATTTTTTTTGTTTGTGAAAATGCTTATCTGTGACATAGATCAGTCAAAGTTAATACAGACAATAAATACAAAGACAAAAAAATCATTTATCTTATTTTAGTATGTCTTGGTGAGTGCAAAGATTCAAAACAGCAGAAAAGATTAAAGGGATCAGCAACAAAACCCTGGTCTCCATTTTTTTTGGTAAATTATTCTTTCCTGCAATTTATATTTATACCATGAAGCATTTCTTTATAAACATCTATAGATATTTATCAGTAAATATCACTCCTGCTGCAGGAGAAGGTCAAGTTCAAGATCATCTAAGGAACCTCTCAGCGGATAAGGAGTTGGTTGGTCAATGGCTCAATATAGAACTAGAGATCAGCGATGAATGGTGTTCCTCAGGGGTCAGTACTGGGACCAGAGCTGTTTAACATTTCCGATGGCAACATAGACAGAGGGATTGAGGGCATGCTTAGCAAATTTGCCAATGTCACCAAGCTGTGTGATGTGGTCAACACACTGGAGGGAAGGGATGCCATCCAGAAGGACCTTGACACGCTTGAGAGGTGGGCCAGTGCAAGCCTCATGAAGTTCAACAAGGCAAAGTGCAAGGTCCTACACCTGGGTCGAAGCAACCCCAAATACAACTACTGGCTGGGCAGAGACTGAATTGAGAGCAGCTCTGAGGAGAAGGACTTGGGGGTGTTGGTTGATGAGAAGTTCAACATGAGTTGGCAATGTGTGCTTGCAGACCAGAAATCCAACTGTATGCTGTTGTAAATTTACCCTCTTTCAGTTTAAAGCCGTGTTCCCTTGTCCTATCACTACATGCCGTTGTAAAAAGTTCCTCTCCAGATTTCTTGCAGGTCCCCTTTACTGTACTGAAAGACTTCTGTAAGGCCTCCCCTGTGCCTTCTGTTGTTCAGGCTAAACAAGCTCTACTCTCTCAGCCTGTCTTCATTAGAAAGGTGCTCCAGCCCTCTCTCTTTGTTAACCAACATGAAAACTTACAGAAATATAGTTAATAGGACCAGGCTAGATGTAGAATGAGCTAAAACAACACAGGCATATCTTATGCGGTCCAGAACACTGAATCTCAAAGAGGTCGTCAGACAAGCCAAGGATGAAGTTTTCATTCTGCTTAACCTTCACTGTAGTTAACATCGTAATTTAAAATTAAAATATATTCATTTTATTGAAATGTATTTAAAAAGTGATTGTAGTTCTCCGTAATCTTTGCTGCTTTAACCTGGTAAAAGAGAAAGAATAAAATGAACTGAGTAGACCACATTCCATAAAACATATTGTTAGGGAATTAGGGCATGTATCTATGGTGAGATGCAAGATACCACTTTAAAATGCCATTCTTTGACAGTGAAATGTTGAAATAGCTGCAGCTAGAAAAATGCTTCAATGAAGGTAAGTTATAATGGTTCATTGTGCTTTACGGCATCTTTTTGTAGAACGTAATTCCAAAGAAACATATCTGTGTGTAAATTGACAAGAATTATAGCAAATATCTGAAGAAGAAAGGTTTTTTTCTGAAGACTTAGTCAGTACACAGTATACATTTTAAAAGGGTTTACTAAAGATTCAGTCTAGTTTGGTCCCATAGACTAGACCAAGCTCTTTAGTTTAGCTCTCTCTAAAAGGAATCCAGTTTATGGATTTAATAAAGTGAATCAAAGTATAGATAGCAGAAATTTGCTTCAGAAGTGTAATTCTGATCTAAAATGCTGCATGAAATGTTGATATTTCAACATGTTGGTGTCTCAAATTTACTAAAAATTGGGAAATGGCAAAACACATACCTAAAATGTTCCAGTTAAAACAGATACTTGAGTGTAGCCTGGCAATGTAGCACCTCATGGATACTACAGATTTCACTCCACTGTTCTTTGCCCCTTATATGCCATCTCTGGACTATATATGTATGTGGACTGTATTCTTAGACTAGTCTACATTTTTCATGATACAGACACTACAGCGATCAAATTAGCTTGTTCAAGATCGCAGCTTCTGGAGTTAATAAAGCGGTTGGTAGTGCATCAAGTCCAACAGAGTGGGTCATGTTAATGAATCAAAACAGAATTTTAAATTCTGTCTGATCCAATGTAAAATGTTACTTCTTGGCTCTATTTATATTCTGATGAAGTCTTTTCACATGGAAAACATAAGTTTTCATGAAATGCATTTAAAAGAATGTTCATAGTAGCAAACTTATATTTACATTTTTAATCATTCTTAATTTACTTCTTATTGATAAGCAACATGATTTTGTCAGTTTAAGAGATAAACAAGTGAAAATTGTTTGCTTCTTGTTCTTTGAATAGGTAATAAATTCAGTCAATAAGAGCTGACTCATTGTCAGCAACAGTAAAAAGAAGTTGAGTATTGGAGTTTGCTTGAGCATGTTAAGGAAACCCTGATGTTAGTTGTACTTGTGCTTTTAAAGGGCATATTTCCTAGGATTATATTCACTTTTCTTCAGAATACTAGGTTAAACTTAAAGGTTGTCAAAAAAAATTTTAGCAAACTGAAATAATAAATCTGGGTCACAGGAAGTGTCCCCTTCAACTGTCTCGTTTACTTCTGGACCCTTTCCTCCGGTTACCGACTGGCACACTTTCACACTGCATCCCACTGCATGCACTCCCCACCATTTGCATTACAGTGTAAACGCACACCGTAAGGTGAGTGTAAAATATCTTTTCTACTCTTCCGTGTTATACGTGAGTCGAGTAAGTGACGTGTTATGTGCTGTGAGCTAGTAAGTAGTGCAGGCATTATTGATCTTTGTGAAAGCTGAAACTCATAATTAATCCCACCCACAGGGTGGACAAACCCATCCTGATTCACTGGGGCAGTGTGTGATTAAAAGCTAAAATCCATACAAACGGGGATGCACAGACGAATGGCCACAAGCCATGCAACCCCAGCAACTTTGAAAAATGGGCCCTTGATCTAGCTATTCCCAGGTCATGCCAGGAGGGTGTCAGCCTCCAGGGCTGGGCACAACACTCATCAGGAAAAGGCAGCTTAACAGAGCACCTTACAGATTGCAAGTACCTATGGTGAATATATATTCAACCAAAATATTGGCTACACCTACAGATAGGCAGCTGTGGCAGGCTTACCTCTATTGGTCTTTCAGATTTTGTAACTCCTAATGAAACTTTTATTAAAACAGTATAATTAATACACAAAACACATTGAGTTGTTAAAAATCATTAAACAGCTCAAAGCAGATTTCTGTGATTAATTATTGCAGCACTGTTTTGATAGGATGCCTGTCTTACTTGGGGACTGTATATTTCTGCAATGATATGCAAGAAAGCATACTTTTTTTCCTGATCAAAAAATCATCCATGTAAGACTGGTAAAGTAATATAAACAATTGCTAGTTATGATTAGCCTACATGCTCCTTAAAGAAATCAAAAGTCAGGTATATCTCTAGGAGCAATGAATGCTGTAAGGTGAATGATAGAATAGTTTGGAAAAAAATAAGTTTCAAATGGGGTTAGGAATACTGGAAGATGAAATGCTCAAGGCAAATCTCTCAGTGTAATGTGGCAGTGAAAATAGAAAATGCTGTTCCTAGGCTGCATTACCAAAAAACCCCCTAACTCTAAATCAGCTAGGAAGGAGATCAGAAAATGAGTTTCCCACATCTCAAATTAGTTTTCTAGCACACTGTATTCTAAAACAAGTCTTGAATCTTTGTTAGTGGAATTAAATTATTTCTGAGGCAGAGTATAAATGGTGGAAGCTTCCAAGGATGCTGGACACTGAAGTGAAAGAGAGTTTATCTGAGCTTCCACATTACTGTAATGAATGTTTAAGTATTCATAAACTGCAGAACAGTGTCAACAGAGACAACATAGAACGTCTCTTCCATGCTCAGATTGTGTGCCTCATAACTTCTGATAAGTGGGAGTTGTGGTTTCATGTTTCCTTAGGCAGAAGTGACACTACAGCTAGCTGAGAATTTTTGTTCCTAACACATAGCTAAAAATAGGATGCCACATCATGTGCTGCCAGTCTAACCCCTAATAAAAATGATCATTATTTTACTTTAAATCTTTGGCACGTTAAAATTGCATAGGTGAACTGTTCTAAGACAAGCAAACACTTTTATTTCCAGTGAATTGAAAATATTTTTGCTTACCTCTGCTTGGAAGGTGTCCTGAGTTCAGCATCATTTTTCTCCTTCTTAGTAGCTGGTGCAGCACTGTGGTTTTGACTTTCGGCCTGGGAACAGAGCTGATAACATCAATGTTTTTAGTTACTGCTCAAATATTTAGTCTGGCCAAGGACTTTGTGAGTCTCATGCTCTGCCAGGGAGGAGAAGAAGCTGGGAGGAAGCAGGGACAGGACACCTGACCCAAACTAGCCAAAGAGGTATTCCATACCACAGCACGTCATGCCTGGGGATGTAACTGAGAGTTACCGGGAGGGTTAGATCACTGCGGGGTGGGGGCAAGGTATTGGTCGACGGGTCGTGAGGTGTTGTATTCTCTTCTCTTGTTATTTCCTTTATCATTATTATTATTGGTGGTAGCAGCAGTGATTTGTGTTATACTTTAGTTACTAAACTGTTCTTATCTCAACCTGTGGGAGTTACATTCTTTTGATTCTCCTCCCCATCTCTCTGGGAGTAGGGGGAAGAAGGGGGGAAGTGAATGAACAAGCTGCATGGCTGGGTTTAAACAACAATAGAAGGTGGTGTCACCATTTGGCCTAAATGAGACTATAACAGGAAAACTTTCTCTCTGGAGCTATTATATGACAGCTCCAAGAAAGATCATTGTCCTTAGAAAGCACATCTTGTGACAAACTACAAGAATCTACATCAGCAAAGATTATGAGATGGCTGATTCAGATTAGTGATTTTTACATGATCCATAAACAATGAGGTGTTAGAGTGCCCTCCAGAAAAGACTTTAAGAGAATTCAGTGGCTGAAAGAGAAGCTAGAAAATAAAAAATGGAAATTAATGAAATATAAAAGAATTGCACATTTTTGCCATTCAGGACTGTAACTGCTCTAATGGGAATGTGACACATACTCTATCACCTTGGGACTTTGATTTAAAATTGTTCTATTTCAGTTGCATGTTGTTGTACTTGATACCAACATTGCTTGTTGAAACAGAGAAGTAGGTTTCCTGGCCTTAAAGCCTGAAACCTATAATCACTTCAAAATAGCAAGGAGCTAATGTTCTTACAGACCAGGAGGATTTAATTCATATTTAGTTGAAAAAGCTTTTCAGTGTTTTTTTATTTTTCTAGTATGGAAAATCAAGGTAATGTATCCTTCTTGCTGTGTAAGGAACCATATGGTAGGTCATAATTGCTAGTAGCATTTGGGACCTGCATCAGAATGGTTATGATAGATATGTGAAAAATAATGACAAACAAACAGACACATTCTTTGTCTTAGAAAATTCTCTGTGAGATACAGACGTTTGAATGAGTTGCAATTCATTCAACTCACAGACAACACAAGAAGTTTAAGGAAATGCTTATCTATCCATCTGGACAAAACAAAACAGTGTTGGCATGCCTTTAATCCTTGGTCCCTTAGAGACAACTTTTTATGATTTGTTTTGTGAAAATCTAAATAGTTACAAACTGAAGTCTCTTTAAGTATCATTCATGTGGTTTACACTGATAAATGTCCTTTGTGGAAATTGATTTATCACCTGCTGAACACTGAAGAATGTATTGTTTGCTGAGCAAAAAGAAGAATTAAGTCTTCTTTTAAGGATTAAGATGGGCTATATTCCATTTGTTTTACTCTCTGGGGTAGGTCTCTGCAGTGCATGCAACATGCTTTGTTAACTGAAAGATTTTTAACCCAGAACATAGCTGCAGCTGAAAAATGCTAAGATTATGAGCAAAAAAATGTCATTTTTATATTACTTGATTCACAATTGAGAAGTCTGAAAGTGTACATGTCTGGCTGTAATCTTGAGGCATAAGTATGTAAGGCATGCCACCCTTTTATTTTCAAACATAGGAAAATCACATGTGTTCAGAAAGCCCTAAATTTCTTTTTCTTTCCCATTTTTCACTAATAAGATGCCTGTCGTCTGGGACCAAGTTCAGTTCCTGGTCTTTTTCCATCAAAGTAATGACTATTTCTGATAGCAGTGATGTTGATTCACAGCTGATGGAATCTGCAACTCAGCTAAATTGTATCCCATGTTATTTATTTACCAATCTTTCTCTCTCAATTATTAATGATCTTACAATTGCACTAAGCAAAACAATTTAAAAAGTCATGGAAGCTATACAATCAGAAGTAAGACAAATAGTAGGACCAGTGAAAGAAAACATCTCAGCAGGAAGGTGTGATGGAAGACGAGCATTATTTTTTTGTTAATAAAAATCAAATCAAGTTGTGGCTCTGCCAATAACCACTGCCAATGTTCTGGGGCAGAAGAAAAGAAGCAAATACTGCAGAATTCAGAAGACTGTTTTACTTGCTGTGAACATATCTAATGGACTATTGGAATCTATTTTAAAAATTACAGCTCGGTTTTTACCTTATGACACCACGCTTCTCAATGCTTGAGATTCAATGCAGTTAATTAATTAACTTTGGTGAGTCAGTTGCATAGTAAATGAATACAGATTAGACATTTAAAGAGTATTCTTTAAAAATTACTTGTACAATGCAAAGTACATCTAGAGTTAGTGGAACGTCCTACAGAATTGAATAGAGATAAAATGATCAGGTTTTTGTATAGATAAATGACTCTTATAGTCTACAAAATTTATTATTATATTCTTTTTTGTGTGAGAATTTTTGAACTTCTCTTCAGATTTTTAATAGCAATGTTTTTAATTATGATTATGATTTGTATCAGTAAAAATACATAATATAGTGAAGTGATTTTAAATATATATTTGACAATTCATACCATTTCATTGCCCCATTTATAGGAGAGAATAATCTCAAATATTTCTGTTTGACAAACCAAATTACAGGAAGCAATTTAACCTGAGTCTTTTTCAAAATCAGCAAAGTACCTATGTATTCTCAAATAAAATTTGCTTTCACACATTTGCTTTTTCAAGGTGTTTTCCCATGCAAAGAAATATAAGGTGATAAACCTTTGGACCTATATGGGTTGGTTGTTCCATGGCAAGCATAACATGACCATGCAAAGGATGTTAGGAAGAGTGAAAGAAATCTCAAACTGGTCACATAATAGTTTCCAGAAGCAGTTTTTCCAATGTTCAATGGTTTAGCTGATAGACATATTAATGCTTGCATTAAAAAAAAAAGTAAGTATAGATCAGTTGCTGAGGTGAGTAGCTCGAGAGAGGACGCCTTCAGCACCTGGGCGGGGGGGAGAGCAGAGTCCAGGAGCCTCAACTCAGAGCAGCCAGAGCCACCGAGGGAGCCTCAGGTCCTCGGCAGGACTTGCCCAGGAGCCGGCAGCTCAGCTGACGCGAGCAGGGACTCACAGGGGGGCGGAGCCAGGAGGAGCGGCTCCTGCCCTGACTGGTGAAAAACCTGCCCCTGGGAGCGCGGCGAACAGGGGGGGTTTGAGGGAGTTTGTGCGGGATGGTGATCACTCGCCGTATGACCAGGGCCCGGTTTGGGAGTTCTGCTCTGGCTACCCCTGTGGTGGCCAGCGTAGGCACTCAGACAGAGCCGATGAGAGGGGAGGCTGCAGTGCAGAGCTCAGAGTGTAGAGAGTGCCTGCACTGGTCTCCTGAGGGAACGGTGCCCAATGGGCAGGGCTGCACTCGGTGCTCCCTGGTGGAGGTCCTCCTGCAGCAGGGGCTGAGCTGCGGGATGCTGTCAATAGGCTGCAAGATGTCAGGGAAGCTGAGAGGAAGCAGGACTGCCTCCTCCAGGCTCAAACTGTGCAGGGGCCTCAGGCGTCCCCTGAAGCTCATGGAGGAGTGGAGGAGGCTGTCAACCCAGGAAGCTGGGAAACAGTAACAACAAAAACCAAAACAACCCGACAAAAAAAGGAGGAAGAGGACAATTAAAAGCAAGGGGCTTCCTCCTAAAGCTGTTGTCCCCACCCAGAACCGCTTTGCTGTCCTGCAGGGGGCTAAGGAGGAAACACACTTGCACCAAAAACAGCTGGCTGATGCACTGGTAAAGATCTCTACTGGTGCTGCAATGAAAAAGAGGCAGGTCATAGTAGTACGGGACTCTACTTTGAAAGGAACAGAAGCACTCGTCTGCCAGCCTGACTCGGTCTCGAGGGAGGTGTGTTGCCCACCAGGGGCATGGATCAGAGATGTTGCAGAGAGGCTGCCTGCTCTAGTAAGCCCCACTGACTATTACCCACTTCTAGTGATCCATGTGCGTGCTAGTGATATAGATAGCAGTAACCCAGAGAACATAAAGAAGGACTACAGAGCCCTGGGAGAGGTGGTTAGGGGCTCTGGAGCTCAGATAGTCTTTTTGTCAATTCTCCAGGATAAAGGGGAGGACCTTAAAAAGGCTGGGAGGATTGGCCAAGTTAATAAATGGTTGGAATAGTGGTGCCGTAGTCAGGGGTTTGGCTATCGAGAACATGGGACTCAATTTAGTCGGCCAGGACTGCTGGGGGCTGGTGGAGCTGGTCTGACAAAGAAGGGGAAGAGTGGTTTTGGGAGGAGGCTTGCCTAAATGGTCAAGGATGCTTTAAACTAGATGTGTTGGGGTAGGGGGGCATTGTTCCATCCCAGCACACCCAGTCAGTTGCCAGCACCTACAATAAATGCTCGAAGCAATGTAGAGATATTCCAGCTGCTCCAGCCAATGAGCCGGCTTCATTTGGAGCTCGGCTCAGATGCCTCTGTACAAACACCTGTGGCATGGGCAACAAACAAGAGAAATTAGACATGTTTGCACATCTACAGGGATATGATATTATAGACATCACAGAAACATGGTGGGATGCCTCCTATGACTGGAGTGTTGGAATGGAAGGTTACAGGCTCTTTAGAAAAGACAGGTCTGGCAGGCGGGAAGGGGGAGTTGCTATTTATGTTAGGGATAGGCTGGAGAGGAGGGACCTCTGTCTGGGGACAGGTGAGCAGTCGACAGGGAGTTTGTGGGTCAGGGTTAAAGGGAGAACAGCGAGGGGAGACATTACTGTGGGGATCTGTTACAGACCGCCTGATCAAGAGGAATCTGCAGATGAAGCACTTCTACAGACAGATAGGAAAAGCCTCACGCTCGCAGGCCCTTGTTCTCATGGGGGACTTCAACCATTCTGACATCTGTTTGAGCGACGGTATGGCCTGGCACAAGCAATCCAGGAGGTTCCTCGATTGTGTGGAAGACAACTTCCTTCTGCAAGTAAGAGAGGAGCCGACGAGGAGAGGTGCCATGCTTGACCTCGTGCTCACCAACAGGGAAGGGCTGGTTGGAAATAATGTGCTCCAGGGCAGCCTTGGATGCAGCGATCACGAGATGATTGAATTTGAGATCCTCAGGACAGTGAGAAGAATGTACAGCAAGCTCACTGCCCTGGACTTCAAGAGAGCAGACTTTGGCCTCTTCAGGAACCTGCTTCATAAGGTTCCATGGGATATAGCCCTAGAGGGCAGGGGGGCCCAAGACTGTAGGTTGATATTCAAGGATCACCTGCTACAATCTCAGGAGTGTTGCATCCCAACTAGAAAGAAGTGCAGCAAGAGGACCAGGAGACCTCCTTGGATGGATAAGGAGATGCTGAGGAAAATTCAAAAGACTTCCAAGTCTTGGAAGGCAGATGCACGGACTGTGAGAATGAAGACCTTGGGCCTACTGTGGAAGAGAGTCTGGATTGAGACCATCTTAAGAACCTGGATGTACACAAGTCCATGGGACCTGATGAAATCCATCCGTGGGTCCTGAAGGAGCTGGCAAACAAAGTTGCTAAGCCACTGTCCATCATACTTGAAAAATCATGGCAGTCAGGTGAAGTTCCGGACGACTGGATAAAGGGTAATATAACCCCCATTTTCAAGAAGGCAAAAGTGGATGACCCGGGGAATTACAGACCAGTCAGTCTCACCTCTGTGCCTGGCAAACTCTTGGAGCAGATTCTGCTGGAAGGCATGCTAAGGCGCATGAAAAACAACAAGGTGCTTGGTGACAACCAGCATGGCTTCACTAAGGGGAAATCCTGCCTGACCAATTTGGTGGCTTTCTATGATGGGGCTACGAAACTGATGGGCAGGGGCAGAGCAATTGGTGCAATCTACCTGGGCTTGTGCAAAGCCTTCGACACTGTCCCACATGACATCCTTGTCTCTAAATTGGAGAGACATCAATTTGATAGGTGGACCACTCGGTGGATAAAGAACTGGCTGGATGGCCGCATGCAAAGAATTGTGGTCAATGGCTCAATGTCCGGCTGGAAACCAGTAACAAGTGGTGTTCCTCAGGGATCAGAGTTCGGATCGATCTTATTCAACATCTTTGTTGGTGACATGGACAGTGGGATTGAGTGCACCTTCAGCAAGTTTGATGATGACACCAAGCTGTGTGGTTCGGGTGATACGCTGGAGGGAAGGAATGCCATCCAGAGGGACCTTGACATGCTTGTAAGGTGGGCTGATGCCAACCTTATGAAGTTGAACCATGCCAAGTGCAAGGTCCTACACCTGGGTCAGAGCAATCCCAGGCACAGCTCCAGGTTGGGCAGAGAAGAGATTCAGAGCAGCCCTGCGGAGAAGGACTTGGTTGGTTGATGAGAAAATGAACATGAGCCAGCTTCAGTGTGCGCTCGCAGCCCAGAAAGCCAACCATATCCTGGGCTGCATCAAGAGGAGCGTGACCAGCATGTCGAAGGAGGTGATTCTGCCCCTCTACTCTGCTCTCATGAGACCTCACTTGGAGTATTGTGTACAGTTCTGGTGTCCTCAACATGGAACTGTTGGAACAAGTCTGGAGGAGGGCCACGAGGATGATCAGGGGACTGGAGCATCTCCCGTATGAAGACAGTTTGAGAAAGTTGGGGCTGTTCAGCCTGGAGAAGAGAAGGCTGCATGGAGACCTCGCAGCAGTCTTCCACTGTCTGAAGGAGGCCTGTAGGGATGCTGGGGAGGGACTCTTCATTAGGGACTGTAGTGACAGGACAAGGGGTAATGGGTTCAGACTTAAACAGGGGAAGTTTAGATTGGATATAAGGAAGAAATTCTTTACTGTTAGGGTTGTCAGGCGCTGGAATGGATTGCCCAAGAAAGTTGTGAATGCTCCATCCCTGGAGGTGTTCAAGGCCAGGTTATACAGAGCCTTGGGTGCCATGGTTTAATGTGAGGTGTCCTTGCCCATGGCAGGGGGGTTGGAACTAGATGATCTTCAGATCCTTTCCAATCCTAACTATTCTATGATTCTATAACCAATATTTTTAGCAGTATATATTTTAGCCCTTAAAACTTTTGTAGATGTATAACATTTTGCCTCATCATACATTGTAGATCATCTCTTTTCCAAGTTTTCTGCAATTATTCATCATATATGTGCATTAAAACACCTGGCTAAATAGCTTAAGTGTTTTGGGAGAAGATATACACTCCCTCCATTCCCAGCATCACCGATCTTTTAAACCAGATTGGAACTATTTCAAAACAATGGTTTGAATGTTGCACGCTCATTCTTTTACAGATCAAGAAACACACTCCACTGAAAAAAATATGTTTGTATAGGGGTGAACAAACTCTGAGTCTTCTGTACCTTTGTAGAGGTCTAAATGTGGAGCTTTTTAATAGCTTTTTTTTTAGATAAGTGAGTTCTCTCTTTGTCAAATTTTTAAAAAAACCTGTTTGCAAATGGTAACAGAAAGATACTTTATTAAATAAGCACAGAAAATATCATCAAGACTGAATCCTTCTGCACGAACGTCACCACAAGAAAGACTCTATGTTATGGACAGGGTTTAAATGCAATCTAGCCATAGAGCTAGTGAGATTTATTAATTGCAAAACGTTAGACACATTGGAATCTTTGACTGCAGCAAATCAGAAAGAGATTATCCACAGAGATTAGTGGTTGATTGAGTTCTTAACAGAATCAAACTTCAGCATGAACTCTTGTTTCCAGCAGCCTCCTACTGCAATTCTTTCACCTCCTCAAGTACCTTTTGTTAATTTTCCCATTATTTCTAGCTTCCATTTACATAAACTATCTTTTCAGTGAATAAAGAGACATTAGCTTTGGCCAGGGGGGCCCTCATTGCTGATGAGCTGAATGGGCCCATGGGTTCAGAGACTCTGCAGCTCTAGGCATGTTCAAGTTGCACTTGTGTACCCTGTGCAGTGTGGTCACAGACACCAGTCCTTTAGTCATTGGAACAAAAGATTAATGAGAAAAAACTGACAGACAGAAGTAGACTGTGTGACTATAAACTTCATTTTCTTACATGATAAAGCTAACATTTGAGACAGTTAAAGGGTTCTGGTACTTCAAAAAATAGCAGCTAACAAGCACAATTTGAGAACTACACTTTTAGGCAAAGTCATCTAAACTTTATGGAAGTCCTACAAGGTTTCTGTTTTGGGTCAGGGACTCAGCTATTTCTAGGAATGTGCCCTAAGGTTTTTACGGATGTTATGGAATTTCTCAGTGTTAGTACTACTTCACTTTCAGTTATGGCAGTTTGCTAGAGTGCGAAAATCACCAGCCCTTGTTAATACTTGACCTGTGTAAGGGCAGACTTTACATATCTTAAAGAATTGCTGTTTTCTATTTCCAGAACTGCTATTATTATTATTATTAATACTGAAAATGTGGCAGGAATAGTCTGTATACTGTTGGATGAAAAATATGTATATTAATAAACTTTGGGCTATTGAAACTTTGTGAGAATGAGATTGAGAACTAGGATGAGGCAGGTAGGAGTCTAAGGAAACTTATTTGGCACTGAGTCATTAATAAGACTTTTTAGTCCCAATGAAAATGCCTACAACATGCATTTAGAAGAAACAACTGTGCGTCATTCTGTTATTCAGATTATTACACAAGTATGTGCATTGATAATCACTGTTTTGTTAAATATAGTGAAAAAGTGTCTGGGTTACTTATTTCATCCTTAGCAATCACAGGAAAATCACAGACAGAGGTATTTCCTGTACTAAATGAAAAGCAGTTATTGTTACCTTTAGAAGACTATGTATGAATATGTCTATACCTATATATTTTCTTGGCAGCATTTTAAAATAGAGAAACAAGCCCCCTAAAGTTTATATGCTTCCTGACATGTACAAGTTTTATTCTTTGATGTGAGCTTTTAAAGCCCTATTAAAAGTACATAGTTAAGAGAAAAAAATTACTAGAATTGTAGAAATTGAAGAGGTAACCACAAGAGTGAACTGCTGGAACAGAAACAGTCTGATGAAGGTGATCACCCTTCCAGGATTTCATTATTAGCAGAATTATTATTACGGTGCCTGCTGTGGTTTTAAGGAAACCAAATTATATCCCTGCATGTTTCAGTCATGAAAGACAACATTAAAATCCATGACAGTAGATGCATAAATAGAAATGCATATACTTAACAAAGGCAGTCTTTCCCAAATTACCTCCAGTGTTGTACTCCATATTTTGGAATAAGTTTTTTCCAGATTTACCATCAAATAGATGATAGTAATCTGGTGCAACAAAAGGGGGACTAACACTAACCATAGATCAGGTCAAGTCCAAAAACTCCAGTCTATTTGGACAATCTTTTCCAGCGCTGCATCTTCTCCCCTGGGGTTCAGTTTGAACCTTTCAAGCTGTTATTTGTGTCTGTTGCCCCTCACTGTATTTTTTGCCACTTCTGAAAAGAATTTTCCTCTATTTTCTGTTCGGCAGGTGAGGGGCTGGTTGTTTGGTTTTTTGATTCTGTTTTTTATAAAGCAAAAATTTAAGTAAGTTCTTTGTTTTAAAATGGTTTGTTCTCCTATTTTGGTCTTGATTGTATCGTAGCTGTAGCCAGTGAAAAATAATGTGGTTCTTTACCTTGAAACATTAAATAACGTGATCAGTGCACAATCTATACTAATAAACTAAATGAGATCTATTCCCTAGCCCTGGAACTAATAGCAAAGTCTGGCTACCTTTGTACCTTAGTGTTTAATAAAGGGTGGCCTCAAATTGATAGCATACTGGGAAACATTCCTGGTCTGTAATCTGTCTGGGCTGTACCTAAACAGAACTTGAGAAATTTTTGGTAATGCTATTTAGCCCAACACCCCTAAAGTCACCATTTACCTTTGTAGGAGATATAGAAAAAAAAATGGCCAGCCCTAAAATTGATTTTGAAGGTTCTGTTTGGTACCAGTTGGTTTATTTACGCAGATACACAGTTAAAGAATTTTTTTTCAGTTGTTTCTGAAAACTTTTTACTTATGGCAGCCACAAAAAGAGAATGGAGGATAAATGTTTTGTGTGTGAATTAATGCTGTTAACAATGGTCATCAATCTCTACTTGAGAAATAACTCACTTCAGATGAAGAATCTCAGATTCTCAGGGTAAGAATCAGAAATATTTTGTTCATTTCTCAATTTTGTCATTGACTCTAAAGAAGCCACTTCATGACTCCGTACTTCAGTTTCCACACCTGTAAAGTGCAGTTATTGCTTCTGGTCTTTAATTTCAGGACCTATGCAACTCTCACAGCACTGAGTGATAAAACTCTCAAAGACACCAACAGGGACACAAATGCTGTTGTACACTAAACATTTGTGAAATGTCAACAGAAAGCCCCAGAAATCCCATAAATCCTATAACAGTTTTATTTTTACCATTACCTAAATAAACAACAATAATATTGTTTTCAGTGACTGTGGGTGATTTTTCAAAAGGATGTTTTATTATGATAGCATAGCATTTCAGTCCCTAAGGAAGGGAAAAAAACCCTGGTTTAGAAAAGACAAAATGTGTGTGCCAATGCAACATCAGAAGAAAATTAAACCCTTCTCAAGAGAGAAGAGCAACAATATAAAACATGCCAGCATGTAAGAAAAAGGAAAAATTTTCCTTCCAAGCAAATAGGAGCTGAGAGCATGGGAAAAAAATTCCCTCAGCACACTGACTAGGATGTTGCCAAAGAATTTCAAGTAGCCTGACCTTGAAAACCATCCTCAGTGGGTGTCCTTTCTACCTTGGTTACTGCTGTGTAGCACCAATGAAAAACAGACCTAGGATCATGGGGTACTCCTTACCAACTGCATGAAATGCATGTTCCGGGGAAGGCTGCTAAGAAGGTTTCTTATTCTGACGACTTCTGTGAAATGTGACTAGCTCCCAAATTGTGTGCTTAGATCTAAAGATGTGTCTGGATTACTATTTTGTATAATGAGAGTTTATAGGATGCTTTTATTTTCTGAAGAGGAACATGGGGAATTAAGATTAGCCAAATAATTTATATTTTGAAGAGCAAAAAGTCTGATCCTGCACCTTAATTTTACACCAAATTTTATGGCTTCCAGTTTGTGTCCTGTTGATTTTGCTGGTAATTGAACACAATTCCTCCTCCCTCAAGTCTATCATAAATCCAAGTATTATAACTCAGGGCTAGTAGGGCCAAAGAAGTCATGATAACACAGGCAGAGCAGTATTAGAAATTGGTCCTTTCTGGAGATCAGAAGAGACATTAAAAAAAAGTGCATGTGTCCTGGGTTCCCCATCCAGCAAAGTGCTAGATCGCTGTTCAGGTCAGCCTGGGTGTCGGTCAGAGGGTGGTGAGCAGTTGTATTCTCTTCCCTTGTTATTTCCCTTATCATTATTATTCTTGGTGGTAGCAGCAGTAGTTTTGTGTTATACTTTAGTTACTGGACTGTTCTTATCTCAACCTGTGGGAGTTACATTCTTTTGATTCTCCTCCCCATCCTTCCAGGAGGGGGTGGAAGGAAGAAGGGAGAGAGTGATGAGCAGTTGCTTAGTTTTGAGTTACGGGCTGGGCTTAAACCATGACAGCATGTTAAGGAAATTAAAAACAGGAAATTTAAAATAAATGTGTGGATAAATGAATTGAAAATATGAATATTATATGATATGAAGAAAATAATCTTATAATTTAAAATATACTGAAGAATAGAGACTAAAGGAAATACAAATACAGACAGTATTCATTACCTGAGATATGAAGAAAAAGAAGGGTAATGTAGTAGAATTAGCTGATAAATACTACAGAAATCAAAAAAAAAAAAAAAAGACAAAAATAGAAAACTGAAAGCTAATAAAAAAATCTAAACACATTTTAAAGCCAAGAAATGTGTGCTTTGACATGAAAGATGTTTTCAAGACTACTCGTTGCATTTACTGAGCACAAACAGATATAAAAAACAGAGGACAGCAGAAACTAACTAGAAAAAGCTAGAATGGTTTCCTAACTGCTAATATTAAACTAGACAGAATTGCTGCAATTGCTACCAGGTAAGTGGTGAGAGTGAAGAACTGCCATTCATTCCAATGATGAGCACGAATAGAAGACAAGCTAATCTTGCAGTCATGGGTTATCAGAAGGATAACAAGCAACCCAAATAAACACATGATTTTGCCTTTAAAGCAAAGTATGAACATGAAAGCAAAATGTATCTTCTACATTGTGTTCAAGACCAGGTTGGACAGAGCCTTGAGTGTCATGATTTAGTGGGAGGTGTCCCTGCCCATGTCAGGGGGGTTAGAACTAGATGATCTTAAGGTCCTTTCCAACCCTAACTATTCCATGATTCTCAATATGGACATTGAAATCATATGAGATTAATAGTCTCAGAGATTCCAGAGCCAAATAAGAAAGAAAATCCATAAATCCGTTAAGAAACCTGTGTTAGCACCTGGAAGCCTATAAATTCATTGTGAACATTACAAAAGTAATGTGAATAAAAAGATGGAAGACATGTGAGACTGGTAGTGTGTTCACGCTTCAGGAAGAATGGAAAGATCTTTAGTACCATATTTACTTCACCTCTTTGTAAATTGAATGCATTATATGTGCAACTCCAATGTAGTCAAACTTGATGTTGGCTTGAGACAGATTTTAGATTCTACCAAGTGTTAAAGAACTAATAGTATCATGAAACAAGTCTAAAATAAAAACAAACAAACAAACCCAACCAAACAAAAAATAACCAACCAAAAAAACCCCAAACATTTAAGACAGTGTATTTCAAATACTCAATTAAATACATGATGCAAAATGAAGGTGCATTTCTGAGTCAGAATGCAGAAGAGGCAAATGCAGGAAAATGTAGAATTGTTAAGTCTACATTTTTCAGAATGGTCTGGTTACAACTGTCTGCTCTGAGATTAGACTTTGGATGATGACTTAGCTCTACTAAGTATTTAGGTTTGAATTTTCTTGGAGTTCTAATAGTATTTTAACTCCACTAATTAATACAAAACAGAAACCAGCCTATGTGCTGACACTCTAGTTCTGGTATTGACAGTTAAGTCAGTCTAGTCAGTGGAATAATCCCTCTTCTGAGGTTGGAAATACCTATTTTTTAATGATTCAGCCTAGAACTTGATCGTTGGGTGTCAAACAGGCAGTTATTTAGAGATTTGTTATTTCATGTCCGCAGAAGAGGGAAACAGCTTCTGTTCTTGACTAATAACTGAATCATGTCATAACAGTATAATTTCTAGGTGTGTTTGACAGAACAGGCCAGGCACCTCATCTTGAATATTTATTTACTATAAGAAAATAAAGCATAAACTGTTTAAGGGAAAACCCCCTTCTAAAAAATGAAGATAGTGTTGTAGAAACATCCAATAGTTTAAAAATTAGGTTGTATAATACTTGTATCAGTAATATTAGTGCTAACTTGATTTCTTGCTTATATATGATGTGTCTTCAAAATGTAGCCTGTTTGAAAGACCCCTGGTTTGGATCCTGACCCTTTACTCATTTACAGCACATTAGCAAATAATGAAGTGTGACAGCAGCTAATATCTAACATGCAAGCGTCATAATACAGCTTTCATTACTTGGCAATCACTCAAACAAATAGAAATATCAGATGAATAAATGCACAGTTGATGCTTATTGAGGCTTTAATTGATATAGGAATAGAGCTTCTTATCTAGGTAGAGGGCTGTCACCACAAGACTTTAAATGACAAAACCTGTGCCATAGCTCTGTTGGATGGGTAGGTAGATAGGTATTGGGAAGATAGATGCAAGTATGCCCTACATACAAAGCCATCTCTCATATGTAAATATTTCTACAAGTAAATATTTAAAAAAATATAAAAAATAAATGGGTATATAAGTATTCACACTTTTCTCATTAGTGGAGGGACTTAATTTTTTTTGTTTGATACAAAGCTATGCTGAGCTTTGTTTCTGTCTGAAAACAACAAAACGAAACCAGAAAAAACATAAGACAGTGATCTCAAGGAAAAAAATGTGATACAATCCTGATGTTATGTAATGTATTATCTAGTCAAACTTTTACTTTAGGTTGGGTTTTTTGAACAGCATCAGAAATATCTAGTGATATATCTGCTTTTATATTATAACTATCCCATGACAGCAAGGAAGGCAATGTTTAAGAGACAAATTCTACTTTCTAACTACATCGGTTCATGGAGTCATCTTTGTTTTTTCTTCTTCTAATAGTTTGTGCTAAGAAATCAACTCAATTATCACAAGAAAAAAAACTTTTTTTTTTTTTTTCTGATATGCTACAAAAGTGCAGGTGATAGGATAAAGTGTGTTATACTGGAGACCATCCAACTTCAGTAGTATCAGTATTTAAGAATAAAAAATCAACTTACATGAGAGGTCTCTGAGGTCTTGAGGTTTTTTAAAGGCCTCTGCACTTCCATGTCTACTAATTTAAAGACATTGACAATGGCACTCTGAAAAACAGTGCTTAGCCTGTAATCACAATTCCAGTGAAGAAAACAACAACAACAACAAAAAACAAACAAACACAAAACAAAACAAAAAACAACCCTGAGCAGATCAGCTGTAAAGGAAAAGGGAAAAAAACCCCAACTCCAAACCTAAGAAAAGCATTATTAGCCAGGAACTTTCCCAGCACAGATTGTTACATGACGTTTCAGGGGAAATATCATTCTTAAATATTTTTACAATGCCTTCACAAATTCTTCTGTAAAATATTTTTTTCTCTTGTGAAAAATGTAATTCAATAACCTTACTGGAAGTAAATATCTGACTGCTCATGCCCTAGAGGTTTGAAAAACCGGAACAATAGAAACAGAGGACTGATTTTTTCTTTTTTTTTTTTTTTTTTAATTCACCTGTCTTGTAGCAAAAAAGAAAGGAATACCTAGATCTCTCATTTCTTCTTCAATACCTTTTTTGTCAAAGTTTAAGGCTATGTGGTACAGATTTTATGTTGGTTTGGGTTTTTTTTGTCCCTCATAAAAAATTTTATGGTATAATTTTTACATTTTCCATATTAGTCTTAGTTGTTTAGCAAATGTGACTCGTGTGCAGCCTTCATTATATTTGTAGTCTTTTACATGATTTGTGATAAGAAAATATTGTTGCAGAAAATATCCTGTGATTCATGCTGAAGGTCTGGGCATTTCTTGTTTGCTTGCAAAACTGGCAAGTATTTACAGCAGTGATGATTTTCCCTTTAGTTCATGAGTCTCGAACTGTGGTCAGGTCTAAAGTCTCAATCTAACCTGGCAGTTGGGTGGGGTATGGCTACATCTTTCACAGCCTCCTAGCTACAGAGGAAGAGACCATTTGAAAAAGAAAGAGTATGAAGCAAGAGTTTGTACCTGCAATTCCCAAATCCAGTGGCCATGTTGTCACACATTTCCCCAGCCCCAATCAGAATTTAAAAATTTGTATGACAGTGGAATGCTTTCAATAGGCATGATCAGAAGAGAAAATAAAGCTTGGTAATTTCCTTCATAGATACTATGTTCCCATAAAATGCATTGTTTTTCAAAAATCCACATCTACTAATAAAAGCCTGTAGTTTGGGATTTTTTTTTTTTTTTTTTCCAGATCTGATATTGTTATGTCATGCTATAGCTACTGCTGCTGAAATTGTTGTGTTGCAGAACTCATGAGCATAGACTGTGTTAGACACAGAAGTACTATCAAGAATTGCATGAGAGTGATCTGGCATGCTGAGGCAATGAGGCATAAGTGGAAACAGAAACTTCAATTGCCTATATCAAAACCCTGGGGTGTTGTGAGGCAATGCACAGCTAAGCCATGTCTCCAACACCTCAGGTCTCAGGAGTATGTTATCCAATTATCTCATGGCAACCACCCCTTTAGGGCTCTCTCTCTGCTATTAGGAAACACTTTGATGGTGGGTGGAAAAAGATATTTTTGGAAGTGGAGGAGGAAGTTGTTTAGATGAGAGAATTACTGTAATCAGTGCATCATGTTGCTAAGTTGGAAAGGAAAGACAAAACACTATTCCAACTTTGATGGCTTCTGTGGCTGTTAAGAAAAAAAGTCCAAAACTTCAGCCTACTAATTTCTCCAACATTTCAGCAAAACTCAGACTAAATTTTCTTTTAGAAGGCTAAAAATGATTAGGTATCATAAGTAACTGAACAAGCTGCTATACAAAGTAAGCTGTGTAACTGATTACCCACCAAGCTTTCCTACACTCTCACCCTGCTACAACTGTGATGTAACTTGGTCTTCTATCCATAGTACAGTAGGTTCTCTACTATGCAACATTTACTGCTGCAAAATGCCATTATATTTTACCATAGTAATGGCATTTGTTGCCCACATCTTAACATCAACAGTTAATCTTGATGTGGCAGTGTGATAAAATTATGAAAGCCCACACACATTTCAGGCAAAGGGCATGTAATAGAGACTGAGGCAGAACAGGTTGGGATTAAAATAAATGAACATTGGAGCTCAGCCTCCCCTTAATCCTGAGGAGAAGATCGTGAGAGTTGCTCACTGCTTCTGCAAGGCTTCTGAGCAATGCCACTGTGAAATACCCAGGGTGTAGACTACACCTAGGCACCCATACAAGAGGCCAGATTCGAAGGCAATGTCCCAGCCACTTAGGTAGTGGTAGTCCCTAGCCTAGTTCAACAACAAGTGAAAAGCTATGTTTCTTCTCCCTCCACATGGAGCAGAGTTGCCAGAAGACAAAGCACGCCCTCAACTGAGATGCTTAGGCACAAAGTCCAGTGTCCTGGCCTAAATACACTTCTATTGACAGTTGGATAAAATTCAGACTTTTTACTGAGGTAAGGTGAAGTAGAGACATTGTCTCTTTCAGGACAACTCTGCTTTAAGGTGGCAGAGATGTGAAGCTGACAGTAACTTTAAATCACCTTTAAAGATTACTCAAATAGTTTATCAGCCATTGTACTACGTTCCATAGCTGGGCTAGCTATGAAAGATTATTGCAATGTTACATATTCTTAGATTATCCATCTTTTTTTTCCCCCACTTATGTTCATGGCAATGCAACCCATCCCTAGGAAGTCCAGATTTAAATCTAAATTTGGTTCTGTGTTTTCACAATCTATCTATTTTCATCTTTGCTGATATTCAGCAACAATGGATCTTCTTAATGAAATTTAGATTATTGCTTTGAAGATGAACTGTTGAAATACTCTGCCTATTTCTCCAGGATTGGCTGGATACACTGTTGATGGCCTCTTGCTAAAACAAGCAAAAAATCTCAGAGATACTGAGCTTTAGAAAAGTTTTAGTCAGCAAAGATTCTAACAGGCCATTTCGTCGTTCACTTGAGTATTCTTCTTTTAAAGTGATTTGAACTTTCGGGATCCAGTGACTATCTGTAAATTACATGCTGATGCAGTACCCTTAGCTACAACCCAGGTGAGTTTCTGAATCTGAACAGAAATCTAAACTTTCCACACAGCTACAGAGTATGCAGCTTCAAATTCCTGTTAAGATTCAAAACCCTGTTAGAGCATAGGACAACCATGAGGAATGCAGGAGGCCCCTCATTATCATGGAACTAACTATGGTATACACAACATAGAAGCTCTTGACATTCCTTTTTGTCATTTCCATGCTCAATAATAATGCATGACAAGATTTGGACTGGCACAAGTATATTGTCTGTCAAAGGCGCTTCAAGATTTTATTTGGCTGTTAGTCAGCTCACATTACTCCAGGCTGTTTGATAAACAGAGCACAAAGCAGCTTAACACTGTTGCTATTAATGTTCAAACTGCACTGAAAACACTTCATTAAACAGCCTACTGCAGTGTAATTGTTTAATAATATTTTGATTAGGTTGTTTTGTAGACAATCCTTGCTATAAAACATTTTTTTTTTTTGTGTCAAGTGACTCTTTGGGAAAAGGCAATACCAAAATGCTCAGGAAAGTTTAATAAAATAAAAGAGTCAGAAAAGCTCAATAATCTGTTCTTATTTTCTGTTATCTTTTTTTTTTTTTAAATTGATAATTTTTCTCCACGGTATATATGAAACCTATTAAACTTTAGTTGCTGTTAGGGAATATCTATTCCAAGTCATTATGAAAGAAGTGAAAACATAGACTTCAAACAAAGACAGCATATCATCCAACTGATCTCTTCAGGAATCTTGATCCAAATTCATTGTCCTTTGAAGAACAATGTATGGAGCATTTGCCAATGTCTTCAAGCCTGGCAGATTCTCATAGGAATTATGACTTTCTTCATGCTCTTAAAATAGGACAGGGCTCTGGTTTTACCTTTGAATAGATATTGGTAAATATTGACATAACAATAACAAGAGTACCCAAAAAGAGTTGCCATTGTTAGCAATTTCTCAGAACCCACATGAAAAAATTATTCAAGCTTGTAACAGAACACACTCTGAGATGATCAGAAACTTATTTTAGAAAAGAGAACTGAAAATCCTGATTTGGCTAGTTAGCAGAGGATGTAAGAGAATGTAACTACCTCATGTAGAGTACACAAAAGATAAACAACAGATAAGCCAGGCTGGCATAGGAATGAATTTGTATACACTGGGCAGCAAAGGGCTGAGAATAAGAATATTCTTGAACTTCAGTAAAGTATAGATTTGGGGTAAACATACATTAAACCCAGCAGAGACAAATAAACCAACCTGCCTTTTCAGAGCTGTAAATTTAAGGAGACAGTTACATGAAATGGTGTCTGTGACAATGGGGCAACGAATATGACCTAAAATGCTCTTTTCTATCCTGTATTTCAACAAAAGTGAGACCAAAGCATGTTCAAAGGGTACTAACTGCTCAGATAACAAGACTTTGCACTTGAAGTATTGGAACCAATTATCAGGAAACTGTACATCCCTTCTATTTCCAGAAACATTTTATCAAGGTCACAGATTAAATATAATTGTCAATAAAATGTAAGCATCTCACGTCGCTGTGTTGTTCTAGGCCCATTACAGAGTTGGAGACCTTTGGTTTCTGTGATTGACACTTGTCTCCTTTTAAGAAATTAACTTTATAAACAATGATTTAAAAATAAGTAGAACCGTATTCTATTCCATGGATAGACATATCCAAAAATATCCCTTTTATTAAGTAAATATTCTCTTAATATTACTGCACTAGCTTGCTTCCTGCAGTATCTGGGAGCATATTGAAATTAGCGGAGAGTGAAGTACCAGGAGACTTCCAACTGTCTTCTTTCTGGCTCTAGCAGGGCTTCAGCTGCTGTCTAGCCAACTCGAACACTAGACTGGCAGCAGGTAACTAGTCAATGTAGCTGGCTTTGACGTTTTATCTGTTTGATCATATGATGTTTCATTAACTTTGTGTTGGCACAGTCTAATGGAAAGGCCCCTAATGTGATATGACAGAATGGCTAGGTTAAAAGGAGTCATCCTTTTGCACTGTTCTAACTGTAGTACATCAACAGCAATTGCTGTTTATATTTGCAAAATGGGACTTTTAAGTGGAAGCCACATGATAATTTCACTGGATTTTACTCTATAGTAAAATTTCACCACAATGTTTTATTTGCCACCTCTGCAAAATCATTCCAAAACCTAGTTTTAGTTGTTTGTCCCTGAAGATACCTGTGAAGAAAGTATCTTGTTCAGCGTTGATCCCACTTGTGCCAGTTTTGGCTGGCATATATGGAAAATATATTCTTTTCATGTGGCATCTTTTTCGCTTCTGCCTGTATTCACAGTCAGAAGAGGACTGAGAAGGCCAAATATACTACTGTGTAAAACCAAGTTTTCTGAGAGTGCTGATAGTTTATTCTGAAACAACAATTAATATAAATATTATACAAGATTACATAAACAGAAATTCCAAATTATCTTAAGCAGTAGCTGTTTGCAAATTCTCAGATACCACTGAAACAATTCATGTTGAAAAAGTAGCCGGAGTTGACTGGGAGAAACATCATCTTTAGCTGACAAAGGGACAGCTGTAAGGGCAGAGGAACTCTATAAACTCAGAGGTTGCACTTTCTCAGGTCAATTTTGGGACCTTTAAGGGCTACTAAATTCTACCAGGTGGAAACCCAAAGACACATTATAAATAAGTATTAATATATATAAGTATCAATATAGGGAAAAAATATTCCATCAAATCTCTAACTCCATAAATTTTCAGTTTTATTTATTTTATTAAGAAATTTAATCATTAAGGTAATCATTCAAGAGAAAAGCCATACTGTTGGAGTTCTTTGCTGTGATACGAACTCTTCTTTGGTCCACCAAATTTATGAAAATGGGCAGAATTTTAGTAAGTAAAAGAGGTGGTAATTACCTAATTGATCATTGTCAAAATAATTTGGTTTGATAAATATGCATATTTTAAAAGTATTTATAAAAGGAAGGAAAATAAGACCCTCCATTTGAATACAGAATTTGGGGTGGGTGTGTGAGGACTTGCCTACCTCACTGTTTATAGAAAGAGCAAAGTAAGTATCCTATGTAAGACAGGGCAAGTAGAATTTCACTTAGCGTAGAGTTCCCAGAAAGCATAATCAAAATTTGACATTTAGATTCACTCTTAAATACATGTGTGCTAGTCCAAAAGGTTTTAAAAAATGAGCAGTATGAAAGGGTACAATTTGTGTTTCTGTAATCTGGGAAAGGAGTGACAAAAAGAAGACTCAATGCCATTGTGCAAGTATGAAAAATGTACTGAAAATGCTGCTGAAAGCTGTACTAGAAGATATCATTCACTGGTCTTCCACTGGCTTGGAAATAAGGCTGGTATTGGATTTGTACATTGTTAAGGAGCAATTTGGCCAGATACTAGAAAAATTACTTCTTACTATGAAAATGTTTAATAATTGAAACAATTGCCAATTAAATCTGTAGAATTTCTGTTCCTGGCTCATTTTTTTAAGGAATAGGTTGGTGAAACATTTGTTAGAAATTGCAGTAAAATGGCAAATAAATGAGTGATGTATATTATATAGATTGAAACTCAAATTTTTGGAGGTTAATTTTTTTTTGGTATCTTATTTAAGGTAAATTCTTACTGAAGTTAAAAGTATTTTAAAGAAATGCTACACGGTTTTGCTTACACATGTGTGTTTCTAGGTTAAATTGCAAATTTAAATTACTCATAAAATGGAAAGAAATTTCATTTATTCACTATTTATTAAAATAAAATTGTTTTCTTATTAGCTTTTTAATTGGACAACCCTTTTAGACACACAGTGTTTGCTGGTAGTTTTATAGGTGCTACACTTTTTGCCACTGAGCTTGCTCATAGAAACCTCAGATTGCTCCACTCAATTTTAGACCTATTTCTGAGAAAGATTAAAGAAAAGATTATTGATTAGTTTCCTGATGCAGGTTTCTAGCAAATAGAGTGGAAATAACGTTTCCTGTTACTCACCTGTTCAAACAGTATATCTATCCTGTTGGAATTCTGCAGGGCTGGGCAGGTGGGTGTTTTGACTGAGTTGGGGTTTTTTTGTAATTTTATTCTGGGCACTATAATTTTTGGTAGTTTCAATTTGCCTAAAATGCTGCACATTTTACTGTAATAGTACTGACAACATTCCTACTTGCAATGAAAATAGAGAAAATAAAATTTGTGAGGTGCTTTTGTGCTCACTTTAATGCCAATAATATTAAAATACTCTTCCAGCTAAGTCCATTTGTCTAATTCCACTTCATGTGTATGTTATTGGAACAACTACTAGGGCATGTGAGCTGCATTTGGATAAACTGAGCTTCTTGACATGCTATGTAAGCCTTGATCAACCGAACCACACAGCTTGGTGTCATTGGCAAACTTGCTGAAGGTGCACTCAATCCCACTGTCCATGTCACCAACAAAGATGTTGAATAAGATCAATCCCAACTCCGATCTCTGAGGGACACCACTCGTTACTGGTTTCCAGCCGGACATTGAGCCATTGACCACAATTCTTTGCATGCGGCCATCCAGCCAGTTCTTTATCCACTGAGTGGTCTACCTATCAAATTGATGTCTCTCCAATTTAGAGACAAGGATGTCATGTGGGACAGTGTCGAAGGCTTTGCACAAGCCCAGGTAGATTGCACCAATTGCTCTGCCCCTGTCCATCAGTTCTGTAGCCCCATCATAGAAGGCCACCAAATTGGTCAGGCAGGATTTCCCCTTAGTGAAACTATGCTGGCTGTCACCAAGCACCTTGTTGTTTTTCCTGTGCCTTAGCATGCCTTCCAGCAGAATCTGCTCTAAGATTTTGCCAGGCCCAGAGGTGAGATTGACTGGTCTGTAATTCCCCGGGTCATCCACTTTTGCCTTCTTGAAAATGGGGGTTATATTACCCTTTATCCAGTCGTCCGGAACTTCACCTGACTGCCATGATTTTTCAAATATGATGGACAGTGGCTTAGCAACTTTATTCGCCAGCTCCTTCAGGACCCGCAGATGGATATCATCAGGTCCCATGGACTTGTGTGCATTCAGGTTCTTAAGATGGTCTCAAACCAGACTCTCTTCTACACTAGGCCCAAGGTCTTCATTCTCACAGTCCCTGCATCTGCCTTCCAAGACTTGGGTTGTGTGGTCAGAGAATTTGCCAGTGAAGGCTGAGGCAAAGAAGTCATTAAGAACCTCAGCCTTCTCCAGATCCTGGGTAGCCAGTTCTCCTGATATCTTCAGGTGGGGGCCTACGTTGTCCTTAGTCTGTCTTTTATTCACTACATGCCTATAGAATCCCTTCCTATTATCCTTAACATCTCTAGACAAGTTTAATTCTAACTGGGCTTCAGCTTTCCTAACCTGGTCCCTAGCTTCCCAGACAACATCCCTGTCTTCTTCCCAGGCCGACTGTCCTTGCTTCCACCCTTCTATAAGCCTCTTTTTCCCTTTGAACTTTCCTGAGCAGCTCCTTATCCATCCAATGAGGTCTCCTGGCCCTCTTGCTGCACTTCCTTCTAGTTGGGATGCAACACTCCTGAGCTTGTAGCAAGTGATCCTTGAATATCAACCAACAGTCTTGGGTCCCCCTGCCTTCTAGGGCTATATCCCATGGAACCTTACGAAGCAGGTTCCTGAAGAGGCCAAAGTCTGCTCTCTTGAAGTCCAGGGCAGTGAGCTTGCTGCACGCTTTTCTTACTGTCCTGAGGATCTCAAATTCGACCATCTCTTGATCACAAACCTTTTAGAGTTGTGATTTTAATGTGCATCCTACAGTGTACTGGACTTTTTCTGAAAAATGATTTAAAAAATAGGGGACTATGACAATTTTTTTGGAAAGGGAGAGCCACAAAAACATAGCTAAAAGCTATGCAAAGACAATAAATAGTGAAAGAACAAAAGAGACAATGAAGCATGAGTAGCGTACAGAGTCACATCCTCAAAAGATAATACAGAATAAAATAAAATTCATAAATACTTTCCAGTACCTTAAAAAAAAACCCCACATTTCTCCACCATAAAGTCTTTCATTTTTTTCCTTTAAAAATGTCATGTCATTCAAGTGCTCATCCTTTTGCCCATATGATTCTTAATGACTGCTGTACAGCTGGTTCAAGTACTTCTGGCAGCTATGCAGAGGGGATGTATAAGTTTACTTTTGTATAGTTTTGCTATTTCTCTCTTATTTTAATTTTCTTCTACCTCTCATTGTCCCAGTCAATCTTGCTTATTCTTTTTCATCTGATTTTATGGCTTTTTGTTTGTTTGTTGTTTTTTTTTATCTGAATATTTCCTATAATGTGTGGATGATTTTCTGCAAAGAACTGCCACATACCCAGATCAGCAAGTGCCTACGTGGAGCTCGACATGAACCAAGGGACAACTAAAGGTGAAGAAGGACGGAAGTGAGGTGTTGGGAGTAACAATCCCAGCAAGATAAGAAGGAGCTGGAATTTACTGACTTGCTAAATTGTGGACTGTGAGCAAGCTTTGAAGGTCAGGTTCTCACACTTGTGCTTAGCCAATTATATGTTAGTTGTTAAGAGCCTTAAAAATATGTATCCAATCACAATGTGCCAAGCTATTGTAAGCAACTTTAAGCAATAGTATATAAAGAGTTAGTTTTCTACAATAAATGGCTTTTGTCTGATCACATTGATCTCCAACTAAGTCCATCCCACAACAACAGTGTGAACAAAGTGTGCTATTATTTTCTAATATCTCGATGTTCTACTGGCGTAACATCTTTACTCTTTTATGCCTCAATAATTGTTAACATTTTATTTTAACATAAGAGTATTTATCTCAGCATAGCAAAAGAGCACTCAAATGAGACTGACATCACACATAGATAATCTACATAACAATATTGATACCAGACTTTGGTCTGTTGATCTACAGCAGGAGTAGCCTGCTTCTTTAAACAGAAGTTCTCACTTCATGAAAGCTTACCTACTTCCAGCATTCAATCTACTGATCTTTGCTTTTGTTCAATTGTACTTCTACATTTTACTCACCAAAAAATGGTGAGTGTATGCGTACAGTGTACTTCGTCATCTTCTCCTGTTTTCGTCACTGTCCTGGGTTCAACAGCAGAAGTCAGTTTTTCTCCTTAGTAGCTGGTGCAGCGCTGTGGTTTTGACTTTCGGCCTGAGAATAATACTGATAAAACCGATGTTTTCAGTTGCTGGTCAGAATGCTTACCCTGACCAAGGACTTTGTGAGTCTCATGCTCTGCCAGGGAGGAGGGGAAGCCAGGAGGAAGCAGGGACAGGACACCTGACCCAAACTAGCCAAAGAGGTATTCCATACCACAGCACGTCATGCCTGGGGATGTAACTGGGAGTTACTGGGAAGGGCATGTCCTCTTCTTTGTTGGGCTCATTTCCAGGGAGTGGTATCGTATTCTCTTCCCTTGTTATTTCCTTTATCATTATTATTATTGGTGGTAGCAGTAGTGATTTGTGTTATACCTTAGTTACTGGACTGTTTTTATCTTAACCTGTGGGAGTTACATTCTTTCGATTCTCCTCCCCATCCCTCTGGAGGGGTGGGGAGGGGGGAGTAGAAACTGCGTGGCTGACTTGCTGACTGGTTTAAACAACGACAATCACTAGTTTGACTTGATTCTTTTTTTTACTTCTCAGAGTTTGTCATGATATTTATCCTAAACTAACTATACCACTATATATAAACAAAACACATCTATTAAGAGCATTCATGTATTTTTCATTTTAAAGGGCATTAATTTCCCTGAATACACATAAAATTTCCCTTGTTTGTAACCTTGCTTTTCTCTTTCCAAGAGTGAATATCTCCCATTTTCATGTTGCAGATGGATCTGAAGGAGAAAGGCATTCAAAAGCTTTCAGCCACTTGAGGAATATTGTGACAGTAGTGATGATAAACTGGGTCTAGTAGCAAGGTTTAAGTTTCCTTGTCTTGGAGCAGGACAGCAATAAAGTACAAATTCTGGCATCTATATTCTTTTTCATACCATTTCTCAGTGCTTTCAGAACTTCTTTCTGCAGCAGCATCCAACTCGCAGCTAATTTCTCCTTGCATTCATGACATGGTTCTGCTGTCAGATTTGGCAGTGTGTACCTGGATCTTCCCATAATCCATTTTCCCTCTTCTTCTTAAATCAGGAATGTGATTTTGAGGGGGGTCTCTCAGTCATACTCACTGAGAGTGCTCTGTTTTTTATTCTGGAAAGATTTCAAAGAGCGTGAACTGGTTTTCTTTCAATAAATTATGTGTCTCTAATGCCACCAATGGGTATTTGGTTAAAATGAAAAGTAACAAAATGAAGGAAAAGGAAAGGGAAAAGGGAAAGGAAAAGGGAAAGAAAAAGGGAAAGGGAAAGGCAAAGAAGAGAAAGAGAAAGGGAAACAAAAAGGGAAAGGGAAAAGGAAAGGAAAAGGAAAAGGAAATGGGAAGGGGAAAGGAAAAAAGGAAAAGGGAAAGGGAAAAGGAAAGGAAAAGGGAAAGGGAAAGAGAAAAGAAAAGGAAAAGGGAAAGGTAAAAGGAAAGGAAAAGTGAAAGGGAAAGGGAAAGAAAAGAAAGAGAAAGGGAAACAAAAAGGGAAAGGGAAAAGGAAAGGAAAAGGAAAAGAAAATGGGAAGGGGAAAGGAAAAGGGAAAGGAAAAGGGAAAGGGAAAAGGAAAGGAAAAGGAAAAGAAAATGGGAAGGGGAAAGGAAAAGGGAAAGGAAAAGGGAAAGGGAAAAGGAAAGGAAAAGGAAAAGGAAAACAGAAACGGAAAAGGGAAAGGAAAATGAAAAGGGAAAGGAAAAGGGAAAGGGAAAGGAAAATGAAAAGGGAAAGGAAAAAAAAAGGAAAAGGAAAAGGGAAAGGGAAAGGGAAAGGGAAAGGGAAAGGGAAAGGGAAAAGAACGCAAATCTTGAAATGCAGCTAATGTGGATATAAGAACTTAGCACAAAGGGCATTGTTTAGCAACATTTTTCTTATTGTTATGTACGTCATGAATTAAACATGGTCTTAACTTCAATGCATCTTTAATGTTCACTTAATTTTCTATGCTGTCAGATGAAGCTGAAATATATGGTGCAGCATGATTTTATTTTATAAAGGTATTTTCTCAGTTTAATGAGGAGGAATTCTGGGAGTATCAAGCAGGGAAAAAAACACAACACAAAGACAGCACACCTCACAGAGATTTGCTGGGCAAATTTCAATCATATTGAGCATTGCCTTGTTCTAAAGGACAACAAACCTTAAGGAAAAACAGGCCTGAACATAAACTGGTTGCTTTTCATACCTGCTTTTCTTTTAAACTCTTTTATTTTACATCATATTACTCTTTAAGAAGCTCAAGTCATATATGTGATGTGATTGTTCCTGCAGGAGAAAAAAATACAGGTGCTAAATAGAGGATAAACATTGTATGAGCTTAGATAAAAGCAGAATAAACAACAACAAAAAAAATTCTGCCATAAGAGAGACAGGCTACCTTAAAACACAAGACTTACAAGAGTGATCCTGAAGAGAATGTATGGAAAAAATAACAATCAGACCAGAAAATACGACGATGAAAGATTTGTGGTTCCCTCAAGCAATATTCGAAGATCAAAAGTACTGAGGAAAACGCCTCATTTTTTCATGATATTCTCATTATATTTTTTCAGGGGAGTAAATACTAACAAATGAGATACACCTACCTGCAGCGAGTTCATATCAGGACCTGTTCATAACTGGTAACAACAGCAGGACACATTCAGCATTACTGCAGGACAGAGGCATTTAGGTTCACATATTTACGTGCCATTTGCTATCTTTTTTGACTGAACTTCACACAATATTGCTCAAAGAAAATGCTGCACTCAGGTCTTCCTTCGTCACCTTCACTACTGAGGATTACAAATCCAGTGTGGATTTTCCAGAGAGATTTTCAAGATGAAGTTTGAGCATTATCAAATCTATTAAGCCCTCTGCTTTATAGGTCTCATGTTTGAGTTTTATGATTTGACCTGTTATTTTCTGGCACAGTGCCAAGAAGCCAGGTGCAGAAATGTCTAGGAATCCACCACACATTGGGACAGATCCCACATTCTCAGACAGTTAGACAAAATATAATATTATAATTTAAATATTATGAAATATGTCTATATGTCAGTCAAATGGTTATTCCTTTTTTTTTATTTTCCCTTTGATTTTAATATAATGACCTTAGTGATGAAAGAACACTACTAGATTCTCAGATTTCTCCATTACTGAATCAGTGAATTGTTTTTCATGATGCCTTCACAATTTAGCGGTAACGGAGTTTTTGCCTGAGTAAGGACTGCAGAATTCAGTCTGAATAAAAAACAGATGCAAGAAATAATGAATGAAAGATTTTGAAAAGAAACCTAAGAGACACAGCAAATCAATTGTATCTGAATTTCAATTTGTCTTGGATTTGTGCCCTTAATTCCCTTAAATTGCTTCTGAAAACCTTAGCCTTAGACATTTCCATGATCAAACCCATAGTAAAAGTTTCTGGTTTGTAACTTTGACTACAATATCATTTAGATAATAAAGAAACAAACTTGAAGAAAGTATATTTGCAGGAATACTTCATGTGAGTTTAGTACATATAGGAGGGATTTCAGATTTTCTTAGCTGCAGAAGTTAAGTAGGTATTTTCACTAGCAGTATGGGATTAATCCAAGCCCCAATGAAATGAGCAGAAAAGATGGCTTTTGTATGTGTTATAATCGTCAAACTATATTAAAGTGAGAAAATTCATTACATATCATACAAACAAAAAACACTACAATGAAATAAATAAAAAAAAAATTAAATATTTCTGTCTTAACTTTCTATTTCTTGCCTATCATTTACCTGTGGAACTTCCCAGAAGATTGACACTGTCCCACATGTCCATGTCTGTAAATTGGAGAGACATAAATTTGATGGATGGACCAGTGGGTGGATAAAGAACTGGCTGGATGGCAGAATGCAAAGAATTGTGGTCAATGGCTCAATATCCAGCCGGAGACCAGTAACGACTGGTGTCCCTCAGGGATCAGTGTTGGAACAATCTTGTTCAATGTCTTTGTTGGTGACATGGACAGTGGGATTGAGTGCGCCCTCAGCAAGTTTGCTGATGGCACCAAGCTGTGTGGTTCGGTTGATACGCTGGAGGGAAGGGATCCATCCCGAGGGACCTTGACACGCTTGTAAGGTGGGCTGATGCCAACCTCATGAAGTTCAACCAAGCCAAGTGCAAGGTCCTACACCTGGGTTGGAGCAATCCCAGGCACAGCTACAGGTTGGGCAGAGAAGAGATTCAGAGCAGCCCTGCAGGGAAGGACTTGGGGGTGCTGGTTGATGAGAAACTTAATATGAGCTGGCAACCTTATGCACTTGCAGCCCAGAAAGCCAACTGTATCCTGGGCTGCATCAAGAGGAGCGTGACCAGCAGGTCGAAGGAGGTGATCCTGCCCCTCTACTCTGCTCTCATGAGGCCTCACTTGGAATATTGTGTACAGTTCTGGTGTCCTCAACGTAAAAAGGACATGGAACTGTTGGAACAAGTCTGGAGGAGGGCCACAAGAATAATAAGGGGACTGGAGCACCTTCCGTATGAAGACAGGTTGAGAAAGTTGGGGCTGTTCAGCCTGGAGAAGAGAAGGTTGTGTGGAGACCTCGCAGCAGCCTTCCAGTATCTGAAGGGGGCCTACAAGGGTGCTAGGGAGGGACTATTCATTAGGGACTGTAGTGATAGAACAAGGGGTAATGGGTTAAAACTTAAACAGGGGAAGTTCATGTTGGATATAACGAAAATGTTCTTTACTGTGAGGGTGGTGAGGCACTGGAACGGGTCGCCCAAACAAGTGGCCCATGCTATGTGCCTGGAGGTGTTCAACGCCAGTTTGGGTGGAGTCTTGGGTGATATTAGTCTTTAGTGTCTTAAGTGTCTTCAGTATGTGGTGTCCCTGCCCATTGCAGGGGGTTGGAACTAGATGATAAGGTTCTTTCCAACCCTAACTATTCTATGATTCGTATAAAAGTAAATGGTTCATTTAATCCCTGATGCCAGATCTATAAAATGCCAACTAAGGGGACATTTGAAAAACCTCATTCATATATATCTTCTACTTTAGAAAAGAAAAAGAAAACAAACCAAAACCAAAAAAAACTCTAAAGAAATATTCCGGAAATCTATAAATTGCTTTTCAAAATTATTTAAAACAAATATGACCACTATTATTAGTTCATTCTAAATTAACAGAATTTGCTTTGATTTGGTATATCACAAAATGCATTAAATACCAGTAGACAAATCATAGCAAGATTTGTGAACAAAGTTCACAACAGGCTGCTACTGATTCTGGTAGGACAGAATTATCATGCTAATCACAGCTGAGAACTTCCTTACCTTAAAAATACAATCACAAATTTTGTTGCATCAATCAGCATGACAAGTCTATTACTCTCTGATGAATAACTGATTATGCCAGTCATTGTGTTCACCACACTAGGCTGAACATTCATTGGTTGATGGTCCTGAATCATGACAGAATCTGCTTTAAGCTATATTTCAAAGAAGGCTATACTTCCCAAAAGAAGTGAAAGGACAGAAAAAAGAAATAGGAAAAATACAAAATGCAAAATTTTGAAGAAACCATTTTAGCACCTCTCCTCATTTACTCCTCTGTCACATGAAAGAGGAAGTGACCATCAAGTTATTTTGCCTTTTCCTAGGTTAAACTTGCAGATTTCTCATGAAATAAAATTATTTGAGAAGCTTTGTTTAAAAGTGTATGAACAAACATCTGGTCTACAACAAAGCTGAGTTAAATATAAAATTAAAAGTCCAGTGAGAAACCATTGATGAACTGTACTAAAATGAAAATTTGGCTCAATTAATGAAGTCTATCATGTGGTAAATAACTTCTTGCAAAAATAAAATTGCAAAATCCTTTGTGAGTATTAGCTTGAAAATTTCATACTTGGTTGCTCCCTATTTCTGGATATCTAAGCAAAGTGCTGTTACCTGACTGCAATAATACTGCTCATATAGTTAGGTGTAAATGATATGCATATCTTAATTTTCAAATTAATCTACTTTCTGGATACCCATACAAAAATGTAAAAATATAATCTTGCAATAAGAATAACAAAATGAAATAATAGTAATACACTTGAACTAACCAATAAAATGCAAGTAAAAAAAAAAAAAATTAGAAATTTTCCGGTACAGATTAGTACCCACAGAAAGTTTCAGATTGCAAATATTTTTCTTCATTGACACAAATCCAGAAACCTCAGTTCTTTTATATGAATTGGTGCAAAATAAAAATTTGCTTATGCACTCTAAGATTTCTCAGTAATTAGCTTGGTCATGAGAATAAGGAAAAAGTTCTACTGCAACTTCTGGTAGGTTGGGAACTTCAGATTAGTTCTTCACTACTATAAATGAGAACTCTGACTAGCTGGGCTCCCAGGCATTCTGAGACATCACGAGCAAGCCCATATTGCTTAACTCTTGCAGTATCTTTCAATGTAGGTGGCTCTTGGCAGCTTGTACTCCTAGTGTCTGAGCAACATTTTCCTTCTGGGTTCTATGGAAAAAACTATTCCCTGCAGTACTCCAATAATATCCCAGAAGGCTCTAAAAACTTCACAAACTTTCCATGATCTCAACTGCTCCACAAAATATCCAACATATTTATTGATTTTAAGAAAATATGAGTCCTCTATTCTGCAGCACAATATTTACATCATTTTTAATTTAATCTAAAAAACTTCATATGCATAAAATAATATTCACATTGTAGGGTAACACAGTCTAGAGCTAAGTGTTACTAGTGTGGATGTGGCCAACCTGTCACATTTGGTTTTCAAGAAGAATATGATGATAAAATTAAGTTTAATTAATAGGTAAATCTTAATCATAACAGCAGACAATCTATCAAACAGGAGAAGAATAGTGCTTAGGAGAGGGAGAGTTATTGTAAGTTGCTTTCAGTAAACTTTGTGTACAAATGCAACTAGTCAAAATAAAATTTTCTATGGCGTTCCAATTTAACCCAAGTCTTAAAGGCTGAAGTAGACTCACTTATTCACTATTCCTGAAAAATAAGACAAAGTATGAGTTATATATCATATAAAGACAATTCTCAGTCAGTGGTCTCTTTTACTTTGCTGATCTCAAGGAAATCACATAAATATTAGTTTCTCAAAGTTGGAAACAATCCTTTCTACTGGGTCTTTTAGTTTGAGAGGGCCCGCAGCACCTCATACAATTTTGGAAAGGTTGGAAGCAGATATCCTTGCAAACACAAACCCAAATGATATGATGCTAGCTCATGAATCCCCTCTACGTTTATATCTGAGATGGAAAGAATGAAAACAATTTAATTTTTATAGTATCGTTTTTCTTTGATTTTTAAAGCTCTTTGCAGAAGACCCTATTCAACTCCTATAGGTTGTAGGACTTCAGTCAGTAACAGGTCTTCAGTAATATTTACAAGTTAAGTTTAATGTTTTTGTGAGAGTACATTTGAAAACAAACAAACTAAAGGTAAAGTAGACCTATAGCTGTCAGGTTTTAAACTCTAGGAATGAACTATCTGAAAGCTATTATTCCTTTCCATGCTTTTGGCTGTTTCTAGTTATTACTGGCTTGTAAAATTCTGATAGCTGACACTGACAGACTGCCATTGCTCATCATGCTTTCTGTTCTTACTGCTGTTTGCAAGACAATTTAGAAAAAAAGAGTTTGAGGACAAAAAGAGCTAGCTCCCTGGAACTAAAACTTACATATGTTTCTTCTTAGAGATGCAGATATTGAAAGCAGTATGAAGGCAAAGAAACACTTTTCAATATCCTTGTTATTTAAGTACATAGTAAGGTTTATGTTGGAGTATCAAATCTGTTTGTTCATTGGGTCTATACATCACTTATGTACAGTATGTGTAAGTCACACAAGTGATGTGTGGAAATATACCTGAAAGGCAGAGCTGTGAAATGGAGATCTTGCTGTGGTCAGGTTTTGCGAGAGCCCTGCTAACTCTAATTTCTCTGTGAAGCAATTCTAACCATGTTCTAGCCCACAGCTAAATAAAGGACAAGCTAAGAATTAAGAAAAAGGACATAAGACAGGACCTTCATTTCAGAGTCTGAATTCTAATTTCAAAAATGTCAAAGTAAATGGAAAGTGATTTTTATTTGAATAGAACCATGGCCTTGGCTAAAGATTTTGTGAAGCAAAGGTAGGAACTGAATGCCGAATAACCAGGTAAGGAGGGCAATATGGAAAAAAAAAAAAAAAAAAAGAGCCAACAATTCATATTAGTAGACGTTATTATAATTTGCTGCATACTCTTTTCAGTGTTAGGTTATGCTTTTGTCACGAGCGCTTAATGAGATTTCTAGGACACAATCTGTAGCTGTGTCAGATCAGAATAAATGACCAAAGTGATCTCTTTTGACACTAAGATCTATGTTTGATAAACCTATGGTGTTGCTATTAGATACTCTCAAAGATGGTTTGAAATGTACTCCAGAGTATTTTATGATCAAGAAAAATCAGACAACAAAGTTAATTCAGAATGGTTGACCACCAACAGAGAGCCTTAAGGGGACAGATGTATTAAGTGCCTAGCTACTTTGTCCTCTGTCACAGGCCCCAATGTTACTTATTCACAGCAAGACACATCATGAACTTATTCGCTGAGATGTAAAATGCCAGAATTTAAAAATTAACAGGGGACTTCAAGTTAGATAATGCACAGCCTAGATCATGGTTTGAAAACTCAGGCCACAGTAAGAATCTTCAGCTGAGACTCAGAAGATGTGATCTAATGTAATAGCTGAAGAGAAATTAGAAGAAATAGAAGCCATACTGATTGTTAGGGTATTCTTCATGGGATGATGAAACAGAAACAGAAAGTTTTAATTTTCAGAACTTCCGTTATTTCACAGAGGATATTTTTAAAACAAACATATGACTATCATCATTTGAACTAACTTTAATGTCTATCCTCCTGTTCAAGAAAAGGAACGTGAAGAACTGAAAATGGTTGTGGTAAGAAATTTATAGAGAAATCCTGCAAATGCCTCACTACTGGATGATTGAATCCAAGACACTATATATCAGTAGATATATAGTCTCCAGGTCATTCATCTGAGTGGGAAGGCCTCATGTACGCCAGTGTTTAATAGTAAAGGTAAATAAACTGTATAGAAAAATCAAATAAATTTTCTATTGAGTGATTTACAGTTGTATGAGAAGCTGACAAATAATGTCAAATTCTTATGGAAGTAAAGGGTCATAGATCAATTGGATCAATCACAAACACATTCTCAGAGGATTTCTAAGTAGCAATAAGATTTGTGATAAGCTCATTCACATTGAAAAGTTCTGTTTACAGAGTGAAATTTAGTGTCATATCTCAATTGAGACAAGTTCTTGTGACTGAAATCAGTGCTAAGTAGAGCTCTGGAAATTCTTTGATTAAATTTTTGATTTCTAAAGAAAGGTCAGGTATACAAACATGGTTTGAAAATTGTTTAAAAAACACCAAGGAACAATCAATAAAAAAAAAAATTAAAATCATATTGCAATTTGGATTTTTAAACTATTTCTTTTTTAAGTAAAATCAAATATTTCTGTTTTAATAACATTTTTTTCTTTTTTTATTTTTTCTTTTTTGTCATTTTGTAGTATTTTTTTGAAGCAACAAAAAGAAATACTCATCAATTTTTCTTAATTTTTTTTATGTTTAATATTTTTGAACTTCATTAAAAAAAATAGTTATAGAAGCCTCTCACTTACTTGTCTTAAGTTCCTATAACAAATACTTACCTTTTTTAGATATTATTATAGTTTGGTTTTTTTTTTCCAGAAGAGTTGAATTCACAGCAAGTTAATAATGATCAAATTATAAGTTTTGTGCTAGATGAAGGATTCGATATCTCTGGGGTAAGAGTTGCCTAATATCCATGTTTATACAATGATCAGGAGTATTGGATAAGTTCAGGTATTACAATAAAAATATTAATTTCTTGGCATAAACTTCTCTTACCAGATTACTGATCTTCAGCTCAATATTTTAAAGTCTATAGCTAGAATGAGCACTGTGTTTCAGCAATTGTTTTCAAAACAATTCTGTCACTGATTTTGTCTTTGTAAACAATACAAGGGTGACTTAATTAGTTGTTTTAGAGACAGTTAGACCCTCCCAAGTCAGTTTGTCTTCATTGACAGAATTATGCTGGCAGCTATATTAAGTCACTGGAAAATAAAAACAACACTGCTGCAATTTATTTTTTTAATTCAGTTTTTTAATTAATTGGAAAATGAAAGGAGAATAATGCAGCATGAGATGAAAACCCTTTCATGAATAAGTGTTGTGGATGTAGGTACTGCTGACACTTTGGCTATTTTCCACTGCGAGCTGACTGAAAATTTCTTCTATCAGTACTTTAATGGAAATTCAAGGGTGTGCTAGAAATTCGTAGTTAAGATCACTGGGCAATAAGATTTCCACTGAAAATAAAAATAAAGATAGTTGATATTCTTCAGCAGTCAGATGTAACTAATCCACATTGAGAAAACTAATAGCTCTGCAATATTTCGAAGTCTGAGCAAGTGTCCCAGTTTAAGTATCTGACATATAGATCCTGTGGGGAGCTACCAATTGCACAAGAAAGCCTGATTCCAAGCCTGATTTCTTCCGCTTTGTGCTGCTTGTACCCCAGTGTACAGGCAGCTGGATTGTGGATAAGATTTAAAGCATTAGTTCTACATTAAAAGAATAATGCATTGAGAACAATATAGATACAGACTGATTTATCACTGAAGAACAAATCTTTCTGTTTGTATTGACCACTGGAAGTACAAAATAAATACAAAATAAACTGAAAAAAAAAAAAAAAAAAACCCAACCAAAAAACCAACCCACAAACCCAGTCCCTGGTGGCTTCCAGTATTGTTTTTAAACTCCTTAGAAATCGCATTTCTTCAGAACAAACACAAACAAGTTTTCATATTGTGTGATATGAAAGACAAAACTGTGAGTAGTCTGATTAAATTAATGTTTAAAACCTGTTGAGCTTTGCTTTACGAATGTGGATCTGCTTGAGAAACACAAGGTACTAAGTACACACCTGCAAAAATGAATCAGTGTGCTGTGTATATTTGCAGATAGCTATTTGACACGTTGCCTCATTGAGATATAAATTAGACAGATAATCCAATTAGATATTCTTTTTTTCACACATAGTAATAATAGCTGCTCTTTTTTCATTGCACCTGGCTGTGAGTTGTTTCAGTAACCATGAGGACTAGAACCTTAATTTTTGCACAGAAATGTAGATTAAGGCCTAAAATGTTGACTTCAAGACCTATATTAAAAAAAAAAAAATTAAAAAAATAAAGAAAAAGAACAGAAACAAAAAAACAAACCTACATAAGACCTGTGAAAGAAACAAAGCACAAAGTGCAACCTCCTTACTCTATTAGAATGTATGAGAGACTTCATAACTGGAAATCTTCCAAGAACAGAGGGAAGATGCAGACAGGTAGTGTAGCATGATCAAGATTGCCATTGTTTGCTCTTGGTAAACTATTGCTAAAATAATTGTTTTTAACATTGGTTGCTATTTAATATGTGAGAGCTTTAACTCAGTACCTGTGAAGAAACTGTTCCAACTACACCATAGTGTATAATGCAAGATGGTATGCAGAAACACAAGCTCTCTAAGCTAATTAGACCTTCAGAAGCAAGCTGGGATGATTTAGACAACTGGTGTTGCCACGCAGAGTTGAGTGGTTCTCAAGGTTTGTCCATGGTGGAACACATAAAGCAAGGATGTTTAATGGGGCAGCTGAACAACATTAATCTCAATGTCTTTGTGGGTGTGCCTGCATAAATCCTTTAGTCTGAATTAAAACTGTTCTGAAGTGAATCTAACAGTTATTTCCAGTTTCCTGTTCTTTGGTGAAGATTTTTTTTTTTTTAATGTAAGTAATTATAGCCTTTTTTTTACTCATTTATGCATTTTCTATGTTGCCCTGTATTTTCTTTTGTATCTCTGCTGCATTTTACCACACCATAGCACAGGAACGTTTCACAGTCATTAATAAATATTAAACTTACTTAGATTTCTATTCCACCATTGCCAGTAGTCCAATTTAAGAAAACTTTTTTTTGAGTTCACTGCAGCTAGTTTGTCCTTCTGATGTTGTGAACCATTGGACAGTTTTTGCTGATCTTTTGGTGGGTCATCCCTTTCATTGTGGGCCAACACTGAGGCATACTCTAAGGATTCCTGACTTGAAATATTTTCATTTGGTGATTTATTTCCTAGTTAAAACCTGAAATTATAATGCATTAAAAATAATAGTGAAATATTTGAAAAATAATTTGTAATGTAGTTCAGCATTTTCAGAACATATTACATTTTGCTTTCTCAGCAAAGCGAAAACCTCGGTTCAGATGTTCAGAAGGAGGAATAAAACCTTTCTTCTCTTACTAATGAGTCCAGCAATGACTGCAATCATCCAAATTTCATTCCTTGCACATCTGAGCTCATCTCCTTGTTTTCCCTGGGGTATTACACTAGCCACCTTATTATGAGGTGACCTAAAATGGATTGCTCTCAGTCTCTTGTTGTTACCTCTTTGCAACAAGACAGAAAAAAAATTTTAGGCTGAACAGCATTCGTTGTTGAACCCTGAACTGGGAGGTTTTTCATTTACTTGGGGAAAAAAAATAAAAAAAAAAAAGTAGAAAACCAACAGGATTTGGTAAGGGAAATTTTATTTTTATCTGTCTTGTGTGTTGCTATTGCAGTTCTGTTATTCATCTGCAAAGCTATAACAAAGAAAAAAGTAATTTATTTTTATAATTTATTCCTAGTCTCTATTTTGGGCTTTCTTCTCTGAGCATTACTGCCCTTTGCTTGGGTCTTATCATTGCACAGCACCCTACTGGGGGAGTATTACACAAACAGTCTCTGACATTTGCACCATTGTTCTGTGGCACATCAGCATTTATAATATCCATCACAGAATATTATGTAGCCCATGGTGTACTGTGAGCCTGGAGATTATTTTGTGCTGGCAGTTGTTCTTTATCCCTTAACTCCACGATATGCAGGAGATACCAACAAACTATTGCTCTTCTAAAACTATGTCAGTGTTAAAGCACTTACAATAAACTGAACAGCAAAATGCTATACTAGCTCCAAGTATGCACACCAGGGTTCCCTGAGCAATCAAACTTGCTGAAATTAAAGGTCAAGAGATCAGGACTGTAACTTTAAGCAACCCTGGGGAAGGTAACAATCTTCCACCTTTGTGGTATTATGCAAGCTGCCCATGATCACAGAATGTGAAAAACAGCTATCAGATCACAGGATCTTTTCAGAGCTAGAAGCACCTGCAGTTAGGAACAAAAGAATTCACAAAGCCCTCTTTTCGTAAGGAAAGCTAGCTGATAGTTCAGTGTGCTACTCTTTGGTAAATGTGTGCACAGTAATCTCCAGCAGAAGGCAATATTATGGATACTAATTTTTTTTATTTATTTATTTTCCTGCCTTCAGGTTGTTAGAGGAGGAAATAAGAAATCAATTGATTGAAAAAACCCAAAATCCAGGACATTGAAATAATTTTGCATTTTACAATCAGTATTTATTAAGGAACAGGTGGTATACTGACTAAAAGTAATGTCAGAGTTAAGTAAAAGGCAAAAAGGTTTTATTATCTAGCATTTTAGAATTGGGGATGAAAAAATGAAAATATGCCCAAAATGTGCGTTTCCTTATTCTGTCATAGAATCATAGAACAGTTAGGGTTGGAAGGGACCTTAAGATCATCTAGTTCCAACACCCCTGCCAGTGCCAGGGGTGCCTTATACTAAACCATGTCACCCAAGGTTCTGTCCAACCTGGCCTTGAACACCGCCAGGGATGGAGCATTTACCACTTCTTTGGGCAGCCTGAGTGCCTCACTCACTGGGTGCCTCACCACTCTCACAGTAAAGAACTTCTTCCTTACATCTAACCTGAACTTCCTCTATTTAAGTTTAAACCCACTACCTCTTGTGCTGTCGTTACAGTCCCTAATGAAGAGTCCCTCCCCAGCATCCTTGTAGGCCCCCTTCTTTTTGGGGTTAGTGAGAGCTGGGTATGCACAGCCTGCCTAACTGTACTGAGAGTAACCAACACCAGTTGCTGAGACCCTTAGGCTAATCTGTGCTGCATATAATGCAGTTGATCCTAAAAGCAACACATACTCTTGCTCAGTGTAATATCGTTGTCTGCATTAGCAATTTGGTTTCAATCAGAACTGTAGGTTTCACTCTGCTCTCCTGATAATCCTACTTACTGCTTGTTATTGCATATATAAATTAGCATGAGCTCAGAGATCAAGACCTGGCTTGCTTTCTGATGAAAATAAACCGGAAGATGTGCTCCACTAGTGAGCCTAAATGCTCTCTGTGTGATAATAGACATCAGTCCCTGGAAACAGACTGGAGTAAAATGAAGTTAAATTCACCCAAGTGTGTATAGTATGCATACCAAATCTCCAGCATTAACTGCTTTGTTACTTGCTCCTTTTGCACTGTTAATGTGGACACAATGTTTGCTTTCACTATTCCTCTATGCAGTCTGCAGTGTCCAGTGTTTCTCCTTACAAACTGAGGTCAGATGAAGCTCACACTACCCATGCATCTCATCAGCTTTGTTGCGATGAAATCAGGGATCATTTATTTATTCACCTGACACCGGGCACATCATTGCATTCAGTGTAAACGGACAAGAGAGCAGTGCACCAGGCAAAACAAATCACAAACAGCACACATTCAAGCACATACTCAGAAAGCTTCACAGACCCAAGATTTCTCCCCTCATGTTCTCGAAAGATCACTGAAACACTGTTTGCAGTATAGACTTATCTATACTGTTTGAAATTATGTATGACAATGTGTTATGTCTGTGTTTGAAATACAATACAGAGAACCTCTAGTTTGGGCCAAATGATTTAACTTATAATATGTACGCTCTTAAATATATATGGTACCTAAAGCCTTCACACTGTAATCATCCAATTATTTTGGTTTTCAAGGAGTATTGTGATCAAACTGAACATCTAAACCCACCAGAATAAAATTATGCTAGAGATTCAGACGTGGAGGAGGTGACTTAATCACAGATTACATAGAAGTAATGGATAGAAGTAGTGGAGCACACACTGTAGGATCTAGTGTATTGAGAAGGTTCCTAGCATGCAGTAACTGAAGAATTATGTAATATGCTATTAAGGTCAAAGGTGTGAACTGCAGGTTGATTTCATATGGCAGGCTTTTCCAGCACTGAAACAATGCAAGCCTTGTTTACATGTCCTACAAACATATATAAAGGCAGTGTTTGTTAAGTGACACCTGAGCAGTTCTTGCATCAAGTGAAACTTAGTACAAAGGTGTTCAGTGTCAAATTATTCCTATGTGTCAACTAGCCCAGGCAATATGGTTTTCATCCTTTCAGCTATCCATCCCACTGTCTGCCCATCCAAGACCACAGCCCACATCAGTGTGTAGACATCAAAAAATGCTGGCAAATAGAACTCACAAATGGAAGAAATAGAAGTTGCTACTGCTTTCAGTGACTGGTCTGAAAAATACCCAGATATTTTTCTGCTCTTTTTTCATTTACCATCTGCAGGACTGCTATATGCAACTTAACTTTTCTCTTTACAGCCCTACTGTCCAAGAAAAGGCAAGGATATTATTTCACACCATATGGGAGTCACTACTAATCATAGAATCATCAAATAGTTAGAGTTGGAAAGGACCTTAAGGTCATTTAGTTCCAACCCCCCTGTCATGGCCAGGGACACCTCACACTAAACCATGCAACCCAAGGCTCTGTCCAACCTAGCCTTGAACACTGCCAGGGATGGAGCATTCACAACTTCCTTGGGCAACCCATTCCAATACAGTAAAGAACTTCTTCCTTATGTTCTTTTAATTTTTTAAAGTTCATTTTACAAACCTTTCTGTATTTTTAAGACTTTTCCAGGATGTTATTTGGGGCATTAAACTTCATGTGAGCTTTTGCTGTTGGAATGGATGCTGCTCCTAGGAAAACTGTGAAGGGAAGAAACTAAATAAAATGTCAGTTCCATTTGAGAAGAAATCAGGTTCAATATTTTCACCTGGGAATAGACATCGGTCCTCTCCTTAGCATTATTTTCCACTCCTGGTCTGTTATAGCAGTCTTTTAATATTCCCTGGTAATATTTTCTGTAGAAGTGGAGAAAAGAACATGGTAAATAGTGAAAACAGGGATGATAATAAGATCAAAATCCAGTACAGGAACACAAAAATAAAATGTAAGCCAATGAAGTCAAAAAGCCAAATTAGTGCCACACCTGGTAAACCTACACGCCATCACTGTCATACAGAAAACTTAACACTAAACAGAACTGAGAGGTTGAACTACAACTGGCTTTTCCTTTCCCAAAAATTATTGGTTTAGCCACCTAATTTTCAAATTAAATGCCTTTTTTATGAATTTGAATAGATTTTTCAAATATACCACATAGAAGGTGATGTTAATTCATATGGGAAAAGGAACAGTGTACCTGCATTTGCATTTTATTTGGAGTGAGAGATGCATCATTGAAGGAAACCTCCTGATTGTCATTACTTGCCATGTTTTAGTTGTCATCACCGTGCAGCCTTATAGTACAAGAATTGAATTTCATTTCAATCAAACTAAACTAGAAGATGTAATTGTAATACACCTAATATTAATGAGTGTTCAGTTTTCAGGACTATTTCTAGTCCAAAGTAAAACCTTCTGGAATGTGTCTGCTGTGGACGAGACATTAAGCTTATGCTCCTATGGTGCCTTACTAATTTCTTAATGTACACATCAACATCAAAGCTTTCATAGCACATGTGAGAAAAATGCCCTAATTGATTGGCAGTTTTAACTATGTCGCAGAAACAGCTGAGTCAATATCTTGAGGTCTTTTTCTTATCTTCAAGGAAAATAACATCTACCAGAAGGTACCAAAAATGGAAAAGTTGTAGAAATACATATTTTGCTAGGAAATGGCCATTTAAATGTAGAGACTTTTATTTTCCCATCTCAGTTTCAGCTGTTGCCATTCATTGAAGGTTCCTTCCAACACAAATTATTCTGTGATTCTGTCACAATCTACTATATAATGAATGGCGTGTAGCATTTGCAAAGTATTTGTTCATTCTGGAAAAAAGAGGACATTCATAAAATATCTACAAAGGTAAGATAGTTTTGAAGGCATACGAATGAATGCAGAGAATGTAAGTTATTTGCTGGCATGTGGAAAGATTTTATTGTGGAAAAAAACCAATCTGAGCAAGACTTGTGATATATACATTCATATAATAAATACATCCAAGCTTGAGAAAATGAAAACAATTATAAAACTTCATATATCCCTCCAGAACCCACTTTTTGTGCTATCAGTCTAAGAACTTTTGAAAAAGTTGCCTAAATGTCACATAAAGAAGCTGTAACCAAGTTATCTTTTGCAAGCTATGCACATATGACAGCCAATTCATAACAAATGTCAATGTTTCTAACTCACAAATTCTCTAATTCATTCTTGGTTTTATTACCCTCCTCTCCATAAAATAAGTGTAGTACACAGACTCATACATGTATTTATACTAGCCAGTCATGCAACCTGTAAAGTAATGCAAGTATCAGCTTGAAAGCTCTTCTTGGAATAGTGCAGGATAAATTTGAAACCCCAAAGAAAAGATAGTTCTGATTACGCTAATAGCAAAACTAACATGCAGACTGTCACTATGACTTCAGAATCTGGAATATTTGAACAGAAAGTAGTTATGCTGACTGCAGTGCTTGATCTGTATCTTAGGGTCATAATTAACATCATACTTTATTATCACCCCACACAGTTTAAGGCCAAGGAAATGGTCTCATAAAACATTCAATGCCTGTGTCAATCTAATTAGGTTTCAGACCAGAGAGATAATAAAGCCCTTTTTCAAAATGTAAAAAGAATAAAATAAAAATAAAATAGACTAGTGAAACTTTTGCATGTAAATGTGCAGAGCAGTAGTCTTTGCCCACTGGAGATTTATATTTTCCTTTGGCACCTCTTGATGATACAGGCAAAAAGACCCTTTTATGTGTCAATAATAATGATCTTGAGTGAGTCACTAAAAATAATTGGAAACTATTCAAAAGGATAACAGCACAACTAAGGACACAGTTTTAGGTGATACTTCCAAGGCGAGAAGAAAATAACAACTCATTACACAGCAAATGCATATGTGTAATTTCTTTGTTTGGATAGTAGTACTTTGTATATATGTCAATGGAAGGTTACAGGAATATAGGTAAAAAACAGTAGAGTTAGATTTATGGATAATAAGCAAGGCCATGAATCAAGAGATCTGGTTTCCATATCTACTTTTCACATACAGTTCTGCCATAAGCTTGGGCAAAACATATTCCAGCTACACTTGTCTCAGCTTTTCTAGCCATAAAATAGAAATAATATTTCTTCACCTCATTGGAATGAGGTCATCGTCATTTTGATACTGTTTTGCACATATTTCAGAAGACAGGCATCTATATAACTTGTATTATTTCGTAAGGGGAACATGATACAATTGCCCTATGAGCATCTGTGAGGATGAGAAAAGTCACTGTATTGTCTACACCTCTGCTGGATCTTTTCTTTTGTTTCATTTCCATTTGAATGAAGCCTCTGTTATTATTTTCTTTTGATGATATTAATTGATGAAAAGTTGAGGATACATTCCACTCAAATAGCGTACCCTATATAAAATAAGTATTCATCTTTAAATAATTTATTTCTTTGGCTATTTTATTTTTTTTTCCCCCAAATCTCATCAGTTGCCAATGTAATTATCTAGACAGAAAGCAGTTTAAACTTGACATGAAAAAAGGGATTCAGATACTCAAACTCTGCATAATTATCCTGTCAATTGCTTTTGCATGATGTATGATTGGCTGTCTCATAGAAACTGTGGATTTAATATGATTTAAATGTTCTTCATCAGAAGTAAAAGATGAAATGGTACATGTCTACGCATCAACGATTTACCAAGAACTTCTACTAGGACAGGCAGACTAATACTAAATTCCACCCCACAGTTATTCATAAATTTCTAGGAACTTCTTCAGTCTGTTGTGCATTTTTCAATTCTCTAATTAAAGGGTTTGACCTCAGATTTTCATTGAGGTCAGTGAATAACACTTCACTGTCTTCATTATCAACTCTCTTCTCGAGATTAGATCAGTATCAGTCAAAGGCATCAGTATTGTGTATGTAAGCAGAGCTCTTTGTTATGATATTTTGAAGCTTAATGCAATTATCCAAAATCATGTTTCAGTTCTACCTCTTTGCATATTACTCTGCTATGGAGTGAAGAGGGTAGCAGAAGGAATCTGTGACAAGATCTGAAAGTTACATGGCTTTTGCAATCCATTTCTGAAGATTTTGAATTTTCTCATGTATGTTTTAGAGAACTTGACTCCAATTTCAATAACATGAGTGATTTAAGTAGCAAGAATAGTTGCATATCAGACAATGTAATGCTTAACACTGCAATACATAAATATCTTCATGGATCTCACAAAATCCTGAGTGCCCTGTTCTCACCTATTCTGAAACTATTTCAAATGAGAGCAGTATTAAGAAGCCATTTTAACAAATTAAATAACTTTAAATTTATTTTAAACAAAGGCTGAAAAAGTGTTCGAATGTTTATGATGTTATGAGTCTCTTAAGGAAGGATAAGCTGTATAGTCTGTGTTATCCTGGTGTATAAAATAGGGATCAGGCACAGCACTGTAAGCTTTGTGTACTTACACAGAAATCTCATCCAGCAACTAAAGAGTCCTCTGTCTGGATAGCACATATTTATCTGGAAAACAGAACACAGCCTAACAGAATTCACCAAGTCTTGCTACACAACACTAAGAAATTTACCTGCTTACTCTTAGTTTGTGTTCATGTAATAAAGGTGAGCTTTGGTAGCCATTGACATCACCAGCCATAACAGTCACACAGTTTGGCTTTACTTGTGTTTTGGTCCCACAGTGGGTGTGCATCTCCTATGCAGCTTGTCATAAAAATTCCACTATCCTCCAGAATACCTAAAGAGGGACTCTTTTTAAAAGTAGCTGAAAGTTCCTCTCATAGCATGCCAATATTGCAAAACAGTATCAACAACAAAACCAGACATCCTAATATCTGTTTGCATTTACTTGACATCTGCCTCCTCATATGTAAAAACAGTGGTAAGCTGTGCGCGTGAATAAATTACAACCATCTATTTCAAAATTTTTTTTTCCTTCCTGTTTTAGGGCAATAAGTCCATGGAGCTGGCTTCTAAACATACCTAATTCGTCAATATTTTTGTCACAGATGGCTTAAGAGCACAATATTATTTTGCAATACGTAACTATGTCAAGCAAAAGACATGAGTATATTATAGTAATCCAAGAATGAAAACATTACTCACAGACTTAACTTTGTGATTTGAGCCAAATTAGTATAAAAATAATTATCATAATGGTCTATTGTATATTGGACCAAGTTTTATGGGAGTTGAAGACTATTACTCCAATAGTAATGATCACTGAATTGTACTTCTTTTTGTATTCTTGCACACACAATTACTCTCGTATCACATCAAATGTCTTTTGAATAGATATTGAAACAGGGTGAAATTCACCTACTTTTCTACAAAGAACAAAGTAAACAGATTCTGTGCTGTGAACAGAAGTGAAGAAGGCCTTTTACCACCAATGTCAGTTGAACAGTAGATGTTGTCACTCAGGAGTGTTATGGGTGAAATTCATTCATAGCATAGAGAATAGATTTATGTCTTTTCCATAATTTTAGCTAGCAATACATACAATCTAGGAACCCTATTAGTACCACACTTCAGGCCCTGTTTTCACTTCTGTGTATGTGTGTAATTAGAAAGAAATTAAAGGACTGTGAAAGAAAGAAAATCTAAATAACTGCCACTTGTTATATAACAGTCCTCACTCTGTTATTGGGGGTCGATGGGATAAATATAATCTCATCAAAATCATATAGTTTGCATATTTTATTTTGGGCAAATGTAGAGGTTTTCTTCTGATCTAAGACTGGGCTCAAGCCAGCCAAGTAAACATTGTGTGAAGAGTGTACAAGCCTCTCCTCTTTTTTCAAGCAAATATTGATACATGAGAGAAATATGTGAAAGTCTGTGAGTTAATAAGTCAGACTTCTAGAATTTTATTTTTATTTATAGCTGTCAAACATGCTTTATGTTTTGTCATTGTTTTCAAAAAATTTGAGAATCTGAAAGCTCAGTTTAATGGGAAAATTCTGCAGAATCGTTTGTGCTGAGAGAGCTAGAGAACATATGAGGTGGCAGAGATTGTAGTCAAGACTGAATATGCTTCATTATTCAGAGACATGTTAATTTCCACAAAAGTCAAAAATGGTTTCCAATATGCAGGTATTCAATAAGACCTTTTTCTTATTAAATAACTCGGGTGGGAGTTTGGGTAGGAATATTTCTGAAAATACATTTTATCATATTTTTATACTTGTGAGTAGCAACTTAGAGATGATGCAGACCAAAATGCTTGCATTAATACACTTATGCTAGATATCTCAAAAAAAATGTACCTTCTTGATTGCTACTTTACTTAAGGCATTTCCCGGCTTTATGGTATAAAATCACAGCTATGTAAATGGCAGAAGAAAAATGAAGTGCGCATAAATTACCTCTTTCTTTCATTTCACACTAACTTTTAATTTCTTTATGAAGGTTTGTTTGTCTCTTTGGTTTTCCCCCTTAGATTTGGCATACTACAGATCTTTGTGATCTTTGCTTAGCTAAAGGTGGCAAAGGAACTGAAGCAAAAATGGTGAGGACAGAATTGCTTGTGGGGCATTTGACACAGCTGCTGCAAATATTATACACTTGAATTATGCTGTGCCCTTTTACATAAAAGAGAATTGCATTTGCCACCATTTGGAGCTGTTCTGCTTTGTTATTCATAAACAAATTATTTTAGTCTTTTTAGCTTTATTCACTTGAGATTTTTTGGTTTTGTTTCTTGTCAACAGTTCCCTTAAGGACTTTGATTTTTCAGCTAAAACACAGTCTCTAAGATTTACAGGGCTTTATCTGACTGTAAAAAGAAATGTGGTTTTGAAGTGTAGTGTGAAACATGAATACTAAATTGCCTTTGTATCCTCATGTTCTGATTGCAAGAGACTGACCTTAAGATGTCAGATTTCAATCTGTGGGCCAATATATGAACTCAATTTGTTTGATTTTTTTAAATTTTATTTTTAGGTAAAATTATGCTGTCGTTACTCAGAATGGGTCATATTCCAGTTTAGTAATGTCATTTAATGTAAAACTGTATGATTCCATATAGTATCATTTATCTGTGGGTGATAATCAGTTGGAAATTACCTCAGTGACTCATTGTGACTAAAAAGCTGGTGTTACCCTCAGATGGGCACCCTTAGGGTAGACAAAATAGAATATGTAGGAATAAGGATTTTATACTATCCTAGTTTGGGCAGTGAAGGAATAATTACATGAATATTGTGTCCTTTCTGAGATTCCAGATTGAAAGTAGATATTGAAAAACCACAGGGAAACAGAAATTTGATAACATAGAGCTCTTCAGTATAGTAAACAAGACTGTAACTGGAAGTGAATTTAAATAAAATTGATATTAAAAGTATACCAAGACTTACTACCTAATAGAATAATATATGATCTAATTTCGTTGGATTCTTTCTGACCAAAAATTCTTAAATCAAAGTTGTTTTGGTTTGCTGTTTTTTTCTACTGACAAAGAACAATTTTAATACGAATTATTTCATCCAAATTCTAACTAAATGTCTGTCCGGTCCAGCTAGATGATTTTAACTGTTCCTTCTGATCCTATAATGTATGAACTATAAATTAGCATTTTTTCAAAAATCAGATATGCTTTCTTGAATAGCAATTTGGACTCCTCTCAGCTAACACTCTTTGTGCAGAGCATCATTTTCACATGCATAAGGATGCCTAGAATTCTGTCAAAAGTCTGATAAATTTTCTGTACTTCAAAGCTGAAGCTGATCTGCACTTTCCCAACAACTTTAACACACTTTCAATACATGTGCAAAGCTCCTCTACTGTGTGAATGCACTGCTTCTAAGACTTCTAGGACATGCCAATCTTGTACTTGTCTCCACCAGCTCAAATCTCTCGCCACTAAGAATCCCAGAACACAGAGAATTTGTAAATCCAGCCTTTAATGTTAAAACCAATGACCCACTATGCAAAGAGATGTAATTTTCAGGTATAATTAAGAACCTAGTTTGTTTACTTCTACTCTGTAATCACTGGAGGCATGAACAGCCAGAATTCACCCATCCAGTTTTCCTGAATTCCAGACTACTTTGCTTGAGTAGCTAAAGTTATATTAAATGTATTCAAGTCTTATTCTATAAATAAGTCTGTTGGTTTAAATTAAAGCTTTTCCTCCCTCCATCTCTCCTTTTCCTTCCTCCCTTCCTTCCTTCCTTCCTTCCTTCCTTCCTTCCTTCCTTCCTTCCTTCCTTCCTTCCTTCCTTCCTTCCTTCCTTCCTTCCCTCCCTTCCTTCCCTCCCTTCCTTCCTTCCTTTCCTTCCCTCCTTCCCTTCCTTCCCTTCCTTCCCTTCCTTCCTCTCCTTCCTCTTCTTCCTTTCCTTCCTTTCCTTCCTTCGTGTTTGGGTCACAAAAACTAATTCTGTAATGGCTGACAAATTGAGTTTCCAACCTTGTTTTCATTACCTTTTCTACCTTTTTTCATCTCAATCATATGACAAATCTCAAAGCATGTATACCTGCCCAGAAGAAACATTATTTCACCTCTAACATTTTGGAAACAACCTTTAAATAATGTGTGGACTGTCATGCAATATCTATGTAGAGTTTTAGTTTAAGCATAATGAACAGTGGTAGAACATGAAAGACTGCTAATGTTTTTACAAGCTGTGTGTCATACTTGAATTGATGCTTTCAATCAAATCCCTTGAGGGTACTTAATTCGAGAAATAGCAGCCAAAGCATATGTTTCTGCAATCAAAAGTATTTTTGTAATGGCTAGCCAATCATTCCTACTGTCACTTAGCATAGACATTTCTTTTGAAGAATACGCCATATCTGCACTCTTTAACCATGCCAAAGACACTGTACAAAGTGATGTGTACCAACAATGAAAAAAAAAAAAAGAAGGTAAAACACTCTTTTTTTGAAATCAAACTACTGAAGTAGTCTCTTCATCTGTAGCCAACTTTCAATGTTCCTCTGCACTTCACGTACTTTCTAAGAGTTTGCCCTCCAAATTTTTCCAACAATTATGTTATGACTACTAGAAGACTTAAAGTTTGACTTCAGTACGCTTCATATTAGGCATTTAATTTGATGAAAATTACTCATAAAGGAGAAAAAGAAAATTCATGACAAAGCCATTAGACAGTATATTTCTTTAAAAGTATGTGCCATTAAAAATCCAATATAAGTTTTCATTTTGAAGGAATGGGTACTCTCGTAAGCAGGAAAATACTCTTAAAAGTGAAAAAATACAGACTTAAGAATTGCTCTCAAATCTTAGCAAAATGAATAAGAAGCATAAGACTAAAAAGCACAGATTAAACAAAAGATATCTGTTACAAAGTGCAGCAATCTAGTAGTTCTATTTTTACGAAGATTATCCTGACAAAAAAAAAAGACCTAAGGTAATTTCTCTTGCCAGCCAGCAATCTTGTGAAGAGCTGTGTGCCTACAAGTAATAGTAAATAAAAATGCCCAATGAAATATCTTTGTATTTTGGCTCACAAAAATGTGCTCATAGTGTGCCATGCAGAAACAATGTCCAGAACTATGTGACTTTACACTGTCACTAAAAATTGTCTGTAAAATGTAATTACACACATATGAGAGCTGTCAGACTAGCAAATACTAAATTTACAGGTCGTTGTGATAACATCCAGAGCTGACTTTTCAAATATTGCAAGTCCATTGAAGTTAGCAGATATCCATCTGTTTGTCTGAGGGCCTGGGCCACCCTTTCTTGCATTCTTTTTTTGTTTTTTTGGATAATTTGGCTTATGGGCCAGAAATAAATATGATTTTGATTTACATAGTACTGTGAAGATATTTTTCTAGCTTTTAATATGTATTTCTTTTCTGTTAAGTCCTACTTTTCATTGCTTTTTTTACTTCTAGTCATTTAACTACCAATTTTAAAGAATCAAATGTATACATTGTATGATTTTAAAATCAATTTTCTGAATAAATTAGTATGCATTATTTAGTATATATATGTACACATTGCCACATATATAGTATTAAATTGCTCATAAGCACTACTTAGCATTTATTTACACTGAATTTTATCTGGCATTTCCCTGTCCAGACTACTTGTATGGTTTTCCGCTTACAGCCTTGAAAAAGTAAAGTATCAGGCCTAATCTTGTCTAAGATTTCCCTATAAACAGTAAAGAAATTGATTCATTTTTCTGTGAGCTGAAGTGGATGGACCATCCTTCTAAAGTACATATCTCTTTCCACACACTGTACTAGAACCTTAAATGCCAAGTTTAGTCTGGGTACTAAACTTTTAGACAGATAAAGACTAGATTAATTTCATCCTTAGTATCATAAGGTCTTTCAAATGTTCATTCTAGGTACATTTATTTTATTCTACTCAAAATCATTTCAGTATTGTTTAATCAGAAACCTTTGTGATCTTAGTACCCATTTTCTTTACTAGATTTCTTGCAAATATACTGAAGAACACAAGATGTTTGTAGCATTCTACTGGTAGCTCACTTTTGCACTAAATAATTAAAATTATTCCTATTTCATTTTTCCTATAAGTTAAGTTACTAACAAGACCAACTAGAAGATTTTCCCTTCTATCCTGCCATAGTTTCTTTAAGAATTTTCAGTGAACTTTCCAATTAATACCTTTTATCTCAACTCGAAACAGGCAACATTACTCAGACCATTAGTGCAATTTCGGATTATCTTAAATAATTTTAGCAAATTTATGATGATGTCCTTCTGAAAGAGTATTTCTTCTTCTATATTTCTTGCTTATCCATGCATCTTCTAATTCCATTCTTTAATATAGGTTTTATTTATTCAATGCAGAATATCCTATGTCAAAATATATAGCTTTTTTCACCTTCCATTCCTCCAGCTGTTTTGAAGGCTAGGTTATAAACTGAAACTAGTAATTTAACAATGCCATATTCTCAGATACTGTCTTTTTCTGGCCAACTGTATTTCTCCATTTTCATAAATTTCAATTCAACTAGAAAAAGTTCTTCAGACTAACCTTTCTAATAATGTCTGTTATAGCTTTAATGTCATTGGATGCTCCTTGTACATCTTGACAGTTTTGGACTCTACCATCTCTAGCAGTCATAGGACTTCGAGGGCACTTAGAAAGCATTTTATTATAATGAGGTTTATGTGTTGTTCTTTAGAATTTTTTTTTTTTTTTGTTTGGTTTATTATGGCTTTATATTTGTGAGTTGAGGAGAAACGGGGGAAGTTAGAGACCACTGCCCTCCCAAAATCCTCAAAGTTATGTTACTATATTAAAGAAATTTTAGGGTAAAATGCAGCTGCTACTTCTGGGATGGAATGTGGTCAACATGCACAGAATCTACCTACAATAGTTCCCCAGGCAGCACCTTGACCTTGGCATATGCTGAGAAAAACTTAACGGAGAGTGGAGCTGGATGAAGATACTGTGGTCAGGCTCTGGTTTATTCTCTGCAGATGTGAGAAAATGAAAATGCCATGTACTGATAAACTGCCCAGCCAACAAACAAGGGTTGTAAAATACGAGAATTTCACACCAAAATAACATGCACGACTAGAGCCACTCAAGCTCCATAGGCACGTGCTCAAGCTCCCTAAGTGTTTAGTTTAAGCTCCATAATCATATATTCAAGATTTAGAATCATATATAGTTAAAATTCCATAGGCATTTAGCTGAGTGTTGTGGTTTAAACCCAGGCCGTAAATCAGAACCATGCAGTCTACTTCTCCCCCCACCTTTCTTCCCTCTGCTCCTGGAGGGATGGGGAGGATAACTGAAAGAATGCAACTCCCACGGGTTGAGATAAGAACAGTTTAATAACTAAGGTATAACACAAATCACACTGCTACCACCAATAGTAATAATGATAAAGAAAATAACAAGGGAAGAGAATACAATACCTCACCGACCGGTACCTCGACCCCACCCCAGCAGTGTTCCAGCCCTTCTGGGAACTCTCTGTTCTACATCCTGGGCATGACGTGCTGTGGTATGGAATACCTCTTTGGCTAGTTTGGGTCAGGTGTCCTGTCCCTGCTTCCTCCCGGCTTCTCCTCCTCCCTGGCAAGAGCATGAGACTCACAAAGTCCTTGGTCAGGGTAAACATTCTGACCAGCAACTGAAAACATCGGTTTTATCAGTATTATTCCCAGGCCAAAAGTCAAAACCACAGCGCTGCACCAGCTACTAAGAAGTAGAAAAAATGACTGCTACTGCTAAACCAGGACACTGAGAAATCAACACTTGTAAAGAACCTGAACAGATACAATGGCCTCTTAAAGGGTCAGGACAAACGAGAAACAACAGTGATTTATGATGAGAACTGACAGCTGGGCAGGCCTTGTGCTTGTAGACCAACTGGAAGAAACAACCTTGAGGAAAAACTGGATCAAGAAAAACAGAATTGAGGAAAATAAGACTGAGAAAATATAAGATTAACGAATCTCCAATCAAAAAAGACTATCCTTGAAGTATGTTACATCTGAAAACACCTGAGCAATCATCAAAATATATTTATCAGAAGTGAGAACATGATTAAGTATCCTTTTGTTGAACTTTCCTCATTATAATCCCTTTTTAAAGGGACTAAAAATCACATCCACATTTCAAAAGACCCCTGCACACTTCGGGAGACCCTCTCCTGTGCATGGTTTTAGCAATTTAATTACATAATCCTTATGCAAATTAGTTGCCAGGTTGGTAAAAAGTGGGAGGGTTATGAGGAGTTACAAATTCAAATTAGATCATATAAATATGTGAAACTGGGAAGGAAAATGGCAGAAGACTGCATCATAACTGCTGGGATTGGTCAATGGGCTGAACCTGATCTGGTTTCTTTGAGGTTCCAGAGACACAAATTGACTCAAAATTGGCTTAAAAACTTACTTAAAACCTTTTTCTAACTCGGTAGGTGAATCTGCTACCAGGTACCCTGAATAGGATGGTCAAAACACCCTCTGATGTAGTGTGCTGTCTGGTGCAGCATCTGCAGAGAGCTCTGACACACTAATCAGGTTCAATGGTATTGTCTTTCCTGCAGCTGTAACAAACCCATCAAACTTACAGAGGAAGGGGTGAAATCTTTCCCCTTACAGGGAGGAGGTAAACCTCTTGACTGGGGTAAAAGGCCCCCTTAACATAGCAGTAGTTATTGGTCTTTTCTATTTTATTCAATAGGAGAAGGCTTCCACTTTTTTTTTGCCACTTACACTTTCTTTACTGTTCTGGTTAGCCATACTCAGCAGATACAAGTGTTTTGAGACCCTTCTTTTTTTTCCTTTTTTTAAGCCTAAAGCCTTAATAAACTTTCCTCATACCTCCTGAAAACATTTTATCCCTTTAGCTGCTTTTTAGGTAATCTTTTAACTGTAGGGGTTTTGGGGGGTTTTGGTTTTGTTTTTGTTTTTGTTTTTTTTTTAATTTCATAGGATTTTTCCCTTTAAAAGAAAAAAAGAATTGTTCTCTTGAATTATGAACTTTTTTTTTTTTTTACTTCTGTGAGGTAAGAAATCACCACAGACACTATTAAAATAATTCTTTGATCAATTATTGTGCTTCCTTCAGTAATAAATCAAATTCTGTGATTTGTTAAAGGGAAATTGCTCTAAAAAGCATTTGCATTTAAAGAAATGTACCACTTTATAGCACAATGTTCACCAGTCTATGTGTGAGCAATTGACTTCTCCCATTATTATTATTATGGTTATGATTATACCTTTCTTAGTATTTTACAAACATTTTCAACATCCTGTCTGGGTCGTTGATCTCTAATTTTAAAATCTTCAGATACAATATTTCAAGCTACTGGGTTTGTGTGCCATGTTTGTTGTGGCTAAATTCTCTATACATTTGATCAAGCTGACTATTTGTAAGAGGCCTGGTGACCATAGACATTTATTTTCTTATTCCATTGATCTTATTTTTTCCTGCCTTAATTATAATCAGAATAATTTTGCTGTATCCTGTTACTAAATTTAAAATCCTCTTTCTTACATAAATTTCTCAGACACCTGGGGAAATTCTGCTTCTGGCAATGCATATAAATTCAGTTCCCTCTAGAACCAATCCGTATGTTATTAGCCATTATGTGCTCTGCAAATACCAGATCTATCCCAACTCTCTCTGGAAGAACGTAACATAACACAATGCAACGCAATGCAATGCAATGCAACAGAGTAGAATAGAGTAGGGTAGAGTAGAGTAGGGTAGGGTAGAGTAGAGTAGAGTAGGGTAGAGTAGAGTAGAGTAGAGCAGAGCAGAGCAGACTAGAGTGGAATAGGGTGTGATGGGCTGGAATAGGATGGTATAGGATAAGATACAACTATTTCTGTTGCAAGGGACCTACAATGATCATCTATTCCAACTGCCTGACCAATTCAGGGCTGACCAAAAGTTAAAGCATGTTGTTAAGGGCATTGTCCAAATGCCTCTTAAACACTGACAGGCTTGGGGCATCAACTACCTCTCTAGGAATCCTGTTCCAGTGTTTGACCACTCAGTGAATAAATGCTTCCTAATGTCCAGTCTAAACCTCCTCTGGGACAGCTTTGAACAGTCCCATGTGTCCTACCACTAGATACCAGAGACTATAGCTCAGCACCTCTCTCTCCACTTCCCCATCCTCAGAAAGTGGTAGAGAGCAATGTGGCCACCCCTCAGCTTCCTTTTCTCCAAATTAGACAAGCCCAAAGCCCGCAGCTGCTCCTCATAAGGCTTTCCTTCTAGCCCTTTCACTAGCTTTGTTGCCCTCTTCTGAACACATTCAAGGACCTTCACACCCTTCTTAAACTCTGCAGACCAGAACATGAGACAGTCAAGATGAGGCCACACCAATGATATATAGAGTGGGATAATAACCTCCTTTGACCAGCTGGCTATACTGTGTTTGATGCACTCCAGGACATGATTTGTCCTCCTGGCTGCTGAAGCACACTGCTGACTCCTACCTGAGCCTGCTGCCAACCAGCACCTCTGGATCCTTTTCTGCAGGGCTGCTCTCAAGCCACTCCTCTTCCAGTTTTTACTTGTGCCTGGCATTACTCCATCACAGGTGCAAAAATCAAGCATTTCAACTTGTTAAATTTCATCCTCTAATAATTGCTCAATGCCCTAATCTATCTAGATTACTCTGCAAGACATCTTGTCCCTCAGGAGAGACAACAGCACCTCCCAGTTTGGTATCATCATCAAACTTGCAAGAATCAAGAGTTTGTAATCAGAAAAATTATCATTTAGGTGAACTTTTCTTTTTCGTCTAAGTGTTTTACTGAGTATGTTTACCTTAGATTTAAAATTAAGGTGTAATTTTCATCGATATATAAATGACCAGAAATATGCAATTATATTGATTAATTTTATTTCATTAAGGATAAATCCTTCTCATTTTTATTACTACTGCTTCCTTAGGAGAAAAGTATGATGTTACCAGACAGTTAGGATCACGTTGTTTCACAATGCAAAAGCCAAAGTTGCCTGCAAGTATATTTGAGAAATCACAGTGCAGTGACCACATAAACAGTGGTGGTAGATATTTCTGGAAAATTATTAAAAAGGAACACCTACGAGAAGCCAATCTGATATTGATTTGTAAAAGAGAAAGACAAGTAGTTAGGAACTGTTAAATTCAATTCCTATTCCATTCAGTAATGGAATACATAGAAAGAATTATACCTATCTTGACAATAGCAGGGCTGCAAGCAGAATGGGTTCATAAGGAATATGAGCAAAACCTCAGGGAAATTGGAGGGAGGGATTTTAATTTTTTTTTACAAAATACTCAATAAAATCATTAAATTGATGTGATATGATGTGTTAAGCTTGAGAACAGCCCTGAGGAGAACTTCAGAACAGGTGAAAACTTTTTGTGATATTTTAAACTAAACTTGCCACTGCATTTACTGTAGGGAAATAAACCTAAATTAGTGTGAGAATAGATTAAATGACCCAATTGCAGATACTCTTCTATGAAACAAAAAGTTGTGTATTAAGGGCTTAGCTAAACTCCCACTGCAATCAATGGAAAGACTCCAGATGGAGCAGACTCTAATAATCACTTCTCAGTCTTCCGGTAAAAAAATTTTTAAAGTAATATATACTCCAGGTTAAGGTAGATTTGAAGTTCAAGAATTCTGTTTCACTTCTTAGTTTTAAAAGATAAAATAAATAAATGATTGCAGTAGCAAATTGGTGTGATTTGTTTACATAGAACATAGAATCATAGAATAGTTAGGGTTGGAAAGGATCTTAAGATCCTCTAGTCTTGCGACTCTTAAGAGCATGTAGACAAACACCTATGCATGTCCAGCTGGAGACCAGTAAGGACTGGTGTCCCTCAAGGATCAGTGTTGCAACAATCTTGTTCAACATCTTTGTCAGTGACATGGACAGTGGGATTGAGTGCGCCCTCAGCAAGTTTGCCGATGACACCAAGCTGTGTGGTTTGGTTGATACACTGGAGGGAAGGAATGCCATCCAGAGGGACCTCAACACGCTTGTGAGGTGGGCTGATGCCAACCTTATGAAGTTTAACCATGCCAAGTGCAAGGTCCTACACCTAGATGGGAGCAATCCCAGGCATAGCTGCAGATTGGTCAGAGAAGAGATTCAGAGCAGCCCTGTGGGGAAGGACTTAGGGGTGTTGGTTGATAAAAAAATGAACATGAGCTGGCAGTGTGCGCCCGCAGCCCAGAAAGCCAACCGTATCCTGCGCTGCACCAAAAGGAGCGTGACCAGCAGGTCGAAGAAAGTGATCCTGCCCCTCTACTCTGCTCTCACTTGAAGTATTGTGTACAGTTCTGGTGTCCTCAACTTAAAAAGGACATGGAATTGTTGGAACTAGTCTGGAGGAGGGCCACGAGGATGATCAGGGGACTGGAGCACCTCCCATATGAAGACAGGCTGAGAAAGTTGGGGCTGTTCAGCCTGGAGAAGTGAAGGCTGCGTGGAGACCTCATGGCAGCCTTCTAGTATCTGAAGGGGGCCTATAGGGATGCTGGGGAGGGACCCTTCATTAGGGACTGTAGTGATAGGACAAGGGATAATGGGTTCAAACTTAAACAGGGGAAGTTTAGATTGGATATAAGGAAGAAGTTCTTTACTGTTAGGATGGTGAGACACTGGAATGGCTTGCCCAGAGAAGTTGTGAATGCTCCATTGCTGGCAGTGCTCAAGTGCAGGTTGGACAGAGCTTTGGGTGACATGTTGTAGTGTGAGGTGTCCCTGCCCATGTCAGGGGGGTTAGAACTAAATGATCTTAAGGTCCTTTCCAACCCTAACTATTCTATGATTCTATGTTTTCCCAAGCTTTCAAAGCTATGGCATTTCTGGGTCTGTTTTGCCATAGGGACATCTTGAGGACAACTTATGTCTCTAACAAGTGCAGGAAAAAGGAAAGTTGGCAAGAGTAACCTAAAGAACTACAGCTCTCAGTGTAAGAGTAAGATGTCAAGTTGAACTTTACTTGTGTAGTGGGTGCTCCAAATAAATAATTAAACAAAGTATTTGTATTAACCTAAGCTTTAAAAGAAAATCCTCTTATGAGTGTTTGAGTACCAGAAAATTAAATTAAGAACTACTCTTGACAACGTCATCATTCAGAATCTTTTACTGACAAATGTAGAAAAATTGAAAATGTCAATCTGATTCACTTTCTTTTAAAAATAAAATTAAAAAAACAACACCAAACCAAAAAACAAAACCAACCTCAACAAAATCCAACCAACTAACTAAATAAACAAACCAGAAAGTGAAAATAACTTGAACCTGAAGCTTCTGAGTTGAGAGTACTGAAAGAAGTGTCCTAGCTTTATTTGATGTCAATAATTCCAAGAATTCTTTTAACTGCAGATATATTTTAAAAATACTACCTCTAGGAATATAGAAATGGTTGAAAGTATAGAAGTGTCTGGAAATATTTCTTTGCACAAGAAATAACTCAAGATGTCACTTTACCTAAAACTGAATCTTACGAATACTTATGAATATGACAACTGACTCTGTAATTCATGATCTGATGTGCCAAAGTCTTCATGCATGCAAGTGTCAAAAGGTCTGAAGATAAGTACTTTTACCATGATAATCCCTTGGATAGAAGTGTATACACCAGGAAATATAAACCTTTTGAATGGAATTTTAAGTTTCTGTGCTGTTTTAGTGGAAATGGCTTTTTAATTATTTTTTATAGGTTGATAGATTTCTACAAGCATATGTATGTGGTCTACAATAATATGACAATACATCACTTTTGCTCAGGAAAATTGCATTTAGAAGATTTCAGTAAAAGTTTAGTGTTTAGAAAGAATAAGGAGTTAATTTGTTTTGTTGATAAGCAAACAATTAAAAAGTGGGTAGAAAACTACAGTTGTATCGTACAGGTTAGGAAATGTTTATGTGTGATAAAAATGTGTTTAGTTATTCATAAGATGTGGGCTGCTTTATACTAACTAAAAAGATCAATGAGAGGGTAAAGATACAATTTGTGTTTTGCAGGTGATAATTGCAGTCCTGTAAGCTGAGCTATTTGATAAAGTATCCAAACACTGGAAATGAGATTTCTAGGGCAGCATTAAGGGAAACTTCCAAAATTGCCTTAAAGTACTCATATGTAAATAAGAACCATTTAAAGGTAATGAAATGTTTTTTTCCTCCAATTCGTAGCCTCAACCTATTCCTTCCCTCAATAAGTGGTTAGTTAATCCTGACTTAATCAGAAAACTAGAAATCAATATTCTTCTGAACTCTGGAACAGGCTTCATGACCTAGTGTGTAACATACATAGTTACATACATAACTCATACATCAGTGAAGTCACTAGAACATTTTCTAATAATTTCACTGGATTCTATATCAAACCTAAAAAAGTTAAAACTCAGTAAAAGTAATAGAAGAGCTTTCTTTATAAATTCATGTAGGCAAAATGGACATTCTTTAAGAAGGAAATATTAATGGTGCAGGCTGTCCCCATGTGCCAAAAGAAAAGCTGATGGTGAAGAAGACCAGCCTGGCTGAACAGAGAGCTTTGACTGGAACTCAGGAAAAAAAGAGTTTATGACTTTTGGAAGAAGGGACCTGCTACATCACTTAGACACACACCAGATGGGCTCCAGCCACGGGTACTGAAGGACTAACTGAAGTGCTCATCAAGCTGTTTTCAATTCATTTCTCAGCAGTCCTGGTTAACTGGAGAGGTCCCAGTTGATTGAAAGTTAGCAAGTGTGACACCCATCTATAAGAAGGACCAGAAGGAGGATCTAATAAACTACAGGCCTGTCAGTCTGATATCAGTGCCAGAGGCGTTTATGAAGCAGATCATCTTAAGTGCCATCACATGGCATGTACAGGTGATCAGGCCCAGTCAGTATGGGTTTATGAAAGACAGGTTCTGCTCGACTAACTCAATCTCCCTCTTAAGGTGACCTGCTTAGGGGATGAAGGAAAGGTTGTAGATGTTTTCTACCTAGACTTCAGTAAAGCCTTTGATACCATTTCTCACAGCATTCTCCTAGAGAAACTGCTTATTGCTTGGATAGGTGTATTGCTCACTGCGTAGAACTGGCTGGATGACCAAGCCCCGAGAGTGTTGGTGAATGAATTTAACCCCAGTTGGCAGATGATCACAAGTGCTAATATGGATGAAGGGTGTCGAGAGTACCCTCAGTAAGTTTGCAGACAACACAAAGTTGGGCAGAGGTTTTATCTGCCTGAAGGTAGGCAGGGTCTACAGAGGGGTCTGGACAGGCTGGATCTATGGTCTGAAGCCGCTTATATGAGGTTCAACAAGGCAAAGTGACAGGTTCTGCACTTGGGTCACAATAACCCCATGCAATGCTACAGGTGTCCTAGGTTCAACATTTAAACCACGACAACAGGCATGGAGGGAAAGTTGCTAGAAAGGGCCTGGAGATGTTGACAGCAGGCTGAATATGAGCCAGCAGTGTGCCAGGTGTCCAAGAAGGACAATAGAATCCTGGCTTGTATCATAAATAGTGTGGCCAACAGGACTGGGTAAGGAATCATCCCCCTGTACTCAGCACTGTTGAGACTGCACCTCAAATTCTATGTTCAGCTTTGGCCCCCCCCTCACTACAAGAAAGATATTAAGGTACTGGAATGTATGAAAAGAGCATTGGAGCTGGTGATGGGCCTAAAGCACAAGTTTTATGAGGACTGCCTGAGCAAACTGGAGTTGTTTAGTGTGGGGAAGAGGAGACTCAGGGGAGACCTTATCACCCTCTACAACTACCTGAAAGAAGGTTATAATGAGGTGGGTGTCACTTGTCTTTCTAGTAACAAGTGACAGAACAAGAGGAAATGGCCCCAAGTTGCACCAGGGGAAGTTTACATTGGATCTTTGGAAAAAATTCTCCACCAAAAGGCTTGTCAAGCATTGGAACAGGCTGACAAGGGAACTAGTTGAGTCACCATCCCTGGAGGTATTTAAAAGACATGCAGATGTGGCACTTAGAGATATGGTTTAGGGGTGGACTTGGCAGTGTTAACAGTCAGACCCAATGACCTTGAAGGTCTTTTCCAACCTGAGCGATTATTTAGTTTAGGGTCTACGATTCTATGACTCTATATTTAAAATCTCAAGTTTAAATTTTAACACCATATGCGAGGGAGATTATTTAAGTAGTGTCTTGCAGTTGGACGCATAAGCAAATTCTCACAGTTTTGCGATTCATCTGCAAATTTCTATTTTCCCTTCTTATTTACATGGTTGAGTATTATGGATCCAGAAAAATATGTCTGTTCATCTATTTGTAATCCTTACAACATACCATAGTATTAACGTATCTGATACACTGATTAGCTCATGTTCAGGATTTCAGCAATTCAATCTCTATGTTCACATTCTCACTTCCTGAGAAACTAACAGACTTGCAGTTGTCAAGGGGATCACGGTTTGCAAATAACTACTTGTAGAGCTTATGGAGGCAAGAATTATCCTATTCTTACCTGTCTATACATCCCATGTCTAACTGGCGACTGGTCCTGAATGGGATTTCTAGGTCTTTAGCACATCATAAATAATAAATTAACAACAGTAATAAATTCACTTTACCAGACCACAAGAGTTCATTCTATAACCAAGATGTTGTTTTGTGTGAAGCTAACTGCACTGGACTGCTATTTCTTCTCTGTTCCAGCATAGCGCTCAAGATGATTTCCATACAAACAAATTCAGCTATCTTCAACGTAATTCCTGAATGGCACCTCCATGAAATCACCCTGAGAACTGGAATTCTCCTTGAGAATCAGATACTATAGTATAAGTCAAGAAAAAAAATTCAATATTGCCGTAGCACTTGTAAGAGCACCTCATTTATACTTTGATGGATACAAAATTAAAGAGCAGTCTAGTGGTGCTGGCTGTCAGGTGGTTTTCAGCAATGTTTGCCACTCATATGCAATATTTTCTGTATAAAGAAATATAGTAAAGTTTTCCTTTGCTGGGTTTTTTGTCTTCACACTGTGGAGTGTTTATTCTAGGAAAAAAGATAACTTTCTCCAGAAAAGGAATTTTTAAAAAGTACACATTTCTGATAGTTGAATATTGCAAAAAGTCAAGCTCTTAAGGGATAAACTATGCAAGCTCTGTACAAAGTAAGATTCAGTGTATACAGATAAATTAACAAAGAAAGCCAAGAGATGTATAGTTTTTAAAAAGAATATTTGTGTGTGTGTGTATGTTCTTCACATCCTTTTTCTATATAAGAGGTGAAAGAGTTTACTCCCTTTTCTGTTTCAAAATGTGAATCCTAATGACAAATGGATCTAGCAATGACACATAGAGATTTCTGATTATATTATTTGTCTTCAGTGCAAGTAGACATAACTTCCTGTTTCTATCTTCTCCATCTCTTTTCTTTTATATCAAAAATACTAAGATTTTAAAGAAGTGCTTTTCCTGCAATATCTTGAAGACATAAGTAAAATGAAATGCAGTGAGTACTTAAAATCTGATAAAATATTGCTAATTCAAATTTTGCATCATATTTTTTATTCAGCTCTGCTTATAGCAGTCTTAGGTTGAAAGAATGAAATGGAACTGTGTGCACACAAATAATATGCGGCAATAGATACACACACTACACAGAATTACAAAAAATCAGCACCACAGAGGAGAAGCATTAAAAGTCCTGAAATACATACCTACTATTCATGTCTGATAATAAATTTTAACCAGGTAAGTGTCACTGAGAAAACGTGATTATTAGACTAAGATTCTAAGAAATTTAAATAATGGCAACTTGGTACCAACCATTAAAACTAAAAGCATACAACACTAGAAGTGTTTTTCAGCTGCCTGGGAAATATGCATAATATGGAAAGTCAAAAGTGATTCAATTTCACTTCGTTATTTAGCTTGAAGTGTTTAAATTGCTCAATAATTATATATTTAATATATGTACTTGACACGATATCATTTTATTTGATACTTCATTATATTTTTGTTAATAACAAATGAGCAAGGAGACAATGTGCAATAGAGAATGATTTCACACCCGGCTCACAGAAAAGTAGAGGATGTCATGATATCCTGGAAAATATTTTCAGGTATAGCAGTATTAGTTCTTTTCCTGCTCTTAGTTTAATTCTCAAAGCATTTGGGCTCTAGCTTTGGCTTAATATTCTTGCACTTTTAAAGTAAGCCTTTCCTCTTAGACTTTTTGTCACAGTGGAATTTAACTGGTGTGGCCAGAAAGACTAAACCATACCACTTAGTGACACAGAGCTTAAAACTTAATGAGATCTCCACTCGCGATGCCTGTTTCTGTTCTAAGATTCTTTTTCTGCGATGCACATAACAAACCTGTACCAAGCAAGCCCTCTGCCCTATGCCCAGGGAATACCAGCAGCACCTAGAACACCCCCAGGGAAGGAAAAAATTGCTCTGATCCCTCAAAAGGGTGGTGGCTTGGCTCCCTCGTCCAGCAATGCTCCCCTCCTCTACACCACTGGGCATCTCTGGATGTGCCACTCCACCCCAGGGGACTATTTTTTCAACTGTGAATTATTTTCTATATCGATTGTCATCATAAACCACTAATGGTCATTTTAATCATGAAGCTGGGCACAATCCTTTTGGCTTTCACCATATCTGAGGCTAATTAATGGTTATCACTGGTCTTTCCATCAGCCTCTGCTCTCCCACTGTGTCTGTCTAACATGATGGGTGGTCATTGAAGCCACGTAACAAAGTTCCTCTATCATTTTTTTGTTTTCCAGACATGAACATATCTATCAGTTAGAGGTGGGCAGACATAGGAGAGGTTGCATCCATCTAAACAGTGCTTTCAGATAGGCTTTGTCTATGGCTTTTCTATGTGTATGTGACTGACAGACATCAAGCTGAACAGAAATATTGACAAGCTAGTAGTCAGTCTTCTACGTTTTGGAGATGAGAAATGAAATGAAAAATAGGTTGCAACACAGATCTAATTAAAAAGCAGGTTTGCATACACATTCGCTCTACCTCCAGAATTTCCAGAAACATGGAACTCTTAGCTTTACTAAGCACAGAGCTTGCTGATATGGACACTAATAATTGCCTGCTGCAAAGTGTCAGCCATTGTTAGTTTGAAATAGTCAGCAATGATGTTAGAAGTTAATACTGTTACAGGTTGCTGCCAACAAACAATGTACAAATTAAAATAAGGTTATTATTCAGTATTTGGCACAGTATTAATTTTCCAGTATAATGCATTCACCAGTAGTGGAAGTTTTTACAGCCTTCTAAGCATGAAAAAAAAAAAAAAAAATCCAGCTATTTCGAATGATATGGTATGTGATTTGGATATGACATGGTATAGGCCTGCACCCTCCTGGAGACTGCCTCTGAACAGGAGTTCAAACGCTTGACAATTCATTTCAAGATCAAATAAATTATGAGACTTTCCTTTCTATCAAAAACATTAAAGCCTTAAGTTTCTGATCATTAAAACCGGTAGGTAAATGAAAAACTTTTCCATGTGTAAGAAATCCAAATTTTAACACAATTTGTTAATTCATTTGCATAATCATTTAAAGTTTCAGAGTTTGTATTATCTGAAATGAAGACTGAAATAGCAAGGATCATTGCAGCATTCCTTGTATTGTTATTCAAGTGAAAAGAGACTTCAGAAAAGGAAAAAGTTCCAAATTCACAAGCCAACTACAGTAACAAGGTATAACCCATGCTTAAAACCCTCGAGTGTTGTTATATAAATAAACATTAAAGTATCTTATGCTTGAGATCCAAAGAGCAGATAAGCAGAAACCAGAGCTCTCAGAACTTGTTCACTCTTCTGTGACTAACTGGATTCACAGTCTTTCTTACATAAATTACACCATCCATTTGCACTTGTTTAGGAGAGGGAGAATAATGCTCATTGGCCTTAGAGCAGGGTGGAAGAACTGGTACCAAAGACCATGGACTATCTCAGATGAAAAGTAGTGTTCAGATGAAAATGTGATTCTCCACTCCCTCTGATGTAACACCTTCAACTTCCTAGAAAGAAAATCAAATTAATGTGTTTGGTTGTTTTTTTTAAATAGTCTCTATGACTTCACCGGGCATAAAAGGATTTCCCCTTGTTCCCAGTAGGACCTAAATTTCTTAGTTAGATTACTGCTGAGCACTAATTTGCATAACTGTGAACAAAATAAACAAACATTCTTCTAACTGGATTTTAATTGTAGGTTCTCTGTCTATGTGTGTAATTTCACACCCAGAACACAATGAAGAGAGAAATTATTGCTCTGTGTGTCTGTGTGCGTGTTATATTTTTGGCCTGTCTGAATGTTTTCTCATAGTCTCATCACCACCACAGATAGTAAAGTAATATTAAAAGTCAAGATACAGAATTAGAAACTGAGTGCACAATCTTAGATTACCTCAGAGAGTCACTTGTTATCTACTGTTAGCTCATAGAGGTGCGTTCAACAAATTTATAGCCTTTTCAAGGGAAACAAGTACGCGGCGTGACCTTGAAAATACATTAAGAAAAGACCTATTTCTCAGTTGTGGCTTCACTTGGAAAGCAAATAAATGGAGATATATGCGTATAGTGTGATAATTTAATTCTGCCATTGATTATTATCCAGAGAATTAGTTTCTTGGGATTGGCTATGGCAATCCCAGTGTGATCCTAATTGCATCTCTCAGCACCCTGTGCCCTATAAAGTGCCCTGTGGCATTACAATGGTATACCTGGCCTTGCAATAAATACCTACATACATTAAGGGAAACTGCCTACTTAGCACTGACTTTAAGTGTATCCTGAGTTGGTTTAACTATACTAGTGAGGCTGGGTTAGAGTTTGACCCCATTTATATCCTCTGAAAGAGTGGTATTTACTAAGCAAACACAGTTACAGATGTATTCACTCACCACTGAAGTAGAGCTGCATTTTTTCTGTCACGAGAATTCAAATTTGCTCCCTGCTTTGTACAGTAGTTTGACAAACTGTCACCAGACATGAACATGAAAACATTTCATTTGAGGTCCTGACACTTATTCATTTAAAAGTAGTGTTCTGAAAGATATTCCCATAATTAATATTAAATTAATCAAAATCCCAGCAATGATCCATGAGTTCTCTTTAAATACCTATGCATATGCATCCATATAAGGACCTGTCTTTCAGTATAATAAATGAGACAAAGCTGTATTTCTATATATGTATGTATACATATGTACATATATGACATTAATGTTGCTCGAGTGACAGATCCATGCTAGTTGTGCATTAAAGCAGCAACTGGCTTGAATGACCTAATCTATTTTTCTCATCAACCATCGCCACATGCAATTGTACTGCAGATGAATTATGAGAAACAATGCAGGAGAAGCATAGTTGAAGCATGAAGTGCTGCGTGCTTTGTAATTAGTACTAATATTTGAATAACTGTTTGCAATAAATAAGACAGTGATGAAATATAAACTTAGAAACCTACTTAACCCACATGCTACAATTTATTGCTACATAGATATGTATATGCACACACGCATACATGGGGACTTACTGCATAGGTTTTTATGCCATACAGCAAGTTCATACCAAGTTTCATTTTGACTTGTAAACATCCTTTAGAAGACACTAAAAAAAAATAATAAATAAAAAAAATAGAGCACTTACTTAACAAAATGAAAGTGAATTGATTCTGTACTTTGAATTCCTATCACAGAACTCTTGGTTGTACTTTAACCTTGGAATAGGTATTGATTGACATTTACCACAGGGGACTTCATTACTTTACACTAGTATATCTGAATGCAAAATGGTTCTTTCCAAATATGAAGAGACACTATCTTCCATGCGGGAGTACACTTGCACATTTATCTATGGCATACTTGGGCACCCATATTGACCTGATCTCCAGGGTGCCTACTGTATGTGTCTCTAGACCATGCACTGTCTTCTGTTAGGAATATTTGTCTTGATTTCTTTTTCATGGAAATTAGGATGCAGGTAGAAAAGAAGGAGCAGCCGAGGTCACTTTGTCACCCTAGCATTTAACTGAGATGATGCATAGACTGAAAATGCAAAATTGCCTGTAAGTTTTCTGACCGAAGCTTGGTGCTGAAAACCACCTCCCTCTCTGTACTCTGCTGCTTAACTAAGGTCAGGTGAGATACTCAATCAATGCAATATAATCTTTCAGTCAGTGGACAAGCTTAAGGATCTTCACTGTTTGAATCAATCTTCTTTCCATTAAAAAGGACATTGGTTTCCTTATGAAGATATTTATTGACCTCTGAAAAAGTCTTTCCCACCAGATGGGGGAGGTGTTTTGCTTCAAAGCATTACAAGTTCACATAGGAGTGACAAGATTTTTTTATTTTTTTTTAATCTATTTGTAAATATTTGAAATGCCTTTGTTCTGAAAAAAACCACTATCTTCTATTGCAAGATAAGAATACATTTGCTATTAAAGTAAGCTGGAGGGCAGCTGAAAACTTGCCAAAGGATTTCATATATAGATATGCTATTTCTACAGAATATATTTTAGTATGTTAAAAAACTAATTTCTTACCAGCACCTGTATGTCATTCACTTCACTTGAAAAAAAGAAAAAAAAAAAATTGTAATCAAGTCCTTAAGACTACTTACATAAATATATTAAACCAGGACAAAATACTTAGAGGAACATGCTCATAGAGTGTAAATACTAAGATGAAGCAACTGTGGCAAAATTCTGCAATAATCTAATTCAAACTTAGTTTCAGCCTAAGGTTACTGAAACAACCAAGATAAATGTCTGAATGATCTACAGATTCTTCTTGTAGCAAAGCTGCCAAATAGAAACTACTTCCTGCTAATCGTTCACATTTAAACTGAGTTGGAAATTCTACTTCATACTTCTTTACTACTGTAATGATGCTGCAAAAGGAAGAGGCTAGCTCCAAGATGAGTGGCATTCAGAAACTGCAAAGATTTAAACTAATAACTATGTAAAGATTAAGCAGGTAGATTACATAACATGAATGTCATGTACTTTTATTGTGAATTTTTTGCTAATAACAGCCGTCTGTATACTGCACTAAACTCTTTCTCAAATTACCTAAAGGTGCAACCCCATATGGAGACCATTATAGTCTGGTCCTAAAGGGATAAATTGTTCATGGATGAGGGGTCAAACAAAAAGAAATGCTTGCTAGATTTTTTTAAGGAAGAAAAAAAATTAGTTCTGTATAATTTCAGTTGTAGTTACTTCACACATTAAGGTGCCAACTGGGATTTAACAGACTTTGTCAATGCAACACATAGCAGGTGGATTTCTTCTGGTGAACTGAATAATCTATTCCAATGTTTTCAAATGCTTTCCTTGCTTACTGGGAATTTCTGGGTATGTAATGAAAATTCTCTGAAGTAATCTCCCATGTCCAGGTGAGCTTTCCTAGTGTTTTGGAAGAGTTGATTGCACTTCAATAAATACTAAGGACATTTTTTCCCCAAAATATCTTTTGTTTGTGACAATATATTCTTGGCATTCAAATATAAATGCAATCTGAAGAAATGGTCTGAAAGTCCCAATAAGAATTTCTCAGTAGCTATGTGTCTTGTGTTTTGCCTAATGTTTTGCTATATCATCTATCTAATAGATGATCTATGAGTGATGCAATACCCCTTGAGGAGGGACTGGCTAGGACATGGGTAGGGAGACTTCCATCTAATATAAATCCACTTCGTGTAGTAAATTCAGATTCTTTAACTGCACAGTATAACAAAGTTTCACAGAAGGTACTGCATATATACTTATGTATACCTAAGGATCCAACAACCTAGTGTCTAGCCACAGCAATTTATTGTACCCTTTTACAGAGCTTTCTCAATGGGTCAGTGAAGGTGGAATGAGCTTTTTAATGAAATCTACAGGGATTTTTATTTTTTTTCAGTGAGGATCACAACATTTAACTGTTGTTATATGTAAACACACATATAGAGCACTAGTAAGGTGTAAAAAGGATACATTACTTTTCACCTTTTTCAAAAAAAATGAAGAGAAAAAATCAGAACAAAATATCCTGAAGTCTCTCCCTCTTACACACGTATATGTCCTTGCAAAAACACAGACATATGTATGTGTATTCCTTTCACCAGGCTTCTCACCTGGGTAAAAAAAAGCCCCACCCTTAAAAAGTAAATGTGATGATCCGAATCGTTAGTGTGCACACCAAAATTATTAAAAGGCTCAGAGCTAATTTGTTTTCCTATGTTTTAAAATACATTCACAATTACCATAGTTTCTTTCTTTATTTATTTATTGCAAACTGATTTATTTTAGCCAATATAAAAATTAACCAGAATAAATGCTTGTTTCTAATTCCTGTCTACATAGTTACTTAGCATTTAAGTGTTACCTGAATATGCAGTGTTGTATAAATAAAACTTACTTATGTCCCTGTAAAATCTTGTCTCTTCATGTAGTTATTTGGTGAAATGCTTAATAGCCAATTGGAAATCTATATCTCTGCCAGTTAAAGTCTATAATTCATTGGATGTGATATGATAATTGCTTATTTATAATCTCAAACATTTCACGTCATTGCATTGAGGAAATGATTCAGAATAGTTTTCCAATTATAAATAAACTTAATTGCTTGGAAAACATACTGTCTCTTACAATCTCATAGAAACTGGCTTTGAGAGCTAAGATGACACTACTTAAAGTTCTGCAGCTCATAATTTAGTAGTTTAAATGCACAGTTAAAACTTTATAGAGATACATCAAGGCCAATGATGCTGTTCATACCCTGTAGATGCAGCATTTGAAGCCTAAATCAGGGATATGGAGATGATCAGAGAGAGACTGTGATTTGCCTTGGGCTACAGTTTCCACCTCACTGACAAACAAGGGATTTCTTACTCTAGAAACTTTAGCAGACTAAAGGGACAGCAAGAAGCAGTTGAACCATTCTTCTCTTACTTGCTCTTGCTCTAGAGACTTATTAGCCACCAGAAAAAGTACTTGATTGTACTTACACTCTGGAGACTGATATCTTCTATAAATGTCTCTCAACAAAATGTGTCTGAAGAAACTCTGGAAAATGAGCTCTCTACCAAGATTTTTTTTTCTAGCTTAAAAGTATGTGTTAAAGGAGCCCCAGAACTGTTACCTGTCAAAAAGATAAGTGATAAGGTTAAAAATACTGGGTTTTTTACTCTGCAATTTCTGTGACGGTTTGAGACTTGTATCATGACTATTTGATATCCCTAGCCAGTTGGTCAATTTACCGTGGCCTGATATTTATGATGAACAGTGTAGTAAGGTGGTTTGTTTTAAAAACAGAAGCCCTGCCAATGCTGAAATATGTCCCAAAGAGACCCTCCTTCTTTGTCTCCTTTAGGAGAATAAAAAGCATATCATCAAAATTTGATTCTTAGTTCCTGCTTCAAGTTCCTCAAATCTGGAACTGTTAAAAACCCATTTGGAAAATCAATCACTTCTAAAAGCTATTAAACTGGGCTATTTGCAAGCATAATCACAAAACAATCTCAAACAAAATAATCTCCCTGTTTGGAGAACTTTTTGCTCCTCAGAGATGTAAATGAAACAAGAAATACAAATGCAGACACAATGACAATCTGGAAAATGGTTGTCTAAACTTCTTAAAACTCTTCATTGGCAGAAAACTTGTGGTGAGTCTCCTTAACTAACTCTGACCTTATACCCTATAAATGAGACCATAATCTAAAATAAGGCATGTAAAAAGTATCTACATGAGGAACTCCATCAAAATTTGAGGCTCTTGTATACTTTCAAAATTCATAAATGAATGAACTTTTTAGAAAGTATTTTCTCTTGGACAGCTTACCTACATTTAATATTTCAGTGCCCCCCCCCATCTCCACATTATATCTGTAAATAGAAAAAACATAGAATCATAGAACGGTTTAAGTTGAAAAAGACCTTTAAAATTATCAAGTCCAAACATTAACCTAGCACTGCCAAATCCACCACTAAATCATGTGCATGACTGCCACATCTACATATCTTTTAAATACTTTCAGGGACAGTGAATCCACCTCTTCACTGGGCAGCCTGTTGCACTGTTTGACAGCCCTTTCAGTGAAGAATTTTTTCCTAAGATCCAATCTAAACCTCCCCTGGCACAACTTGGGGTCATTTCCACCTGTTCTACCACTTGTTATTCTGGAGAAAAGACCGACACCCTCCTCATTACAACCTCCTTTCAGATAGCTGAAGAGAGCAGTAAGGTCTCCCCTGAGCCTCCTTTTCTCCAGGCTAAAAAACCACATCTGATGAGAGAGAATGCAATTATTAACACGAAAAAGCAACAACCCTCTTCCCTTAAATAATCCTGAGGGATCCGAAGAGGAAGTACAGGTATATTGTAAAAATGTAGCAACATCTCACAGTATTTTGCTAGTTTGCCACTTTTTGTGTAATCACTCTAATGTGAATGTTTGTAAATAAAAAATATCTGCTTGTGAGATTTTTTTTCCAGTGTTCACTAAAACAAACTTTATAAAACATCACAACTGATGTGACTGTGGAAATACAGTTCACATATAAATTCAGAGCAGAAAGGTCATAAAGAGTTCACAACTCAAAAACATGTCTTACAGATGAGACAGGTAGGAATAGGGTCCTATTGTTATAAAACCTGCATATTGAACATGGAGAGTATGCTTTGACATTTAAAAAAAATATTTCTATTCTTCTTTACCATGCATACTTAACATAGCTCAATTTCATGAGTATATAATTTATTATTTTCCAGTGATAATAGCAGAACAGTGAACATAAGAGCCTTCAAAGGAGCAGAAATGTGGAAGGTAAGATTGCAATCTCAGACACATATCTTTAGTAGCTGATGCTGTTCCAATTTTAGGCAGAAAATTAGAATTCACAAGTTATGTACACACACACAAAAAGGAAATTTATAAAAATTATCAAATTATTCAAAGCACAGAGCAATAACAGAATGTACTTAAGTCAGATTGAAGTTCTAGCCACTCAGGATGTAATACAGACATATTCTAGGTATGTACTTGAGACCACAAGGTAATGTCTTGTGTATTTTGTTAAACATTTGCCCAATTGGATGATTACAGAAGTAGTTGTTATTGCATCTTTCATGTCTTCCCTGTCAAATGTTCCCTGCAGTTGTCACTCAATATGGCAGAATACACAATTTCTGCTCTCAAAGTAAATACCATAAACTCAAAAGGAGGAAATTGCAAATCGCATTTTCTGAAAAACTTTGGAGTCTAACTTTTTTTTGTCATGAGTAGTGAATAAAGTTACAATGCAACTCTAGCAATGCAAATTCTGGTACTGGGCATATTGGTCAATCTACTAATCTTCAATGAGGCATATTCATAGAATCATAGAACAGTTAGGGTTGGAAAGGACCTGAAGATCACCTAGTTCTAACCCCCCTGCCATGGGCAGGGACACCTCACACTAAACCATGCCACCCAAGGCCTCATCCAACCTGGCCTTGAACACCGCCAAGGATGGAGCATTCACAACTTCCCTGGGCAACCCATTCCAGTGCCTCACCACCCTCACAGTAAAGAATTTCTTCCTTAGATCCAATCTAAACTTCCCCTGTTTAAGTTTTAACCCGTTACCCCTTGTCCTATCACTACAGTCCCTAATGAAGAGTCCATCCCCAACATCCCTATAGGCTCTCTTCAGATACTGGAAGACTGCTATGAGGTCTCCATGCAGCCTTCTCTTCTCCAGGCTGAACAGCCCCAACTTTCTCAGCCTGTCTTCATACGGGAGGTGCTCCAGTCCCCTGATCATCCTTGTGATCCTCCTCTGGACTTGTTCCAACAATTCCATGTCCTTTTTATGTTGAGGACACCAGAACTGTACACAATACTCCAAGTGAGGTCTCACGAGAGCAAAGTAGAGGGGCAGGATCACCTCCTTCAACCTGCTGGTCACGTTCGTTTTGATGCCCCAGGATATGGTTGGCTTTCTGGGCTGCGAGCGCACACTGCCGGCTCATGTTCATTTTTTTTCATCAACCAACACCCCCAAGTCCTTCTCCGCAAGGCTGCTCTGAATCTCTTCTCTGCCCAACCTGTAGCTGTGCCTGGGATTGCTCCGACCCAGGTGTAGGACCTTGCACTTGGCATGGTTAAACTTCATAAGGTTGATATCAGCCAACCGCACAAGCTTGTCAAGGTCCCTCTGGTTGGCATCCCTTCCCTCCAGCGTACCAACCAAACCACACAGCTTGGTGTCATCAGCAAACTTGCTGAGGGCACACTCAATAGCACTGTTCATGTCACTGACAAAAATGTTGAACAAGACAGGTCCCAACACCGATCCCTGAGGGATATCACTCGTTACTGGTCTCCAGCCGGACATTGAGCCATTGACCACAACAATTTGTGTATGGCCATCCAGCCAGTTTTTTATCTACCTGGTGGTCCATCTATCAAACTGATGTCTCTCCAATTTAGAGACAAGGATGTCATGCAGGAAAATTGAATTAATTAATATTAATTGAAGGCAGGCAATAGAAACTTAAAGAAAATAGCTACAATTCTGGTAATACATTTTGGTCATTTTCATACTAAAGAAATTAAAGAAATGTAGATGATTTAAAAAATGGTATGCAGACATTCTTTTTGATATCAGTTAAATGCCATACTGCTTCTGAGTGTGCCTCAGAAAAGAAAACAAATAGAAACTACACACATAAAATATATTTTGCAGGTTAGATGTATTAAACCCAGTACCATTGACCTATAAAGATTGTGCACATGTAAGTTATTGCTTGTTTGAAAAAGAGGATAGATACACAGAATAAATTATGCACTCATTAAATACAGAAAAAATATTTTCAACAGAATGTCTCATAGAACGGGAAGATTAGACAAAGTGAAGGAAAGAGCCTGTGTTAGCATTTGTCACAGGTATGGTTAGGAGAACCTTACTTTTCTACTTGCTTTCTATAAGTTTGGTATATCAGCCCACTATTAATAATACAAAAAAATGAAAATAGCAGATTTTTTGCAGATTTTTACAGATTTAAAATGCTAGAAAATTCCTAACATGGGCTACATTCAATTCTACGTAAGGACAAAGCACAAGAGTTGTGCACGATTTAAGTCTCCCTTAACAGCATCAGAAAAGGCTGATCTAGGTTTTCTTAAATAAATTGACCTTGTGCTATCCTCCACATCAGGATGAACTTCACTCTATAGAAATAATGGCAGTAGTAACAACAGCAATTGCAGGCAGTGCTATTGGACTGCAACCAGCCAGGACAATTTCAGGACAGCTACTGTACAGCTCAAATCACTGAGCAAGCAGATGCTTAGCAGGTTACTATTTTATCTCAGTTACTAACAAAGAAAATCTCCTGGCTACCACCAGGGCAGCCTGTCACTGTAGTAAAGCTGCTTAAAACAGAACCTATCATGAAAAATTACTCAAGAAACCACCCCAACCCCAACCCTGCATCAAAACCAAAAGCCACTACAAACACAGCAGGGAGCAGACTATCGTGGTGGGCCTCATATAGGCTAGTGTTACAGAGTTCTTCAGTATATATAGTGGCAATAGGAAGATCAAGACGGGTTGAAATACCATCTCAGAAACACTGACTTATTCTTGCTCAGGATTTGTAAAAAGTTTGGATGCTTAAATGTGTGCCTAGCCTCTACTAGTGAAAGGCCTAGAGATCTTTTCCGGTTTCGGTTTGCAGTGCAAACATTTAAGAATATATGGTGAAAGGCTGAAACAATAGATTAATACAGAGATACATAGCTTTTTCCAATGCAAATATATAGAAAGTAAAATAAAGAAATCTGAAGCAAAATCCATTGACTTGTTCAATGCTATGCAGGCAAACACATTTTTCAAAAATGAGTCTCTTTGTATGGAGCAAATTTGCTCCTGCTAATCCATTATTTTATGCAGATGTCTATATCTATTACATTTCTGGAAAACTAAACACCTGTTCTAGGAAAATTTAACCAAAGACCATTTTACTTTACAGATGATTACTTAAGCAAAACATGAGCTTGAAAGTTTTTTTAATTTATTTGAAAGAATTTAGATTGTGAGGGGTTCCCAGAGTCTATCTGCTTTTGTTCCACAGGAAAAATAACACTTGAGTTTCTAGCTAGTTCCATTCTTCTGTGTTGACGTAATTAATTAGATCAACTGTCTGCAACTTATCTGACAGCTGGCTACAGACACAAAATTGAAAGTACCATACTAAGTCACAAAGTCTAAACCAGCAGAAATACATACGTAGAAGAGAGAGTTTATTTCAGACTTACTCCAAAACTCGGGTGAGATTCTACAGGTGTTTGGGGCTTTCACAGTTTTCCCTACCAAATCTTCATAAGTGAAGACTGCTGTATGCATGCAATGTTATATCTTTTATTTCCCAGGAAATATGGAGACATACATGTGTACATATATATGTATGTGAATGTATATTAAAACCACATAAAATACTGCCTGTTTGTGTTCTAGTATTTCACAGGTTGATCCTCAAGGTCTATGACTGTGTCCTGGGTTCAGCAGTAACAGTCACTTTTTCTCCTTCTTAGTAGCTGGTGCAGCACAGTGGTTTTGACTTTCGGCCTGGGAATAATACTGATAAAACCGATGTTTTCAGTTGCTGGTCAGAATGTTTACCCTGACCAAGGACTTTGTGAGTCTCATGCTCTGCCAGGGAGGAGGAGAAGCCGGGAGGAAGCATGGACAGGACACCTGACCCAAACTAGCCAAAGAGGTATTCCATACCACAGCACGTCATGCCCAGGATGTAGAACTGAGAGTACCTGGAAGGGCTAGATCACTGCGGGGTGGGGGCGAGGTAGCGGTTGGTGAGCAGTTGTATTCTCTTCCTTTGTTATTTCCTTTATCATTACTATTGGTGGTAGCAGCAGTGGTTTGTGTTATTCCTTAGTTATTAAACTGTTTTTATCTCAACCCGTGGGAGTTGCATTCTTTCGATTCTCCTCCCCGTCCCTCCAGGAGGGGGAAGAAAGGCGGGGGGCGGGAAGTAGACTACGTTTTTCTGATTTACGGCCTGGACTTAAACCACGACAGACTGTATGACGATAGGAAGCTACACAGACAGGCCAGTCACTAACCATCTAAACAAGAAAATAAAGATGCTGACTTACAAAAGCGTTACTTACTGAAGGGGTTAGGATACACGACGGTGTGAAGAGCTCTTTGTACAAGAATGACTCTTGCTTGGTAACATTAGGAATACAGTAGTTAATACAGTCATTTAGCTTTGGTCTTAATTTCAGCAATTGTCTATTAATCAAATACTAGTTTTACCTGGAAATTATTTCTAAACTACTTCTGAGGGCAGAATTTTTATTCTGAAATTACTGTTTATTTTTAGGCATTTATAGGTATTTGTAATATTTGAAATGGACTATCTGCAAACAAATATCCTGGCCTAAAAAAAACCTCAAACCAACTCAATATTTATTTTAGACAGAAATATGTGAAAGTGCAATGTGCAGTTAGGGATTACTGTCATACTGATGTTGATCAGCATGTGAAAATTGCATAGAAAATTATGAAAATTGTTACTTTGTTAAAACGATACACTTTTCATAACTGTAATGCCATTTTAAGTGACATTTTTAATAGAATGGATATGGAATATTCTTATGGCAAAGAAATATATCAGAAGTAAAATCAGACTTTAAAGATAAAAGAATTTTCCTTTTGCTGTGAAATATCAACATTTGAGGTCTTTGATTTTAAAACCTTTAAGGCTATGTCTGTGTTTTCAATAGTGTTCCGTTTATAGACACTTCACTAGCCCTGGTTCCAGACTGAATCTCTAAAGGACTGCAGAAATAAAAAATTATAATTAAAAATAGCAGGTGTTTACAAAATCTGTGGAGCAGCTCACAGGAATTTATGAAGCTAAGAAAAAAGTCTCACAAAAATCAGGAGGAGGAGAGGATTTTATGATCTACAAAATCCGATATATATAGCAATACTAGATGCCCACACAATCTGTATCAGTGTAAATGAAATACTTTTCCCCTTTAATAAATGCTTTGGGGAATATGTTGCAAAAAAGGCTCTTGTTACTTTTAATTTCAAAGTAGCCTACCCCTCTTAATTACTGTACTCAGGCAGTCACGTACCACATATAACAGTTGCAGCCGATGAAGTCACAGAATGCCTTAAATCAAAGCAGGCAAGAAGGATTTAAAAAGGAGAATATTATATTTATTGGGGTTTTCTTTATATCACTCTACAAGAAAAAAAAAGTAGACAGAAGAAGTGAAGGAAGTCTGAGAATTCATCTTATTTAATGAAAGCAGTGTAAATATTTTATTTAGAATTTGTACTTCTTGAATTAAATATGTTTAGTCAGTAACTTAAATTACAAAAAATTCAAACCATGTTTTAATTTTTAGGACCTCTTCTGAAACAAAGAATTAAATAAAAACTTTTACAGCCATCAAAGTAATTTAAAAATCAGTCATAGAATTATGACATATTTTCACTGGGATCTGCATGCTTTCATTTGTTATGAAATATTGTAGATGTGTTGTTACATATTCTTTACATTGCAAGGAAGGTTTCTCCTAAACAGTATTCCCTGGAATATATTCAAATCTGTATCTGCATTTTTTTGGCACTGAAGTACTGACTGATAAGTAATGTGAATGTTGGTGTTGTGGTTTTTGGTTTGGTTTCTTTTGGTTTTGTTTTCTGTTTGTTTCTAAAAAGCAAAGTTTAAAAATGCCAGTTATGCAACAACACCATTAGCATGCAAGGATATAGGAATACAGGATATCATTCAAGACAGATGTCAGCAATAATTTCATGTGTGCTGGCACAATATACAGAAGGTACTGAAAACTTTTAACCAAGAATTCAAATAGAAATAACAAACATTCACAGAAAAAGAAATGTAAAAGTCTTTTGAATTATGGCTTTATGCCAAGGCATGATGCAAATGAAACAGCAATTGCACTACCTGTCCTTCTTCTAAAGCCTGGAATAAAAATTATAACCTGTGATCCACACGCCGTACACCAATCAAATATTACAAGAATTTGATAACATTTATGCCAGGACTTGCTTACTAGGTTTGGCATGGCTCAAAGTCTTTATCTGCTTCAGAGAAGTTGCTCCCAATTCAATGTGCTATAAATCAAATTGAAATGAGATCTATATCTACTGAGACTAACACTGCAGCCTGGTGCTAGCAGCAGTTTTTCATAGGTAAATATTCTTTCACAATTGAAAGATCAGATTAAGCTATTTACGTATTTTCCATTGGCACATAGACTTGAGGAAAGTCTAGTTCCCTGGGCTCGTTTTCATCAAGTAGTTCTATTGATGACACTTTGGTATCTTGGATTGCCACCTTTCTCTCCCACCAAGGCTTTTTCTTGCACCAAGGCACATTTAAGCTGATGATGACTTGGGACACATGCCTCAAGGTCCACTTGTTCTTATCAGCCAGGTACAGCATCCATTAATACCCTGTTGCTGTAGAGTGGACAATTGTCAGTAATTTCTGTAGGAAACCCAATCTAGAGTATCAAAGACAGGTATACTCTGTGTACACAACTTGGTTAGCATACACCAGCACAGAGGAACATCTTGCAGACCCAGATGGGATTGTTAAGTTCAGCTTCTGACAAGTTGTGAGCTCAAATATTCACATGAGAACTGTGTTTTGATTAAGTGAATTCATAATCGTCAGTCTGGGTAAGGATTTAGTTTTGATATCACCGGCAGAAGAAGTAAAAAGAAAAGTTAATTTTCACTGGAATATGTGAACTGGACAAAACAGACACAGTCTTGGTCTAAACATTTTGCAGTCTAAGCAGATGATAACTTTTTAGATAGAGATGAGATTATTCCTTTTTAATAATGATTAAATATTTTGCTTAACTTTTCTGTGGATCAAAGAGATAGATTAGTTAAGGCACAACACATACAAACCTCTGAATGTGGAAAGAGCTCCATCATGCCAAACTTTAGTTAATGAAATTAACTCAGACTTCATACCTATACATTGCATGTTTTATGGATAGAGTTCTGATTGATTTGAAACGTGACAGAATACCATCGGTACAGATGTCATAATACGTCATTAAAATCTGCAAATAATGCTGGTCTTAATATACCATAGCATAAAATTTAATAAATTATTAATACCACTGATCTACAGATAAGGATTACCTTGATCCTTCCTTGGCCCTGGAGAATCAAGAAATTCCATATATTGAGAACCTTATATGCCCTATATTAATAAAGTGAAATGTCTTAGCATTCCCTGGAGCTTTACAGTGAAATATTATACCTAATCAGAGTGCCAGTAAAGTAACATTATAGGAGACATGTATTTTTTTAAGAACAGTTTATGAGTATTTCTGATAGTACCTGTTACAAATAATTCCACAGATCATGAGAAAGTATTAAAACTACCTCTGCCTTTATATTCAGTTGTTGGGGGTTTGATTTTCGTTTATGTCCTGGGTTCAGCAGTAGCAGTCACTTTTTCTTCTTAGTAGCTGCTGCAGCACTGTGTTTTTGACTTTCATGCTGGGAACAAAGCTGATAACACCGATGTTTAGACTGACCAAGGACTTTGTGAATCTCATGCTCTGCAGGGAGGAGGAGAAGGTGGGAGAAAGCAGAGACAGGACACCTGACCCAAACTAGCCAAGGAGGTATTCCATACCACAGCGCATCATGCCCAGGATGTAGAACGCAGAGTTCCTGGAAAGGCGAGATCACTGCAGGGTGGGGGCGAGGTACCGATCGGTGAGCGGTTGTATTCTCTTCCTTGTTATTTCCTTTATCATTATTACTATTAGTGGTAGCAGTAGTGATTTGTGTTATACCTTAGTTATTAAACTGTTCTTATCTCAACCCATGGGAGTTGCATTCTTTTGATTCTCCTCCCCGTCCCTCCAGAAGCGGAGGGAAGAAAGGTGTGGGGGGGGGAAGTAGACTGCGTGGTTCTGATTTACGGCCTGGGCTTAAACCACGACAGTTTATTATTTTGTATTAAATACACCCTCTGTAGTTTAGTTTCCAAGACAGAAGAGAGGTTGATATGTCACCAGTGATTTGCTAATTCATCCCTTTTGCAGCTGAATTAAATGACTGTTTGTCCTAGTGTGTATCCCTTCTGCAATGGGAAATGTCCCACTGTAAGCTGAGGTTTCAGTTACTACTGTAGCAGATGGTGCTATGATGATTAGCAATAAATGATGACAAAGGAAAGAGGTAGTCCTAATGAATTTAGCCATAAAATTTCTGGTTTCTTAGAAATTAATAGAGCTTGATTGTGGTTTTTATTCTGTATTTAGTTTCTAATTTCTACTCCCTAAAATTTTGTGGTTTTCTTAGTTGGCTGAATATGAATTTAGAGTACTGCAGAACTGAGAGTACAAATTCCTCTGTGAAGCAGTAAGAAGGGTCACAGGAACAAACAGTGTCAATACTAAAACTTAAAAGGGCTTAAGTGATAACATATTTTAGTGGAAAATTACTGAAAAATACAGGATGTACATAAATACATCATAATCACTGCTACACCAATTAAATATCTTCAGAGCAATGGGACACTTTATAAGACTCTTCTGTTAACTGAATAATATTCTCTATCTGGGGGACTAGTGCTGTCACAATGGAGAAACAGAAATGCTAGAAAACATAGCATTCATTTCCAAACATTTTTTGAGTGTTCCACCATAGATTTTGATACAATATTCACACAATGCAGTTAACTTATTGATAATGTGCTGTGAAACCACTACAGCCAAGCTAGTTTCTCCTCTTCTGCTCACAAGGCAAAAATTTTGTAAATATAAAAAAGTATATAGTCTTTCTGGTAAGAGTATAACTGCAGAGAGTTATAGTCCTAAGTCTAGTTTTAAATATCAATCTATAGTGAAACCATTTTTTATTGCAATAATGTGATATTTTCATGCACAATTATCTTTAATTTTTAAGAGAAAAAAAGAAAAGAAAAAAGGTTTTCTTGACAGATTTAGACAGATGTCAGCCTGTAAAAAGATCTAGAAGAGGTCTTTTAATTTCAAATACCAAATAGGTAGTCAGCTAGTTTAAGCACTCTTCCACAGCAGTCCTCTGGCAGGTCATGCTCACGAGGACCTGTGTCTTGTCTTCTCTTACTGTGTACAGCACAAATGTTTCTGTTTCTGTACTTGCTGAGCAAATAGACATGACTGAAAAAATTATACAAAACCAAAGAGGTTATTTTTCAGTGGAATCATTTACCTTATAATTTCCCCAGTGAGTAAGCAAGCCTGTTACCCACAAGAAAGCTAGTGAAAAAAAGCCAGGGTCAGAGCAGGTGCCTCTGCACTGCTGAAAGAAAATTAGCTTTCAACAGTGATCTAATTAATGACAATTTACCCCAGGTATCAAGACAGCTCCTTTGCACAGGAATTTGTCCATGCTTCTTCTATTGAAAAAGCATAAAATATTTTTACTCATTTGCTGGTGCCTTTAGGTTACAGCCACCAGTAAAAACACAAGTAGAGGAGCTGTGCTCCCATGAAACAAACTTGCTTTTATGTCATAAACTAGAAATTTGACCTGTCACTGTAATGTACTGAATAGTAGATAAATATGGGCCAGAAACCCAGTTCTATTTATACTGAAGGATTTTTAGGAAAAGGTTTACAGGAAGAGTTGGATGTTTGGTATTTTTTTTGACAGGGCCTAAGGTGTGACATATTTTGAGTCTTATCCTAACCAGAGAAATCCAGACACATTAAAAACACCACAAAACCCAAACCACTACAAATTATTAGCTTTATCCAAAAGCACTACTCAAATGAAGCCTTGGATGGAAGAATAGGTGATGGAGAAATGAATGGTGGAACAGCCTTCTAATCTTTTATCCAGATTTCATTTTTGCTGCCTTTGGATATCAAAACAGCATTAGTAGTAATTTTCAGCTTTTGTCTCTTTGGTTAATTTCAAGCTCTACAAGGACTTTTTTCTTTATTGAAGCTAGGTTTACAAGGAAAAGTATATACTATTTATTTTTAGATCAGCTAATATAATTGAGAAAAGAGTAAGTTTTCAGGCCCTTGGTATCTGAAAGAGGTATCAAACTTCAGTCTAAATGCAGACCTGACAACATTTGTTCTGAGTTTAACTTAATTATGTGAGTTTGGGTTTTCTTAGTGCTTGACTAAGCTTTTGACAACTTGTGAAATGGTATGTGAGTACTGCTAAGACTAAGAACAAGATGTTGTTTTATAAATATACTTGGCAGAGAAAAAGAGGAATTCATGGTGAAAATTAGCTTGTAAAGACTCAAGAACCAGGGTATGTGAAGTAAACTACATTTTGTCAAGCCCATTCAAGTAAATTTATGTAGCATATAAGCCTGAGGGAAGACTAAGTTTTTCCATTCACCCATCATTCATTCCCCTGCTCCCATTTCAGATTTGAAGCCCCATTCTTCCCTCAGGGAAAGTGCTATTTATTGTGATTTAGCTGGGAAAAAATGGCATCAGATCCTGCACAAATCCAGAAATGGAATATCAAGTCATCACTCCTAAGGTCTCTGACTCACCCTACGCTTAGCCAGCTCCTGGGTATGGCTACGCCTCTCTATTAAAAAGTGAAAAAGAGAGGTAGGTTGACAAGGGAGATAAACTTCTGACTTCAGCTTTAGGGCACACAGCTAACACAAAAGAAGCTCTTAAACTGATCAAGAATGACTACGAGATCTTGGAGGCAAGTTCCTCAAAGAAGTCCCAGTGATCACACAACAAAAAAAGAAAGGTCAATATGTTGCAGCAAGGGGGGTTCCATTAGATACAAATAAATATCAATTTACCAGGTTAATAAATGGTTAAAAGGGTGGTGTCATAGTCAGGGGTTTGAGTGTCTTGAACACAGGACCCAAGTTTGTAGGCCAGGTCTACTGGGGGCTGGTGGAGCTGCTCTGATAAAGAAGGGGAAGAGTGGTTTTGATAGGACGCTTGCCAAACTGCTCAAGGATGCTTTAAACTAGATGTGTTGGGAGACGGGGCATCATTCCATCCCAGCACACCCAGTCAGTTGCCATCACCTGTAATAAATGCAATGTAGAGATATTCCAGCTGCTCCAGCAAATGAGCCGGGCTCATTTGAAGTTCAGCTCAGATGCGTCTATACAAACACCCATAGCAAACAAGAGAAATTAAAGATGTGTGCACGTCTAAGGGGGTAAGGTATAATAGGCATCACAGAAACATGGTGGGATGCCTCCTACAACTGGAGTGTTGGAATGGAAGGTTACAGGCTCTTTAGAAAAGACAGGCCCGGAGGCAGGGAGGGGGAGTTCCTATTTCTGTTAGGGATAGGCTGGAGAGTATGGAACTCTGTCTGGGGACAGGTGAGCAGTCAACAGAGAGTTTGTGGGTCAGGGTTAAAGGGAGAACAGCGAGGGGAGACATTACTGTAGGGATCTGTTACAGATCACCTGATCAAGAGGAATCTGCAGATGAAGCACTTCTACAGACAGATAGGAACAGCCTCACGCTTACAGGCCCTTGTTCTCATGGGAGACTTCAACCACCCTGACATCTGTTGGAGTGACGGTACGGCCCTGCACAAGCAATCCAGGAGGTTCCTCAATTGTGTGGAAGATAACTTCCTTCTGCAAGTAATAGAAGAGCAGACAAGGAGAGGTGCCATGCTTGACCTCGTGCTCACCAACAGGGAAGGGCTGGTTGGAAATGTGACACTCCAGGGCAGCCTTGGATGCAGCGATCACGAGATGGTCGAATTTGAGATCCTCAGGACAGTGAGAAGAATGTACAGCAAGCACACTGCCCTGGACTTCAAGAGAGCAGACTTTGGCCTCTTCATGAGCCTGCTTAGGAAGGTTCCATGGGATATAGCCCTAGAGGGCAGGGGTGCCCAAAACTGTAGGTTGATATTCAAGGATCACTTGCTACAAGCTCAGGAGTGTTGCATCCCAACTAGAAGGAAGTGCAGCAGGAGGGCCAGGAGACCTCCTTGGATGGATAAGGAGCTGCTCAGGAAAATTCAAGGGAAAAAAGAGGCTTATAAAAGGCGGAAGCAGGGACAGGTGGCCTGGGAAGAATACAGGGATGTTGTCTGGGAAGCTAGGGACCAGATTAGGAAAGCTAAGGCCCAGTTAGAATTAAACTTGGCCAGGGATGTTAAGGATAATAGGAAGGGATTCTATAGGTATGTAGCGAATAAAAGACAGACTAGGGACAATGTAGGCCCCCTCCGGAAGATATCGGGAGAACTGGCTACCCAGGACTTGGAGAAGGCTGAGGTTCTCAATGACTTCTTTGCCTCAGTCTTCACTGGCAAAGGCTCTGACTGCACCACCCAAGTCTTGGAAGGCGAACGCAGGGACTGTGAGAATGGAGACCCTAGGCCCACTGTAGGAGAGGGTCTGGTTCAAGACCATTTTAAAAACCTAAATGTAAACAAGTCCACGGGACCTGATGAAATCCATCCGCGGGTCCTGAAGGAGCTGGCAAACAAAGTTGCTCAGCCACTGTCCATCATATTTGAAAAATCATGGCAGTCAGGTGAAGTTCCCAAAAAAGGGAAATATAACCCCCATTTTCAAGAAGGGGAAAATGGATGACCCGGGGAATTACAGACCAGTCAGTCTCACCTCTGTGCCTGGCAAAATCTTGGAGCAGATTCTCCTGGAAGGCATGCTAAGGCGCATGAAAAACAACAAGGTGCTTGGTGACAACCAGCACGGCTTCACTAAGGGGAAATCCTGCCTGACCAATTTGGTGGCCTTCTATGATGGGGCTACGAAACTGATGGACAGGGGCAGAGCAATTGATGTCACCTACCTGGACTTGTGCAAAACCTTTGACACTGTCCCACATGACATCCTTCTTTCTAAATTGGAGAGACATCAATTTGATGGGTGGACCACTCAGTGGATAAAGAACTGTCTGGATGGCCACATGCAAAGAGTTGTGGTCAATGGCTCGATGTCCAGCTGGAGACCGGTAACAAGTGGTGTCCCTCAGGGATCGGTATTGGCACCGGTCTTATTCAACATCTTCGTTGGTGACATGGACAGTGGGATTGAGTGCACCCTCAGCAAGTTTGCCGATGACACCAAGATGTGTGGTTCGGTTGATAACGCTGGAGGGAAGGAATGCCATCCAGAGGGACCTTGACACGCTTGTGAGGTGGGCTGATGCCAACCTGATGAAGTTGAACCATGCCAAGTGCAAGGTCCTACACCTGGGTCGGAGCAATCCCAGGCACAGCTACAGGTTGGTCAGAGAAGAGATTCAGAGCAGCCCTGCAGAGAAGGACTTGGGGGTGTTGGTCAATGAGAAAATGAACATGAGCCGGCTTCAGTGTGCGCTCGCAGCCCAGAAAGCCAACCGTATCCTGGGTTGCATCAAGAGGCGCATGACCAGCAGGTCGAAGGAGGTGATTCTGCCCCTCTACTCCGCTCTCCTGCAATATCACTTGGAGTATTGTTTGCACAGTTCTGGTGTCCTCAACATAAAAAGGACATGGAACTGTTGGAACAAGTCTGGAGGAGGGCCACAAGGATGATCAGGGGACTGGAGCACCTCCCGTATGAAGACAGGCTGAGAAAGTTGGGGCTGTTCAGCCTGGAGAAGAGAAGGCTGCGTGGAGACCTCATAGCAGCCTTCCAGTATCTGAAGGGAGCCTATAGGGATGTTGGGGATGGACTCTTCATTAGGGACTGTAGTGACAGAACAAGGGGTAATGGGTTCAAACTTAAACAGGGGAAGTTTAGATTGCATATAAAGAAGAAATTCTTTACTGTGAGGGTGGTGAGGCGCTGGGATGGGTTGCCCAGGGAGGATGTGTATGCTACGTCCTTGGCGGTGTTCAAGGCCAGGTTGGATGAGGCCTTGGGTCGCATGGTTTAGTGTGAGGTGTCCCTGCCAATGCCAGGGTGTTTGGAACTAGATGCTCTTAAGGTCCTCTCCAGCCCTAATTCTTCTATGATTCTATGATTCTAAATAAATACATAAAATCACCATGAAATTTCCTAAGCACTGTTGCAGGTTTTCCTGAAGGGCTGGGAAATAGAACTGGGCAACCTGAGCTTTAACTTCAGAATTATTCTTGCTTAAAGCATATGTACCAGGGACCAGCAAGATCAGACACTGCACACTAAGAGAAAGGGAGCAGGGAAACGTAGCCTGGAACTGAAACAAGCAAACATCTGCACCAGCTATGCGCAGGTGCAGATGTCTCACCCATTAAGCAGAGATGTGTCGTGGTTTAAGCCCAGGCCGTAAGTTAGAGCCACGCAGTCTACTCCCCGCCCACACCCTTTCTTACCCCCGCTCCTGGAGTGACAGGGAGGAGAATCGAGAGAATGCAACTCCCACGGGTTGAGATAAGAATAGTTTAATAACTAAGGTATAACACAAACCGCTGCTGCTACCACCAATAAGAATAATGATAAAGGAAATAACAAAGGAAGAGAATACAACTGCTCACCAACCGCTACCTCGCCCCCACCCCGCAGTGATCTAGCCCTTCCAGGTACTCTCAGTTCTACATCCTGGGCATGACGTGCTGTGGTATGGAATACCTCTTTGGCTAGTTTGGGTCAGGTGTCCTGTCCCTGCTTCCTCCCGGCTTCTTCTCCTCCCTGGCAGAGCATGAGACTCACAAAGTCCTTGGTCAGAGCAAACATTCTGACCAGCAACTGAAAACATCGGTTTTATCAGTATTATTCCCAGGCCGAAAGTCAAAACCTCTGCACTGCACCAGCAACTAAGAAGTAGGAAAAATGACTGCTACTGCTAAACCAGGACAAGATGAATTAAGAATCATATGTTGGTCCTTTGAGATGTCATAATTGTACCTGTTCTCTTCCAATTTTAGCATAATTATACGCTCCTTGCCATACTGAGCTCCCTGGAAAGAGGCTTGCACACAGGAACTATTTCCCTTAATCTGTGTCCCCGATATTAAATCCCACATCCAAAGAGTGATATAAAATAGAGAATAGTTTATGCAAGTACTGGAGATCTGCAATAGGGTTTTGCTTTTTTTTTTTTTTAATTGATTTTGATTTGCTGAGTGTTTGAGTTGCTTAATCTGTAATGGAAAGAAAACTTCCATTATCTTTCCTGCTTTGTGATTTTTAAAAGCTTTCTTTTTCTTTGGCACAAAATTTTTGAAGATAACTTTGTTTCACAATCCTTATTCTGAGATATTTTTACTGACATTTCATGAATTGTCAAGATGAAAGTAACTATTAGAAAGTTTTTAAATCTGCAACAAAAGGCATAAAAAAAGATTACCACAATTTACTCTGACATTTTAAAATGTATTTCTTTTCTATTTTCCACTGAAAATACATCGTGGAGTAAAAGCTCATGAAAAGTGTGAAACAACTCCATGCTTTGGTGGACTTTATAAGAATTATTGCAAAAGTTTTGAAATTCAATCCATTTTAGCAGTTTGCCCAAGAATTCCTGAGAATATGTGTACATACATTTTTAGCCCTTCTGACCTTGTATGTAAATGAAAGATGTGTATAGAATAGAATAGTTAGGGTTGGAAATTTTCACTATTTTACGTTTTATTTTAGTGATAAATAGACATACTGCAAAAATTTCAAATCCAAAGCACTCCTAGAAAGACAGGAATCAGGAGAGATCATCTGCGTAAACTTTTGACTCCCAGAAAATGTCCTCCCAGAGTTTTTCCTAATGCTGAAGATAAACCATGGTTTCTTAAAATAAACCTTAAAACTTCTCATTTTGATAATCAGACCATTGAAGACAGAAAACCACTAGCCTTCTTACAAGAAATATTTTTACTTTAGAAGACTGTAATAAAGTCATTGGACACTATTTATCCTTCCTCTCCAGGCACATAATCTTCTATTTTAAAAAATAAAACAAACCCAGTCCTCTAAGTTTTCAGTTCTTTCTTCACTAGTCCTGTGTGCTCTATTGAAGTTTCACTCTCTGATTCCAGTTTTTCTTCAGCTTTCCAACATCATCTGAAACTAGAAATAGTACTGTAGCTACACTTTTTGGAGAGGAATAATTATACCTCACCTTATTTTTTCCATGTAACACATTTCCTAGCATCTCAGAAAATGCTATTTGTTTTTTTTCAGCAGTAGTTGTTGCTTATTTGGATGCACTTCCAGCCCTCCATATCCCAAATTTGTAATTTTTTCAGCCTCTTTGCTATTGTCACTGTATATTTTGATGTATTTTTCTTTACATGTGTAGTTTTTCTACTTTACTGTGTTGAATTTCATTTTAAAGACTTCTGACCATTTCATTGATTTATCAGGATCAATTTAAACTCACAACTTGTCCTCCGAAAGGTTTGCAGCTCTTAATGTCGGGTGTCAATGCTGATAAGTCATCTAAGTTGTTAATGAACCTATTAAATTACCCAGGACATAAAACAGATCTCTGTAGGGCCACCCACATCAAGCATCTTCTTAGTTTCTTGACAGCAAACTGTTGATAGCTGCTATTTAAGCTTGATGATTTCAACCTGATGTGAATCTGCCTGTTAGTATTTTAATCCATACCATATGACAGTCTGAAAGCTAGGGTAATATGGGACTGCATTAAAAGGTAATTGTAAATGTCAAGTAGACCAGTTATCTGTCTTATAGAGGTTCTTTTGTATTGTGCATAAAATGCTGGCTGGAAAGAAAAAAAACCAAAAACCACACTGAGAAACATATGAGAGCTTTAGTTTGCTATCACAAATTCTGTTGTAACATGACATTTTCAACCATATTGTCTTTCAACTTTGTATTCTGTACAGATAATTGTGTAGCAATATGCTTACTCTTTGCATTCCATCCACCCATTCTCATCACTCACAGAACCTTCAAAAAGTGTTAACATCTATCAGCCACCTTCTTTGCTTTCCACACCTGAGGCAAGTATACATTAAATTCACGTAATTATTAATTCAGTTTGTGTGGAATACAGATCATCTTAATCTGAAATGAGAATAAATTCTACAGTATTCTATTTATAAGTTTATGCTTCCTGTCATTATAAACAACTGAAATTCAGGACTTGCAGAAGAAAATCAAATTATAATTATATCAAAAAATAATCTTGAAATTCCTACTAATAACTACAATTTTTTCCTTCCTCTGAACCTTGGTGAATTTTCCCTATTAGCTATGAAAGTTCATCCTAAATATTTGTACAAACTCTAGAAATATATTTATGTGCTACTTATGTCATCATAACACTTATTTTCTAAAAAAGCAAGGAAATAAAAATCATTACTTCAGAGGGCTGAAAATGCTAAAAACACCAAAAGATTTTTTTTGTCTTAGACAAATTTGAACACAGTTGTTGGTGACCTTGAAGATGATGTTAGAAACCTTGAATTGAATATTATGTTCAATGTTTAGAGCAATATATCAAATAGGTAACAAATTTAATGGTTAGCCACTGTTTCCTAGGTGGCATACTGCAATATTCTGTAACAGTTAAGCTCTTCATAGCACTGTGCTGCATTGGCATTGCTCAGTCCAGAAGTGGGGGCAATTATGAATAACTGAAGGGAGTCCATGATCCATGAGAGGAAAAGTGATTTAACCTTACTAGAAAGAAAATTAAAGAAATCTCAGTGTTATTGTTTCATTGTCAGCTTCTGACATTTCTTTGAATATTTCTATTGGAGGGGTCTCACAGGAATTTATACCATTTTAGGAAATCTGAAGACAGCAAGAGCTGTGTGCGTATAATAATGGTTTAGGGATGGGAGAGCTTTTCACTGAAAAAGCAAATGCTTTCCTAAAGTACAATCAATGAAAAGCAATATTCTGGGAAAAATAAAAAAACAAAAAAACAAAACAAAACAAAAAAAAAACCACAAACAAAAAAAAAAACCCCAAACAAACAAAAAGCAAAAAAAACCCAACCAAAACCAAGTAACCAAAAAACCAACCAAAAGATTCCACCAAACCAGCTCTCAATGAATGGTGTTATAGTAAGTCATATTTTAGCCTGCAGACTTTGAGGGGATGCAGCGGAATAGGGAATGGGTGATCAGTTCTAAAATATTCCTGTGTCACTAATATGATAATTTTACTATCCTAATGACAATTCCCCCAGTCATATATTTCTGAAGGGGAAAAGGCATAATTCTTAAATGGGATGTGATATTGCACTATATTATTCTGATATCTTATTAAGGATTTCATAATTTCTTAGGAACACCTGTTTCAGTTAATATAATCTTGTTTTTTCTTTTTCTTTTTCTTTTTAGTGGACAGGTGATAACTTTTGCTCTCATTTTGTACAGAAGTAATGATTTGTTATGCCTTTAAGGGACAAAAAGTTTCAGGAAAAATAAAGCTATAGAATAAATATAGAAAAAACCAAAATGATGCAACAAAAATTGAGATGTGTGATGTTATCTTTTTCCCCAGAAAATACCTGAAGTGTCTTTTAAAAATTTAAAACCTGAGGAAAGATGTGAGGGAAAGTGATGACACTTTGAGTATAATTTCTCTCTCTTTCTATTGTCTTTTATTTTTAATAGTGCTAAAACCATTGTCTTCAAGATACACAATGAGGTGATCATCACTTTAAGTGCTTACATTCTGATTGCTTGCACCTTCAAGTTGCAACTTCTTCTATGACTGCCTGGAGCAGTTATTGATTTAAACTTCTCTATCAGACTGCGTGTGGTTGCCTCCACAGCCTGAATTTGCACTCATTAGTTCTTAAATAGAAAGAACACACAAACTAAGGGTCTAGAGTGAAAAACTGGGTGATTCTCTGTGCTCCATTGATTTTGGTTGACTTCTGAGTGTAGTCATACACATGAAATTGCCAAATCAGTCTTCAGCACAGAAAAGAAATGGCTGCAAGAGTGCCTCACTGGATCCTGGTGAATATAGAGGAAAGATGAGTAAGTGTAAGCTAGAAGGAATAACAGTATCTTTTTCCTCCAAAGTCCAATGTGTAAAATCCAGTACTTCAAAATAAAGATTTTTAATACCTCTCTTTGCCAACTTGTACTAAAAAGCAGCTATTCCAAAGACTATTCATTACTGTGGTTTTCACTGTCCCTAATGACCAAAATGTAAAGTGACAGCTATCATGTTGTGATATCAACCATCCAGAAAGCCTCATAAAAATCCAGAACTTTTAACATCTCACAGAATCACAGAATTGTTAGGGTAATCAGAAACCTGCTAGCAATCTCCTATCGTTACAGTCTTCTTGGAAGAGTGAAAATGTAAATACCTGAACATAAAAAGTCTACAGCACCTAGTTCAGGGTTATAGAGGCAATGACACTGACACTGATAAAGGAAATGCTTTCTAATGTCTTTGTTAGGGACATTCCAGAAAACATATCCTAGCTCCTGAAAAGACACAAAATTTTGCAACAATTTTATAGAGGGTTTGTCTTATCATTCATCCTATACGCACAGTACATTTTGGTTTCTGTAGAGAATCTATAAATCAAAAACTTCTGACCATCTTTGTTATTGAAAAATATTACACGAATTGCAGTAGGTTCCACTAGGACTTTAAGTCAAAAGCAGAGTGCTATCAAACACACATGGTAGAGTGACGAAAAGTGCACACACAGAAAATTATTTATTTATAATATCTTCCAGTAATCAGCATACATAAATTTCATAATATAGACATTTGAGCATGTACTAGAATTCTCTGCTGTGATTCTGGAAATTTTATTCAAGGTAACATAGTATTTGAAATTAATGTGATATGAAATTATTTTGAAGTCATGCTTTGGCTTGTTTGGTTTGTTGGGGTTTTTTGTAGGAAATAATATATATATAAATACACTAGAATGCTGTGAATTTCTTAGAGCTGTATGTGCATGTTACCTACGTGGTGCTTGTGTACTATATAAGTTTTAATTTCAATCACATTTACTAGGTGTGCTATCAAAAGATTAGTGCCTGCAAACAGATCCCTACTTATCTGGAGTCATCTTCGTTATTATCTCATTTTAAAGCTGTGTCTGATGTAACCCAATAATTCAAGTTTTGTATATAGTGCTAAGAAGGGGTAGGTAACGGCTAAGAGAAATTTATTCTATTTCAAAATGCCTGTCCAACAGAAATGAGATACTTCAGTCTCTGCAGATATACACATCTTTCCATTAACTGCAGAAGTAGAATAGTTTACTATCTGAAGCTAAACTTTTAGGTAACTAAGGTTAGGTGAGCTTAATCTCCTATCCTTCCCTAGTGACAGAATACCCAGAGTATTATGAGATACGGTTGCAGCCTCTCAGCTAATTAAAAATATTTCTGTTCTACAGAATCAGCAAACATTTCTATTAAAGCATAATGCATGCTCCATCAGGAAATGTTAAGGGAGTTACGTTCCACATTCTAACACCTTTTTCTTGCAACTTTGAATGGTCTGGGTTTACCTTTATGTTGTGGGAGGATAGAAAATCTGAACCTGGAAGAAGAAGAAGCTAAAAAGAAGAAAACAACAACAAACACATGAAGAATAGGAACTGCTATAAACTTAGATTTTTCTATGAATTATATCTTGCATATAAATGGCTCTTGTTGCTCCATTTGCACTACTTTCTTTTTCATATTTATGTTTTGCTCAAGGTGACTTGCAGCTTTCCTTCATCTGTTGTGTATACATATGCAACACTTCCTAGAAGAAGGCATCTCTCTCTTTGCATTCACCAAAGTAGAAATTTTCCATATAATATCTTGGAGGTAGAATGATTGAATCTGGAAAAAAAGGAGAAATCATATTCCACAATTAATTTCTTAGGGAAGCATGAATAATCTTAACACATCCATATAAATATAGTAGTTCCTGTATTCAAACTGTGGCTTCTTGAAGAGGTCAACTACCAAATCACCTGCTCCTGGGAAAACTCCCATGTGTTCCCTTTCCTTCTTTCTCCTATGCCTACCCCTCCTGCTGCTTCTAACAGTATGGCCACACTCTCATGTGAGCCCTGGCATTCATAGGATCTTCCACATCACAAACTCAAAGTAGGAAAATATCTGCAGTTTACTTAATTATGGTTCATTTTCTGCCAGGTTAATTAATTGCATTAGTTCACAGCTGGTGCAAAATATAGCTTGGGTTGACACAAGGTTTACAGTGAAAACATGCACCTAGGGGTGACAGCAGCTAGAGCTTCCCTCTTTCAGTGCAGGTGAACACTTTATATTACTTCATCAAGTTGATTGGAAATGCAAGTTGTGGTTTCATGATCAGTTTAAGACAATCTCAGAATGTGCTGCTATATGTTCATACCACCTCCCTTGTGTCACTATGCCAGCAAACAGTAAATGACTGGTTTTCTATATTAGGATCTGTATAGTTCTCCAGAGGGTATAAAACACGAGTAAGATAATACAGAATTTATGACTTCTACTTGTAAACGTGGCTTACTGGATTCACAAAGCTCCTAAAACTGGGGCAGAAGTACAGGAAGCATACTTTTAAGACCTGAAGAGTGTTCTCAGAACGTGTAGCAGTGTGACAGCAGCGTAAAAGGTCCCTATGGTACTATAAATATTCGGTGATGCCACAATATTAGTACACTAAACAGCTTTGCTATTACAGTTTTTGTTCAGCAATGTATGGGATCAAAGATTGAATTTAAAAAGCGTGGAACATCTGAACTCTAGCAGCATGCGTACCTGAGACTTAGACATTTTCTGAAAAATGTTAAGTTGCTATTCCTCCCAATGTACCTTTCTTCTCAACAGTTTTATATTCCTTAAGAGTTTCTTAAAAGCCATGACTAAAGTGAAGTGCAATAGCAACAATTCATTTTCTACTTATATACATACTTTTCTGCCTTTTAGCAAAAGGTTAGTATCAAAAGATCCTAATAAAACCTAATTTCTGTGTGCAGGTACCTGGAATTCAGCATCTTGTGCTTCATGAAGAATATGTATAACAATGCGAGGTGTATAACGACTGACTTTGTTTTATTGTTCTCTTGTTCATGTCTTCATGAAAGACATGGCTGACTTTTGCTTTATCTATGTTTGTGCCAGAATGTCTGAGATTTTATTGCTGTGCTGAAACACAAATGCAAAGCAGTTTAATCCTAATATCGTGTTGGGATTTGTCTAACCTAACTACTATTAGAAGCAGGTCTAAGGCATCATCTCAGTTCCCTCTCATTGTTAGAGATACCAAAGACAAGTTATATGCATCATCCTCTGCGGTGTCTCTACTTACTAAAAAAAAGTTAGACAAGCTTTGGAATCATGCCTTAGTTATCTACCAAAAGCTGAGCAAGATTAATCCTTCATCTCTTATGAACTCTCTCTATGTAAATGGCATGCCTATTAGTACTAGTTTTGTATATACCAGGCTAGTTTTTGTGGTGTGCTGGGAAATACTGATTCTTACTGCATCTGGTAAGATGGTAATCTTTCCTATTGACTTAAGCCTGCAGACCTATCTCATACACCAATTAAAAATCTTCACTTTTGTGGTATTGGAGCTGGAGGGAAAGTTTCTGAAGTAATCCAGGAATAGGCCGATGTGGGGGTATCTTGCACTTATCTCTTGTTAACAGCAATTTCCCAGCTTTTGCAATACTGGACAATATACAATGCAGGACATGCAAAATTTCTGCTTGTGCTTTACCTCACATAGAAACAAAACACACACTAGAGAACGAAATGCTTCATACTTTGTGGTGTTTAATATGTCACAACTATCTACTGATTGCATCAAAATGTCACTTTCATCTGGTAGCTAAGTAATATGTGGAAGGTTCTTACAGGTTAAAACTTGTGACTACAATTACCTCTAACTTTTTCAGAACAGAGGGATTTGTTCTTAAATTTCTGAAAACCTGAAAAGTGAGATATGTTCTATCTGTTTTGCAAATGTATGCAACTTTTAGATCAGTGCGGTATTGTAGCAACTGCATAATGGGTTTTATGGAATGCTGCCTCTGCAGTTTTTATGATCAGTAGCTTATAAAAGGGGGGTAATAATGAGTGGTTTCCATTACATATATTTAAAAAATCAATGTCAACACTTTCAAAAGAAAAGAAAACATTGCTCAACTATACATGTAGTATTCAGGTTGAGTATGATTGCTTCATACTGAAACACCTGTAGGGTGATTTTTTTTTACAATTAAGCGTGTAGAAAAGATCATAATCACTGCTTAGTTGAAACAGCTATGATACAAAGTATCAGCCTTTTCTCTGCATTTGAACAATTTATTCTGGACCTACACCACTGAAATCTTTTAACATAAAGGAATAGAAAATACCCTATATACTGCATTAATACCTGGGAAAATGTAAAGCATGCTGACTGCACTGTGCTTTCTTAAGTCTAATACTGTAAATATGCCATCAGACTTTCTGCTCTGTCCCTGACTTTTCTAACTCACTGAAATCAGCGCTGAAGTCCCAAGAAGCAAGTTGTCATCAACAGCCAAAACATCTTATCATACTTATCAATCAGAGGGGACTATCCATTGTAGCATGTGACTATGGCACCATCACCCTCTGGGTAATCACAACTTCTCTTTAGATGCTTGTGCCACAAATCATTCAAGAATGGCAGCTCTTTTGTGAGCAGAGATACATAACCACATACAGACCAGCAATCCCCTGGACTCTACATCTGCAGCCACAGGAAACTGGACATCTTCACTCAGTAAAACCCACATCAATTATAAAGTCTGAAAGAAACAGACCCTGCTTGAGTTTCCACAAGCCAAAAGTGGGGTCTTTTTCTTACATATTGCAAACAGCAAATATAAATTATGTGTTTGAAGAATCAAGAAATGTTCAGAAAAAGCAATGAATAAATATTTTCACCTTCTGTTCATGCACAGACACAGCTTTTTTACATTTTTCTTATTTTTAGGGAAACCCCAGACTCTATTGAGCATATAAACCTCAAGGATTAGAATAATGTACCTCTAATTGATATTTTTGAATCACTGGATATTCTTAACACACAGATTAAAATTCCCAGCCTATAAACACTGAGTATATATTGAAAGATGTTTTTTTAGTTCACTTTGTTACACACTGGAGTAAAAATGTAGAATTAACCACAAATTCTTCTTTTTTTTTCTTTTTTTTTTTTTTTTTGTAGATTATATAACTATGAGAGAATGTAAAAAAAAAAAAGAATAAAAAAAAGAAATAATATACAGCAGGACTGGAAACTATTTTTGAGTCATTTAATCCTACATAACCTCTTTCTTTGCCAGAAATTAATATACTGAATATGCAGTTGTCTTCTTATAATATTAGAATTTTTCCTTTACCTGAGACTACTAAGAGAAGTTCTTTATCTGAAATAATGACATCAGGAATGTCTGCCTTTTCAAGAAGAGGGGGTAGGGAGAGAAAGGGAAAATAAAAATAAAAAATATCCCTTGAACACTTGTGAGCTGTTGAGTTTAATTGAATCAGTGTCTGGTGTTTCTGTATGAATGAAGTAAGGTTTCACTGATTCCCTGTGAATTGCATTTCACTATCTTTTTTCTCTTTCCATTCTACTCTCGAAGAACTGTGAATTAGCAGGATTATGGATCTTAAATCAAAGATCTAACTTCTGATCTATGTGTGATATAGTACTTGATGGACAACAGACATCAAGAGAAACATATTTCTTGTGTCACAGAGCACTTCTGAGATTTCTGAACAAAAAGTCATTAAATGCCACCATGTTTTCTTTCTTCTTTGTAGGACTTCCATGTATGCACAGATTTTGTTTGCTTGCAGCAAAAAGTGCCAAAATCTATATTTATGTATTTTGTAGCTTGATTCAGTTTTAAAAATATAATCATTCTAGCTTTATATCATATTAATTAGTGTTATTGAAAATGTATAGCACAATCTTTAGGTGTCTTTTCTATATCTTAAAAACAAACAAACAAAAAGAATCTTAAGGAATTTCCAAACAGAAGTCTACATTAGATTGAAATTAAGACTGAAAAGTAATAATGCTGGGAACAGGAATAAAAAGAGCAAATCTTGCTCCAATTGAATCCAGTAATATTTATAATGTTTTGATTGGTTTCTTTTATGTGAACTTTGCTAGTGGCAGAGATTTTGCTACAAATCTAAATACACCATTTTTGTAGTTATTTGACCTAACAGGTAAACATATCTGTGGTTCGAGTTAATCCATCTTCAACTTTGTAATCACAATTTATCCAGCTCAAAATTGCATCTGTTGGATTATATTTGTGTGTGAGAAACCGAAGAGCATTCTATTATCTGTTCTTCATGGAAGTATTCAAACTGTGATACAATTATCTTTCTGTTAAATAAGGTTGAATTCTTGAGCCTCTCAATAAAATGTATGTTTGCATTAGAAAAACAACCTAATTGTTGTTTTCTGATTTTTTTCCTGTCTGCTGTAATCTTTCAATTGTGGACTAAACGATTTAAGACACTGCATGTCTGCTATTAGTGTGCTGATGACAAAAGTAATAAATTTCCTGCTACTTCTTCATTCTTCTCTGCTCACAGTTCTATATATCTCTACAGATCTATAGCTTCTATGTTACATTGCACATCTGTATTCAATGGACAATCCACTATGAACATCAAACCCTCTATGAATTCCCTTTCAGTGCCCAAGTCAACTTCTCCAGATGGGTCATATTTTCTACATTCTTTGTTCCTGAAATTGTCGCTGCATTTGGCTACACATGTATACTGTACATTTAAGCCCCTGTTTATCAAGTCTTTCAGACTACGTTGTATCAGTAGGTGATCCTTTATGATGCCTGTTGTTCTGAAAACTCCATCATATTTCTCCTTCCTGATAATTGATATAACTGTCAAACGGTATCAGGTCAAAAAATTTAATTGGAATGTGGTTCCTCACAATGGTTTCGTATTTTGTGGTTAGATTTGAAAGCTTGTCAGTTTTACAGATTTCAGTCTATTTCATGTATCATGAATTTTGTTTCATTCTTCTATGGGCTTTATCATGTTGCTTGTTAATGTGGAAATACTGTAATTTTTATTGCAACTTGCTAAAACATAAGTTGAATTTGAATTCTACGTTTTTCTGACTTTCACAGCTTGCTTTTTCAGCTTCTGCCATATATTAATTCTATTTCCATTCTAGAATTAAAGGAATGAGGCACAACCAAAATTCTGTTTCATGGAGGGGTGACAATTTTAAGCACATCGATTACTGATATTATGCTATATTATAAAGGTTAGAGATATAGATGAATGTGGAACAGTGTAATATCAAGCCAGTATTTTACTGAGCACTTTTATTGAATTGTTACCTACTTGTTTTAAAAAGGTGACAGCTTTTCTGTCTCCTTCCTTCCAAGCTCTGTGATGAAGCAGGCATAGCCTATGGATGGAAGAAACTCGCTCTTTTATCTTGTTCTTGATTCTCCCAAGTTTCAGTCCAGGGCATCCAAGAAGGCTGCCTTAACTTGTTTGCTATGAATGTTCATGATACAATGCTGGAATGCTTCTTTGGCTTATGTCAAACACCAGTTATTTCTTTACCTTAAATAATTACTCTGGTAATCCTGGGACACCACTTCTCAGACAGTAGAGAGTTGTCTATGTTTTCCCTTGTGTCAGGACGAGTCAGAGAAGCATTGTTTGGATTGTGAAAGCCTGATTTTTTCCTTCCTTAGTTTCATGCCCATTTTTCTTACCTCTTCTCTCATATTGTATCCTCACATTGTGCCAACATTGTGCCATCTTTTTACAGATATATAAGCATAAGACTATCACTGGGGAGGTCGGCATATGAATTGCCATTCAACTTACTGCATAAATATGTGCTGAAGTCTTGCTGTCATCAATGCGACTCAAGCATACTCATACTGCAGAAGTGGTTGAAAGTTTGCAGATGAGGTTTTAGTTAGGAATGTATAGTTCTTCCTGTGGCAGCTCTGACTACTCTACCAAACTGCTTAGTTGTTTGACAAAAAGTTACAATTCAGATTGAAAATCATGTGACAGAAACAAATTCAATGCAGCAAAATTATTTCATTAAATATAGTAAAAAATTGAGGTGATAAGAAGAAAGTGTCTCTCAAGGGTTTGGAGATCCATAAAAGCTCTAGATACCCATCTGAGCACTTAGCTGTTCACATCGACTGCACTGAATCGTTGAACTTTCAAATATTTCTTTTTCTGATATTAAGATTAGCAGAGAAAAATAAAGTAGAGGGAAAAAAGATTATTTACTGGGTCAGTTCTTTTAGAAGATTAATAGGACATAGAATACTTTAGCTCTAGGTCATCACTTTTAAACTAATCCAGTTTTTATGGATTCATAGATTTCCAGGCCAGAAGAAGCATTATATTTCCTTAGCCTAACCCCTAGCATGACACAAACCACAGAATTACAACCAGTGCTTTCTAAATCAAACACTTACTAGCTACTAGAATTAAAAAATAGTATAGAAAGACAATTTTGTTTCTGTGCTAGAACTGCTGAGGTTTCTATATGAAATCTCCTGGCTTAAAATAACACAGAATAATTCAAAATTTGTGCACAAATTCCCTTCCCCTGTCCACCTTCAGCGACTATTCTTAAGCAGAATGAGTAGTATTAATCACAATGCCAGGGACACGTGGAAAATAAACTACTGTTAAAACACTGCAGGTGGCTCTGTTCTAAATTGGATTGTGGGATTTCATTCTCACTGTTGCACTGGCTTTTTCGTTTGCCTGAATCAAAAGAAGCCTTCTGTCTTCAACACTTTATTCTTCAGAATATTTCAGTGGGAATGTCCTTCGTTTAGGAAACACAAGTGTCTCTAGAATGAAAACCTTCAGGGAAAGACTCAGATATCTATCTGAGGCCAACTTACAAAGCATGGTCCCAACATACATCTCAGCGAGATCCCCGATCTCAAGGGAGAGATTCCTCTTTAGCTACACTACACTTCTTTTTCCAAAATGAAATTGTAGGGTTTCATTCTTCTGAGAAGGAAAGGGGGTGGGGGGGAACCAGACCCAAACAGCCTAGACTTTTGCCCCAATCCAATGGTATTTTGTCACTGAAATTTGAAAAATTTCTGCAGCAGGTTTTTCAATAAACTTAGATTAAATGAAATTGGTTTGCAAATCTTATTTTTAATTCATAAAAGCTAGTTTTAATTGCACTTTATGGTATGCTCTCCTTTGTGGAAGAACCAAGATTAAGCACTATTCCAAATCAGGGTACAGAAAGAATAATTCCACACAAAATAGGAATGTTACTTGCTCTTTATTCTCCATCAAGTGAATAACAGAGAATTCTGTTTCAGATGTGGATGGAACTAAATATTTCCTCTTCAGTAGACAAGATGTATTATCTCATTTGTTTTCTGATATTGCCAGTATAGGTTATAAGCTTGCATATTCTTTGTATATTTATTTTAAGAATCAATTTCACATACAATTTAGCATTGAGATATAGTTACATTTTGTTCTTGCACCTACAAAGTGCATGTCCACATACTGACTGGTTTTCATTGGCACAGAGCAGTATGGGAAATTTTTACTTCTAGTCTATAATTTAAGGCTGTGTTAAAAATCTTCTTGCTTTCTATGTAGCCATTGAAAAGAGAATAAAACACTGATTACTTTTAATTGGTGCTGTTAATTTGAAAAGCATCTAATTCAAAAATGTCCCAGGAGTAACCAAGATTCTGTAAAGAGATTAAAAGGGATTGCAATTGTTAAGCCTTAGGCAATGCTTTTTTTGAATCAAGAGAATTTCCATACTGCCAATCTACTTTTAAATACAAGTAAGTTTAGTAAAAAATAGAGCCTCTTTAAAAATAAGTATTATGGTCTTAAGTGGGCAGGAGCCTCATTTTTTTTGTTTCAAGAGCTAGCAATGTCTCGTGGTCTTTATGAACTGAAGATTTCTTTCCTAAAATAATTTGTTCCGCTGCAAGAGCTAGAGGAGGAGTAACTTAACTGGAGTCTGTTCTTCTTGGTATTTCTGAAGGGTCAAAGGGAGAGCAACTTTCAAAAATCTTATTCTGACTAACATTTTTTATGGCCACCTAAAAAAAATATTATAGTACAAGATGCATTTACGTTTTATGCATGTATTTACTTATTAAATACTATTTATTTACTTATATATAGGTATTGCACCAACCCTGCTTGAAGAATTGAGAAGGGCTGTTCCTTGGCTATTTCAGTTTTATTATTTACCCTCACATTTTAAACATGGAAACTCAAAGCATGCCTTGTTGATAAAGATAATAAATGGAAGTTATTGCAAAGTGTCATGGGGGAAAAACATGCAAAAGTCTTGTAGAGATAGTTTCAGGAAAATAATTTATTAAATGAGAGCTGCAAGTTCTCATCCTGTCTAAACCTCAGACTCCTTTAGTTCATGAGACTAAAGAGATGTCTTTTAAAGCATGGCATGACACCCAGCTACCAAGCCCCCAATGAGATTTAGTAGAGTTTGATATCCATTACGAAGTTACCCTTCAACTTTTCCCTCTTTGTATGTATTTAAGGGGTTGAGAGAGACTTAAATTAAAGGGCTTGAGTTTGAACACAGTCTAAACATTCAACAGTATTTAGAGACAATGTATTGGTTTATTCAGCTGGAGAGCACGTAAATGCACTAAAAAGACAACAGACTTCACAGACCTGTCCAGTATTAAGAAAATAAAAACATTCTATCTGTAAGTTTTTTGTACCTTGTATAAAGTCAGAAAAAATATCTACATGCTTTTTCTTTGTCAGCTTTAAGACATCCTGCTTCTTGTTTTCCATACAGTTAATATAACAATTGTTTGGACAAGTATTGTGCAATGTAATATTGTAAATGTTTATAACTGTTTAGAAAAAAAAAACGGTTTTATAAATTTGAGCCCTACAGGGTATCAGGTCTGCAAAGCAACTTAATTTTTAAGACAATGTTATCCAGACTGGAGTTTAGTTATCAAGTTGTTCTTAATTATGGTGTTTTAAGAAAGGGCAATAAAGCCCTGGAGGCTTTTGAAACACATGGAAGTGATAGGTTTTCCTGCTTTGCTATAGTTTTTCCAATGTGGTCTGTGGTCCTTTTAATAATCAGGAAGAAAAGTTTATATAGATCAGTTGCTTTTAATGCCAGTGTATTTTCTGCTTTTCAGAAAAAAACCCAATAAAGCTGCCTGAACAAACTGAAAGTCTCCTTCATTAAAAAATCAAAATGTTACTATTTTTTTGATTTTGTGAATTCTACAATTGAATTTTTTTTTTTTTTTTTTTTTCCAGGAATTAACTTGAAATCCTCTACATTCAAAGCTGGGTTTAATATTACTGAATACATCAGAAAGGTTCTTTAATATTTGACAGCTTTTTCTTATGGAAAGATTATGCTGAAGAAAACTCCCTTTTTAAAAAATTAAATATCATGTTTGTTATAAAAAGCCATTTACTGAAAACTAGAAGATTTAAATGAAAATTTCCACTGTACTCACTGCTGATCAGGAGTTATTTTCATTTTAGTAGAACAAGAAAATGCATTAGTAATGTTAAGAGTAAGTTTTTCAAAGACTTCAGCTTTATCTTAATGTTTATGTACAAAGTTCCAATTTGAACATATTGCTCCTGTATTAGCAATCTCCACGTGAAATGTCAATTTCAGATACTGCTTCTAACATAGTACCATGAACAAATTGTATCAACCACAGAGCAGTATGACTCAGTTACCGCTTCTGCATATTGCTTCTCTTCTGTTAGGAAGGAATTAACATTCAATAAACTCAGTGCTTTGCACATAACCACCTGCTCCAAAGAGAATATAATGAGGATACCACTCCTGCTTTTTTGTTTGAACACAGGTATAAAGTTCCATTTCTCTCTAGAACAAGCAGTTCTACTCTGTCCTAACATTTTGCACACACTTACAAATGAGTACTCTGTATAGGCACAGTTTGTTTATACCACTTCTGTTAATTTTGCAGTGTTATATAGAATATTTTAATTCAAGTTTCTCTAGAGATAAAGCTAGGCAAAAGCAAGGTTAGTGTCCTAAATTTGAAAGGGTTTTTTTTATATATATATTTTGATAAAATTAATTTTTTTATGCACTACTAAAGAGTATCACATGGTATCTATCACAAGTTATCAGTTCACTTCAAGTACCATTTTTAACAAAGTTTGAAACTTAAGATTTATTGATTTAAGATGCAAGCTTTCCTCCATGCAGAGGAGCAATTGCTGTTCAGATTAATCTTTGTATAACCTGCAATACTGACTTTGTATGCCTGCTTTTCTTCCTTCTCCACAGAGACAGAGAAAGTGACAAGTACATTCTGAGGCACGTTTTTATTTCATATTCACACATGAAATTCTCCTGCAGTCTGAAACCTTTCACATGTGTAACCAAGAGCTAAATGTGATACTTGTCCTCTGACTATAATGGGTGCAGAGGGACTTACATGAGTAAATTTTATGCCTGACTTTTTAAAAGTGAATATAAAAGGTAGCAATAAATTTAACCCCACAGGGAACTTTCTGTATTGTACTATATACATGTTTGATTGTTTACTGCTTATGAAAACTGAAATTGATATGTGCTATAATTATGACAAAGGTAAGTGAGAGTCTAATTCTCACTTTAAGTACTCTTCCCCTTTGTCCTTTATCTATATATTTAGTCACCTTTAATATCTAGGGAGATGTTTTGTGCTACAGGTTTTCACATATGGCAGAAACTAATTAATTAGTTAATAATATATGAATCTTGCCCTACATTATGAGTGCAATCACTCACATGGGAAACCAGAAATATTAAGGATACTAAAGGTTTAATTGAGACTTTCCTCCTGGAAATGTTCAAAGACTTTTATATTTTCATATATTTAATACAATTCATATCACAGTTTATAAGTTATCATGATGATCTAGAATTCAGCGACTTCCTACTCATTTATGCACAACCAAGTTTTGTTTTGGTTACTGAGACCCACATGAAAATAACTGTCAAAATTTTATTTCTATTTCAACACAAATATCTTCTTAGTCAGATTTAATGATTTTATCCCTGAAACTAGATATTGCCATACTGAACAGGTTACTCTCAAAGCTTCAACTCCTTTTTTGTGAAGGTGATGTGCTGGGCAAACGTTGCATGCTTCCCTATACAGACATCAGCTTCTGGTCCACTTTTTTGTCCATATCATTACTTGAAACTAATATGAAATCTTCAGCTTCCATCAAACCAACAAAAGGCAAGACTCTAAAATTCACACAGGCCCAGATCCACAAAGATTTTGAGGTGGCTACTGGAATTACTGTATTTCTTCCCTGGATGTAAAGAATTGATGCTTGTATGACCTGACATGAGATGCTATGTTCTGTTCGTCATTATCCCATGCTGAGGAATGAAAAATGTTTCATACAGATGATCAGTTACTCTAAGGTTACTTTGAATTAGAGGTGTACAGTACACGGCCCTGGAAACTGTAATTGTGAAGTGTGCCAATGCCTGGTATGTTGGCACTTTGTTAAACTGACCCAAGAGTTAAAGTCAGCCTTCTAGAACGAATTAAAAACTCAACAACAATATTTACGGAATGGGAGCTCTTTCTACATAAGATATGTATTTTGTAGACAGATATTCACTTAGGAACAGCAGTTACAATTATTGCTCTCTTTGTCTCAGTCGTGGAAGAAGGAATCAGTGGTCTGGCAAAACCAGGCAAGGTTACTCAAACTGCCAATTAAAGAATTTAAACTAACTCAGTCTGTCTTGTTTCTAAGCAGATTTTAGGTGGGAATTACTTCAGAAGTTTGGCAGTGGGATGGTTAGGGTGGTAGGTTCCAGCAGAAGGACAGTGATAAAAATACTAGAGTTGGAGCCATAAAAGCCTATGTGGATCCATGAAAATGTCCCTTTTTCATAGGATTATGCAGTAAAAAAAACCCTAAAGAAATGGCTGTGTCATATAATGGCATAGAATACCACAGAAAAATCATCAGAGAACAGCATTTTAATATAATATTCTCTTTCTTCTTAGATGTATTAAACTGTTTCTCAAAATCTTCAGATTTGAATTACAAAAGAAAAAAATGATGTAAAAGATGTCATTCTCAGAGGTGTAATATTTAAAACTCACACTCTATGTACAAAGATTAAGAGATTTTAAGATATCTGAGCCCAGTCCGCAATCCTTAATCATGTGAACATATTCTGAAATCAATAAAATTAGGCAAGAAGTATTGCACTGAAGTTACTTGTCATTAATGTCAGGTGATAGTGATAAAGAAACTTATATTAATTGGCCATGTGCCCATGCAAAAATCTGACTTTCTCATACAGTCTGAGTATTTTCACGCATAATTAAGCACACAAAGATACTTGCAAAGAAGCAAATTGAAAATCAGAAATTAAACCATAATTTCATTGATGACAGCTGTAAAATTCCTGTAATTTCAGCTGCACTGAGATTCCACCCCCAGATCTGCAGCCGCCCTGAAGCAGTCTGTCTTTAGTTTAAAAACAAACCCAACGCTTTCTTTGAAGATCTGAATAAAAGAGAGAATTCTTTCCCTTGACAAATTACAAGTATAGATCCTACTGACTGAAACAATTTTGTACAAGGTTAAGTACACAATACGTCAGGAAAGGAAATCTTATAAAGAAAATATTATGCATAAAGGCTGTCCTAAAGATAGAGAAAAGGACCCAGTCAATTCCAGCAAACTAGAAAAGCACTGAGAAATTGGAAATAAAAATCAAGCCAATCCTAAACTGCTCAATTGTTAATTTTCACATGGTAGCTCTTTCCCACACAGTTTTCACTTATTTCTAACCTATGATACTGCAAGATCTTCAAAACTTCTAACATACTTCCTAAATTTTTGTTCAATGAGAAATTTTAGTTTAAGCTCTGGCTTAAAAGATGCAGAATTACAAGAACAATGGGAATTAATGTTTTTTGGTAGGTATTCTTAAAAGTTCTTTTTACCTTCAGCAACATTTTTCCTTGTATTCAATTTCTTTTTTCATTTTTTTTTCCTGTGATTTCCAAATCGAAACACTGCCTGTTCAATAATTTATAAAGTAGGTAAATGTAAACATACTAATTTTTTTTTAAATAAAATATCTTCAGAGAATGTCAGTGACAAAAGTTGGAGGGAAAGGGGTGATAAGGAAAGCAGTGAAATAACAGAGTCATCAAAATTTTTACTTTTATATTTCTGAAATAACTTCCAAATGCAGGTGAAATTTGCCCAACAGCTGAGACTGCTGGATGTAGTGAAGAGGTGTTCTCTTCCTGCCTAATAATCCTAAAGTGTGAACACACTGTCAAAGTTTAAATCCACACAATCCATTTCAGAACATAGATTTTAATCTCCGTGTTAATTGAGAGGCCAGGCCACCCACTGCTCTGAACCAGAGCTTCTGCAGAAACTTTGGTTAAGGCTATTCTGCTTTGCATTTAAATATTTATATAGCCACTGAGAGAGAGACCATAGGCAATGAGAAGTAAGTGCCCATACAGATGATTCTCTTTTTAAAGGGAAAGAGATGGAATGACTGAGGGCAGGTTTTGTTGTCTGCTTGTCTTGTTTAAATAATAAAAATAAAAAAAAAATAAAAAAAAAAAGAACAGTGTCAAACAAGGAGAAGGCACAGGTCTCTCAGGTACGTTGTAACTTAGACAGCCTTGTGGGAGGTTTTCGTTTAAAGCTGTTGTGTATATATATATATGGACATCGAAATTTTCTCTTCTTCATACTGGCCAGTGCTCTATTTTTCTGGAAATCATTAAAAAAAGAATAAGTAATTCTATAAATTATTTGGCTCCACAGAAATAAAATCAGTTATTTACACTGTCCTACATATAGAGTCTTTCATTGAGTGTTTCAGTTTCTGATCAAAAGCCCAGTGCTTTTATTGTAGTTTTTTCTTTTTTTTCAGACATGGATGGTAGATGACAAGATGCTAAGTCATCATAACTAAAACTCGTGAGATTTATTGATTCACTTCAAAGCTGCTGGAGTTTCCATACATTAGAGCTTTCAAGTAGTAGTGCACTTACCTTATACCATATCCATTAAGGATTTTTTTATGATTAAAAATCCAATAAAATATTTATAACTCTGTTACAAATCCCTAATGGTTAGATGAATGCAATTCTTAGCACTATGGTTATATAACACAAATTTTACACATATACTTTGTTTAGAGGTTCTCTTATTTTTTTCCTCTTCTTTTTGTCTGTCTGATGAATTTAATTTCAGAGCTATCAAAATTTTCAGGCTACCTACAATAGCAGGCTCCCTGAGAACTGTCTCAAATGTCCGTCTCTCTCCAGCAAAGTCTGAAATTTAACTCTCCCTTAGGGCTATTTGAATATCCTTTTGTGAATTCAAAAATAATTAGATGATGTCCTATAATGAAGCAATTTATATTAATAAAAGAAAAGTCACAACCTACCTAATGAAGGTTGGAGGTGAACTCTGCTTTCTTGTTACCACATCTTAATGCAGCATCTTTCTGCTTCTGGGAAAGCAATTGGAAAGTATTCTCAGGAGATGTCTGTACTAGAAAGAACATGAGAAGGTGCGTATACAGGACTAATGCATGTCATTTTAAAAGAGTTATATTTTAGTGTACAGTCAGCAGACTTCTTTCAAACAGATAAATTTTGCTAGTTCAAGCATAGTTTTTAAGCTATTTAAACACTGTAGGTCTCCACAGCAGAAAAGATATAGCTACTGATGGGAATATTTTTGATCAATTTCATCTGTTAATGCCTGAAATATCACAATATTTATATTTATTGATCTCAACAGAATCTTTTTATAAATGGTTTTCCAAGGTATCCACAGGATCAAGAAAAATAAAAAGAATCAGCATTCTGGAAATGGCATGATTTCATTTCTTCTTCAAGTTATTGAATAAAATAAAAATACTAATCATGCAATATTTCATGTAGCTTATATATTATTATCATAGATTAATAGTTACTAATGATTAATAATTGCATAAATTTTAGGAGATAGAAGATTTATTCACTATTATGAAAATCACCTGTATTTAAATAACAATTGGTACAGCAGAGAAAAATCTCTTTAAGCAACACCCCTGTATTTTTTTCTCAGACCACCTGTGCACATGGAAGTCATACCAGTTTAAATACATCATTTTCTAAACCCATTTAACTAAGCTGACATAAAGAAAGACAGCAGATACTTTTCAGTGCATAAACTTGGTTTCAGGGTCGGTTTGACATGTTAGGGCTACAGGCAAATGACAAGACCTTTCTCGTGGCCTGAGGTTAAGAGAACTGAGCAGGACATGGAAAACTACTGGATGTGACACAAGAAATTGTGTGAGAAGCTGACAAAAGTTACAAATCCTGCCATGACGCAGGACCTCACAGATTACTAAAGTGGGAATTGAATAAGAAGCAGTCAAACTTCACAGAAAACAAGAGGGAAACTCTGGGCACCTTTTGGGGAGCACAGTCTTGAAAGGCCAGCAGCACCTAGTTAATCACAGCAGAAGCTGGCATTTGTGGTAGAAACTACCTAGGTAATATTATCAGAATTAATAAATTGGGGTTCAGGTGCATCACAGCTGGTACCAGGAGAGTAAAACTAATTAGGGAAGGTTGTTTATTTGGGCAAAGACTGGACAGAGGAAAGGGAGAACAAGGGTGTGAGAAGAAAAGCTGAGAAACAGGAAAGGGGATAACAGGGTGTGCAAATATGTGCCTGATGCTGCCTGGTGGTACTAGTCAGGCAGCCATGTGCTGTCCGCTGCAGCAGGAGCAGGACAAGAAACTAGCCATGTTGCCAGATCATCACTATCAGGTGTGTGTCCATAGTCAGGAAGACCAGTGAGCAGTGAGGAGGGTGCTCTCCCTGGCCAGTGAAGTTATGCTTGACTGGGGAGATTGAGCACCCTGTCATCACAGCAATCATGACTATTCCAGGCATGATGACATCAGCCCCACTGCCACCTTATTGCAAATGGTGTAATTGATCTTGAAATAAATAGTATTTTTTAAGTAAGTGATGAATTTCCATAACCTGAGCTGTGGACCCTAGTAGGCATGTTAGTTTGGAACTTAGTAGTTTGATAGCTGAGGGCCGGCTCATGTAGCTACAGATGCTATACAGCCCAATCCGGGTTTAGGGCCTTGTTCTGGATTTGAACTAAACCTTAGGTCAATTTAGCAGATTTAGTACTGAGAGAGGCTTCCCAGCTTTGTGCGCAGTTCTAAGCTGCAGCTTTAACGTGGTTCAGGATCTTACTTCAGCTTGGAAATATGAACTACATATGACTGCAGTTTAGGATTCTAGTATAATTCACAAGCTCGTCATAGCCAAGGAACATAAAATAATTTTAAGTGCCATATAGTGGTTCAAACTTACTCCAGTCATAGGCATGGTTCGTTTAGAAGTCCTTAAGGAAAGCAGTTAATAAGGAGTACATGTTTCTCGTTAAGTTTCAAGCATAATACTGTAAATTAAATTTCAAAAGTATTGCAGAAGATCTAAAATTAAACATAATTTACTTTTCTGTGTTTGGTGTGAATCCTGACTTTCTGTTGTTCTTCCTCCTTGAGCTGCTCTTCTGATCTTGAACTGTAGTTTACATACTACAAGTAGAGTGTGACACATCTGCAGTGCTAATCCTGACTTTTCATATGCCAATAAGAGAACAAAGGCATGGCAAGAAATATGGACTTCCACTCTTTGTGGTATATGTATTTGACAATTAGAATAATATTTAAAAAATCTTTTCTTTACTGAACCATTTCATTTCAGAATGTAAAATGTAATATTAATCTAAAATTCACATTAGGAAGAAATTCTGAAATACAAAATGGCAGGCACTGACACATCAGAAAACGGAATTCCTCAGCATTAATAATGAAAATGATAGCATAATATCTTGTTCCACTGCAGAGAATAATCCATTGCTACAGTATTTCACTCTATGGTTGAGCCCATAAATTAAGGACTGCCTGCCTTAAATACTGTAGGATAGTCATTAATGCAGTCATATATCTGATAAAAACACTTTAAGGATAAATGGTCAGGTTTACAAAAAGATGAGTACAAATTATTTTAATAAATTTTGAATTTGCTAGATATATGCAAATTAATTTTCTGAGTATTAAAGATTAATAGCAAACATATATTCAGTACATATAACTAAGGAAAAGTTTGAAGTGGATACAAAATTCAGTAAAAATTTTCTAACTTAAACATTTCCTAAAGTAACTCATACAAACTGTCTTTTAGCCCCATTTTCTTTTATTGGTCACAATGTAGAAACACACACCAAACTCCTATCATCCATGGGAATTACTTTAAATTGCACTATTATGATAGGCTGAGAAAGTTGGGGCTGTTCAGCCTGGAGAAGAGAAAGCTGCGTGGAGACCTCATGACAGCTTTCCAGTATCTGAAGGAGGCCTATAGGGATGCTGAGGAGGGATTCTTCATCAGCGACTGTAGTGATAGAACAAGGGATAACAGGTTAAAACTTGAACAGGAGAAGTTTAGATTGGATATAAGGAGGAAATTCTTCGCTGTGAGGGTGGTGAGTCACTGGAATGGGTTGCCCAGGGAGGTTCTGAATGCTCCATCCCTGGCAGTGTTCAAGGCCATGTTGGACAGAGCCTTGGGTGACATGGTTTAATGTGATGTGTCCCTGCCCATGGCAGGGGGATTGTAACTAGATGATCTTAAGGTCTTTTCCAACCTTAACTATTCTATGATTCTATGGGTTCTCCTTGCTCAGTGAAGAAACTCATTTTCTATGAGGGGCATCTCACAGAATATACTGTGCCATCAGTAAATATAGCACACATAGTATATTGGAAATGCAAGATTAAGCAGTTTTTTGTAGGAGATTGGACTACATGTAAGAAACCCCTTTACCTTGCAAAGCCTGTCTTGGTAATTATTTGTACCGAACATCATATATGAAGTCTTAAAATTCTATCTGATTTAGTGGGTTTTGGGTTACTTATTTCCAGGAGTGTAGACTTCCTAATATGCTGTCTAAACCAGAGTCTTCCACAAATAACACTTCATTCCCTTTAAATGACAGTTCATTTGAGTTCAAATGTCATTGTTCTCTGAAATTATGGTGGCAGTCGTGTATCTGACATTTCAGTGGGGAGAGTCACTTTTACATAAAAAGAAATACCAGGGATCAGAGGGAGTGTAGGGGGAGGTAATAGAAGATGAAATCTTTCACTTTTGGAGTTCTGGTGAGGCCTGTGATACTACCTAGCATGACATCAATATTTGTTACTCTTTGAAGTTTAATTATCTTGAGAACTGTCTCTTCATATGTGATTATTTTGGAAGATTTCTGAACTACACCCTCAGCTGAGCAATAGAAGCTGATCAAGTGCATACTCCCAAGCCACTGAAATGTTGACTAAAGAGGAATAACTTCAGTCAAACTGAAGGTTAACATGAATTGAAAAACACCTATTTTATTCAACATTTTAATGGAAAAGGAGTGCTTACCAACAGACAGTTAATGTTTCACTGAGTATAAAGGTGTCAAGCCCCACATGGCACTGATCTCCTGATCAGAGCTGAGGCATAGAGTAAGATAAACGTGGGAAAGCTGAAGCCATGAAGACTGATCCAGTCAAGGAGGTGCTAATTTTCTTATCTCCTGTGTGTTCCAGGTAACAAATACATTCTCAGCCTCCACACCGTTTGCTCACTGGAGTTGCTTACTGCTTTCCTGCTGTACTCCTCAATGTATGCTGCCTTACTAGGATGCTTCATCGAAAGACTGAGTCCTGCTCCACCCAAAACAGAACTGGAGTGGCGTGAGTGTGTGCACATACTATATTTTACATAACATGTTTGTTGGTGGTGGTTTGATTCAGTTTTGGTTTTATTATATACTATACACTGTACTTTACATATCTAGACCTCTTGGTAAAGATGGCGCTTAATATCTAGTTTAACTCAAGCCTACAAATGTTTTAGCATATCCTTGCTCCCCCCCCCCAAGTAAACATAATTCAATACTTTAAATTCAAAACATTTAGGGGAAAAAAAAATAAAGACAATAAAATACTAAAGAAATCTATTTTTCTTTAGTATGCACTATTTTACTCAAAGTACAGAAGTAAAAACTTCCAGGCATAGTGAAAGACTATAAGATGAAAATCTGGTATTCAGTATTCTAGTATTCTGGAGTAGTAATAGCAGCAATGATAGATAATCCACAATGAAACTTACTGGAGGAAAAAAAAATAAAAAAAAAATAAATAGTTCCATAACATAAAGCTTAGTCTGCAGCCTAGATCACAAAACTTAAACCAAATATTTAAATCTTTTTGTAAAGTTACATATTGATTCTTAAGGAATAATGCAGAGCAAAGACTTAATCCATAATGGTGACAAGGAAGAAAAAAATCAATAAGGACCAAGAAACAGGTTGTAGAAAGCTCCTGAAACAAAGATACTGTGAAACAAACCATCAGCTAATGTCCACAGTTATGGCTGAAGCAATAAAGAGTAAATAAAATCTTTTGTTGACATACCTATTCCCCAATTCTATTGCTATCATTGAATAATATTAAAAAATTTCCAGAAGAATAATGAAAATGTAAGTAACAATATAAACATTTGGCATGAAAGAGATGTAGTACCCCCTTCTCTCCCTTTTTTCCCTGTTACAGTTCAAACCCATACAATCAGGATTGAATAGACTCAGGGAGAACTGATAGCTCATGGATAATATTATAATTTCAAGGAAAGCTTAGTGCAAAGCAGGTTTGAATAACAACTTAAAGGAACCAGATTACTCCAGGAAGACACTAAAAGAACCACCAGCAGCATCTATTTGGGAAATTATCTGAAGTAAAAGGAAACTGAAAGAGGTGGATCTTATGTTTTGGCTCAATTATTTAGCTGAAATAAAGCATTACACCTAATTCAAGGAGTGAGAGTAAAATCTCTGAATCTAAAGAATATAGACAGTTATCTTCTCCTATCCATGAGAATTCCTTGACTAGAAAGGAACTAAAATGTTTGTCAAGTATTTCTACACTTTGGAAAATGTACTGTCTTGAAGAGTGCAGATACAAGTATTGATTGAAAAATATATGTTAGTCTGGAACTAGATGATCGTAAGGTCCTTTCCAATCCTAACTATTCTATGATTCTATGATTTTATGAATGTTGATAGAAATTAGTACTCATATGCTTGTCATAGAATCATAGTATTGCTGAGGTGAGTAGCTCAAGAGAGGATACCTTCAAGACCAGAGCAGGGAGGAGATCCACATCCAGGAGCCTCAACTCAGAGCAGCCAGAGACACCGAGGGAGCCTCAGGTCCTCAACAGGACTTGCCCAGGAGCCGGCAGCTCAGCTGACGCGAGCAGGGACTCACAGGGGGCGGGGCCACGAGGAGCGGCACCAGCCCTGACTGGTGAAAAACCTGCCCCTGGGAGCGCGAGTGACCAGGAGCACGGTGAACAGGGCAGGTGAGGCAGTTTGAGCGGGCAGGCGAGCGGGATGGTGAGCATTCGCTGTATGACCAGTGCCCGCTCTGGGAGCTCTGCTGTGGCTGCTCCGGCGGTGGCCAGTGTAGGCACTCAGACAGAGCCGATGAGAGGGGAGGCTGCAGTGCAATGCTCAGAGTGTAGAGAGTGCCTGCACTGGTCTCCTGAGGGAACGGTGCCCAATGGGCAGGGCTGCACTCGGTGCTCCCTGGTGGAGGTCCTCCTGCAGCAGGGGCTGAGCTGCGGGATGCTGTCAATAGGCTGCAAGATGTCAGGGAAGCTGAGAGGAAGCAGGACTGCCTCCTCCAGGCCCAAACTGTGCAGGGGCCTCAGGCATCCCCTGAAGCTCATGGAGGAAAGAAGGAGGCTGTCAACCCAGGAAGCTGGGAAATAGTAACAACAAAAAACAACAAAAAAAGGAGGAAGAGGACAATTAAAAACAAGCGGCTTCCTCCTAAAGCTGTTGTCCCCACCCAGAACCACTTTGATGTCCTGCAGGGGGCTAAGAAGGAAGGGCACTTGCATCAGAAACAACCGGCTGGTGCACTGGTAAAGAAGATCACTACTGATGCTGCCAGGAAAAAGAGACGGGTCATACTGGTAGGGGACTCTACTTTGAAAGGGACAGAGGCACTTATCTGTCGGCCTGACCCGGTCTCGAGGGAGGTGTGTTGCCTACCTGGAGCACGGATCAAGGATGTTGCAGAGAGGCTGCCTGCTCTAGTGAGTGCCACGGACTATTATCCACTTCTGGTGATTCATGTCGGTGCTAGTGATGTTGATAGCAGTAGGCTGGAGAACATAAAGAAGGACTACAGAGCCCTGGGAGAAGTGGTAAGGGGCTCTGGAGCTCAGATTGTCTTTTTATCAATTCTCCAGGATACAGGGGGAGACCTTAAAAAAGCTAGGAGGATTGGCCAAGTTAATAAATGGTTAAAAGGATGGTGCCATAGTCAGGGGTTTGGGTGTTTTGAATATGGGACCCAAGTTAGAAGGCCAGGTCTACTGGGGGCTGGTGGAGCTGATCTGACAAAAAAGAGGAAGAGTGGTTTTGGTAGGAGCCTTGCCAGACTGGTCAAGGATGCTTTAAACTAGATGTGTTGGGGGAGGGGAGCATTGTTCCATCCCAGCACACCCAGTCAGTTGCCAGCACCTACCATAAATGCTTGGAGTGATGCAGAGATATTCCAGCCGCTCCAGCCAATGAGCCGGCTTCATTTGGAGCTCGGCTCAGATGCCTCTATACAAACGCCGGTAGTATGGGGAACAAACAAGAGGAATTAGAGATGTGTGCACGACTACGGGAGTATGATATAGTAGGCATCACAGAAACATGGTAGGATGGCTCCTACGACTGGAGCGTTGGAATGGAAGGTTACAGGCTCTTTAGAAAAGACAGGCTCGGAGGCAGGCGGGGAGGGGGAGTTGCTATTTATGTTAGGGATAGGTTGGAGAGTATGGAACTCTGTCTGGGGATGGGTGAGCAGTCGACAGAGAGTTTGTGGGTCAAGGTTAAAGGGAGAGCAGTGATGGGGGACATTACTGTGGGGATCTGTTACAGACCGCCTGATCAAGAGGAATCTGTGGATGAAGTGCTCGATAGGCAGATAGGAACAGCCTCATGCTTACAGGCCCTTGTTCTCATGGGAGACTTCAACCACCCTGACATCTGTTGGAGTGACGGTACGGCCCAGCACAAGCAATCCAGGAGGTTCCTCAATTGTGTGGAAGACAACATCCTTCTGCAAGTAATAGAGGAGCTGACAAGGAGAGGTGCCATGCTTGACCTCGTGCTCACCAACAGGGACGGGCTGGTTGGATATGTGACGCTCCAGGGCAGCCTTGGATGCAGTGACCACGAGATGGTCGATTTTGAGATCCTCAGGACAGTGAGAAGAGCGTGCAGCAAGCACACTGCCCTGGACTTCAAGAGAGCAGACTTTGGCCTCTTCATGAGCCTGCTTAGGAAGGTTCCATGGGATACAGCCCTAGAGGGCAGGGGGGCCCAAGACGCTTGGTTATTCAAAGATCACCTGCTACAAGCTCAGGAGTGTTGCATCCCAACTAGAAGGAAGTGCAGCAGGAGGGCCAGGAGACCTCCATGGACGGATAAGGAGTTGCTGGGGAAACTCAGAGGGTAAAAAGAGGCTTATAAAAGATAGAAGCAAGGATAGGCGGCCTGGGAAAAATACAAGGATGTTGTTCAGGAAGCTAGGGACCAGATTAGGAAAGCTAAGGCCCAGTTAGAATTAAACTTGGCCAGGGATGTTAAGGATAATAGGAAGGGATTCTATAGGTACGTAGCGAGTAAAAGACAGACTAGGGACAATGTAAGCCCCCTCCAGAAGATATCGGGAGAACTGGCTACCCAGGATTTGGAGAAGGCTGAGGTTCTTAGTGACTTCTTTGCCTCAGTCTTCACTGGCAAAGGCTCTGACCGTACCACCCAAGTCTTGGAAGACAGATGTAGGGACTGTGAGAATGAAGACCTTGGGCCCACTGTAGGAGAGGGTCTGGTTCGAGACCATTTTAAAAACCTAAACGTAAACAAGTCCATGGGACCTGACAGAATCCATCCACAGATCCTGAAGGAGCTGGCGAATGAAGTTGCTAAGCCACTGTCCATCATATTTGAAAAATCACGGCAGTCAGGTGAAGTTCCCGACAACTGGAAGAAGGGAAATATAACCCCCATTTTCAAGAAGAGGAAAATGGATGACCCAGGGAATTACAGACCAGTCAGTCTCACCTCTGTGCCTGGCAAACTCTTGGAGCATGCTAAGGCACAGGAAAAACAACAAGGTGCCTGGTGACAGCCAGCATGACTTCACTAAGGAGAAATCCTGCCTGACCAATTTGGTGGCCTTCTATGATGGGGCTACAAAACTGATGGACAGGGGCAGAGCAGTTGACATCACCTACCTGGACTTGTGCAAAGCCTTCGACACTGTCCTACACAACATCCTTGTCTCTAAATTGGAGAGACATCAATTTGATGGGTGGACCACTTGGTGGATAAAGAACTGCCTGAATGGCCGCATGCAAAGAGTTGTGGTCAATGGCTCGATGTCCACCTGGAGACCAGTAACGAGTGCTGTCCCTCAGGGATCGGTATTGGGACCGGTCTTGTTCAACATCTTCATTGGTGACATGGACAGTGGGATTGAGTGCACCCTCAGCAAGTTTGCCGATGACACCAAGCTGTGTGGTTCGGTTGATACGCCGGAGGGAAGGGATGCCATCCAGAGGGACCTTGACATGCTTGTGAGGTGGGCTGATGCCAACCTGATGAAGTTGAACCATGCCAAGTGCAAGGTCCTACACCTGGGTCGGAGCAATCCCAGGCACAGTTACAGGTTGGGCAGAGAAGAGATTCAGAGCAGCCCTGTGGAGAAGGACTTGGGGGTGTTGGTCAATGAGAAAAGGAACATGAGCCGGCAGTGTGCGCTTGCAGCCCAGAAAGCCAACCGTATCCTGGGCTGCATCAAGAGGAGCATGACCAGCAGGTCGAAGGAGGTGATCCTGCCCCTCTACTCTGCTCTCATGAGACCTCACTTGGAGTATTGTGTGCAGTTCTGGTGTCCTCAACATAAAAAGGACATGGAACTGTTGGAACAAGTCCAGAGTAGGCCACGAGGATGATCAGGGGACTGGAGCACCTCCCGTATGAAGACAGTTTGAGAAAGTTGGGGCTGTTTAGCCTGGAGAAGAGAAGGCTGCATGGAGACCTCATAGCAGCCTTCCAGTATCTGAAGAGAGCCTATAGGGATGTTGGGGATGGACTCTTTATCAGGGACTGTAGTGACAGGACAAGGGGTAATGGGTTCAAACTTAAACAGGGGAAGTTTAGATTGGATCTAAGGAAGAAATTCTTTACTGAGAGGGTGGTGAGGCACTGGGATGGGTTGCCCAGGGAAGTTATGAATGCTACGTCCTTGGCAGTGTTCAGGGCCAGGTTGGATGAGGCCTTGGGTGGCATGGTTTAGTGTGTTGTGTCCCTGCCAATGCCAGGGTGGTTGGAACTAGATGATCTTCAGGTCCTTTCCAACCCGAACTATTCTATGATTTCTATAGAATAGTTCGGGTTGGAAAGGACCTGAAGATCATCTAGTTCCAACCACCCTGCCATGGGCAGAGACACCTCCCACTAAAACATGTCACCCAAGGCTCTTTCCAACCTGGCCTTGAACACCACCAAGGATGGAGCATTCAAAACTTCCCTGGGCAACCCACTCCAGTGCCTCACCACCCTTACAGTAAAGAACTTCTTCCTTATATCCAATCTAATACTTGCACTTCTAATGAAGGATTTTTCAGTCTTTATTCATCTATAATATTTCTTATAGTAATCTGAATTTCAAGAGTATAAATGACATAACTATCCAGCATAACTCAAACTATAACTATTACAGTCAGACTGCTATTTGAAATTCAAAGTATACTACTTTCTTATAAAGAAATTGCATATGTATTATTATATGAAATATAAATATTGATTAATAATGTATTCATTTACTGCCATTATATGAAAATTCTTCATTGTGAATTCAAAAATAATTTTTTTGATTAAAATAACTTTCAGTATGAAAAAAATCCGTCTGGAAAGCGAAGTGAATTTTGAATAAAAGATTCTGCTGAGTATTATGAAAGGATTAAATAGCAGAGAGATTTAATAATTATCGTTGAAAAAGTACATTTACGTTATGCAGATTTGCTATGTATTTTCTCTTTTGACTTCCTTTCCACTATTATTTAGTTAAAATAATTTTTTTTCAATCTGAAGCAACCATAACAACTAAAAAAAAAAAAAAAATTAATCTTAAAAGCAGAAAAATCTTATGTTTAGGTAGTAAAAAATCAAGAACTGTCTCAATAGTTCTCATCACATACTCTCAAGAATGTAGAATATAGAATTTACATATTATGCAATTTAATCTAAAAATTACTTTGATTTTGAAACAATTCAAATTAATTTTAACTATCATGCCATGTAATCCCTGAAGAATCTTCAAATTGCAAGCTGCATCATATTTCTAGGACTGAGACATGGTGCATAGTAAGATATTAAAAAGATTTCTGTCTTTTCCTTGCTTTTTTTCTCCCCAAAATTTTCTTTTTTTCACCAAAGTATGAATTGAAGTATAAATGCAGCACTAGTGACAGAAAATTAAATTCTGATAAGAAATAAGCAAATATTGAAGAAAATGTTATTAGCCTTGTGAATTGCAATTTGTGAAGCCATTTTAGCTTGATCTTGTCTTTCACAAGTCAAAATAAGACATAAACCAATATTCATCATAAAGAATGAAGCAAAGAATAATTTAATTCTCTCATCAAAAGATGATCCTCCTTTTTACTTCACTAATCTGGAATTTCACAAGATTAGTATTATGACAGATTAAAAGCAAGAACTTTACAAAGATCCAAAACCATGAAGTACTGAGGAAAAGCAGATCATGACTTATGAATAATAAAAAAAAAAAGAGCTATGTATGCCAAGCCATCCGGAGTATTCTCGAAAAAAGAAAATCAGACAAACAAACAAACAATAAATCCCTGCCAAAATGTAAGTAATGCAATATAGCTCAAGAAACTGATTTTGTGTAATCTGGAAATGACATGATCTGGAAGCAAGACATAAATAGTAAAAAATATTCTGTGGTATAGGAAAGAAACACTGGCAAAACAGAACAGAAATCTGTAAAGGTTAATCAGCAGGTTTTACATGAATGTATATCATATTTCCATGGATTTTGTCCATTTTTATTTTACCATCTAATAAGACGCCATATGTTTAAAATTTTCAGACCTGTAATGCATAGAGAGATTTAAATTTTAATTGCATAGCTGTTGTAATGTGAAAATTGCTCTAGAGTATGCAGAGACAATTTATTCATGAGTAGGGTTTTTGTTTGGGTTTGGATGGGGTTTTTGGGGTTTTTTTAGGGGGGGTTGGCAGGTTTTTTTTTCCTTTAGCCTTAACAAAGGGGCAACTTTTCTGACTTTTTGGGGACAAGGCAAAAAGGAGGCAGATGTGTGGGACAAACTTTGGAATGGATGCCAATTAAAAACAGGAATATTTAAAATATCCCTAGCAGAAATTATATTACTTTTATATATATATATATAAAATAATTCCTGCATATCTAACTTAAACAGTTTGCTGACCATATGTTGGCATTATCAGAAAACCAGCCTCAACTTCTGCTTTTCAGCAACAACAAAATATAAATTTTGTACTGATGTTTATATATCCTTTGTCCTAGCTCATATGCCTTTCTGTGTTAAACCTCTGTACTCTCGCCAGGCAGCCATGTAGCTGTACCATTTCCTTCCATTCATTTTTCGGTCCATTTCAATTGAATGATCTGAAGTAAAAAAGTAGAAAGCTCTCACTGTTTTCTAACCTTTCCTAAGAGATGACCTTTCCATTAGATATGGTATAGTGACCTACACTGTTGGGAGCCTTTTAAAGACAGTTGGCTTGCCATTTCCCAAATGGATTTGTTTGTCTCGAAAATGAATCATTAGCTGTCTGCAAGTCAGTTCTTTGCTGCTCCTATCAAAAGTTTTAAGGCTCTTGAAGTGTTGGAAATTAGCCAGCAAGATTTTATGTTGTGTACAAGTTCCATTTCAGAGTTTGGACCTGAATTCTTTATAGCAAGATTACTGATATCTCAATTACTCAGTCTCCATGGGAGTGAGATTTTGCACCATTCCAGGAAGGGAAATGAAGATTGATCTTAAATGAGATTAACCATGTAAGCTTAGGACAAACTTAAGACTTATACTATCATCATCATTTCTTAAAGACGTCTTTTAATTTGTTGAGGCTAAATTCTTTGCATTCTCTTTTTTTCAAAGTAACTGATTTTACCTAAATCCAGAAATATACAGGTAATTTTAAAAAAATATTCTGATTTGTTGTTTTACCTTCTTTTTAGCTTGTTTTGTAAACGCCTTCTTATTGTCTTTTCTCTCTTTTGGAGAAGAAAGATATATTTAATATGAAAATTCCTCATACTGCATTCTTAATCATACAAAATGTAAATATTCATGTACAGAAAGCTGGGGAATAATCCTAAAACTGGCAATTTAGCTGCAAAAATATGAGCACACATAGGCCATATTGAAGATAAACAAGCCTCCTCCAAAGCTAGCTAGTCAAAACAATTCATGACACAAGGTAATAATGGACATCTCCACACCTCGTAACTTACCTAGGAAACATAAATAAGTAAGGAACTTACCTAAGGAATCATAACTTACCTAGGTTCTGTTTTATTTTGTTGCCTCTAGACGGACAATGTACCTCCTGTCTTCTGCAGCACTATGGTCAGTGACTGGTACAGTGTCCTTGTTACACTGAAGTTGGGAGTTTACTTCTGCAATGTAATATTCTGTGTGACATTTTGCATTTCCTGTAGAGTGCAAACTGGCTGGAAAAGACAACTTGGCAAGATGAGGATCTAGTCTCTGCAAAAAGATTGTTATTTATAAAACATAGCCACATATTTAATGTTTATGTTCATATATATATATATATATATAAGTATCAATGTCAGCCATTGTACATTTGCATGAAAATCTGTTGTCATAAAAGAAAAAAAAAAAGGGTGGCCCAGAGAAGACCTGTAGTGATACGGAGCTGTGAAGAGGGATCCATTGCTCACTGAATGTTACAGATCATGAACTAGCATATGATAAATGTAATAGGAAGCAAGTTCAGAAAGAAGAAAAAGCAAGTATTTCTCGACAGTCTAGTTCAGTTGTAAAGCTCCTTGGCTCAAGATGTGGGAGTGCTAAAAGCCTGCAAGAACTCAAAGGACAACTGGAGAAACTTCATGAAAATCAAAAGCACTGTGTAATTAAAAAATATGACCGTTGCTTCAGGTTGTAACTGAGATGTCAGTTCTCGGAGGCTGGGAAAATAGTGAAGAACAATCGCCATTTACTTGGTGGTTTTACATATGTTCATACATATACATCCTGCAATTTGTTCCTGTCATCTGCATTTCACCATTCCTGGCAGGAGAATACTCAGATAAATGAATCTTTGGCCTTATCCCTTATAGACAGATATATTTTTATAACATTTAGTTTATCCTTAATAAAAAAGTTTATTGTGTGCAGACACAATGGGTGACGTTCTACCTATTGCCTCATAATATGTGTTTGTGGCCAGTAGTGTATTTCCAGGGTATAAATCAATCAGTTAAACCCATGTTTTTCAGGTTCTAAAGTATTTTCACTTTCAGAAAAAAATAGAATACATTGGTCTCATTTATTCTCCATGTGACAGTGCTCAGTTTCAGCTATTTATATTTTTTTTTGAGTGAAGTACAGTAATTTCTTCATTGTGAGTTGGAACTGTTCCTAGCTTTGTCTATTCTTAAATAACAAAACTGTTAAAATAGAATTTCATAAAAGGAAAGTCTAGAAGTGAAGAAGACAACACAACACAAAACACCTTTGGGGTACACTTTAATTTATTTAATTTCTACATTACAGGAAATACATTTAACAGAAATTTTCACTGTTTGCTCAAAGAAGGTCATCCATCTAAGATACCTGAGGAAAGGAAAACAACTTGGAAAATCAGAGCATATGGCAGTAAAAGAAAAAACATTTTATTCTTCCCTTGAAACAAAGATATCAATTATTTTCTAATGTGTGAAAATATAGCATGATGACTCCATTTACTGTGGATCCATTTTTACTCGAATATGAATATTAGTGTGTTTTGGGTTTTTTTTAATAAATTGCTTACATGTCTTCATGGAAGAAGAGCAGATGAAAATTAGGCGTAACAACGTTTTTGCTTTATTGTTGTGGCTTCCGATCTCACTTCCCAAACTGAAATGATTATGCCCATACAAGAGTTTAGTCTGTATCAAACTTTCACTTATTTTAATATTATCCTCCTGATTAGCAATATATAGTCTAGACAGATACAGCACTCTCATAACTGTGAAATTCCTAAGCCATCAACAGTAGCTTGTATGATAAGACATATAATCGTCAACATTAATTCAACATTTGTGAAGTTATATGATTAAGGATTACCAGAATTCCTATCTTCTCATCCCAACTACTAGCAACTTTAAAAAAAACCTAGGCAAGAACCTCTTCCACATGAACTTGAGTTCAGTGAAACAGCTATTCTGTGGGTCAGTGAATTCTTTACTGTGCTCCTTCATTTATTGATTTGTACCTCATGATAGCTCCTAAAACTGTCACCACAGTTTAAAAAACCAAAGTTGTTGCTGACACCAAAATGAGCAAATCTAACAGGAAGCAACTTCAGATCAACACACAAATTCAAAAGCACAAGTTTCGCAAGTTCCATGTCATGCCTTCAAGTAAAGTTTATAATGCACATGGCAAGTTATACTCAAAAACAGGTCTAAAACTGATTTTCTGACTTCTTCATCCTGCTTTAGTGGAAGGTGTCCCAGCCCATGGTAGGGAAGTTGGAAGCAGATGATCTTTAAGGAAGCAGATGATTTTTAAGGAAGCAGATGATCTTTAAGGTCCCTTTGAAGCCAAACTATTTGATGGTTCTATGATTCTATGATATATAGGTAGGTACTCCAGCATAAAAATATATGCATTCTTGAGTACAGCATATGCTTTAAAAAAATCCAGTGTTTTATCTATGGAAACATCTAGTATCACAGGGTTTAGTTTGATTTAGTTTTAGGAAATTTTGAGGGGGCTTTTTTTAACAGGAAGTGCTCAAAATTGCTTTGGAGTCAGAACCTGAATCATCTTGCGTAAAAAAGACAAGAAATCGAAGTGTTATAAAAAGTTTAAAATGAGCATCACTTTTTTGGAAACATGGACCTCCCCACCCAGACAAGAAGTTGAAAAAAAGGAGGGTGATCTAAGAATGTTATCCATAGATATAATGTATGTTGGTAAATTAGCTGCAGGTATGCATCTGCTTCTGTTGTTACTCCTTCAGATGTAGTATGCATCAAAGCAAATGCAGAGATTAACACTAATGGGGAGATTAACACCAATGGATAGAGATGTTGGCTGCAAGAAAAAGCATACACTATTTTGTTGCCTGAGCACTAGCTCCTCAGTACATACCTTCACTATCTAGATTTATTTTTCCCCTTATTAGGGTTTACTTAATCCTTCTTAAAAGCTTAATTTTTAACTTGTCTGTCTAAATAGTTATCTTAGTTTCCTCAAAATTAATGTAACCCAAATTAGCTCTCTTATGACTCTACCATAAATGTATTCTGTATGCATGATAAGAATGGGCAATGTGAACCCTCTTTTCAGAAGTATCCACTGTGGCTCTCGCATAGGTGAGGATAAAGTCTATGCATTAGCTGGTTTTTTTTTTTTTAATTTTGTGCTTAATTTGGAAAGAAATAAATGTTTTTTGAGAGTCATCTGTTAATTTGGCACCATGAAATAATTTACTTTAGACTTTTAGGGAACAAACCAGAATGTGGAGAAGCTGCAACAGAAATAACAGTTTCTGATTATTCTGATTGATAGTTCAAAAATGAGTACTGTGTTGACTTTAATGACCTACAAGGAAAATTAAATGTCTGGAGCAATCAGTTTTGTAAACAGCAGAAGATTAGAAACTGTATTTAAAAATAAAAAACAAAAGCATCATCTTGATTCTTATCTCATTTCTGAGACACTTATCTTAGTATCATATCAGAAATCCAGTTACATTTTCCATTCCAGACACAGCTCTGTATAAATATATAATCTCAAATTCAGCTTAAACTTTATTAGATTTGAAGCTAAAATAGAAAAAAAAAAAAAAGAGAAAGGAAAATGACAGTTTTCAGAAAAATTCTTTATCGCCCAAAAAATGGTAAACTCTCTGAAGGAAACTACAGCAAACTCTATGATACATGGCATTCAGATTTGTTTCAATTGCAGTCTTCAGATTTGCTGTTAGTATAAGTAATTAGGGTGCTTGTTAAACAATGTATTTCATGACACTCGTGTCCCATGAATCAGGTTAATTGTGGGGTTTATAGCAGGCAGGACAGGATATTACTTATGCTTTTTAAATTGTCCGTTTATCAAACTCTGGTGTTGCACAAAAGAAAAGCTATATATAGGGTCACATCCAAAATATGAGAGACAAGACAGAGTACATCTAGTCTACTCCAGTGCATTTTAAATAAACCTATTAACTTAATTTGCTCAGTTTAAATTGAGATCTGACTTTCGGTTTTAGCCAGCCATGACAACCATATATAGCTAAAAATTCTAAACATGTTGGAAGTACGTGACATCGGCATGTTTCTTCTGTGGTGGAAAAAAGACACTACAATTGCAGGTTTGTAAGTACAGTACAACAAGTAGAACTTTCAATTGGGGAAAATAAATGTCCTAAGGGAAACAACAGAATTTGGAAATGAAAAAACATTGGCCCTACTCTTCTCCAAACTCACAGTGGCATGAAACATCCTTAAAGAACCATTTTAACCTTTTTATGCAGATAGTGGATAGCCAATGAGGGGATTGATTTATAAAAGCAATAAAAGTACCCTCACAGGCTTCAAATGAAATAGAAATTGGTGTCAAGGAGTTTGGTTATTTTTAGAAACACAACATCTGATCTAATCTGGTTTACTCTTGGATGAATTAGTGATGAAAACCATTATACCTGGAATCCTTTCCTTTCACAGTGTAGATCAACACCAGTGCTTTCTTTAGGAACTCCTGTATCACAAGGATTTGCACAAGCAGACCCTAAATCAAGTAATAAATCGACTTATAGAGATACAGCACAATTTGTATTTGAAGGGAAATTTATAAGTTATCTAGTCCAGTCTCCTGTCCAAAGTAATGATAATTTCAAAGTTAGGTAAGGTTGCTGCAAAGGTTGAAGACACTGCAATCTCTTGGCAACCTGCTACAGGGTTTAGCCACTCTAATTGCAAAAGTTTTATTTCTTCATAGCCAGTTAGAATTTCTGTTCCTGAAACTTCGAGTTGTACCCGTTTGTTATGCTTGAACAGGAGTCTTTCCTCTGCATAACCTCTCATTTAGATAGTAGATAACTGTAATGTTGTTCTCAAGTGTTTTCTCTTCTAGGCTAAATAAAAAATGTTCCTTTGACCTCTCCACATATCACAGTATCACAGTATCACAGTATGTTAGAGATTGGAAGGGACCTCAAAAGATCATCTAGTCCAATCCCCCTGCCAGAGCAGGAACACCTAGATAAGGTTACATAGGAATGTGTCCAGGCAGGTTTTGAATGTCTCCAGAGAAGGAGACTCCACAACCCCCCTGGGCAGCCTGTTCCAGTGTTCTGTCACCCTCACTGAGAAGAAGTTTCTTCTCAAGTTTAAGTGGAACCTCTTGTGTTCCAGTTTGTACCCATTACCCCTTGTCCTATCATTGTTTGCCATTGAGAAGAGCCTGGCTCCATCCTCATGACACTCCCCCTTTATATATTTATCTACACTAATAAGGTCCCCCCGCAGTCTCCTCTTCTCCAAACTATAGAGACCCAGCTCCCTCAGCCTTTCCTCATAAGGGAGATGCTCCACTCCCTTAATCATCTTAGTTGCCCTGCGCTGGATTCTCTCCAGCAGGTCCCTGTCCTTCTTGAACTGAGGGGCCCAGAACTGGACACAATATTTCAGGTGCGGTCTCACCAGGGCAGAGTAGATGGGAAGGAGGACCTCTCTCGACCTACTGACCACCCCCCTTCTAATACACCCCAGGATGCCATTGGCCTTCTTGGCCACAAGGGCACAGTGTTGGCTCATGGTCATCCTGCCATCCACTAGGACTCCCAGGTCCCTCTCCCTTACACTGCTCTCTAACAGGTCATTCCCCAACCTATATTGGAACCTGGGGTTGTTCCTGCCCAGATGCAGGACTCTACACTTTCCCTTGTTATATTTCATCAAGTTTCTCCCTGCCCAACTCTCCAGCCTGTCCAGGTCCCGCTGGATGGCAGCACAGCCTTCTGGCGTGTCAGCCACTCCTCCCAGCTTAGTGTCATCAGCAAACTTGCTGACAGTACACTCAATTCTCTCATCTAAATCATTGATGAATATATTAAATAATACTGGTCCCAGTACTGACCCTTGAGGCACTCCATTAGATACAGGCCTCCAACTAGACTCCGCCCCGTAGACTACAACTCTCTGGCTTCTGTCCTTTAGCCAGTTTGCAGTCCACCTCACTACCTGATCATCCAGGCCACACTTCCTCAATTTAGCTATGAGGATGCTGTGGGAGACTGTCTCAAATGCTTTGCTGAAGTCAAGGTAGACCACGTCCACTGCTCTGCCATCATCCATCCACAATGTTATTTCCTCATAAAAGGCTATGAGGTTGGTCAAGCATGACTTCCCCTTGGTAAAGCCATGTTGACTGCCCCTCATAACCCTCTAATCCTTGACATGCCTTAAGATGGCATCAAGGATAAGGTGTTCCATCACTTTCCCAGGGATGGAGGTGAGGCTGACCGGTCTATAGTTACCCGGGTCCTCCTTCTTGCCCTTTTTGAAGACTGGAGTGACATTTGCTTTCCTCTAGTCCTCAGGCACCTCTCCCATTTCCCAAGACTTGGTAAAGATGATGGAGAGTGGTCTAGCAATGACTTCCGCCAGTTCCCTCAGCACCCGCGGGTGCATCCCATCTGGACCCATGGATTTATGGATGTCCAGATTGCTCAACTGGTCCCTAACCCATTCCTCGTTGACTAAGGCAAACTGCTCCAGTGACCTGACTTCATCTGAGGTCTCAGGAGTACAGGGCTCTTCAGGACTGCCTCCGGCAGAGTAGACAGAGACAAAGAAGGCATTCAATAACTCTGCCATCTCTGTATCTTCTGTCACCAGGGCACCCATCCCGTTCACCAGTGGGCCAACCTTGCCTCTGGTGTTAGTTTTATCAGCTATGTATTTGAAAAAGCTCTTTCTGTTGTCCTTGACCCCTCTCGCCAGATTTAATTCTAAGGAGGCCTTAGCCATCCTAGCTGCCTTCCTACATCCTCTAGCAGCAGCCTTATATTCCTCCCGAGTGGCCAGCCCCTCCTTCCATGACCTATAAACTCTCCTCTTCCACTTGAGCATACCCAGCAGTTCCTTATTTAGCCACGCAGGTCTCCTGGCCCTCTTCCTTGACTTCCTACGTGTCAGGATGCTCTGCTCTTGAGCTTGGAATAAGCAATTCTTGACTGTCAACCAACTATCTTGGGCTCCTTTACCTTCAAGCAGCCTTGCCCATGGGATTTCCCCTAGCACTTGCTTGAAAAGGCCAAAGTTTGCCCTGCTAAAGTCCAGGGTTGCAATTCTACTTGCTATTCCACTGGTCCTACCACACAAGATCCTGAATTCCACCATCTCGTGGTCGCTGCAACCAAGGCAGCCCTCAACCTTTACTGCTTCCACCAGACCCTCCTTGTTAGTGAGGATGAGATCCAGCAGTGCTCCTCTCCTGGTTGGCTCATCCACCATTTGCATGAGGAAATTATCATCCATACACTGGAGGAACCTCCTGGACTGTGGCTGGGTTGCTGAGTAGTCCTTCCAGCAAACATCAGGGAAATTAAAATCCCCCACGACAACCACGGCCTGTGACTGTGAGGCCGCTCTCAGCTGCCTGTAGAAGGCCTCGTCAACTTCCTCACCCTGATCTGGTGGCCTGTAACAGACACCCACAACAGTATCGCCCCTGCCAGCCTGCCCCTTAATTCTCACCCACAGACTCTCAACTCGCTCGTCCCCTGTCCCTGGACAGAACTCAGTACATTGCAGCTGCTCTCGCACATAAAGAGCAACCCCACCACCCCGCCTGGCTGGCCTGTCTTTCCTGAAAAGGACATAGCCCTCCATGAGTATATTCCAGTCATGTGAGCTGTCCCACCACGTCTCTGTAATTGCCACCAGATCATAATCTCCTGACTTAACACAGGTCTCCAACTCCTCCTGCTTATTTCCCATGCTGCACGCATTGGTGTATAGGCATTTCAAGGAGGGAACTGAGCTCACCAATTTCACCCTAGGATTATAGGAGGCCTCTCAGTCTTCATCAATTCTAGAGTGCTGCCCCACTGGGGCAAGCCCAGTTACAACCCCATCCCCCTTCGAATCTAGTTTAAAGCTCTCCAAATGAGCCCTGTTAATTCATACCCCAGCATCCTTTTGCCTCTGTGAGTTAAACCTTTCCCACGTGCCATCATCCGGACTGGAGCCTTATAAAACCAGCCGTTATCAAAGAACCCAAAGCCCTGCCTAAAGCACCAGTCTCGTAGCCAATTGTTTACGGACTGAATTTTCCCATTCAGTCCCACATCATCACCGGAAGATGAAAGAACTGAGGAGAAGATCACTTGAGCCCCAGACTCTTTCACCATCCACCCCAAGGCCCTGTAGTCTTTCTTCATCCCCCTCAGACTGCGGGAAGCAGCTTCCCCCCCACCTGTCTGGAAGACCAGCAGTGGGTAGTAGTCTGTCGGGTGCACCAGGCTGGGGAGCGCCTTGGTGATATCCCTGATCCGGGCTCCAGGCAGACTACACACTTCCCTATGATGAGGGTCAACTCTGCATATCGGGCCCTCTGTTCCTCTCAGAAGGGAATCGCCTACAACAATATGCTGTGTACTAGCCCCTCAGTTATGTCTGTGGCCCTCCATTAGACTTCCACCAGTTTGTTGAATACGTCTTTTTCTTTGGGTGGTTCCAGACTTGATAGAGCACTCCAAATAAGGCCCCCAAAGAGCAGAATAGAGGGATTAAATTACGTCCTTTGCCCTGACAGGTAGACTTTTGCTTGTTCACCGTGCAAGTATTGATGCAAAGAGATACATACAGCTAAACTCATCCTGAGGTGAATATTCATTATTTACTTCAAAAGAACTGGAAAAATACCATGAAGTGTGACATGCTGACAACATGTGACATGGCTTTCTGTGTTATGAACCATTAATGTGTATTTGATATAATTTGATATGTAAGTTTTTTTGGTTTGGTTTTTTATTGTTTTGTTTTGTTTTTATTTATTTTAATAACAATTAAAAAAGTTTAAAGCTTCAGTAACAGCACTTATGTTGATCAGACTGACCTAGAATATCCCATGTAGTTTTATTTTTAATTTTAAGTAAATGAAATGTTTCACTGCATGCAACCAACTTTTATGAAAGAGAACAGCAATAACGAAAAGAAAGTAGAACAGCAATAACTGAAAATAACTGCTTTTAACAGAGCAGTTGTCCCTTGGAAAGAAAAGGCATGACCAGGAAACACAGTAATGAGGAAGTTGGAGCTCAGTGAGGTCTTGTTACTATGAAAAGGTTAAAATGAAATCTAAGAGTTAACAATCCAAAATACAAAGACAAATCAAGTGGAGGAGGCAGAAATCAGTCAGGTGGCATGAGTAATTTTACCAATAAATAAGTGATGAGGAATTCTAATAGTTATGAATACTTTTGGTGAAAATAGATTTAGCTATTGAATATTATCCTGTGCATTTTCCTATTTTCAGTTATTTCCTTCGTTTTTTTTTTTTCTTTTGATAGTTCTTTCTTAAGCCAGTGAATTCACTGCTTATAGGACAGCAAGTTTTTTTATTGAATACCACACCATTTTGTCTTATTTTGTCAGATTTCTAAATAAGGACTTGATATCAGTATATTAATGATTCCTAAATATTTAACCCAGACATTGCTGCAAAGGTCCCTCTAGAATTAATGTAGTTTGTCTTTCTTTGACAATAAGATCTACCAAATGCCTTCATCAGAATCTTCCAGACTCTTGTATTTTACTTTTTAAAAATCTTTTTCTTATTTTCATACTTCTGTAAATGATGTGGGTCACAGCAAAGAAAGATTTCTCTGCTTTAAATATGTATTCACAATTTTCCATGGGTATGAATAAAATGTAGAACTATCTAAAACCGGTAACCATTCCCAGGGGCAGCTGGAGGGGTGAGCCTTTTCCTTTTGTATTATGTTTGGCTTGACCCAGGACAGTCACTCTATTTTCTTAACCTTTTGTACCAGACAGTCTATGGAGCATTGAAAAAACAAATGCTGAATTTACCCAGGAACTCATGCTAGTTTAATACATGTAGGCTAAAGATTTCTGTGAACAGATTTCACCTACTTTGTTGTTACATACTTTTCTAAATGTTAATCACACCCAATTCACACCTTTCCTAGACTCCTTCAGCATCAGCTAACTGACCAGAAAGAATGACATTAATACCAGCCTGTTTGATCTGATTCAATCCTTCTTTGATCAGACAACTTATAGTGATCAAAACAAAAACTTGCCTTGTTCATTGAAGTCACAGCTGTAGTGCTGTTTTCAGGAATATCTGTCCCAGCGTTCATCAGCCCAAGTCAGAGTTTAGAAAAACACAGTTTACAAAACCAACAGACATTTATTCAAGTAAAAATAACTCTTTCAATGAGTTATGTTTAATAATACCCAAACATATTAGACAGATGATTACAAATTACATAAGCAGGCTATAAACTTGCAGACTTTATGAGTGAACCAGTCTCTGAGTGACATACCTCATACTCTCAGATGCATGGAAGAATTTACAGGACAAACATTTTACCTTCAATTATCTTTAATTTGTTTAATCACATTACTTATTAGTGGTAAAAAAGACCATAGCTTAACACCACAATGTTCATTCGTTATTTTGAAAGAATTTTCTCCCCTCCATATTTTCTGAGGAAATATTTTTTGTTAGCTGTTCCTTTTTGTGCCACATAAACACTATGAATAATGCTAGAGGTTTGACTGCAAATGGTCACCATTATGCCCTCAGAGATATATTGTTGGGAAAGGCATTTATGACCTTTTCCATGATCTAAATTTGGTTATCCCAAACCCACCTACACTGAGCTGTAAAAGGACCCATTTGATGTAATACATCACCTACAGAATGACCCTGTGTCCTTGATGCTCTGACAGCCTGTTAGGGTCTGTCTGTTACCTCTTAAGTCATGGAGGTATTAGTATTGTCAGCTTCTACTTGTGGACTTGATTACTAAGCAGTCAAATTTCAGATGCTTTGCAAGGCCTTATTAGAACCTAGTGGCTGAAGTGAAGGTTTAGGTTTCCCTTAATCCTGGTGGGATAAGTATCACAGTAGTACATATCTGTGCAACCTGTACTGTAGGGGCATCTAAAAATAATGTTTTTCAATGATTGAGTCCACTCTTCACTTCTTCCACTGACCTACAAAAAATCAGGGATCATTTTGTAGGCAATCGTATCATATATAAATTCTGTGGTATGCACATTTTGCTACATTTTTATGAGGAATATCCTTGCATCAGTTGCAACATACATTGTTCATCTTAGTTCTCCCAGTGTAACTTAGAACACATGTAAATATTTGAATTTTATATCACACACTCTACTGTAGCCTCTTTCAGGTGTGTTGAAACTATGTTTATACTACCTCTTTTCTGAAAAAAACATGGGCAGTATGAGCTTGCAGCCCAGAAAGCCCATCGTATCCTGCGCTGCATCAAAAGTGTGACCTGCAGTTTGAAGGAGGTGATCCTGCCCTTCTACTCTTGTGAGACCTCACTTGGAGTATTGTGTACAGTTCTGGTGTCCCCAAAATAAGAAAAACATGGAGCTGTTCAAGCAAGTCCAGAGGAGGGCCACGAGGATGATAAGAGGGGTGGAGCTTCTCTCATACAAAGACAGGCTGAGAAAATTGGGGCTGTTCAGCCTGGAGAAGAGAAGGCTGCGTGGAGACCTCATAGCAGCCTTCCAGTATCTGAAAGGGGTCTACAAGGATGCTAGAAAGGGACTCTTCATCAGTGACTGTAGTGATAGGACAAGGGGTAACAGGTTACAACTTAAACAGTGGAAGTTCACATTAGATATAAGGAAGAAGTTCTTTACTGTGAGGGTGGTGAGGCCCTGGAATGAGTTGCCCAAGGAAGCTGTGAATGCTCCATCCCTGGCTGTGTTCAAGGCCAGGTTGGACAGAGCCTTGGGTGACATGTTTTAGTGGGAGGTGTCCCTGCCCATGGCAGGGTGGTTGGAACTAGATGATCTTAAGGTCCTTTCCAACCCTAACTATTCTGATTCTATGATATGATATATTTCAATTTTAGTTTTCTAGCCAAATCTTGCTTAAACAGTCATTAATTTCTTCAACCTTACTGTAAATCATTAAGCAGCGGTCTCAAATATTCAAAAATTTATTTAATATGATTACTTTATAGATTTATATGAATACATTTATTATATGAATAGATTTATATGAACTACAGTTTGACACTCTTGGCTTTACAATGCTAATCTGTATTATATGTATGATCTGCTCAGCTTTCTTTAATGATAATGTTATCCTTAGGTTGGTTTCTTTTTTTTTTTATTTCCTGTCAGTACTAGATTTGTAGAGTTAAGCAGTTCTAGAAATCCTTCTCAACTTTGTCAATTACTGTCAGAGTGCCGAATTCCATAATTTCCATTCCTGTGTGAAGCTCTTGTGTGCCTATGTATGTGGAAAGTGATGCAAATTTAAAACAAACAGTAAGTCTCAGCTAACATTCAGAAATTAAGCAAACAAAAAACTCACAGAACTTTTCCTACAGCTCTAATGTTCTAGATAATTCTTGCCTAAATAAGATATAGATGTTGAAAAGGAAACAGTAAAGATTTGGGTCATGGCATATCATTCTGGAGACTATAGTGATAATTTTCATTTCTTCTATAAATAAGTTCCAGGTATACAGAGAGAATTCTGAATTCAGTTTCTACTCTGTCGAGACTCATTCTTGCACTTTAAAATTCCATATTTCCTAAACCTCTGCCTGGAAAAGTCACATCTTGCTGTGGAAGGCAATCACTGAAATAGCCTAAGGCCATACTAACAGAGCTTTGAAGATTGAAAAGGTAACGTTGAACTTGATGTAAATGGAAGAGGGGAGACAGTTTAGCATACAGAGTACTGTCACACTGAACCGTTGAAAAAATTGTCGTATGTCAGAAGTGTATCTAATGCACTCAGAAAACTCGACATATTGCTATCCCAGGAGCATAGCAAGAGTTGCCCAATATGAGTTTCCAGATATCTTCATCTAAATCAGTATACGAAAGTTCTTCTGTCTCCTTCCTTCTGTCATTCAGTCCACTGTTTGTTGTGGATGCTGAGCACCTTTCCAAGGGATACCTAGCGCTTCATAAGATCAGTCCATAGCAGCGCTGCAGCATTAAGCTCCTGGAGTTTCTTTCACACAGGCAATCGAAAAATGTGATAAAGTGTGTTTAGATGAAACATAGCAACCAAGTCAGCTGTTAAACTGGTAGTGGTGAGTCAATCTGAAGTCATAGCTGAAAGGATTCTAGCACTAAAATTGAAAAAGTTTTGGATCAATATAGGTAAATAAGAACACAGTAGACTTACAGAGGAACAGACCACCCAGTTTTAAGTCTATGAAAAGTAAAGGAATTGTACTGTCAAGATTACTCTGTTTAGTTGGCCTTGGAAAGTCTTCCAGTATTCCAAAAACTATTTGTCCTCTTTAGGGAACATGTGAATAGCATTTTTATTTTCATTATATTTGTTTTCTTTATGCTTGACTGCTCTATACAATGCCATTCCCTATAATACTGAGCAATCCAGCTTGCAATTTTAAAAGCATCCTTCACAATAAATAAATGTATCTATCAGATCTCAGAGAAAAACACAGATGTGCTGCGTTTTCTATGAGGAAAATATACAATCGAAAAACTCCCCAAAGTCATTTTCTTCCAGGTTCATCATATACTCATACTTAACAGGCTTTTCGGCCCAGATGGCTATACTTAGGCCTTGGATTTTTGTATTAGAAATTCTGCATAGCATATATAGAAAATAAATTTACTAGAATGATGGTATAAACTTTGTATCAAAAACATAACATACCTGATTTTCACATGCTATTTCTTTTCTTTCTAACTTAACTTCCAAATCTCCTTGACCCAAATATGCAAAGCATACACCCAAGAGTAACCATCTTCCAGATGCCTAATGCATACACACCTGGCATATAAATGAGTCACAATATACCTGAGCCCTTCTTTTTACTGGCAAACACTTCAAAGAATAAAAATATTTATATTTTTATTATATAAAAATATTTATATTTGTAATTATAAAATTTTTAAAATATATTTATATTATTATTATATAAAATTATTTATCATAAACAGTAATTATGATTTTGGGTCCACACTATAATAGACCCAGAATAAAGTAGAATTCAAGATAGAAACAATATTTTCATCCTCTAAATATGAATTCAAAGCAAGCACCAAACTAAAAGCCAGTGGATCACCTGAAACACAATACAAGAAAAAAAATTGCAACCAACTAAACTCACAAATACTGTAGTGCCTCCCATACTGCTGTTTTCTTTGTTTCAGAGCTGATAGCAATGGCATAGTCTTCTGTACGTACACATTCAGGGAATTTCCGTCGCTTCGCTGCCCGGAGCAAAAGGAACGTGGACCCATGTGAAAATAAAGGGATTTGGCATCTTAAATCTTTTAGTCATATTAAGAACTGCAAGATTTCTAAGAATCCATCACCATGACCTTAATCCTCATCAAGAATCTGACAAAACCCAAAGAAAAGAGCCACTATTGTGGCAATTTTTGTCCACATTGTGTCTTCTCCCATTATCTATGTGGTCTGTCATTGAAGTAACTTAACAAGTATTAACAGACGTATTCTCACAGGTATGTATTGTTCTCTTTTGCAGTTGAGAATCTGAACCACGGGCAGAGATAGTGATGAAGTAGTGAAACACAGTACATGTTCACCTTCACACATCAGAGAATCTTGGTTTACAAAATGAAAACAAAAATATGCTTGAGAATTTGTTCAAACCTACAGCTTCCCAAGGTCCACACAGATAGCCACAACAGTATTGAGTGTTGAACATCTAGGGCTCCTGAATGCTGGTGAAATGTTTTAACCACAGGTTCCCCTTCCACAAGTATGTAGAAAGATCTTTATAGGTCCAGTTCTTTCCCATAAAACTTCTAAAATCCATTGAATTGTTTATCTAATAGTGGTTTTACAAACTTAGAGACAGAATTTGATGGATAGCTGAAACCAAATCTAAAGTTTTCTGGCAAAGAAAGGTGAGGAAAATTCCATTATATAAAATAAAGCCCTTCTGTATCAGGAAAATGGCCAACAAATTATACTTTTTCACTTTCCAGTGATGGGAAAAGCCTATACATCTTGCTATGTAAGTTAGATATAAGGACTTCCTTGAGATCATTTCATCTCTTATTTTATAAAAGAATTAGATTTTACAGATGAAAAAAAATAATTTCTCTTTTACTTTGAATAAAAATCATCGTAAATGTAAAATGTGCACGGATTCAAATGGACTTGAAAAGTTACTTTTAACAATAGCTGATGTAAGCAATCTAAGGGGTTTGGGTTGACTAATGAATAGCAATTTTTACCTTGGGTAAGATTAGTATATTCTCTCCTCCTGACCATATTACATGCTAACAAAAAAAACTGTATTTTAGGGGTAATCATTATTCTTCAAATCTTTGTTCAAAACTGCTTAGCTTAGGATCATTTTGCTTTTAGCAATCAATGTCTCAATCCTTTCAAGATGTGTTGAAAAATACTGAGTTTTAATAAATGTCAGAAGGCTGCAAAACACTTGGTCATCAATTCAATTAGTAAACCAACATCTGAGTGTATTTGTAACAAAACGGGTTTTACGTACATTCAGACATGGAACTTGAACCTCAGATAGTCTGCAAAACAATTTTTTTACATCAGAAATCTTATCTCAAACAAAGATCCTCACATTCAGGGAATAACTTAGCTTTATAATTGATTGTGGTTAGAAATATTAAGACAAAGAATATATTCTGTGGCTTTTCATTGGAAGTGAACATTAGAGAATCAAGTGCAGCTGACTACTTTCTTCAAAGATTAAAAATGCATGAACACTTAGAAAAAATAAATCAATAATCTGTATGTATCAATGTCATCTTGTTAGTTCAAGTATCTTCTCTCCAACATTTCCAGTATTCTTCCTAACAGTTTTCTTTTTTTTGCTTGTGATAGTACAGCCATTTCTGTGCTTTCAGAGGAGCAAATTTCCTTAGATTCCCATATATACAATGGGAAATTTTTGAGATAGTTTATAGTTTGGCAAGCTACTTTCCAGGTATCTTTTCCTGCTTCTGATATGTCAAGGCAGTGTGAAAAAAAAAGGTCAGAGCTTGCAGTAAATATATTTAACGAAACGTATCAAGCTAACAGTAACTGGAAAGAATAATGATTTTTATGAAGAGAAATTACTTAACAACAACAACAACAAAAACCTACAGAAGTAAACCCTTAATAATTCTCAGCAACTTGATCTATAGTGTGTTTGCTTTTGCTGGGGAATATTAGAAGTTAAATTATGAAAACTGTGTTTAAAGAGGGCCTGTTAAATGTAGTAATTTTATGACAAAAATGAGGCCTATAGAAACAAATTTTGCTCTGTACTTAGTTTTTGTTGGTTGGTTGGTTGTTTTTTTTTCTGTATTTATTTACTCTGTAGTACCAGAAATTTATAACATTACCTTTCTTCTTTTTAAATACTGGTCACCTGCATATGACATGTGACAAGTCTATACAGTGCTCACCTGTGATGAAGTAAATCTGAAAGTCCTGTGGATTGTTAGACATTAGCAACACAGTCTCTACTATCCTAAAAATAATGTGTTTCTGTTGTTCTCAGGCCTTGGCATAACACCTAAATCAACGTTCTACTGAATTCAAGAAGCTATGGCTATCAGTGGGATAAAAAGTGTTACAGTTGTCAGTGTGAAAACTACCACAAAAGTAGAGTTCTCACAATCAGTCAAGCACCTCACTGGTAACAGTGAAACTTTACCAATTAAATTAGCAGGGATCCTTCCCTGGTCCCCTGGCCAACTGTCATGGCAAAGTTTGTTTCTGTATGCTGAAACAATCTTATTCTCCAAAAAAAGAATGGCTACCTCTGTGCCTGTTTATTGGGAATGGTCCTTGGCCTGAGCTAACTTCTGATCAGGTTGGGGAAAATACTAAAATGCAGAGACTAAAACTGTGCCATAATTTATCAGTTTGTGGGTTTCTGAGGGTGGTTGTCTGCTCTGTAGAGCTCAGTCCTTTGTCCTAGTCCTGCTTAGCCTCTCCAGCATACATACAATACCATTTTCTTCGTGCATGTTATGAGATCCCACCACTTCTCAGGTTCTTAATATAGGTCACTTTTATTTTCATTTCATATAGCAACTGCTTGGAGTTTGCTGAACCCCTTCAGAAAAAAAAAAGAACAAACAAACAAAAAACAAATAACCAAACAAAATCAAAACAAACAAACAAATCCCACCAAATCCAAGACAGACAATCAAAACAAATCCTACCCACATTTCTGAATATGGCTAGGATATTCTTGGAAACAGGACTAGTCCTCCTTTCACAAGCTGAAATAACTAGAAGTGCATGGCATCATTTGCCAAGGATTCTCATATTCCATCTTTTACCACTTTGGATTAGCAATGTGTGAAAAATTTTAGGTGTTTTTAAAATTCACCTTGAATGTATTACGAAAAAAAGATATTAATAACAAATAATGCCAGGAAACCTGTTTATTTGGACTGTGAGAAAAATACACGTACAGGTAGTCCTGAAAGGTGTAAAGATGTGTGAAATTTAAGGTTTGTTAGAATATCACTGATGCGGAGAAAAGTAACAAAAATGGCAGTCATGTTCCTACTACTTACTGAACAGGTCAATAAACCGATCTAATTACCAAACCTCTGCCAAACACTGCTTGGCGAGACACAATTTTGTCTGTGCCAGGAGCAGCCTAGCATGTATGAAGTATGGACAACAGACTAACAAGATCTGGGAGCAGAACAGCGGGTGATTCAAACTGCCCATGTAGATGCACATTTATTTGTGTATGTTTTGTTAATCTGGGTCTTTCAAAGAAAAGAAGAAAGCTGCCACTTTACAACCTCGTTGGATGTCTAACTCTTATGCTCTGTAGTCCCTTAAAATTCTTTTTGTGATGCAGATTTTATCTGTCCCAAAATAGCTGCGGGTCACCATTAGGCTTTTTTCTCTGCATCTGTGTAAATTGTAATCGTTTAGGTGCAGTTTGATTAGTGGACTTTTGAAGCTTATGTAGACACAGTATATACAGAGCTGATATTTCTGGCAGACTCTAATGCAGCTTCCTTTTCTTTTGTTCTCTGTTGTTCCTTTCTGTCGAATGAAGCAGATGCTTATAATGTTTCTGTTGTGAGTAGGAGCTGCAGAAACTCAACTGCTCAAATTCGTGTCAATGCTTCAGTCTCTTTAGACATCGCTTCCAAAAGAATACATGACATGCTGGAATTCTACAGCATGAAAGTAGTCAAGTACAAAAGTCTTGAAAGTGAAAAGACCACCTTTTGGGCACTGGTGTATTACAAGTGTCAAGCGACAGATAAACTTTTTCCAGAACCATCTTCCCCCTGCAAACACTGAGAGGTTTCCACTGTGTCATAAAAATAGGAGGAAAAGGGGAAATTTCAGTTTGCTACACAAACGGAAAGCATAAAATAAAAAATAAAATCAATGTGGCCTGAAGCTTTTTAGAAGATGCCGTAAACAAGAATGGATTTATTTATGATACATAAATGTCTCAGGGAAATCTTAAGAAGTGATTTGGATTTCAAACTGACCTGCAACAAAATGATGGCACTTGATTCGAGAAATATTGAAAAAGTTCAGATGTGAGTAATTGAGGAGGATTAAACCCAGGGTAACGAAATAGTCAGAAATAAAAATTAATATGCATTCTTCCAATGTGGTGAAACATAATATTAAACTTTTTTTCAACTAAAACTAACTTTTATTCTGACTTCTTAGTATTTCTAAAGCATATCTTACACTGCATTAAACCTATGTGGTGTTTCATCAGTTTATATTATCCTTACATCCCTTATGACTCTCATTTACAATAAACCCTGTTGTTAAGCGTAAAAAGGCATTACTATTTAGCAAATACAATAGCAAATTTATTTTAAGCTGCCAAAACAAAATGCAAAATGGATACACAAGATGATCTTAAAATTGCTTTGTTTATAAGTGGGAGCAAACCCTTTATCAGGAAGTAATATAAAAGAGATAATAATCTTCTGACATTGTAAATTCTATGAAGTATCTGATAGTACTGAGAATCAGGGTAACGAAGATATATCCCTTTCTGTATAATACCCTGAAGATACAGTTAATACCTTGAGTAACTGATTAAAAAAACCCCTGTAGCCAAAAAATTTCTTTGGGGGAAAAAAAGGACTTATTTTCACACTGTTCTTGTGAGTGGATTAAGAATATCAAGAAAGGAAGCAAGGTTGGCTTTAATCCACTTTAGGGCTTCCTAGGGCTTTCCAAGAATCTGTTACCTACACGGATATCAGCAGCTTTGGAGTATTTCTGTACTCTGCTTTCTACAGCTTTTTAAGAAAAACTAATGGCAATCTAGAGTCTTATGTCCTTGAAAAACACTGTTTTGTTACCTGCACTGAAATTCAACCTTAGAGATTTTGTGGTATCTGACAGCCACTGGGGATATTTTGAGTGACCGGGATGGCTAAAACCTCTCAGTATAACTCAGTATTAAAAATTATTTCACGTGTCAGACACGTGGCACTGGTTTGAAAACTTAAGGTTCTTTAGGGTTTTGCCTCTAATATGCACATCTATGTGTCAAGATTATCTGCTGATTACTAATGCTCCTCTCTGGAAAGTTTCTGTTTGCTAATGAACTTTCTCATAATGCTTTTCCTCTATGAAAAGCTGTAAATTTGGCAAAGACATACATTTACAGCCCTGAAGAGTTTATTTGGCATCTGGCTTTTCTTTTTTTTCCTACAACTTTCTCCCTTTTAGATTTAAATATTCTATTATCTGTGATTCTGCATGGGACACATACATCTATTTTGTAAATAGAGTTTAATATTACATCCTGTTTGTATATATGTAGTTTTCTGTAATTGCTTTTACCGAAATTACAAATGTTAACAGTATTAGACTTTAAAGACAGACAGATTTATTTTTTGTTTGTTTGTTTTTCTTAAGCAAACTCACCATGCCTTGCTCTAAATGTTAAGATTAGAAATGTTGGACTATGTGGTTCAGAGGAGGCTGGTAGACTGTGGCCAAGTTTCACAAAAATTCCTTTCTGTACCCTTCCCTCCTTTGCTGCCTCCTAACAGAAATAGTAGTGAAGTGGAAGGTCCAAACACACACACCAGGGCACCTTAGTGGGACCTCATGAGGTGGCCTCATGACAGTGGACACCCACTCAAGGTTTGCTATCACATAATCTCAGGGAATATTGCAGCCTTCACCAAATTGACTGTTGATAGCAAAAAGCAATTCAGCAAACTTGACATATAGTTCACAGCCTTATACCTTAAACAATGTTTGTTTTCTAATCTATGGTTTCAGGTGATATCTACCATAATACAAAATTTGATAGGTGTCAACTTATTGCCAGTTCTTTGACTACATTGTTTTCCATCTCTCCCAAAGACTTCATGAGTAGGTAATATAAATGAAATAATATATTTTTGATTCAACAGTGATGATCACAAAGAAATAAAATAAAAAAATAGATACTCTTAAACACCATTCTGAATACAACTTCAAAATGAACATATGCCCTTGAAGTTGAACAGTGGAAAATATATTCTACACCATAGAAATTGGTTATGAATAACTGGATAGTCATGACATATTCTGACAAAGTCTGTAGTGATGCCCTTTACTTACAAAATTGATTCCATTTGTATTTGGCATGATAACTACATTGTGGCATGTAAAGACAGTTATTAGTCTATATTCATATTGATTTGAGAAAGGTAGAGTTATGCTGTTTTATCTTGAGGCAAAAAAAAGCAAGTCTCTTGAAATGGTTTTGTAAAAAATTTAAGTAAAACTAAAATGGCATTTTAAGCATTAGTGCTTTGAAACATGATTGTTCATATCATAATTCATATACATGTAGAGTAAAATAGAGAACTATTTAGATTCATGTAGTGAAACAGGTTTATATATTCATATTTGATCTTGGGAGTTTGAATAAAAACCAGTTTTGGTCATGAAATATCCACTCTTCATGAGTGTTTTTGGACCATTTCAGTGTCAAAATTTTATTTGCCTACAGGCTTTTATTAAATCAGCTAAAGAAGAGGCAAAATAACTTGGATCACAACCACAGCTACAGGCCTCGAGGTAGAAAAGATCTACTCCCTAGAATTCTATTTACCTGTGATTAAAGGAATACCTAAATGCAGAACAAAACACCTGGCATGTTTATGCAACTGGAATTCACATGAATGTATTTCGACTTCTGATCACATTTTGCAGTGTTTAAATTTTAAATAAATCAGTTTCACCTATTTCTAAATATTTTTTTTTAAGGGTGTTGTATCTAATGACAGGTAAAATCCACTGCATAATAAGACTGAGAAATATTCTCCATTACAAGAGTACTGCAATAGTGTGTACCTGATAGAGTTTAATATCCATCACTTTCACTGTTTTATACACAGCGGTGATTGAATTATACTCTTTAGTCAGTTAACTCCAGCTTCCCCATGCAGTTGATGTAGAATCTGTTGAAACAGAATCGTAGAATCATAGAATAGTTAGGGTTGGAAATGACCTTAAGATCATTTAGTTCCAACCACCCTGCCGTGGCCAGGAACACCTCGCACTAAACCATGTCACCCAAGGCCTCATCCAACCTGGCCTTGAACACCGCCAGGGATGGAGCATTCACAGCCTCCCTGGGCAACTCATTCCAGTGCCTCACCACCCCCACAGTAAAGAATTTCTTCTTTATATCCAATCTAAACTTCCCCTGTTTAAGTTTGAACCCATTACCCCTTGTCCTATCACTACAGTCCCTAATGAAGAGTCCATCCCCAGCATCCTTATAAGCCCTCTTCAGATACTGGAAGGCTGCTATGAGGTCTCCATGCAGCCTTCTCTTCTCCAGGCTGAACAGCCCCAACTTTCTCAGCCTGTCTTCCTACGGGAGGTACTCCAGTCCCTGATCATCATCATGGCCCTCCTCTGGACTTGTTCCAACAGTTCCATGTCCTTTTTATGTTGAGGACCCCAGAACTGTGCAACCAATACTCGAAGTGATATTGCAGGAGAGCGGAGTAGAGGGGCAAGATCACCTCCTTCGACCTGCTGGTCATGCTCCTCTTGATGCAGCCCAAGATGTGGTTGGCTTTCTGGGCTACGAGCGCACACTGCCGGCTCATTTTCATTTTTCCATCGACCAACACCCCCAAGTCCTTCTCTACAGGGCTGCTCTGAATCTCTTCTCTGACCAACCTGTAGCTGTGCCTGGGATTGCTCCGACCCAGGTGTAGGACCTTGCACTTGGCATGGTTCAACTTCATCAGGTTGGCATTGGCCCACCTCACAAGCATGTCAAGGTCCCTCTGGATGGCATTCCTTCCCTCCAGCATATCAACCAAACCACACAGCTTGGTGTCATCGGCAAACTTGCTGAGGGTGCACTCAATCCCACTGTCCATGTCACCAATGAAGATGTTGAACAAGACCGGTCTCAACACTGATCCCTGAGGGACACCACTTGTTACTGGTCTCCAGCTGGACATTGAGCCATTGACCACAACTCTTTGCATGAGGCCATCCAGACGGTTCTTTATCCACCAAGTTGTCCAGCTATCAAACTGATGTCTCTCCAATTTAGAGACAAGGATGTCATGTGGGACAGTGTCGAACTATTTGCACAAGTCCAGGTAGATGACGTCAACTGCTGTACCGCTGTCCATCAGTTCTGTAGCCCCATCATAGAAGGCCACCAAATTGGTCAGGCAGGATTTCTCCTTAGTGAAGCCATGCTGGCTGTCACCACATCCATAATAAATCAAAATATAAATCTCTATAGTTATGTAAATATGAGAAAGCCCATTCCTAGTCCCACAGCAACTGGCATAAAAAAAAATTTACTGTGAGTAAAGTAAGTAGTGAATTAGTATCAGTCTAGTTTTTACTGCAAAATAACCACTTTTCTGGGTAATTTTCTCACAGCAAATATGAGGTACAGCACTTTGCTCCCTTTGGCTGATGGGTGTTCTACCATACCTTTGCCAAGGAGTAAAAGGAAGCATATGGAATAATATAACATTGTGGCATGATGTAAATCCACACTTATCAGACTATAACCTATAACAGACAAAAGTTAATAGAAGTGTCCCTGTTTTACTAGCTATAATTTTGGTACAAATTTTAATATTCTTTTTCAGTCATTTAGATCCTGGTAGCTGCTTTGGTGAATTTCTGCTATAGTATATAATTTCAGCAAAGTAGAATTGGCCCAGTATCTTATGTTATCCTTAAAGTACCTTTAACTGACTCTTTCTACCTGCCTGCCTCCCTACCAATTAGATTCTCAGGTGCAGTCATTGATGCAGGCGTGGCAATGAGAAAGGGATCATGCCTGTTTCAGGAGCCAACCTTTAGCTGTTCTGGTGGAGATAGATGCAGAAAGTCAAACTGACTAAGCACCAGCATTCTTTTTGATACCATGCTGTCCTGGGTTCAGCAGCAGCAGTCATTTTTCTCCTTCTTAGTAACTGGTGCAGTGCTGTGGTTTTGACTTTCAGCCTGGGAACAATGCTGATAACACCGATGTTTTTAGTTGCTGCTCAGTAATGTTTACTCTGACCAAGGACGTTGTGAGTCTCATGCTCTGCCAGGGAGGAGGGGAAGCCGGGAAGAAGCAGAGACAGGACACCTGACCCAAACTAACCGAAGAGGTATTCCATACTACAGTACGTCATGCCCACTATATAAACCGGGAGCAGTTACCTGGAAGGAGTACGTCACTGTTTGGGTTGGGTTGGGCATCGGCCGGTGGGTGGTGAGTGGTTGTATTCTCTTCCCTTGTTATTTCCCTTATCATTATTATTATTGGTGGTAGCAGTAGTGGTTTTGTGTTATACCTTAGTTACTGGACTGCTCTTATCTCAACCTGTGGGAGTTACATTCTTTCGATTCTCCTCCCCATCCCTCCAGGAGTGCGGGGGAAGAACAGGGAGGAGTGAGAGAGCGGCTGCGTGGCTGACTGGGTTTAAACCATGACACATGTTCTCTGAATCCAGATTTACTAGTTATATAGTAGAATTTTTCTTGTATAAAATTATCTTAGATTCTTTGGAGTTGTGTTGATTTCTAGAACAAATTAGTTAACTGCAACTGGGGCAAAATCTACCCAGGCTTAGCTGAACTTTTATTTTAGTAGAATATATAATTCAAATTGAACTCCAAAATTTCATTCAAATCAGGACTGAGTGGTATAATCTTGATTGCAATGAAGTCAGTAACAAAAATACCTCTTGCTATCCAGGTGAAGCCTGGATTTCACACACAGTAGCAGTTTTGAACTTAGTGTCTAAGTTAAAACTTAAATTGAGCATTTTATTTTCTGTTTGTGTCTTTGGTACTTTTTCCTCCTGACTTTGTATTTTTGTGTCATTAGGAGATGACTTTGGGAATTTCTTCTCTCCTGTGTTTAAGGAAACTCTTTCAGCATTTGTGTACATACCATATATATATCAGTTAATATATCATACTTACCCAGCCATAGGAAGAAAGAAGCAGGGAATTCGCTCTGCACTGGAATTCAGTCAACTCTTGTCTAGCTACAAGTCTTCCAGTTCCACCTACTCCTGTTTCATGGCAGAGCTGACAAAAATGCTGGGATCCAAGCACAGAGAAGAATATTATCAGAGCTAGAGGGATCTCAGAGGGAAAAGGAATCTTAACATGTTTAGTCTAGGACTGATATTTTGCTATATTTGAAAACAGATCAGAAAATATAAGAATGAAAATACAAAACCAAAGTACTGTACAGACATTATAAAAAATGAAAAAGGTGAGCAGTAGAATTGAAAAAATAGAACTTTTCCCCTTATATAGTCTTAAATTGACTCAAGTATTATATGAAGTTAACCTAAGTGTGGCACATTCTGAATGCCTGAGATAGATAGTAAAAAACCCCATCATCGTGAGACCTTTATGACTGACAAACAGTTTGACCTGTTTGGGGATTTTTTTCCTGCTAGAATATTTTTAAATTGTACCCCTCGTAAAGCCTGCATCTTGCCAAGAGATTTCTGTGGGCTTTGAGCTTGAGTATTGTTAGGCTACTTAAACTCATTTCCACCTGTATACAAGAATTCAATATCTAACTAGAGAAGAAATTACCAAAATTCATAACCTCACAGAAGGGCAAAATATTTTAAAAATATCTGGAAAAAGCTATTCTGTTACATTTTTATTTTTAAATAAATATTCAGAAAACTGGAATAGATTACACCAGAAGGAATTAATGGTATGTAATTTGCTTTCCAATTGGTTCCTTAGCTTTATTATGCATTAACAATATTCCATGGTGATAAATAATGCAGCATCTTTCTGTACAATTACACATTGTCTGCGTCTGGGAAAGTATACATAATACAGTCTGAATATCATGAGAGCCACCTGTTCTTATTATTCATCTGAATATGTCAGCCTGAATTCCCACAACGTCATTCACTGATCAGTGCTAAGCGCATGTAAATCAAAGTAAGTCTCGACAAAAATGTCTTTGCATCTTCATGCCAGTGAGATGCTCCTGTGAGCCTTGGCTTGTTTACCACTGAATTCCCTTCAAAGAGGAGACTTGAGTAGATAAACAGTGAAGAACTTAATATATAATTAATGTGGTTTCTAATTAGATAGTAACCAAGTATGTTGTAATGTTTCAATTAAGAGTATAGAAAATAATAAATTATCATGTTAAATACTTAATGTGAGCATAACAATTAACAAGATGCCACTTCTCTAATTTTAAAATTGTGCTTGGACCAATTTCAAACTGGTAATTTTTAGTGTAGGGTTTTTTCTTTCGAAGGCAAGAATTTATTTTTTTTTTCAAGACAAGGACTTGCTAAGTTTATCAATATAGGTACACTCTTTTAAGTCTATCTAATCTCATATAAATATAAATAAATGTAATATAAATCACTATAAGAATTTTACTTAAAAAAATCCTCACCAACTATTTTTTTTAATTATAAAACTTCTCTGGAAGTGAATGGTGCAAAATTTCCTCATTAATTATTATTTCAAGGATATATGCCTTTTGTAGTAAGCAATATGCATCAGGTATATGATCACTGCATTTCATTTCCCCTGGCTAACAAGAGATAAAATAGTATTCAAGTCCTGATACTAAACTTAATTCCAGGTGGATTTTAGCCTTTGAAGGAATAGTTTGAGTTGCAGCTCTAAACGCTGTATGGCACTGGAGACAACTCAGTATACCAGGAGCAGGGCTGTAGATGCATTACAACATTTGGGTTTCTTCAAGAGGTGCTACTTAAAATTCATTGCTGGCTTTTTTTTTCTCCATTAGTTTTAGCAATGATGTATTCCAGTGCCCAAGAATGAATAATAATAAAACAGTTCAAGTCACACTCTCTGCATAAAGACCTACATGGAAAGGTAGGACGGATGGCAGTGTTTGCAGTCACTGCTTGTTTTTATTAAAATAAGCCTGGCATTTTCCACTCATTGCATTCAAAGCTAATAAACATTTTTTGCAATGCAATATAAGATTGGTAAGGTTCAGAAATAGATTCTTTGGATCATTGTGGTGATAGCGTTGATTCGAAAATAGAGGCTAGAAGTACATTTTAAGGATCATCATGACACTGCTGGAAAGGAGAGAAAAAAAATCAAAACTGGTATCTAGAATAGGAATAGAATGCTGTACTTAGGCAATCCAGTAGAAGTCAGCTTGACTATTACATGTCACATTTCCTTATATTTAGAGAAAGTCAGTGGAAATTTAAGTTTTATGAGCTCTGCAATGTCTAAAGCCCATGAATTTGAAGCATCTGTGTAAGATTCCTCCAGAAGAGTCTAGCCTGATGCTTTTAATCCTGAATGGAAAGAATGCAACAAAAAATTATAAGGTACTCATCTTGTGAACCTCTCAAAATATAAAATTTGAAGAGTTGTGTGATCATCCACTTCTTAAATGGATCTCTGAAATGTAATGCAAATGGCTTCTTGAAAACAAAACATAAGTTAGCTCTTCATTTATTCTGTAAAACACTTATGACATGCTTATTTCTGTAAATACAATGTAGACAGATTGTTTGTCTGAGGAGTGTCATGCATTATTTCAAGGCGTAAAGTGTAACACTATTAATTATAAATGTCACCTTAAATTAATAATAAGCCTAACAATAATGGTAAATAAACCAAGTATTTATTATACTTTTGTATTACAATGGAACATAATGTGTCAGTACCTAGGTTACTGCTTTTCATAGTTATTTAACATTGCCTAAACTTATATACATTATGACTCTTATGAAATTAATATAATTATATCCCAGTTTTAGTGCAACCACCATACCTGTATTTAGAGGATGATTTAAATGACAGTTTGTTTGCACATTATGAATACTCCAGCCCTCTTTTCATGCCATTCTATTTGCTATAAAAAAGACTTCATGTGTAAGAATTATTTAAGTATACATGGAATTTCACTTCATATCATATATGACCTATTTTCCAATGCTTAATACTGAACAGTATAGCACAAAACATAACCCATTGTGTTCGATTTTCTGTACAAGGTTCACTTTTTCATTGCATGACTGGTTGGAATGTGCAAATTATAACTTACAGCAGAGTATTCTGAGGGAATAACATTTGAGAGAATAAAACTTTGGAGAAGGCTGAGGTTCTCAATGACTTCTTTGCCTCAGTCTTCACTGGCAAAGGCTCTGACTGCACCACCCAAGTCTTGGAAGGCGAATGCAGGGACTGTGAGAATGAAGACCTTGGGCCTACTGTAGGAGAGGGTCTGGTTCGAGACCATCTTAAAAACCTAACCATACGCAAGTCCATGGGACCTGACAGAATCCATCCGCGGGTTCTGAAGGAGCTGGCGAATGAAGTTGCTAAGCCACTGTCCATCATATTTGAAAAATCACGGCAGTCAGGTGAAGTTCCCAACGACTGGAAGAAGGGAAATATAACCCCCATTTTCAAGAAGGGGAAAATGGATGACCCGGGGACTTACAGACCAGTCAGTCTCACCTCTGTGTCTGGCAAACTCTTGGAGCAGATTCTCCTGGAAGGCATGCTAAGGCACAGGAAAAACAACAAGGTCCTTGGTGACAGCCAGCATGGCTTCACTAAGGAGAAATCCTGCCTGACCAATTTGGTGGCCTTCTATGATGGGGCTACAGAACTGATGGACAGCAGTAGAGCAGTTGACGTCATCTACCTGAATTTGTGCAAAGATCTTCGACACTGTCCCACATGACATCCTTCTTTCTAAATTGGAGAGACATCAATTTGATGGGTGGACCACTGGGTGAATAAAGAACCTTCTGGATGGCCTCATGCAAAGAGTTGTGGTCAATGGCTCAATGTCCAGCTGGAGACCAGTAACAAGTGGTGTCCCTCAGGGATCAGTGTTGAGACCAGTCTTGTTGGTGACATGGACAGTGGGATTGAGTGTGCCCTCAGCAAGTTTGCCGATGACACCAAGCTGTGTGGTTCAGTTGATATGCTGGAGGGAAGGAATGCCATCCAGAGGGACCTTGACATGCTTGCAAAGTGGGCCAATACCAACCTGATGAAGTTTAACCATGCCAAGTGCAAGGTCCTACACCTGGGTCGGAGCAATCCCAGGCACAGCTACAGGTTGGTCAGAGAAGAGATTCAGAGCAGCCCTGTAGAGAAGGACTTGGGGGTGTTGGTAGATGAGAAAATGAACATGAGTCGGCAGTGTGTGCTTGCAGCCCAGAAAGCCAACCGTATCCTGGGCTGCATCAAGAGGAGCATGACCAGCAGGTCGAAGGAGGTGATCCTGCCCCTCTACTCTGCTCTCGTGGGACCTCACTTCGAGTATTTTGTGCAGTTCTGGGGTCCTCAACATAAAAAGGACATGGAACTGTTGGAACAAGTACAGAGGAGGGCCACAAGGATGGCCAGGGAAAAGGAGCACCTCCCGTAGGAAGACAGGCTGAGAAAGTTGGGGCTGTTCAGCCTGGAGAAGAGAAGGCTGCATGGAGACCTCATAGCAGTCTTCCAGTATCTGAAGAGGGCTTATAAGGATGCTGGGGATGGACTCTTCATTAGGGACTGTAGTGATAGGACAAGGGGTAATGGGTTCAAACTTAAACAGGGGAAGTTTAGATTGGATCTAAGGAAGAAATTCTTTACTGTGGGGGTGGTGAGGCACTGGAATGAGTTGCCCAGGGAGGCTGTGAATGCTCCATCCCTGGAGGTGTTCAAGGCTAGTTTGGACGATGCCTTGGGTGGCATGGTTTAGTGTGTTGTGTCCCTACCCATGGCACGGGCGTTGGAACTAGATGACCTTAAGGTCCTTTCCAACCCTAACTATTCTATGATTCTGTGATTTGCTTTAGGAGCAGTGTGGTCACATTGTATTTCCAAGGCAGAATGCAATATTGCACTACCTGCTCCAAAAAAGCTCATTCATCACCACGAGTTATGCTCTGGTAGAAGTCAGAGCAGTACAAGTTTCCCATTTTGTAAAGACGTGGCACAATTCTTTACAGTTAAACAAAGTGGTAAAATTCTATTCTCAATGTTAATGATCTTTATCTTCAGGGAAAATTAATATGTTTATCATCTAAAGATAGGAATTCATATACATCTAGATACTTGAAGACATAAACCAGAGTTTGATTAATCAACTTGAAAAGTTCCATATAGAAAACTGTTCCATAGCTGTCTTCTTCTTGATATTGTCAAAGATGTCTTGTAAGCTCCTGTCGGAGACCGGTTATTGAGCCAAGTAAGAGGATCAGTGGCCCTTCACACTGTAATGTTTATAATAATTTAAGAGTATGATTCCTTTTATATAATGTTAATGATTTGAGTTACATGTCAAACTTAAGCTAATTGTCAAAGCTCCTTCTGGAGTCCCTGAAACAAAGACCCTCTAAAGGTAAATTATAAACTCCCGGAAGATAAATCATCACCACTGCCTCTAATATCTGTTCTGGGATAGACAGAAACACCCTCTAAAAGGAGGTGTCTTTTCATTGTCTACACAGAAAGCTAAGAAAAGACATTTCATTTTTGATGCCCAAATTTACATAAAAGTAATCTCAGACTTAATCAATTACTAAATATAAATCTATCACTTGAAGAACAAAGTACTTCACAGTAATGAATACAACAAATTTTCATAAGGACATAAGGACAAACAAGACCCAGCAAGTCTGAGATCCTTCTCAGAAATTTATGTTGCATACAAGTCAGCAATATTTCTTTTCCAGATTTTTAAATTACTTTGGGCATCTGCTAGGTGGAAAGGTACATTGTGAGATTTTTAAAAAGTAGATTTAGTCATATTAAAAAAAAACAGTGAAAACATACTTATGTCACTACTGTAGTTTGCTTTAAAATAATCTAAAAGAATACTTATTTGTCCTCATATATGTCCATTGGTTTTTGGGTTCCCTACAATAATAGGAGCAGTCAACATCTGGAAGCCATTTACTAGGAGAATTTGAGGACTTTATCAATTCATTTGGTATTCATTGTAAAGTCACGAATAAATCTCTTTGGTGTTATTAGGGATTTCACTTAACATTCAATTGTTCTTGCAATCTAGCCTGCAGTACATTTGTTTAAATGGCACCAGTTTGTACTCAGATTGTCTCTAGACACAAATTGATTTGCCACATTTTTGGTTGCTTTTTTTCTTTGCTTTTTTATTTTGTTTGGAGACTGTTGGGGTTTAGAGGTGTTCTTGTGCTGTTGCTTTTTTAAATTGAGCAGTTCCCACAGAGACTCAAGTCTTTACACCAAAAACATTGTTAATAAACATTTAACATAATATTTTAAAGGATGCCATGTAGATTCCTCTCTTCTTAGCCAGTTTTTTCTTAAAAGTGGAAAAGAATATGAAGGCAGCAGATTAATTTCCAACTTGAGAGAAGCAGCATGTTTTGGTTTGGTTTTTTTTTCTTTAACACTACTGCCAGGAGTGATTATGAGTATGTTTAAGTCTTAGGAGTTTAGCACTTTCAACTGTTAGTCTCACTGCAAGGTTTAAATTCACAGAAGAAAAAAAAAAAATAAAAAATCAGTGAATAACATTTTACAGGCTCCCTAACGCTTGGCACATTTTATGCTGTCAGGAGGGTTCTCTAAAATATTTAAATTCAGAATTGTCCTTCATAAGAATAGGAACATTCTTGAAGCACTTTGAGTGCTGAGAACATGGAAGATTTAAAGATCTGTTTCTAAATTGTTACCATTCATCTTTTTTTTATTTGTGTACTGCTTTTTGTATACATAGTTCACACTCTGCAAATTCTTTTGTATATGAACAGTCTACATCTCTAGTCTTACCACTCCTGCTGGAAGTTATATGATGTGACCAAATTTGTTTTATATTGGCATATGGAAAACAGCTGGTGAAAGGACAGTGTATGCAGAGAGGACAGGTGAGTTTATTTTGTCTCTTCAGCTTCCAAACCTGGTTTCTAGTCTGCACGCACTACAAAAATATAATGTTCTTGGACTAAGCTGGCTTTGGTCTCATTTTGTTACATGAATTAGGATACACTTGGCACACTAAACATTAAGCAACTAATCTTGTAAGTTACTTTTGTGTCTACAAAACTGTAATTGCTTCTACCCTTACATCCATCACATGCCAACACTCCCTGCATTAGCATATGGCCACTCTCATACCCCTTCCAGTGGACATTCTATATAAATTTCCAATTCCATCAAAACCTCTTTTTAGTAGACTGTGGTTTTAAAGCATAATCTAGTGTCCCATTTATTTTTGATTCCAAGTTGCTTTAAAATAAAACTTTATCCATTATGGTGAAGTAACCTGGGTGTCATAAATTGAAAAGCTTGACATTCTGCAGAATATTAAGTACTTCATTATTTGGCAGTGCGTGCACTACATTTGCAAAACACATCCAGTACCATGAAGTCGTATATGTTCCTATGGAGAATCTGCAGCAGACAGTCACTGAAATGATAAGGCAGTTCAGTAGCAGTAACAAAGCTTTTAAAGGCTTTTAAACGAAGTAATCAGGAAAGATTTTTTTTTACTCCACTTTAGAATGAGTCAGTGTACTTAAATATTTGTGATGCATTTATTGCTATACATACACTATGTGTAAATTGTGTGTGAACATACATTAAAAATACTAAAATTGAGAGCAGTGCAACATTTTTCTTCCCAATTGTCAGGCCAAATACTGGCATAACCATTGTCTCAAGCAACAACAGTAACAAGAACAAAACAGTTAAAAAAAGAAGCAATGTGTGTAAAGCACATCAATGGTTGTGACTTATTGCCACAAGAGGGAGTGAATCCCAAAGACAATGATCCTATGGGGCTCCGTTGATAGCCCAACTTCCAGGAAATCAGCCGAAGGGAAAGAGAACCAAAGGATTAGCCAGTCATAACAGCACATGTTCAAAAAGATAAATGACATCCAAGATAGGATGGTCTATGTCATTGAGGGGTTTTATATGGTCATCAATACTACAATTGCATTAGAAATGAAATAAGATGATACCTTTTCTGTTACCAGCTTCCTCTGCTTAAAGGGCTCTGAGAAGTCATTACAACAAGGTCTGAAAATTATTCTCTACAGTGAATTATTCAAGCACTAAATCCAAAAAATAAGTGGACTGTCAGATTTGTAAAAGGCCTTCTACAGTGAAGAGCTGGCTGCAACTATCCAATTATATGCTCCCTTGGTTATGTAACTGATCTATGAAATCAAATTAAACACCAATCAGCAACTTAATATTTCACTGCTAAAGGATCTGGATCAAACCTACTGCAACGAGGAATCCCTAAGTCCTCTTGTGGTTTGCAAATGGAAGCAGAGAAATCTTGAGTGGTTATAATCTAGAATTAGTCATTATGGTTTCTACAACTAAGCATTATTAACCTGTGTTCTCACTTTCCCTACTAAAATCACAACCCTAGTCACTCTGTCCCATCTGCAGCAATAAACAAGCAATGGAGCATACCAAAGAGGATAGTTAACAGTCCCTTTTTTTTTTTTTTTTTTGTCCAAGTTGTTTTGGATTTCCTTTCTTCTTGCTGTTGGTTTCACTTTGGGGTTTAGTTTTCACTTACCTTAAATTAGTCAGTCATCTGCAGGGACAGATACTGTAGCAATGAGGAAACTGAGAACCACCCGTCCTCTCATCGTTGTCTCTCATCTTTACTCTATGTTCCCTTCTTCTACCCAATCTCCCTTAAGTATGTTCTGCCAAGAACAACTACTAAGCATTTTCAGCAGCATCTAGAGTCAGGCTGAGATATTTAGACCTCTGTTATTCCAGCTTTCCAGGAACATGACAGAGCAATGCTTTTCCCTTGAGGGCTTTTTTACTTGAAACTGAAAAAGAAAAGGAAAGGGAAATGAAAGGGAAAGCAAAAGAGAAGAGAAAAGGAAAAAGTCAGTTCCACTGTGGTTTTTACCAACATTTCCCTAATAGTAAGGGAGATAGTAAGATGCCCCTTCCATCTGTCTCCTATTCCCACTTCCTTTTGGTACATGCCATTCACAGGTTGAGGTTATTAGGCTTAAAGGTATTAGGAATTTTGTTCTTCCAATCATGTGGGATTTCAGTACCTCTTTTCTTTAAGGAAAGGTGCCTCAAGACAGTTTTTCATTAACTTTTCGTCTGCAGTTTCCTGCTGTTGCTACATCATTGTTCATGCCAAGACCAAACCTAAGACATCACCATTTCATTTTACCGTAATCTTTTAAGCTGTGTGGGTGACAGTGAACATGTGTCATGGAAAGGATGATGTATTCTAGATTTAGCTAGATAGAATGAATCTTTCTGCCACATTCTGTACCTTTTAGGTACTTCTGTGGGGAGTCTGGCAGTGATCAAAATGATACATGGTTTCCTTGAAGCATTCCTGTACCCCTTTGAGCTAGATGTACCTGGAAAACTAGTGTCATATTAAGGGTGGAAGGGTAGAAATCAACTTAAACTTCAGATATCTAAATTTTGGGTTGCTGCATATGTGTCATGGACACAAATGCCCATGCACATGATTCTTCTGCTAATAAAATGCTGTAGGGTATTTAAGACATTTGCAAAAGGCTAGTAGATAAAACATACAATCCATGAGAGCCTCACGGCCTCTGCAGTAGCATAGAGACAAAATGTTCTCTAAGGTTCACAGTTTGAACATGAGATTCTAACATATAGTTCGTTGTTGTCACCTATCCAAAGGCATCCAGCACTAAGTATCTTAGTTTCAAACTGGACATCTGGCAGGAAATTGGGATCCTGTTAGACATCAACTAAGCCGCACCTACTACAAGAGAAGCATATTTGGCTTCTCGTGGGAGGTATTCTGTGCTGAACATTTAAAAAATGCCCTGAAACACAAATCACACAGGTCAAAATGTAATATCTAGTAAATCCTGTATATACTTATGTTTAGGACTTTTTTTAACATGTCCAGTTCTAGCCTTGTCTCATTTCTCTGCCATTTCTGATAACAAAATTTGGTCTAGGTCTTGGAAAATTCTGAACTAGAAACAGAAAAATTGCTACTATTGGGTACTGGCAGCAGAGTTCTGGGTCTTTGGACTCTTAAAACCAAAAATAATATGTACCAGATATTTTAAGTACTTAATCACCTTCTGATTTAATCCAGTTCCATCGTTAAATTGTGGGATGATGGCTTAAATTTTCTGTATGGTACTGGAATCCCTGCCATAGGCATTTGTTCATACTAATAAATAACGACTCATGACCTTTTTTCAACCCCCTTAATATCTCACTTCTATCTGAAATATGCTACCAAATACAGACAACTGAAGATTAACTATCTGAACTCTTCATTTAGAAAATATTAAGTTCAGTTCTACAGCTTGTTAGTCACAGAGATTAAAGACAATACTTATCAAGATTATTTGTCATGAAAATACAACTTTTAATCAAAATAATCAAAACCTACCATGAGACCTACTGTTTGTTGGCAGGAAATGACTATCTGCTGAAAGCAAAATTGTTTACAAGATTAGTTTTGAAAAATCTATTGCTTCGGAACTTTTAATTGAAAAATAATATTTGTTTTCTGTTTGAACATGGTTTTTTATAAGATGTAAGCTAATTAAACTGATTTTCTAAAATTAAAGTTTTAATAAAAAAAAAAATGTTTTCAACATATTGAAAGTCCAATGGCATTACTCTGTGTGGACAGTTGTTAAATCTTCTTTTATTTATCTTAAAGTTTCTGATGTTTAGCCCTCTCCAGGTCTCCTGGCCCTCTTGCTGCACTTCTTTCTAGTTGGGATGCAACACTCCTGAGCTTGTAGCAGGTGATCCTTGAATATCAACCTACAGTCTTGGGCCCCCCTGCCCTCTAGGGCTATATCCCATGGAAACTTACTAAACAGGTTCCTGAAGAGGCCAAAGTCTGCTCTCTTGAAGTCCAGGGCAATGAGCTTGCTGCACGCTCTTCTCACTGTCCTGAGGATCTCAAATTTGACCATCTCATGATTGCTGCATCCAAGGCTGCCCTGGAGCATCACATTTCCAACCAGCCCTTCCCTGTTGGTGAGCACAAGGTCAAGCATGGCACCTCTCCTTGTCAGCTCCTTTATTACTTGCAGAAGGAAGTTGTCTTCCACACAATTGAGGAACCTCCTGGATTGCTTGTGCAGGGCCGTACCGTCACTCCAACAGATGTCAGGGTGATTGAAGTCCCCCATGAGAACAAGGGCCTGTGAGCGTGAGGCTGTTCCTATCTGTCTGTAGAGCGCTTCAACCATCATCCGCAGATTCCTTTTGATCAGGCGGGCTGTAACAGATCCCCACAGTAATGTCTCCCATTGCTGTCCTCCCTTTAACCCTGACCCACAAACTCTCTGCCGACTGCTCACCTGTCCCCAGACAGAGTTCCATACTCTCCAGCCTACCCCTAGCAGAAATAGGAACTCCCCCTCCCTGCCTCCGGGCCTGTCTTTTCTAAAGAGCCTGTAACCTTCCATTCCAACACTCCAGTTGTAGGAGGCATCCCATCATGTTTCTGTGATGCCTATTATATCATACCCCAGTAGATGTACACACATCTCTAATTTCTCTTGTTTGTTCCTCATGCTATGGGTGTTTGTATAGAGGCATCTGAGCCGAGCTCCAAACGAACCCGGCTCATTGGCTGGAGCGGCTGGAATATCTCTACATTGCTCCAAGCATTTATTATAGGTTCAATTACAAATGAACCAGCTACACCAGGGCTTTATTTTGATTTGTTTTTTATCACCTTTTTGGAAATGCCTGTTTTGCTGTGGTGTTTATTTAGAAATTAATGTATTAAGCACCGTATGAGTGAAATAGCCAGTGGCATAAAGATGTAGTCATTCCTCAGTTCAATTAATACTTGAACTGTGCATGCCCATATAATATGAAGAGTATATATATTTAATCATAGTTCGATCCCCTGTTGCTTACCTGTTCTGATATCTTGTCCCTAATAGTAATTTCTTTCTTCAATAATGCCATGTTTCTGAGATGCTTCTGATTTATGTTTCTGAGAAGGGAACATATTTTTGTGTGTGACTCCATAATATATAGCAGAAATGTAGCAGGACTATTTAAATAATTTTTCTGTGGATAAATATGCCTTTCTTCTGCTCCAAATAATCTTCTTTGAAAGATACTTTTTTTCCCCTGTGATTTTTAGAAAAACATTCTCAGCATTTTCTTCTGCTTTTATGATTATATTCTGAGTTTTCAACCTGATGTCAATATAGTTGATTATCAAACCCTTTAAGACAGAACCTCCAGAGTAATAGGTGACATATTTTCTTCCTTTTCCAATCTACTTGATTACTACAAATTATTGCTACTCCACATCACCTCCTCTACTTGAGATTATTTGGGGTTCTAATTGATAGATTGTTCTGGATTGGTCTCCCCTGATTTTTATTATGTGTGAAGGCACATAATAAGAAGGAAGTCACACCTCATGGCCAATAAGTTGTTAACAGAATCATAGACCTTCGAATAAACGTTGTTATGCTATTTGCTTTCAGTGGGAAGCTGTCTATAATAAGCCTCCACATGTAGCTCTTTCTTACATGCAGAGATTCTGTCAAAGACAGTGCAGTGTCTACCACACCACAGTACTAAATAGTGCCCCACAATTCTCTGACTTGTTTTTTTTTTCTGGTTTTCTTCCTGTCTATTATGCATGAACACACACAGAGTTAAAATAATATTGTGGTATATTTTCTCCTGCAACACTATATAAAAAGATGAAAAATACATCATTATTTCTTAAATATCTAAATTATTATGATTCTGGTTTTTTTCCCCAAATGAAAGCTTTTGTATATGGTCCATAATTACATTCAGATATAAATCTCTGAAAATAATTTCACATATTTTAAAACTGCCTTCATAATGCTTTGTATCTAGCAATAAAAAGGAAATAATTTAATGCTACAAATCTGTATCTAAAAACAAAAGCAAGACCCTTCCATACAATTGCTTTAATTATACATAGATTTAGTAAATTTTACCATAATTGCTCTGGGTTTATGCTAACACCATAGCAAAACCAACTTTACTTAATGTTAAGTGGACCACCAAAGTGCCTGTTCTTCTTCTGAATCAGAGATTGAGTAATTGCCAAAAGTGTTTAAACAGACATTGCAATACAGAGGAGAGAGTTCTTCATGTGGGATGTTGCTTTTTTAATTCTGCAGCATAAGCCAGTATAATATTTTCTAACACTATTTTTAATTTGAAAAGCAACAAAAACCTGATAATTTATAGTTTATGTGAACTTCTAGCATCTTAGATTCTAAGAATTACATATTTAAAGATAGACTGTGAAAGATTCAAATAAATTTTGAACATTCCTTTTTATTAATCATAACTTAAGACAGGAAAACATTTTCACATGCTACTAGATGACTTGTATATGTCAAATTTAAAGTTAAATTAAGGTTATATGTAGTATCTGATAAAGTTAATGGAAAATCTTCCAACTGATTTCAGAGGTGATTAGACTCCACTCTCGGTGACCATTTAGACATCAGACATATCTGATTTGGATAGTCATATTAAGATCCATGAAAGAGATTTTTCAGAACTGAGCTTTGACATAATAACAATGGATCTTATTTTTATATTTGCATAAGGTGGCATGTATACTGTGTGTGTATACATATATATATGTTTATACGCACACAGAGTAAAATTCTCACATGAAATGAGATGAAATGCAATGAAAATATGTTACTGTCATACGTTTGGGGTAACCAAATTACTGATGAATCTGCATCACCCATGGATTCATAAATATAAACATTTTCAGAACAGAAAGGATTCATGGTCACTTAGTATGCCCTTCCACTTAACTCAGGGCATAGATTTCACATTTGTCGAACAAGAGTTATCAGCTCTTTGTTTAAGGTGGGAATGGAGAATTCCATGCATCCCTGGACAAGATTATTTAATTTCATCATATGAAAATCTACATCATCTATATTAAAAGAACCCCAAGCATGCCAACAAAATACCTATTCCAAAAGAACCAAAACCAGACAAAATCTTTCATCATTTTCCCACCACAGTATTTTATTTTCCTTTAAAATAAAACTGGTAATCGTAAGGAATAAATGTGAAAGGGAACCTGCTCTCCCTGTAAACACATGTTGAACATGCTGAATTACCTGATGGACTTACCTGTGATACATAAAGTAGACACTTTATCTCACTGTAATTTTTTTTTTCCTTCACATTTTGAATTGTATATGATTCTGCTGAGCTCTTTCCAACTTGTCAGGAACATATTTAAAATACAGCTGATCTCAAGCAGATCAATAAAACCTTTCTGACATTTATAGGGGCATTTATTTTTTAAAGTTGATTGTTTTACTTTTATTTCAGACAGCTGAAAAAACAGTCTACAATGAGAACTGTTTCATATCATTTGAAAGGAGACGGAAAATTCTAAACAATATTAAAATATTTCTTCCTTTTAATAAGAATTATGAATGTCAAAGGCAGATACCTTTAAGAATTCGTGTACAGTAAGAAATATCTTATTCCCCTGCAGAAAAAACTTTCAAATTGCAATGAAACTTCTCTTATTTTGGCCAGTCACAACCTATTGTACCTTTTAGCTAAAGTCCAGTGTTCAAGCCCTAGATTTCAAGCAACTCCACATTTCTTTGTTGAGGCTTCTAACATTCCACTCCACTGAGCAGCTGCAATCATCCATCACAAAAATAATAAAACAAAGACAGGGTACGGAGCTAAAACACATGAGGTGATCAAAGGTACATGATATATGAAATCTACCACAAGAGATTTAAGTGTGCACCATGCATGTCAACACCATACATATGTTCAGCATCATAACAGCTGTATTCACATACGTATGTCATCTCTGAGATTTAGATTGCTTTCTAAAAACAAAGTTGTATGTTTATCTACTAATTGTCCTATTAATACATAAAGCAGAGTTTATAATAAAAGTATGACTAATTTTCTCCTTTATACAAAGCAAATGATAAAGGCTGTGAGAGAAAGAAGTGGGGGGAGGGGGTTGATAGAGGGAGAAGCTGTCTGATATAAAGTATCTGAATCTGCAATTCAAACTGTTGTTGGGGAACCTGAGCAGAGTGGATTTGAAGAACTGATAAGTAATTGAAACTTCTGAATTATTTTTATTTATTTGTTATTTTCAGAATGCAAATTACAGCACCACCTTCTAAAAACACATATAAGGCTTCGTGTCACAGAGTACTCCTTGAATAAGCTTTCCAACTCTCCATTAATGAGTCCAGTGAGTTGGATGTCTTAAGTAAATTAATGCCTACATTTCATACCTTCTGGATTCTGATGTCATGTTATATCTCATTCCTTAATAATAATAATAATAATAATAATAATAATAATAATAATAATAATAAAAGAGTACTAATGCATAACTCAGAAATAGGGGTTAACTTTTTTTCAGTTCTATTTCCTTATAAATCCTCAAAAAATATTTAAAATGAAATACCATTTATGGACAGAGATACATGACATTTTTCAAGAATCCCATTTTGTTCTGAGTATTCTAAATTGAGTGTAGAGCTCTATGGAAAAGAGTGCAGACTGATGAAATCAACATTGCTTATGGATATCTGATTTCTCTGTATTTTTTGACATTTTGTTTTTAAAATGTTAATTATTTAAAGAATATCAATTACAGAGAATTAGAAGCTCATATGTAAACTAGCTGATTTGTGTCTAAATAGTATTTTTAGTGATGGGATATCAGCAGGAGCCACTAAGATGTAGTAAGATAATAATCATGCCTGTTGGTTATAAACCCATCAAGAGTCCTGATAAAGACATAAAATCATTGGATTGATAAAAATAGAAGGTAGAAAAAATTTAAAAGTGCAATTAAGAAATTTTACATTAAATAAAGGAACAACATTCTAGCAAAGCAAAGGATCAGCCATGACCTAGGGCAAATAACATCTGTCTGTCTTAAAAAAAAAACCAACCAACCAAAAACGTGCTGTAATCCAGGTATGTTTGATCACCATGGTAGTCTTCTCAGGATTTAGAACTTATGTGATATATGTAAATCCCAGGTTCATGATCTATGAAAATAAAAGTGGTTCTTAGGTGCCTTCAATTCACCAGCAGTACAATTCTGCATAAAACCAAATATTCTTCCACTGCTATTTGCCTTCAAAGATCAGAAAATTTGAGAATAGAGGTAAATTTTTGTCTACATCCAGATGACTGGAATATTGCAGTCTTTTTTCTTTCTTTCTTTCTTTTTTTCTTTTTTTTTTTTTTTTTTTTTATGGAGAAGCCATTTTGTTGCTTGATGCCTTGCTAGAGCAAGTCTGTAACATTTACCGCTTCAGGTACCCCAGGACAGGAATGCTTCGGTTAGCTCAAGTCACATGGCCCCAGAGAGAACCATATAGGTGAAAGTTAACAACTTGTGACATGGCATAGATCAATATAGAAGATCTATTGCATTCCTGTGGCCTTAAATCCTTTGACATATAAAACTTAAACTTGTACCAGATGGCTGATGTAGTTGGCCATAGGAGTAAGCTGACTCACAAGTTAAGTACTGACATTGGTGAAATTTCAGAGACTCACTAGATAAAATCCTTAGCCCACCTGAAACCACTGTCAAAGTGCCTACTGAACTCAGTAAGCTGAGTTTATTATTTAAGTGAAAACCTCTCTGAGGGCTATCTTCTGGGTATTGGGTACCAACAGTCCCAGATAGAGTCTGCTTTGTGCAGAAACACTCAGAGCACTTCAAGACCAAGCTTTTCACACAACATTCAATGAAAAACACCCTTGTTCACAAAAGAGCTTCGAGAGCTGTGTGACAAAAATTCTTATGTAAATTAAAACGAGTGACATTTATTTGTTGACTTCTAAAGAATGGGGAAAGTAAAAATTAAAAGAAATCCTATGTGTTTTCCATGACTTATCTGTGATCAAAAGTAGTTTTTGATATTAAACACTGTCTTTCATTAGCAATCTGAGTTGGGAGCTGAGGGAAAAGATGATAGCCACAGTTCAAACTGTTCATAGTTCATTCTGTATCAATGTTCTCTACACGATCATTAACAGTAACTGAACTATTATTAGTATGATTAACATCATTCCTTCAAAATATGCCAACCTTTAATAAGTAGGAGCGTGTTTAAAGGTTAAAAGAAAACTCAGAACCAAGCAGCTTCCCTACCACTCTGTTCCCTACCTCCATGCAACATACACAGGGAAAGTCTTCTTTTCCCCTCAATGTAGCAGTTGTTGAGACTCCCTGTATCTCTCCTCTCAATAACCCCTGCTTACTTTCCCTAGGAACAAGCATCTGACAAGCAGCAGCTTCTGGAAACACAAGTAAAGAAGTAAGTTAAGATGGTAACAATCTTCAGGCCAGATCCTCAAACAAGGCAAGGTTACACCAATTAACACACTGCTTAAGAGTCTGACTTTCAGTGTCTGCTTATATTAAATCATTCTATACAACAGAGAGATTTGGAGAAGACCTTTTCAATGCACAAGCCACAAGTGCAACATATGTTTTCTAATAATTCCTAGATATGATTTATTTTTAGCAGTACTAATTCAGAGCTCTGGGTAGCCTGCAGCCCAAATCAGAATTCATGGTGAAGATTACTTCTCATTCCTATTCTTTATAACATGCTACTTCATTATAATCTTACATCATTCCAATATATAACCCGCTTTCCAAATTCAGCCACCTGCCACTCAGTAACGCACAGAGTAAAGAAAACAGGATCTCCACTGTGAATCAGAAAGGATAACAAACTAAAGATTGAAAGTACCAGTAAGGAAGGGCACCATATTTAGCATCTGGAGCTTTTTTAACTAGGAATATTGCACTGTCAGCTTCCTCCACTCATCACACAGAGCTGCAGCTCATGTCATGGTTTAACCCCAGCCTGCAACTAAGACCCACACAGCTGCTTGCTCACTCCCCTCACAGTGGGATGGAAAATTGGAGTAGTACAAGTGAGAAAACTCATGCTTGAGATAAAGATAGTTTAATGGGCAAAGCAAAAGCTGTGCACGCAAGCAAAGAAAAACAAGGATTCACTCACCACTTCCCATCAGCAGGCGGGTGTTTAGTCATCTCCAGGAAAGCAGGACTTCATCACATGTAGTGGTTACTTGGGAAGGCAAACACCATTACTCTGAATGTCTCCCCATTCCTTCTTCTTCCCTCAGCTTTATATGCTGAGCACGGTACCAAGTAGCCTGGAATATCCCTTTTGTCAGTTGCGAGCAGCTGTCCCAGCTGTGTCCCCTCCCAACTTCTTGTGCATTTCCAGCCTACTTTCTGGCAAGGCAGTGTGAGAAGCCCCTACTTGGTCTTGTTCAAGCACTGCTCAGCAATAGCTAAAACATCCTTGAATTATCAACATTGTTCCCAGTACAAATCCAAAATGCCTTCCTATACTAGATACTAAGAAGAAAATTAACTCTATCCCAGCCAAAATCATCACATCTTGACGCAAGATCATTGGAATCCAAGTTACTTACTTTCAATTAATAGGGCTCTAGGAGGTCGGTACCTTGAACTCTACCAAAAAGTGAATCAGACTAACACTTGACAAAAACTGTACTTCTGACCCTCACATTCCAGTCTTTAATCTGGAAAGATAAATCACCTGGGTAACTAACTTTTATATAGTGCACAGAGTGGATTGCACATGTTCTCTTTCAGGTTTACAGGCAACAAGGTTTAATGTAATTGGAAATACTGTAAGACACATGTAAGGAAAAGTATAGGGAATAACCTTGAAAATGAACAGAACAAGCTCTTTTGAGACAGAAGTGTTTAAAAAATGGCAATATATTCTGACATTGGTACAAACTTAAAGTCAGTGCACTCACCTTGCCTGATCCACATTTCCCCTAGCGAGTGCGAAGGGGATAATCTGAACCACTGCAGTAACCCCTTGCAGACACAGTCACAGACTGACTTCCCTCATTACTGGGGACACAACCTTGTCATCATGTGAAATCCATCACCTGGTCTGTAGAAAGTTCATCTGAGTTCTTTGGCCTCTCTCATTATCTTCAGGAAGAAGTAGTTCCTACAGAGGAAAAGCCAAAAAAGAAGAAAGGCAGCAAAGCCTTTTGCATACATATAGCCCACAACTGAGCAATACCTCTTTTACATATCTCTATTGCTGGATTGAAAAAAACCCATAGTTTAAGCTTTTTTAAACAGGGAGGTGTTTCTTCATTTCTTTTTGTTTATTGGGATCACAAATATACACTACCAAAATACATAGCACATTTGTCTCGTACATGCCTTTAGTTGCATGATAACTGTATTTAGAGGGTTTATATATGTATTTAGCTAATAAAAAAACAATTATCTATGGTAACAAATGCAAAAAAACCCCCACCCAAAACCAACAAAAAAGAAACCCCAACTAATATAGTTCCTGAGAAACTTTGCAGAATCTGAACCATCAGTTATCCATTTCAGTTACTTGTACAGAGTTGGGTAAAAACTTCTGGTCTATTTATTTTAGCATGGGATTATTTTTTAATCTTTGCTTCTAAGATTGGTATGGAGTGAAGCAGCATATTTCATTGGCATTTTGTCTTAATGAAGGTGTGTTTCAGTTCTCTTCTCACTGCCTCCTCCCTCCAGAACACCCACACACATATTCACATACTCCATCTGAAAGAGGAAATCTGCCTGAATACACAAGTTGTATTTCATCTCAACAAAGGAGCCAATGGGACTGAGAGTATTATTTCACAAAAGGAAGAAAAACCTGATTAATATTTTAAAGAAATTATTGTTGCAGGCCTAGGCTAAAAATTGTGAGCACCAATTGTGACATTCAGGACACTGATAGCCTAGAGCAGCCTTCCCATAGAAATAACACACTCAAAAGCAGCTTGGCTGAGTTGTTTACACATAGATGCTTGCTGTAATTTGATTATTACACCTATGTGGACACCTAAATTTAGGTGGCTTGATCTTGAACTAAATTTTATCTTTATAGATGTCTACAGGTATAACGTATGCCTATTGTAGACACTTAGGTCATGATTCAGTTGGCTGTGATGACCACTCACAGGAATCTAGTGTCATTTGGGATTTCTCAGGGTATCTGAGACATATTCACAGAAGGGACTGATATGATACAAAACCCATGGGAGACCTACAAAAGCCATGGGAGACCTTCTAAAAGAGTAGGTGAAGGCACCTCAAATGGTATTGGATGCTGGTGTGTAAGCAAGTGGACAGCCTCCAACCCAGCTGCTTCTCTGAGTATCTCTCTCCTGGAAAGCTGATGACTGATAATCAGCTTTACTTCAGTGTGCAAAGTATTTCATAACCAAGTCAGTCACTTAATCTGATTTAGTCAATTCAATACTCCTCACAAGACTTCAAATTATACTTAGGCCTATTACCTCAGTGAATAGTGTCACCAGCCATTAAAATTATTAAGATCTAGATTCAGATCCAAATGTCTATGCATCTGCATGCGTCCAGTCCAAGATTGCGCTTTGGTCACAGAGACAGCAAACTGAGTGAGAGGCAAATGTTGGACCTGAATTGAGACTCCCCAAACTGTAAGGGTGGGTGAACTTCAGGTTTTGATTCAGGTTTACTGACAGTTTGATATCTTCTGTTCTGAAAATCAGTGTAAGTGGGTGGAGATGTTTGCACAGAGAGGCATGAACAAAAGAAGAATAACACAGCAAACACAGGGCATGTCCACACTAGGTAACGCCTTAATGACATATCACCCACTGGCAAGCTCCAAGCTGGGCTCCAAGACAGCACAGAGGTCCTTGAACAACACTTCACTGTGTGAAGTAGACATGCCTCGTGGGGGAAAATTCTGAGCAGATATAAATAGCTTTTGTGTATGGCTGATGAAGCTTGTATCCAAGGGATTTGGTGCTTTAAAACAAAGTTTTAAAACGAAGAAAGGGTAGGATAACATACATTCCTTCTCTGCTTATTTGCTCCTTTTTTCTGCATTGTGAGGTGAAGGTGAAGGGATATATACACTCAGACAACTCAAGAGTTTATGAGAAGAAACACGTGTATTAACCTAGAAATCTTTCCTTGCAAATCAGCTTTAGAATTAGAAATTTGGGGGGTTTATGGGTCATTACCTTACCATATATCCTGCAATGTCTCTCTTATTATTTTGATTTTTTTATGCACCTTAAGGAAAACTTTTCCATTGTGGTTTATTAAAAAACATTGATCCCTTTGTAAATATACACACATTTAAAATGGGAGATGGAATTTTCACACTTGAAAACTGACTATTAAGGACGTAAATAAAAAGGACGTGTTTCAAAGCACTAACTACCATAAACGTATTCTAACTACAATAAACATAATATACAGTTGGTTGTAATTTAAATTATATTTGACATATTTGGCTTGGGATGTTATGTACTTTTTGACAACTTCAATTATTAGAGGTTTATATTGGAAATACATGGAAATACATTTATTTAAAATCAGTATTGATCAAATGTATCAGTGTGTTAAAACCAAGACAGGCCATATGAATTTTTAGGCCATTGATGAAAATTTTTGCACAAGAATAATGTTGGTGGTGGAAATTATTTATTCATCAGACAAGACATATTCTAACCCGCAGTAGGCTATTATGGTATTGGTTCCGCCAGTAGTGGTACACATGTAAAATTTAAGATTGTGACCTACCCACCTAAATATATACATGGAGTTATTTCAGTTGACTTTCTGCTACTCTATTAATTTGGATCATGCTACTTAGGGAAAATAAAGAGCATGATGACGCTAATAAACTTCCATTTTGTGTTTAAGATGTAGGATGAATGGTAATTACTGATTTAGACAAGGAAAGTCAGCAAGGCAACTCTTGTTACCAAACAATTATTAGTCAGTTCTTGTGGGAGAAGAGGACAAGATATGTTACTTGGGAAGAAAGTCTTAAGAAAAAAATACTATTCCCCTCAATAAATTAAACTTTTTGGTACAAAAAAGAATATTCAGGTGAATTCCATGTACATGAAATTACATTATCACTTGATTGGCCATAATTTTTCTTTCAAGAGATGTAGTTTCCTACATACAGGATGACAATGTTTTAAGATTTCAAAAAGAAAAATTTAATTCTCTATTTAATAACATTTTCAACCATCAGCATAGGAGCAGCCTGTGCCACTAATGAACTTCAGAAGCAGAAAATAAAATTATTCCCAGAAGATTAAATAGTACCAGTGTTTCTTTAGTCTGTGCCAAAATAAGCTTAAATAAGGACTGTTATAAAATACTAGTAAATCAGAACAATGTAAAATTAGGAATTTGAGGTCAAATAAGGATGAGATTATTTCATTTTATTCCTTTTTTTCAAGCTTTGGTTTTGCCCTCATCTTTTGAAACAGTTCCTAAAAGTATTGTTCTGAGAGTCACTTCTGGTATCTGAAACAAAGTGCTGATAAACACGTCTCAATTCATATTTCCCAGGTCAAATTATCTCATCATACATTTATTCTGATCATCAAAATCACTGCAATATCATATCTTTAATACTTACAGGCACTCAAAAATCCATTGTTGATAGTCTCCTCCATTTATTTCTTTATAACTTCATTGTTCTTTCTTTGCCATTTGTCCCATCTGTCAAGAAAGAATAATGAAACTCAGTTTTATTTTAAAGTATTACCTACATGGTTCAGGAATTACATTAAACAGTAAAAATTAACTTTATTAATATTTGTAAGTCGTACTACTTTCTACACTTTCTCTACTTATTATTGTCAAATTTTCCTTTTCTTCTCAGTTATATCAGTATTTTTGTAATAGTCTCCAGGTGTTCTCAATTGCAGCCCTTATACACTAAAGCAAGCAATGTATTTACAAACAGTAGAGGCAGCACAGCATGAGCCTTTAGTAGCTTGAAAAACCAACAACATCCACAAGCGAGATGAGAAAAATCTTTATTATTCTCATTTAACAGACCAAAAGCTAAGGCCAAAATAATTAATAAAAGGATTAAATTATTTGCCCAACAGTCACAAAGTTTTGAAAAAGAAGCTGAAAAATGGGATGCTTATAGCCACCTTCAAAAAAACCCAGATATTTCTGTTGTCCCACTGTGAAAGGTATTTTCCAGAAACAGAAGAAACTTTCTCATTTCAGTAATTCTGTCTTAAAACATAGAGGAAAGATTTCTCTTTTTATAAAGCACCAAAATTATCTATGATGAAATCCATATTAGACATCTTATATGAACCAGACAAAATATTTTTATTATTATTTTATTATTTTATATTTTTTACTGTAGTTCTAATTTGAGAATTTGTCACTTTCTGTGAAAACATCTTTGGTGGTTCTTGTACTTGCTTTTTTTTCCCTTACTTCACTTTGTTTCTTTCATGAAACAACAATTTCAGGAAATCAGGATTTTTTATGTTGTTACTTTGTTATTTTTATTGTTATTTTTGCCTCTCTTGTAATGTTTGTCTTGCTAAAGTCTGTGTCTAGCTTTCCTAATATTATACGTACTTTGGACATCATATTCTTTCACGTCTAATGGTATGTATCCGTCACTGAGTTAGCCCTCTGACAACAGCAACTAAAAGGTGCTGCAAATACTTTATGTTTAAAGTATACCATTTCAGGAAAATGTAGTAAGAGTTTTGGTTAAGGACTCAAAGTAATGCAGTGGTTGAATGGTAGTGTGAAAATACAGTATTTGATTATTTATTTCCATTTAAGTAAGTACTTATTATATTGTTTGAGTTTCAAGAGTCTACGTGCTAATAGATTTGAAATATTCAGACAGGGTAGAAATACAGACACTAAATATTTAGTATTTTAGGTGAATTTTTTTCATGTATGTATTCTTTTTTTTCTTACTTACAATATGCTACATATTTTGCCTCAGGTTAATAATTGTATGTTCCAGGAAAAAAAAAAAACCCACATAAAAAACCAGCAAATCCACAAAACAAAACAAAAATAATCCAAAAAACCTAACCCAAAACAAACAAGCAAAACCATCCCAGATTGCTTCTTCTGCTATATTTTCTAGAAAACTTTAAATTTTGTTGGACTTTCCCCTCCACCGATTATGACTTTGTAGTATAATATGACAGTATTTAAGATATTGTTCTTAGGTTTGCCTTATCTTGGCTGAAAGGAAATAGCAATTACAAGATCTTAGAATGAGAGGTCAATGTGAGCTCAGGATCAATCATTCTCAACTAAATACCTGTGAAACACTGCGTCATCTGGTAGAGTTAATATGTATGCACTTGTTGAGTATTTTGGATCTTTATGAACCATAACCATATGGGTTATATTCTACACATTCTGAAAACAATAACACCAGAAAAATTCCACTTTGATTCAAAATGAAAATATTAGCTGGCATAAAATAGGGTGACTGGCCTAAATCAAATCTAATTGTATGCACTTAGAGCAGCTTGAGTCTAAATTATCCATGCTGTAAAGCACCAAGCGGCATTAAGATTTAAAAAAAGTTTTAATCTCTAACGTTTTAAATCTTCAATTTGCATGTAAACCATGTGAATAATATCAAACAAATGAATAATTAAGAAAGAGAAGGATGGAAAAGGATGCTTGGTTTCCTTGTGATCTCATGTGGGTATTTTTAAATTAGGTTGAAACATTGCCACAGATGGCCTTCTGATATGGCTAGTTATTATTTTCTTATACTCCTTTTATTTGCTGTTGTAGTTGTTTTTTTATTGCATAATAGCTCACAAGCAGAGTAAGCAATTTACTGAATTTATTATCAACACAGAAGAGAGGTTTTTAACACTAAAATGTTCTCACTAATGAGCTTTTTTTTATTTATTTTATTTTTTTTTTACTTTTGAAGATGGTGGGTCTATGCACATGAAAAATGCTACCACACATTAATATTTGAACAACCAAGGCACTAGATAATTATTAAGAACCTATGCTGGGAAATTATGGCATGAAATAGGTTATTTGTGTGACAGGTTTCTAGTGTTTTTCAAAAGTCAGAAGCCCTGGAACTTAGCAAGAATGGCTATAACTATACTGTCTGGATCCTTCCTACCCAATATTCTCTTGCCTTTCTTTTTTTTACTATTTCGCACACATGCATTTTTTTCCATATACCTTCTTCTTCAATGTATGATCAGATATTTTTTGTTTTAAGCAGATATATGGAAGTATTTATTCTTATAAACAGGTATAGTATACACGCATACATAAGCATTCATACATTTTTACTTATCTGCACTAATACTTGCTTTCATACATGCACAAATCAAAACAAGAAAGAGAGGAACTGGGGTCTTCCATCTGGAATATTTAGAGAATGTATTAATCTCCTTAGAATCGATTTGAGGCCTTGTAGTAATTCCAAGTCAGAAATGTTCCCACTAATATGAAGAAATCAAGAAGTTACTAAGCTCAATGTTAAAAAACATTATAATGAGTCAGATAAAACTAAAATAAACATGATGTATCTTATTTTAAAATGCTAGTACAGATGCAATAATGTAATGAGTTGCATTTATTTAATTGCTGAATTGAACAAAAATTATCCATTCTGTGGTTAATATGGAAGTTTAGCTTCTTAAGGAAAACAAGTATCCCATTTACTTCTGAAGCTGAAGGAGCTGACAAGTTATGCTTATTGTTTTAAATAAAAGTGTTTCAGCCTAGAGAGGATAGTAACCCATCAGCTTTCATAATAACATCAATTGCATAACACATTTGTTATTTAATTGAGAATATTTGATACATTATATTAAAAACACAAAGCATCATGTAAAAAAAGTACTTTGAAACATAATTATAGCTTTAACTGACATTTAGAATATTTAAAATGTGAAATCAAAGCTGATGCAGAACACCCACACACATATTTTAATACATATTTTAAGTGTTAAAAGGGGCTTGTGTAGTGCTTTCTTCCAAAGTTAGTTTCATAATAATTTATTTATGAAGTTCTTGCTCTAGTTTCCTTTCCATCCCTTTATACAGAGGCAAAATCACTTAATAGGTGAAAAATATTTTCATTACAGTCTGGTAACATTAACAGGCATTTTATGTGGCTATGTGACTCTCTCATGTAAAGCCGAGAGTAAGATTTTTGTTGCTTTAGCCTTAGGGAAATAAGAAGGAAGTGAAGGAGGATAGGTCCGTAAGGCAACCAATACAGCTATGTCAGGTGAAACACTGTGGTATAGAAGCCCTTGCCTGTGTGCCTGGGGAAGGTTAAACAGGAGGAAGGCCAGAGAAGGTCAGGGAGAGTGAAGCTCCCATACCTCTGCCTGCTCAGCCCACTCCCTGTATGAGGAAATTTACTCCCTCTTTTTCTTTTCCGTGCAGGTAATCATCATAAATTTGTTTAAAATCCATCTACTTAGGGTGATATAAATGCTGAGGCAGATCTTATAATTTTAGTCTCTTATCAGAATTAATTCTTATTTGGATTAAGTTTGAGAAACCCATGAAAGCTACAGAAGTCTTACACTATGCCAGCATAAACATCTACCCTTGATAAAACAGGTTATGTGCAGACATCCCCTTGTTTCTTACTGAAAGTGGTTAAGATAAATTACGGGATCCAAAAATGTTAATCAATTCTCTGCTCATGATTACTTTCTCATAGAAGCAATAGATCACAAGCGTCTAATCCTGTTTGCATGAGACATTCAAATTATGTCATGAGATTGAGGCCATAGTGAATACCGTGATTGCCATGATATCATTAATAATCATTCACACAGTGGCTGAGAATGACAGGATAGCCAAGAAAAGTAGTAAAGTAAATAGTATTATTTGTTGGCCTGTAAAGTAGTCAGATAACTTCTTAGGATTTTTAAGTAATCCATTAATGTAAACTGGTACTTAACAGTTATTTGACTCCATGTAGCCATTGCTTAATTTCAGCACAACACTTAAAAGGGTGGGAAGTGCTGTGCTGCCTTGATGCCAAATGTCAGTCATTGTATATTTTAATCAGTACCTCTTACACACTGGCACCAGTCATAATAAACAGTCTTGGTCACCTCTCTGCACAGCTGCCTTTTAGAAACCATAAATCAGGATGCCATCTTTGCAGAGCCTTTATACAGTAATGTATCCATTTACACATCTCCACACATAGAGGTACATGTTTATGTACATGTACTTTTGATAACTGTATTTCTCTACCTCTGCACTACACAGAAATGGAGAAGGTACCTTGCCTATATAAAGGGAACTTCCAATTTGGGGTTGGGCAGAAAGAGTGGAAAAGGGAAAAAGAACTTAAAATGTATGGTGGAAAGATAAATGTGAAGAGATGAGAATAGGAAAGGATAGAGATGTCACAGTAAGTATGATTCACTAGGTTCTCACTAGTCTGGAAACCAGACTTGCACTTCACTCAGTCTGCACATCTGAAGGAATCGCTTTATACTGATTGCTTTTACTCAGACCAAGCCTGTTCAGAACCTTAGACTTAGTAAAATATCTGCTCTACATCCACATTACTGTTCATAAGCAGCATTTTGTTGGGATGCAGCAATGGTTTACTGAAGGCTTTGGTTTTTTTCCTGAAATTTCTTAAGATACTTTGCATTCTTTCATTCAACAGGCTTCAATATGGAGAGCTAGTAGAGAAGGATTATCATAGTTCAACAAAGTGAAAACCTAACTGAATCATTAATTGACCATTCAGATTCAAATGTCTTCCTCTCATTTGCACCCTTGTTTATACATCTGCTTTACTACTACACATCTTTCTTTGTTTTGCTTTGTTTGTAAAGCCCCTTATTTTGTAGCTGTACCCTAAAGAGGTCATGTGAAAATGCACATCAAAATGCAAGTGAAAGTCAAGGCTTTCTACATTATTAGTGGTACATTTTTTTTCCAGTAAGACTTGCTCTTAATGATTGAAAGCATACACACAAAAAAAGTGCTTGAGATTTTACAACCCTATTAATTTATACAACTTTTCAATTCATACAGTTCTCAATTTCCTATGAATAATATACAGCTTTGAAAAAATGTACCATAAGTATCATATAAATAATTATTATGATTTTGCAAAATAAAAATGTTCCCTTTCAGTGTAAATTAAGTTCTCGTTAATCAGCTATCATGGCTGTAGTGATAAACTGCAGAACAGTTTTCTCTTTTCATTCCAAATAATCCCTTAACAACAGCAATAAATTAAAAAAAATTATCTATACAGTTAAAGGACCTTACTGGTGGAGTTCTAACATGTTTCTGCAAGGAGTTGCCTACATTTAAGTGTCTGACAACAACTTTTGTTTCAAGTTTCAGTTCCCTTGCCTGAATGTGTTAAATCTCACACTCTAAATCTCACTCTGGTCAAATGATATTTTAGATTTCAAAGTGAAAATAAAGTTCAGTTCTTTAACGTGACTATGGCTGGATGAATTAGCAGATGGTCAAATTTCATGGTCACTATTAACTCCACTTTTATGAAATATAATAATGTACTTATGAGTCATTGGGCAGGTACCATTTTAGGGTTAGCACCAAACATCAATGTGAGATAAATGTGTATTTGAACATGCACACAAATGCAGAAATTACGGTGTATTTCCTCTCAGAAATGTAATGTGATTTTCTTCCTGTAGTAATAAGTGTTACTAGACTAGACTAAAGCTAAAACACAGTACAAGCTACTGGGATGAAAATGAACTCTATCCCAGATGAAACCAGGACACTAGAACCAAATATTGATTCTATCTTTGTATTTGCATCTCTACAGAATGTATTTATATCTCTTTTGAAATTTGTTATCTTAACTTGCTCTGTCATTCCTACATCAAAGACAGAAACTATGGATATAAGAAGACTAATGCCTGAAAACATTTTATTCCAGTTGACTCATATTATGTTTTGTTCATAGCCTTTGTGGTGGATCACAGGCAAGCTGTAAGTATAAGATTAAAACACACCATACATCCAAACTTCACTTAGAAAAACTAAACAAACAAAAAATCAGTCATATTCAAGTAAACTTTCAGTCTATTTTAGCATAAGAACAATCTTCGGAAAAATGGTCATTCAGTTTGAAAAAGCAAGACAAAAAAAAGGCTGAGGAAAGGGAAAAGCACATCCATGGTATCCACCTTTGATTACTGGAGCCCCCTCAATATGCACTCCAGCTCTGTCCAAACCATCAGGTTGTCTTCAACTCTCCTTGCAATCCTGCCTGAAAGGTCACCATCTTTATGCAGTTTACACCTCTGGCATGGCTGCTGCTCCCACCTTCCCGTAGCCTCCTTCACAGCCACTGACCACCCACAGTTCTCTAGAGCTCCTCATGTATTTTGTAGTACAAGCACCTAGACAGAACAAAAAAAATCTTGGATTTAGCCAAAATGAACTTTTATTAAAGACTAAGGGCAGTTTGGTCACACTGCCCTTACACACTTATTATATGTGATAATCTCCCCTTCGCTTTGAACAGGCAAATATTTTACATAACGTGTCACTCATGCAGATGAGGACAACCTGGTCTACATCTCCCTAAACTTACTCAGCATTATGGGGCAGGGAGTTCTCCCACTTCCTCATTTGTGATCTGCAGATGTCAGGCTTATTGTCAACATTGAGGCTATGCTGGAACAGGGTTTTTTTGGCTGTGAATTATTCCTCATGGGGCAGCTAAGAATGATTCTCCTGCCCTGCATCACCTCCTGTCTTCCTCCCACTCAGGAGCTGTATCACAGCAATTTGCATATACACACATGGACACACACCGTCTCTGTCTCAATCTCTCTCTCCTCTCTTCTCCCTCTCTCTCTCTCTCTCTCTTTCTCTCTTTCATTCCCCATGTGGACTCCAGAGGTTCCCCAAGCACAGGCTGAATTTTGTTCTGTCAGTTTAGCAGTACAAGCTGGGTCCATGTAACAGCTATGTGAAAAGGCAATGTCAATGCCCATTCTCTTGTAAGAATTTGGTCCTCAGTATAGACACTTTATTTGTGGAGAATTTGTCATATTGCACACATTTTCCAATTACTTCTGCTTTCAGTAGTAAGATAATAACATATAACATAGTGGGGATTTTCAGAGTTCAATATATTACAGACAGGTTCAGATCTGTGGAATGGCAAAGAAGTCTGGAAAATCCATATCTACCCATCTCTCCATCTATCTACCCGTTTATCTAGCTAGCTAGCCATCCCCCTCTGCAAGACAAATTTCAGTTTCTAAAGAACAAAAGATCAGATATGATAGCTTCAATTTTGACTTAAAGGAATGGTTTTCACTATTTTTCATTTAATATTTTTAAGCTGAACTCATGATCTCTTAAATAAATCATAATAGATAAGAAGTAAAAAATCAGGTTTTAATTCGTAGAATAATGAATGTGATCTGAATGGCAGTTAATAGGTTCTTATCAACTAATTATACAGAATTTTCAAATTCCTTATAAAATTCATCAGAATCAGCAGTAGGCAGCTGCTTTAACATGAGAAAAATGGCCTTTTCCCAGTGAACAATTAATTCTAAAACAAAATGAAAAGTTTGTGAAGTCTGAAACAGCTTATTCATAATGCTGTTTAAAAGTTTGAAAGTCCTTGTCACTTGATAACCTACAGGGTTTAGATTTTCTGTGTGCTCTTTTATGTTATTAAGATGCAGTCTTGCTGACATTTACATATTGTTGTTTTTTAATCCTCATTTACCTCATCTTCCTAACTGCATGCAAACAAATAGCAAGGAGATTCTCCATGTTGCAAAGAACATGCAATCTCATTATAAGACAATAGACAACAGACGGATGGAAGAAACAGATGGAGGAAGAAAAAGGTAGCAATGAGATGATTATAATCAGTGTGATAAGCAGTGGTGCATATTAGGAAACCTGCTGCCTAGCTATTATCTATGTGTGTGAGCATGCATGCAAAATTTACATAAATACCATTTGCATGATGTTAACTAGTTTAGAACGTCCAATATTGATAGTTTAGGACCACAAGGAATCAACTCAGGCAGTGAGATCTTAATGACCCTCAGGTAACACTGAGAGAAGTATTAGAGATGCCTGACTATACTAGTGATGAAAGGATGGAAACAACTTGCAGTTAGTAACTGGTTTGCTGAACTTTTGCAAAGTGATCATTTCCATGTTACTGGGAATTACAAAGTGAGGAAGGGAGTTCAGGTCAGGAAGACTCATTTCTAGATTTTTTTCTTTGTTTTCTTTCTAAATCAAAGAAAATGATTACTAGAGATGGACAAATGTGTCTTGGATAAGAGATATGCTACATAAGTTTGCACAGTCTGAAAGGCTTTATTGCTAAACATCTGAGGCCATTTTGTTCCCTGTTAAAACACAATTTCAAACAGATTACTGTCCTCATCACAGCAGAATTATTTTGGAATAACCTTGGGAAATATTCGATCCATGGTTTGGCTTGATTGATTGTTTGTTTGTTTTTTTAATGTCTTCTAATATTTAATACCTGAGCTTTCACAAATATTCAGGTGGAAGATGCCAGTGAAAAATACGGCTGTATTTCATGCTCTTGAGGTTGCAAAGGGAGATGTCTAAAAGTGGAAATTTAAATGTAAGTTTATATGAATCAGATAATTCTGCATATTCATTTGATTTCTATGTGTTACACAAATAATTGTCAGGAACAGTGAGCTGCAGCCACCTCTAGCCTCATGACAGCTTTACTATCACAAGATAGCTGAGCTTCAGGAAATGTTATGAAAATGGCAAAGTTCTGCAAACTGCAGTGCATGTTTTTGTAATTAATTAAACATTGAAAGAACTGCATCTAAAGCGTACTACAGAAATTATTTGCAAAGGATGTCCCATGCTGAAGTAGACTATATTCTTCCCAATGTGCCATTCAAGGAATGACTTGAAGGGTGGTACTTGTACCTTTTTTTTTAAATTCCCATACAAACATTAACAATATGCGATAATGAGGACTTGAAACAGATCTTCTGGTGATGGAAATATTGCATTTGCATTGCCAAGAGGGATGGCAACGAATAGAAGGAGGGCTATTTTTAATTTTTCACACAATTCTAATTCTAACTGCTTAAACAAGTATATATTTCTCATGGGTACTTTAGGATTCTGAGTATTAATGTTGTTAAAATTAATTTATTTTCTTATATTAAGCCAGGTTTTTCATAAAAAAAAAAAAAAAAAAAGCTGCATTGAAGTGGATTTCTAATCCAAATTAAAAGTACACTTTTACAATTGATTATTATTAATATTCCATAATTGATGTGATTTCTTACTGGCAATACTGTATTTTTTTCTTTAGCAAAAAAATATTTTTTACAGTGTATTCAATTTTGCCCTTAGATATAGATGTAACTGTGATTTTAACAGCCATAACTACAAAGAAACATTTACTTTCAAGCAAAGGTATTCTTTAAAGATATGCCACTTTAATAAGGTATTCACAGATTAACACGATGGGAACATGTTAACACCTACTAAAAACACAAAGGTATTAAGAAAGCTTTCTGTAAAAAAAACCCTAACCCATAGTTGCCTCCTTTACACATGCAAATGAAAGTAACTCAGTCATTCTGCCACTGTTATTTGACTTCAGTGAATTAAATAGAAAATTTTGTATACCTTAGCAGCCACTGATTCGAAGTAGGGCAAACTAGAAATTGTAAAAGGTGGCTCACACCTACCTTAACCCAGTGAATGGTTCTTTGACTATGGCAGAATTGCATTTAATTGTGTCAAGTCTTTGAAAACGTCCACAGCACTTCTGTAGACATGTAGACATGTAGGGTTAATTAAATAGGTTCTTTAATGAAGCTTTCCATTTCTTGCCTGATATAGTTGCTGGATTATTACACTTGATGGATTTCAGATCCAGATGTCAGTCATTATTCACATGAAGTGAAAGATCATTAAAAGTATTAAAAGTTAAGAAGACATTAACGTCAAAATTTTGCAATGTTCATACAATTTCATTAAAATGAAAATTATTTTTAATTTAGTAGAATCCAAAGTAATAAGCTGTATTAGAAAACAGCAGCTTGTCTTACATTTGAAAAATTAAACCACTTTTACTACTTCATTGCATTGAAATTTTGCTTTTAATTTTTTCAATATTTCTGTCCATTTACAACAATAAATATTAATATGACTTCTTCAAACGCCTCTTGCACCCTAAATTCAGCGAAAATAATCTAAGAACTCATACAAAAAAAAAAAAAAGACAAAAAAAAAAAAAAAGAAAGAAGGAAGAAAAAGCTAAAAACAGAAAAAGAAAGTAGATAAACGAAAACCAGTAAGGATAAAAAAGATCAAAGAGAAAGACAGGGACAGAAACATTTCTGATTATTCAATTTTATAGAAATATTGTACAAGAGACTATTGTAGCTTTTTAATTCCAGCTGCTACTAGGGTTTGAATATGCATTGCTGAAACAGATGATTGCCTTCTCTATGAAGGGGATACAATGCTATAAAGCATTCCAACATTTCCAGATTATGTTGAAGAAGGAAGAGTATTTTTAGTTGAAGCAATATACCTTTCTCCTGTTCAATGATGGTGTAAGAACTAGTGGGATTTTCACTGTTCTCTACCTATCTAGTCCATGCCACCAGATCAAATAAATCCTAAGTCATTCCAGATCAAGGAACTGAAGTGGAAAGGAGCAGTGTCTTTGCTCACAATATCTCTGTCATATCTCTATAAATGAAGATCTTAGATTAATTTCTTAGTGCTGCTGAGTAGAATCTTGAATGTCCTTTAGTAAGCAACACACAAAATATCTGAAGTTATTCAGTCATAGATCTGTCATAAATTTGCTTGTCAGATATTTCTCATGCTAAATTTCATAATCAAAATATTATGTTGATTGTTTCCACTATTCACAAAAGTCTAATATCTGTTGCAGTTAATTTAAACTTGATTTTCTGTTTCAAAATTCTTGAAGAATCCTCATATTTTGAGTACCTGAACAAAGAGAAGAGATTGAAGGTTATAAAGACTTCTCCATGTGTTTTTCACAAATTAAAACATTGTAAATAGTATTAACATTTTAAAAATTCATCAAGTTTAACCAGCACAAACTAACTCAATTTGAAATATTGGTAGCTTACAGTTTTGCTGACTAAATTGTTTATATGTCATATCTCTTACTTTAATATAAATCTGATAAAAGCAGATCACCTAAAAAGTCTATTAATTACCATGGTTAACATACTGAAAAGAAGTAAAAGTACCTAATGAAAGAGAGAAATTGCAGATATTTAAACATCAATGAAAAATGTCTTGCAATATTCATCCAGGACTACAGCGGTTTATTTTGGTTTTGCTTCCTAAAGACACCACCAAAACTGCTATGAAATGTTAATCTGATGAACATTTTGTTTAAGAGATGTAAGGCAGAGGTATTGCAGAGTTATGGCATTAATATGATAAACTGTTTCTTGGACACCACCTGGAATAGAAGCTAGAACAGTTTTGAGTGCTGTATATTCAACTGTTTTCTCTCCATATCTTTTTTCTGTTGTTCCTAATGACATACTCACAGTCTACTGCTATTCCATAATGATAAAATCAGAGAAATTCTTTTCATAGAATCATAGAATCATAAAATCAACTAGGTTGGAAAAGAACCTTAAGATCAGTCCAACCGTTACCCCCGGACTCTAAGACCAACACTAAATCATATCACTGACAGTCTCATCTACATGGTTTTTGAACACTTCCGGGGATGGCAATTCCACCACTTCCCTGGGCAGTGTGTTCCAATACCTGATTATCCACTTGGTGAAGAAATTTTTCCTAATATCCAACTAATCCTCTCCTGGCACAGTTTGAGGCCATTACCTGTTGTCCTATTGCTTGTTACTTGAGAGATGAGGCCAACCCTACCTCAATAAAACCTCCTTTCTGGTAGTTGTAGAGAGTGATAAGGTCTCCCTTGAGCCTTCTCCTTTCCAGACCAAACACCCCCAATTCCCTCAGACATTCGTCATCAGACTTGTGCTCCAGGGCCTTCATCAGCTTCATTGCCCTTTTCTGGACCTCTCCAGCATCTCAGTATCTCTCTTGTAGTGAAGGGACCAGAACTGAACACAGTATTTGAGTTGCAGCCTCACCAGTACCCAGTACAGGGGGATGATCACTTCCCTGGCCCTGCTGGCCACAATATTTCTGGTACAGGTCAAGGTGCCATTGGCCTTCTTGGCTGCCTGCACACAAGCTGGAACATTTTCAACCAGCTATCAATCAGCACCCTGAGGTCCTTTTCCACTGAGCACCTTTCCAGCCACACTTCTCCAAGACTGTTGTGTTGCATGGAGTTGTTGTGGCCCAACAAGCAGCACATCTGGACTAGGTTACTCTTTAAGTGAAACAGCTCTCAAACACCAGCTGGGCTTGGAATGTCTATAAAATTGGATATTGGTAACTATTTTAAATGTCATTTTTGCACTGTTTTGAAAGTGAAAGTTGAGAATTTGTAAATTGATGTGCCAAGAAAGGAACTGACCTATTCCTCTTTCCCAGAGGAGCATGCCAGCTGCTAGACAGGTACACAGAGCTCCTACACTGACATTGGGCTTCATCCTCCGTACTTCTTTTGGTGAATTTGCCTGTGGCTGCTGCATTTTGTACTGCTGGAGTGCATTAGTTCAAGTAGCACACAGACTGTGCTTGGCACAAGGCTTAAAAGTATGTAGATCTCAGGCAGTTTAAGCAGTTGGTGAACACCTACATGCATCAGATAAGAAGCAAATGCTTCAGGGCCTGATTTGTAGCAGAATCTTAGTGCCTAAGCAATTTGTGAGATGAAAATGCACTCCCTGAACAGGATAAGTGCTGGTTTTACAGACTAAACCTTGTTTCGGATCCTACCCTCAATTCATATCTTTAAAGCACTGAATGGTGTGTATTCAGAATAGCTGTTCTTCAAGAGGCTCTAGCACTGCTGACAACTCTAATCTTCATGTCCTGACAAAAATCTTCTAAGAGAAACTATCCTCTCCTAGAGAGACATAACTTTAACAGAGTTGATCATGTTAATTATTGTAACTTTTCTTCAAAAGGAGATTACTAGAAAAACTTCCATGGGAAAGAAAGCCTTCTCTATCTTGACATAAATATGCATATTGATCATATACTTAATAAATGGGAAAAATATTCCCATGTTGTTTTGGTTTTGAGAAGCACATGGTGAAACAAAGGTAATTTCTAATTTAGTGTACTTACAGAAGTTTCTCAGATATACTAAATCTGCATAACTGCCTAGGTAGGATGCAACAACCCTAATGATTTATGTGCACTGAAAAGTGATCTGAACCAAGCATATTTGGTAAATGTATTTGTATATAGGCAGGTGTAAGCATGTAAAAAAACCTCAATGGATGAGACTGGCAAATTGGTAGGGTTTGGATCACAGAGGATGTTGGATAATCTTCTCATAAAGTTAGTTGCTTCAGCAACTACTGAATCCTGTGGATGCCTTTGGAAAGGTGGTAGGACCTAGGATCATTTCAGGTGTGAATAAGAGGACAGGACTTAGTCAAATCCAGGTGACAGGCAAACAGAAGTCTGTCAAAGCAGTGGTATAAGGCATAGAAACATACAGAGTGGAGTAGAGGAAGGAAATAAACCTCTGATGGTTTTATTAATTGGAATATGATCCAAACTTTTAGGAAGTGAAACTTCAAGCCTTTCAATGGTTGTTTATTGCTGATATTGATAAAGGTTGGAAAGAACAGTAAAGTACAACATTCCTAGCTATTTGTTTATTTTAAAGATGTGGAAATATATCTAAAAATGAATTCTCTTTCATGTGCACTTTAGGTAGCTTTGGTAAAGAAGAAAGCTTTTCTTCATTCAATCTTGCCTTATATACAACCCTTCCTTCTCTGTCACCCTGTTTGAGAAGCCCTAGCAACATATAAGTTTTGGTTCTGAACCTCCTAAAATATTCTTCACACTTATTAAAAAAAAAGGCAAACAAACAAAAAAATCACCAGGAGCTGAAATTCTTAAACAATACACAAAGATTTTTTTAATAGTAATAGCCTCGTGTAAATGCAGACTAGTGTACAAAAGCCCGTTAAGAAGCTGAGTGTTAAGATTTGTTATCGACTCTATTTACCCCTGAAGGATAGATGATTCTCCATAGAATATGCTGACCCCTGCAAGGCTCCAAAAGCCCATTCAGTGGTCTTAAACATGTCTGTTTGGAAGTTCCTTCCCACCAATATAGCATAGGAGCTGAGGGGGAAAAGGCAAGGCATCTTTGTCTAAGGCTTCGATGCACTTAGACTTACCACAATTATTTTCCTATTTAGTTTGTTCAGTTGTTGGATAGCTCAGTAGGTAAAGCCAAGGATTAAAAAACAAGAAAGAAAATAATAGGTGGTCTGAGATAGGCTGAGCTGTAGTCTAAACAAGGAGAGAGTGACTGTGCATTATCTTCATTTGAACAGAGATTCCTGCGATAATGCTTTTGGCTCTTAACTGCAAAAAAAAGACTTTACCAATAGCCACCCATTGTCCTGCTTTTGTCAAGACTGAAATAAGAGAAGACGGGCTTTTCAGGTTCAGTCTGTGAGGATGGCAGGGTGGAATGCAGTTGGATTCCAGCTGAGTGTTTGATGTCTTCATTTTGGAGGCCTCTTCTGAAAAAGAGCTGGCAGGAAAGTGTGGCCTTACACAGAAAAAGGGCAAGTCCTGGAGCAAGTCGCTTCCCTAGTAATGAGTAGACATCCAGTTCTATTATAATAGTGTGCTTTTATTACCACAGTGGAGCTAATAGAGTTGTGGTGACTTCACACCTGCTGCAGCCTGGGGAAAAAAAAAAAGTCACCGTGACATCTCCCAGAAGGCTACTGCTGTCTATGGGCAGGACTGCAAGTGACATATTGCTTTAGGACTGCAGTGAAATGACTAGAATGCTGTAGTGTAACCTTCAACTTCTTGAATATGCCTCTGAAAAATAAGAAAAAGGCAAAGAAATTATATATACAATCAAATATTGCTACTAGTTTTCCTGATTATCTGTGGAAGCATTAGTACTCTGAGAATTTTAGAGAATATGAGAATATTAAAATTAATATAAGAATATTAAACTCCTCAAGACCATGTATACTTATTCAATTCCATACCTGCTTTTATTAATATTAAAAAAAAAAAATTACAGACTTGTAGTTCACTATATTCACTTTCAAATAACAATTTAAAAATGTCAAGATCAGTGGAAATGTTTCCAATGGCACAGGACTGCATTATTGATTTTCTCCAGATTCCACTGGCAAACATGAGCTTGGTTTTCTTAAACAGCAAGATGCCATCTTTTTGACAGATACAGTATGTAGTTATGTCACAGCATTATGATAAACCTTATAGGGAAGACGCAGCGGGGTCAGAGAGTTTCTGCATTCCTAGCACAGTTTCCATGAAAGGAATGTTTACATGACCTGCAGCACAAAGTTTAAATATATGCAGCAGTTTTGCTGTTAACTCCCTGAACTTGCTTGCTGAGCGGCCTGTGACCAGCAAAATTCTACTCCACTTGTTACAGTGTTAGTGTTAACATTTTCCTGTCTTGTCAGCTGTTTTGGACATCTGCTGTGCTCTATAAAATGTCTGCACAGGGGTGGTTGGGGGGTTTTGTTTGGTCTGTTTGAGGGCTGAGGAACATAAATATTAGCCTGTCGTTTTGTTTGTATTGGTTGAGGGAAGATGAGGGAAGGAAATCTTGGATATCAAGCCAACGAAAATGAGTAAGATTCTTGCTTGACAAGTGCTGTATTTGCCTTTGTAGCTCCTTTTCAAATCTGTAACAGATATGTACACAAAGCACAGGGTACATATGACCTAATGTTTTGTTAACCTGTGATTTTACAGGGTTGATTCAGAACTCATTTTAGTCATACAGGTTTTTCATAATCACAGTTAATATCTTTTGTCTTAGGATTGTTTTATGCATCAGGAGCCTCCTATACACTGGAGAAATTATACTGGCTAAAATGCCCTGACTACTTACAGAGCACTTTACGTTATTTTCAACAAGGTCTAATTAAAGCAAGACGACAGAGTACATAGGATACTAACCAGCGACTGGTCGAAATTTATGCACAAAACATAGGCAAGACCCAATCGTGTTTGCTCCACATGCTACAAAACCTCAGTTGTTTTCCCCTCAGTTGTTCTGAGAATATTCTATCATAGTTTATATCTATAGCCTTTAAAACAGTTTTCCAGGGGATACTATTGTTCCTAGTCTAGAAATGGCAAAACTGAGGCACAGAGAATGGTAGACCTAAGAGAGCAATTCAAAGTGTTAGCCACAGTAGGATCAAGTTCATATTCACTGACTACTTTGAAACTGGTTAAAGCATTAGAAGCCACCTCAACGCAAAGATGAGCGTGGGCTTCAGAACTGCCAATAAATCATGGCTGTAAGCTCACAATTACTGCTGTGGTTAAACCATTAGTGGTGCTTGTGCTACCCTGTTTAATGCTAAGTTGATTATGCTTATAACATACTACCATTGCTTTTGTGACTGATATTCAAATTACTAGGCTCAGAAGAATGCTGCTTCCTTAGGAGCCCTAATTAGATTGCAAGTTTTGAAGGACTTTCTGAACAAAACTCAAAACTCTAGGGAACTGCTCATCACAGCCCTAATTGTGTGTCATTGTTTAAAACTTTCAAAAGTTTTTTTAAAATAAAGACTGATTAAGACTGAAAATAACTAACAGAGCATACATGAAGATTAAAACATTATGGCTTTGATTTATCTGAATTTTCTCAGTTGAAGCATTTGACCTTGCTTAAAGGCATTTTTCTTTTCTTTTTCTTACTTGTTTGCCTGCAGTTGAATTTAAGCATTTTTCATGCATTTGGAAAGGCTGATATGATTAGGGTTGTATTCATAGTGTGATGTCTAGTGTCTTGCATATGCCTATTAAAGAAAGATTACTTTTAAAAATATGATATCTGTTACTTCTTTAAAAAAATTTGGTTTTGAATATGAAATAAATTCTTGCCATGTCTTTTTCCTTTGCATGAGCAATTATCTCAAAGAAGAGAGGCTAGGTGGGGTTTATTTCCCCTTTCTGGATTGGCTGTATTTGAAATGTCTTCAGTAGTTGCAGAGAAACTGCAACTCAGCTATACAAACACACTGTATTCATCCTTCTCTCCAAACATAAATTTGACCAGGATTGTCTCTTCAGTTATTGGGAACTTTCTTTATATGCATGTTATTATTTCATCACAGACTTGAGGTCTTCAGCAGCTTAAAATAGATTTAAAAAATATGCTTTATGACTCACCTTTTCAAACATGCTGCAATAAGTCATTCAGATCTGAAGTCAAGAAATTAAACATTTGTCCATCAGAATGCAAATTCAGAGTGAATGTCAATGTATACATTCTTCTCCACAGTAAAAATTGTAAGGTAACAACTCAGTCATGCAGTTGAGTTGAGATATTGACAGGATAGGCTGAATGCTCAGCAGTCAGATGTGAGGGAAAAGAGTTAGAAGATAAATCTCAGTCTTAACCATGCTGTGTGAATTAGCTTAGCGACAGAAGGGTGGGACTGGGTAATCTTTATGACAAAAATGTCAGAGACAGTCAAAGGAATGCTGCCAAGGAGCATTCCTATGGACAGCACAGCACAACAGCAGTGACACTGAGACAACTGCCTGGCCAGTTGCTAGAGGTGACTGGAAAGCACAGTGGGAAAATGAGCATTTTTCACAATTACATTTGAAAGAAAAGCATAAATGTTATTCTCCCCCTGCAGTATTTCCTGCCATACACCTGTAACAGACCTACCAAATTACCTGGATTCATCCTGTGCTCACTTAGATTTGCTCATTTAGATTTCTGGTACTTCAGGGACTGTTAATCCTGGAAACTCAGAGGCAATCTTGGGTTTTGCTCTCTCCACTCTTTCAGCATGTCCCACAGGTAGATATGACAGCTGTTTGCATCTGACAGATTAAATCTGGTAACTGGCCTTGCTGTGTGTGCACTCAGCCAGTCCTTGAACCAGAACCCTGGAGGTGTATAGAAAACAGGTTAACCAAGTGAGTCAAAAGGGAGCCTTCCACTAATAGCTATGCTAAGCTTCTCTCAGTTTGAAGTCAGTTATTTGCAAGTCTTATAGCAGTTCTTTGACAAGGGAGATATTTTTCCTGTGATGAAACAAGAAACAGAGCTGATGTTTAAAAGAAGAAAGATGCTACACTTTACCACACTGAAATTATATGTCTGTTTTATTACAGCAGGCTCATGGCCATAAATTATGTCATTAGTGTCTCACTATAGAAATGTATGTGACTTGTAACAGGACTTGGGAGGGAAGAAAAGGCTATGGAGTTGCTTTTTTGCCTCCATTTAATTAAATGGACCCAGTCATTATAGAGTTTTGAAACAAGACGACAAAGAACTTCTGTCTTTGTCCTCTGATAAAATATGGTCAAGGCTGGTAGAAGTTAAAAATATTTGCTACAGAGGTGCAGCTATCTATCTTAATTGCTGCAACAGCAGGACTGAGAATATATTAATAATTTTAAGAATTAGACCCTACTGTTAATTCCCTAAAATTTTCCTTTCAGGCAGGTTTCAGCATGTCAGTCAGATCTTTAAAGGAAAATGTTTCCTCTGACGTATAAATATAAATGACAGTATTTTGGCCTAACACCTTCAGTGATGGAAGCTGTTACGTTATCCACCCTATTCTCATGTTTTACATACTCTGAATAGCATCTAAAATGTGGCTGCATTGCTTAAAAATACGTATTCAACTCCAGTCAAAGTTCCCTTTTTTTATCTTTGGCTTCACCTGCCTGACAAGGAAGCTATATATTACAGAAAAGTAGGAAACTTAACAGGGATGATTTCTTTCTGTGAGTTCTTCTGGTAGCTAATGCCACATAGAGCAAGCATATCTGAACAACACAGCTGCAGCAGCCATGTAGCTGTGAGCCTAGCTTACCCCTTAAAGGACTTGCTCTGCCTTCACAAAATCTGCAGGAATTAACTTATGCTTCTAAAGAGATTTTTGGCAACTAATAAGGTGAGCTTCTCTGACGGTTTTGATATTTTCCACCTATCCACTTAGGAATGTTTCTTAGGGGTTCGAGTTTTATGTTGTGAAATGCCTAAACACTAAATTGGTGAATGGACTACTATTTTGTAGGATTTCAAGTTTTGTTTCTTTATTTTTTGGTTGTTTTTTTTTAATAGATATACAAAAAAAAAAAAAAAAGGCAAAAAATGAAGCTCTCTAAGGGTTTATAACTATTGATAGCATTGGTAAGGCTGATATTAGAAAACTATGCAATTCCAGTATTCACAGCTTTCAAAAGAGGTTAAGAATTGGAGATGAGGTAGCTAAATCCATGGAAATTATTTGCAGTCTAGAGAAAATATCTTGCAGTGAGAGATGTAAAGGGTTTCATTTTATCTTTTCTTCAATTTTTTTTAACTTACAGATATCATCACAGATGGAAAATACAGGATACTGAGGATTTTAAAATCTAGTAAAGAAGGCCATAACAAGATTTATGCCTGCAAGAAGAAGGCAGAAAAATTCAAATTATGAATAAAGCATTTTCTAAAAACAAGTGGCCATGATTAATGAATGGAAAAACCCAGCAGAAAAATGAATTTTCTTTTCTCAACATCTTCAAATCAAGAGAGGATGTCTTTTTGGAAGCTATGCTTTTACAAAATACAAGGCATGCTTTTGTCAAACAAGGATTGTTGGTTTCAGCACAGGAGTAAAGGGTGAAATTTAATGTCCTATGATAAGTTAGTAAGGTTAGATGCTCCAATGTTCCTTCTGGTATAATTTTTATTAATCTTTTGTTCTCTTATATGTGTGTTCAGGAAAAAAAAAAAAGCAAAACAAGCCAAAACAAAAATATCAAGATATGCTTCTAGAAGTTGACATGGACTTTTTTATTATTTTATTACAAGCATCTTCTTGATCTAGATTAACATCTTATTTTAAAAAGATATGTATATAAAATTTATTTCAGTAGATGTGGTAGAATAAAACCAAATCCAAACCAAAAATAAATTTGGAAAATTTGTTCTGAACTTTCAACTCTTCTAAACAACAACTCTTTACTGACATATAATGTCTTTCCGTTTATGATCTACTGATAATTATTGTCTGTAATAATAAAGATGGTCATAATGCAAGCAAGTTTGGTTTGGGTTTTTTGGTTTGGTTGGTTTGGGGTTTGGGTTTTTTTATTTTTATTTTGTGAAATGCTAGATATTTGCAATCCTTATTTTTGCATTAATTTTCCAGCATAGATGTACATTCAATATCAGACCATAGTTTGAGCTACAGTTGATTTGCTACATCATTAGGTTTGTTAAACCTCCGCTGTGTTTGTAAGCATAGTCACTTCAAAAATATGAAGTCAAAGCATGATGGCTGGAATTTTCTAAAGCACACAATGCATTGCCCTAACTGTGGTTCATTTGAAATCAGTTGATATGCGATGGATATCATAAGCAGTATCTTCAGGTTGATGTCAAATGCCTTTAATAATCTTAAGCAGTGGACCTTCAGTATCTTTTTTACTTTTTACCTGTATAGAATTAAATGACAACAGTGTACTAGAGGGAAACCATGGCTAACTTTAAAAGAGAACATTTCTTGAATTCAAAAAAACTAGAGAATAGTGATATGATTTCAAGCACAAATGTAGACCTCTAATCCCACACTGCTTTTCGGAGACTGAAACTGCTATTACTGTGAGCATCAGAAGCAGTGTCTTCTTTTCCTCTGAGTTTTAAGTGGAGAGAGACTGAGAAGTTAGCACTGCCAATTCACAAGCGCCTTACATTTTTCTCTCCTCTCTATTGTTCTCCTATATAGTCAGCAGTAGAGATAACAACATGGAAACCTATCACCATGACAAGAAAGCCAATGTTTTTAAAGATATTTACTAACTGATGATACAAATAAAGAGATAAATATTGCCCTTTTCCTCTCAACTTTGGGTTATAGATAACTCTTATTAAATGCTTACTATCCCGCATAGCTTTGGCTTTCACCTGTTTTCTAGGCCAGGCAATTTTTTCCTGTGCTCATATGTTGAATTTCTGATGTCACAGTAAAATTCTTGGAGTATTGAATTAAACATTCTTGTTAATTTTAATAAGAAGCAATTACTGACAATGAGTAAACATTATTCTATGTTCATGAACATGCTTTTTTCTGCTCTAATCTTGCTAAATGAACATGTGCCTTTTACGTCAGTTCTGTCCCAAGTCATCCCAATAAAGATTGTAATATGAAAGCAAGAAACTTAAGAATAAAATGTACACAGAATCATTATTAAGAATAATAAAAAATACAACAACAAGAAAAAAATGAGCTATTTCTATCTATTTTTAAGGTGTAATGAAAGGTGGCATTTTAATGCTTTACAGTTCACTTATACAGGTAAAGATGTTCTTATCAGCTGTGGCTTGATAGGGCATAAAGGCATAAAAAGAAATTACTTTGCAGAAAAATAGATAATGTGCAATCTATTTAGGAAGAGCCATCACTTGGATAAAACCTTGACAATTGATTATAATCCAGCTAAAACCTAACTAAAATGTTGTATTTGAAGAGCAAAATTATTCTCTCAGGATATTTCTATGAAATTATTTTTTTGGAACTGTCCAAATCACCTATGAGCCTATACTTCTTGGTTTATGTTACTAAACTACCTATGTGCCTCTGAAAATATTACCCACCAATATTAAGTAACTGCCTTTTCTGTATTTGTTATGCCTTTCACTTCAGCTTTTTCTTCTTTAATTTGCCCATACTGATAGAAAAGTACTGATTTCTATAAGCATTTTGTTATTGTCAGGGCAAATATAAAACTGATTTAATAGTACTTGGAAACCAATTTTTGCATATGTGGCAGCATAAAAGAAAAATTTTTTCAGAAAACACAACATATTTAAATTAAAACAAAAATAATAAGAGTATATTATAATGAAATGTCTATAGGGAATGATACTACCTTTTGATCAGTTTTTAGATGAGGCTATCCTCTGAATCACAAAGAAAAATATCTGAATTGTTATTCTGTGGTCGTCTTTCAATAGCCTCATGGTCAGATTTAAATATTCCTGCCTCTTGTCAGCATTTCAGCTGAACACTTCTGTTGCATCTGCAAACAGCTAGGATGATAATAATTTGTTACATCTCCTATCGAGAGAAAAAGTGTCAGATGTTTCCCTGCATCTGGGGCAAGGAACACAGGACAGCTATGTATGCTACTTTCTGATGATGATGTTGGGCTAGGATTAATGATAAATGAGCAACGAACAGATTAGTCAAGCATCCATCGGGAATGGGGTACGTATATTTGAGACAGAAAGATAGTGTAGGTGACTCCTCAAGGTTCTTTCCAGATCTGTCTTCTATTATTCTATGATAAAATGTAAGTCCTTCGTCTCTTGTTGTTTTAAGCTTTTCTCTAAGGGAGCGTCAAGGTGACTTCTCTAAAATGATATTCCACATGATTAATGGCCCTGAAATAGTACTGAGATGGCTAAAAGTGGAAGTATACAGGCAAAAATTTCAGCTACAAAGTAAGGTGCTTCTGCTCACTTCCCTGGACCAGCTGAGTATATGGCTCCGTTACTTCAACTTTCACCTCCAAAATGTAGTGAGCTCATTCTCAATATTTCAAGTGCCAGTGTGAATGAATTCCAACACTGGAAGCACATTTAAACTGGCAAACAGTAAATGGCTGCCATCAGGCATAAGCACTTGTTATATCAAAGCTTTGGCACATTATTTATGGAAGACTTGTTCTAATGAATCCCTTCCACACCTACCAGATGTGCAATCCAGGATTATGCCTGCTGTTTACCAGAACACTTGATGTCCAATAGTATCATGAGGATAACATAACATTCAGTTTTAATGCTGCTGAATAAGGAAGCTTTGTCTTAATATCTTTGTAGAAAAGGAAAAAGCAATGTTCTCACATATCCTGATTCAAAAGGTTAGTGGAATGTAAGCTAGTGTTTGCATTCTGCTAACATGGTGCATTCCCTTATGCACGCGTTCTTCTGTGAATATGAATTTGCACAAGGCTGTCTGGTGTTCATAACAAACAAACTTCAAGCATAAAATCTGTGGAACAATAAAGCACACACAAAAAAATTATAAAAGAATATGTTTAGCTAAGTAAAAGTCACCATTATCTGTTTATTTAAAGAACAAGAACAAAAGCATAATTTCTAATCACATTTAATGATTTTGATTCACATTGAGAAGACTTTTCCTCCATCAGAGATCCCCTTAACATTAGTGGTATCTCTGACAAATTCAAGTTTTACTAAACATATGTGAAGACAGCAGATACTATTTTGCATTTCTTTTACTTTTTTTTTTTTTTAACTTAGCTTATGGAAGTAAGATTTTCCAAATAGGCAATACCCTATTTGAAGTTATATTTAATCATAGAACATTGAAATATTTTAATAGCAATTATCCAAATTGTTGGGCAGGAGCACTACATTTTCAGATTCATAACTTGTAACACATTGGCTTCATGGTCATTGTCTTTACAAATACAATAATTTAGCAATAAGAAGAATTTTTCATTCTATTAAGATCTATTTAAAGTTGAGAAGGCAACAAAGACTTCTTGAAAGTGCTATGCTTTCTGGAATGATAAATATTTGTGATAACTTTTTTGGCTTTATAACTATGTAAACCACTGACATATCAAGTTAGGAAGAAATACAATGTGCTGATAACAATCCAAATATACACATATGTTAAAACTTCACAACTTTATTTTTTTTCAGAACATTTCATTTATATATCTTTATTTAGACAGTTAAAATTACAAACAAGTTACACAAGAACTGCTTTCATAGAGAAAAATCATGACAAAGCTATTTTACTTTTAATCAGTTATGAGGTAGGCCCCTAAAAAATTCCTTCTCCTTCAAACTGCTCATCAAATTCAGAGTTGCTAGGTCTTGATCTCAGAAAATAGAGTCACACAAAACCCTTTTTAGGGTTCAAATATTGCTAAATATGCTAACATTTCCTGCACAGGTCTTTCATTTGAAAATGTATCGTTAATGAAAAAGAGTAACTGCCACTGATGTGACTGCATTGAAAATTCTAGTTTGTGACATTCAAACTTGCTATTCATAGAAGAAAAGCATGACACAATGATGTAAATGCATAGACATATGCTATATGAATACGTCTACTGTAGTTTTTCAAAGATAGGGCATAAAACTAGTTATAAAATATTACCTTGTTTATCTTTTCTCGTAGAAACAGTAGTTATACTTGTAATCCATTTTTCAAGTCTTCTTTATTTCCCCTGTGGTCCTGATTCTGTATCAGACCCATAGGTTTATAAATTGAAAACAGCTTCAGATTAGTATTTCTATGTTGTAGTATAACATTCTGTAAAAGCATTGCTAGAATTCCAGCATTTCAATGGTGTTTGATAGATGGACAATACTTGGCAATGTGTATCCACGTCTTTTAAACTACTTCTGATTATAAATATATATGTGAAAAAAAGTGAGAGATTTTGGCACAAAAAATATCTTTCATTGTCAAAACAGAATTTCCTTACCTATTCTTAATGAGCTTTATTCATCTGTCTTTTCCTATTATTTCATTGGCAGCTCTGCTCCAAAACTTACTAAAGTCAGTAATTTTTGAACTGGTTCTTAATGTGCCAAGGCCATGAACACATTTTCTATTTTTAGGCGCTCTCATTAGAGAAAGAGTATTGTATAATAAAAGAGACAAAAAAAAAAAATATACCAGAACAACATTGAAGGTAAATGTAAATCCACTTATCTGAACATATAGTTAAACCACACATTATACTTCATTTTGGACCATAACCAGCCTAGAACAAGTAGTTACTTCTACCACATATGCACCTGCTTTTCAGTCATGATTAAATAATCATGTATATTCAATTTCTCCAAAACACTTTGAAATACGACATCAATGCTTTCAGGCTTATTGAAGAGTTATGATTTCCCTACTTTGTTGAATATAAAGAACAGTGCATTTCCTAAGAAAACATCCAAAAATATCAATGCATATATGACATTAGTAGAATAACATTTGAATTTTACAATGAAAGCATTTTTGTTGTTTGGGGTTTCGTTAACATAACTCAAGTTGCGACCCAGGACAATAAATTCTGAATAAAAAATTTAAAACAAGTTGAATAACATCTTGTTAGTAGATTCTGACAATAGAAACTGAATGAATGAAGATTGGGGGCAGGGAGAGGAGGAGAGTTTGGTTTGCAACATATTGCCTATTAATATTATTAGTGCACCCATTTGATGATTGCCTCCATCTATTTCAGCAGGTTGCCTGGAGACAACTTAACCTGTCCTAAAGACCTATATATGATATGTGTTCAAACACAAAATCCTCAAGCTCACTTTGAACTCTCCAGGAATACTGACAGACAGTTCTTACTTGCTAATCACACCATATGCAGGTAAAAAGTTGCCAAGAACCAGAGCAGATCAGAAGTATCTCTCAGTCAATTATGTGCTTGCACAGCACTCATTTTTTAGAAACTAAATTTTAATAAACAAATTATTTTGCCATTCATTCCCATCAACTTTGCTCATTCTTAACGATGCAAAAATTATCCCTACCCTAAAACTTCTCTCTTCGGACACATTTCCAAACATGCAGTAGGAGCTCATTATTCATTCTTGTTGCATTGGCAAGTACATCTGCTGACAGCAGCCAGGGAAAAGTGGAGCTTCCTGTCCTCATAAACTTTCCATGTGCCTGCTAGTAAGAATGCATACTTTTCCATTGCTAGATATTACCAGTCGTATCCAGGAATATAATACAAAAATAATGGATGTAACAACAAAGAGTAGGAATGTTGTATCTTCTGTGACCTTAGTTAAAAAGTTGTTCTGTTGTCTTCTTGAAGGGATTACCAAAGGTAATGCAATTTAATAGGCTTGCAAATTTTTTTGCCACTTCACAGTGGAGACAAAGTTGACTTAATAGGTTAGGTGTATCATTGAGCATTTTAACTAGACACAAAATTGTTGTCATCAATATAAAAACCTCTAGCCTTTTGACAGCAAGATATGTAGTGTAGACATAAATTTAGTGCATTTGAAAACTGAAAAAGGGCTCACAGCTTTATGGCATATATATGCATACTACCAATGCTTCTAGGAATTTTCAGGAGAACACTGTATGTGCTTTTATCTAGCTTTTATCTGCTATTTATAATGCCTTTATCTTTGTATATAAATGTATGTGTGCGGTACATGAGTAAAGAGGAAGAGAGAAGAAAGACCATGCTCTAAGATTACACAGCTACAGTGAAGTCTCATAATCTTTTATTAATATCTTATCACTTGCATCTTTCCCAAAAGTCATGGCACACCAGGAAAAAAAAAAAAAAAAAAAAAAGGGAAATAGGAGGAAAAAAAAAAACAAAGAAAGAAAGCAGCAAAAAAGCAGCAAAGCAGATATATTGTTACAATTTTAGAAAAACGCTGTGCAGGGTCTGTCTGCTGTAAAAATGAACTAATATTTTGATAGAAAGTACATGCCTGTTGACATTTAACATTTCCAGGGAAGTATTTACTGTATGGTCATTGTGAAACACAGACAAAGCCTTAATTTTTTAAACTAATTGCTCTGCCATTAGAATGGACTCCATCTTACTAGAAAAAAAAAAAAAAAAAATCATTATCTGGTCATTTATTTAGATTATATTATGCCTCCTTTTTATGCAACCCAGTCACATAAATATCATAATTCTACAGTTAAAGTGTTGCCAATAAGTATGACTTGTGTCACATCTAACAAAGAAGGTTCGTCTTTTTTTAGAAAAAGGAATGTATTAAGCCCTCCATAAAGCCAGCGTTAAACACAAAAAGCAAAGTAATATTCCTGAAAGTAGCCTCCTAAGCATGAAGCTGGATCAGGACTAAGTTGATGCTATTTCTAGAGTTACCAGGCACCCATTCACAAATCAGATTTGTGTGGTCATTCACAAATTAGGAAGGAAAGAGTTTTACAGATTTGTAAAGGTTTACGAGTTTACAGGTGAAGAGGACTGCAGATTTTTTACTACAGTCTAACCTCTCAGTACCAGTCTCACCTCTTTCATTAAAAGTGCAGCTGATTAGAGAAATATTTAATTGATTTATGAATGGATCAGTAAGGAAGTACTTATTTATTTATGTATTTATTTATTGTTTTAGTTCCTGGCAGATACAAAACTAAAAAAAAAAAAAAAAAAAGAGGCATGAAAATGATTCAAAATGAAAATTATTTCTCTTGTGTTGTGCAATTTAAAGATTAAAAAATTATCTTTTATCATGCAGGTTGACAGACTGCCTAATTCCATCTACCCTGATACTCAGATAGAATTTAAAGCATTTATGTTTAAGGCTGATCCATTCCACCTGAGCCGGTGGTATGAAAATCTGGACAGCTTTGGTTTGGAAGATAAAGTTAGTAATGTGTTTAAGCCTAAGCTCTAACATATGTTTGAAAGTAGCACCTGGTTCCCACCTAAACCCCTTTATGATTCACAGATGGGCCAGGAAGAAACTACTCATTTGGAATTCCCAATATGTAAGATATGATGTTAGCAAGACAATACAGTCAGTCAGTCTAAATTTTTAATTAAAAGCTACAGCCAGATGAAGAATCTTACTGCAATTAAATCTGTTAATTCAAATGCTTACCCAAAAGATACGGACATGGATACTAGAGCTACAGCAATGTGTTAAAATTTAAGTCACTACTTCCCATCATTACCCCACTAAAGTGATCTCCCTAATATTTTCACAGTCATGTTCAGATTTATACCTCTTCAACTGTGCCAAGAAAAAAGCTATAGGTCCTTAGTTTTTTCTTCCTGTGGCTGCATTTTAAAAGAATATGGCAGCCACTTCTGCATTCTCTGCAGTGCAGGTTTCCTAACATAGGTGTACAGTGGACTCAAGTGGAGGAAAAAATTTCTTTCTAGGTTTTCATTTAGTTTAAGGTGTAAAGCTGCTCTGGCACATAAAAATAGAACCTATGCTGGGAATGCAGAGGCACTTGAGGAATGTTCCCTTCAAGCGCTAACGTGTCTGTGTGCCTTGGCATTATGGCAGTCGGGTATCAGCTGAATGTGGGTTTTCAGGATCACTAATTTGGACTTAGATGCACCATTCCCATTTTATAGTCTTTCTGATGTTTTACTTTGTGAAAATGTTTTTCACAGCTGTAAGGAAAAAAATATATATCTTTCCCTGACATTTATATCATTATTATGAATGCTGAGTAAAGTGAGTCTCTAGTTTGAATTTTAAAGCCTTTCTTCAGTTAAACTCATTTATACTTTTTATTTCAAGTCATATAATGTTTCTATCTTAGATAAATAATATGTTGTCTTATATATTTATTTACAAGAAGATATTGCTGACCATCCCCAGTTTTGTTATTGAACATTATTATGAAATTAAATTTGACAATAGTTGATTTACTTGAAATTAATAGCCCAGTTTAGTGTTTAATATGCTACTGTGCAAATGTTTTCGATGAAAGTGTTTTTCTTTCTCTGAGAGAAAAATGCATAATCCCAAATCTGCAGTCACTGAAAACTGCAATTCCATTTAATGCACTTAGTTTCAAAGATGAAAAAAAAAGAGAGATTCCTTTCAACAGATTCTATTATAAGTTAAAAGGCTTATTCCAATTTAGAAAACATGAGCATTCCTTCAGAAGGAAAGGAAGAGCTCAGAGAAAAAGCCTGACATATCACGCTATAATGCACCATTGTCTTAATACCATCAAAATAACACCAGAAGCCACTTGAGGATTCTCTGCTGAGCTGCAGAGGCTTGTTCACCAATCACTAGACATTCAAATGGAAGAAAAAAATCCCCTGTAAGACCAGCTAAAAGGCTGTGAATTATTCTTCCTTTCATCTGAAAGACTTATCTTGGGCATAGAATGCAGAAATGGATCTGAAAAATAACAGAGCTGCACCCTTACTTTTGAAAGTTACATATATATTATGTGTCTGTATATACACATCTATATATATATTTGAAGTTGGAGTCAGGTATCACACTGGACTCCCCCTCTATCTGCCTCACCTCAGCTACTGAGCTAGATTTTAGAACTTCAATAGTGCTATGTGCTTTCCTGAAGATCTTGTTTGTGTGAATACAAAGGGACAGAGGGGACAGATTTATCAAATACATGAGCTGAAAGCGCACGAACACTCTGGGCTGGTACTCTCATCTAAGACACAACTCAGTCTTTTCTGTCAGCCAAGCAAGACGACGTTGAAGCCAATGTTTCAAGCAAATCAGTCAGCAGTCAGTGTATAGGCACTCACCTGCAGGTTCCTACTCATGCCTACCTCAGTCCACATACCACCATTCTGCACTTGGCTTTGCTATCTTTTTTACTGCAGGCTGGGGATAAGGGAAGTTCTAGACGTACAGCTTCTGCTTTCCAGCCTGGCAGCAGTTAAATGTGGGGAAGTCTGTTGGGAAAAGCACCATGGTTTCTTATTTCTCTGCAAGCCATGATACAGCTATGCACTTTGGATCTAATGATAAGTGTGTCAGACATTTGTAAAGATGCCTTCACAGCTTACTTGAAAAGTTAAAAGCTGCTTGATGCCTGTATATGAGTATATACGCTTTTTTCATTATTTGTACCATTGGCCTTAATCCAGTTCCCTGCTGTTAACTTCCTTTTCCCTTCCTGTCTGTTGGACAGATATTTTCAGATAAAGGCTTCTGATGGCATACTAGCTCTTGCAGTTCATTTTAATGTTGAGCTTAGGAATTGCTGACTATAGAAGCAGTTAAAAGTGTGATAAGGATAGAGAATGGGATCAGAAAATGGGAATGCTCATTCCCACAATGCTACCTGCTCATTTTGCTGTTATGAAATTACTTTTTACATGTTTTTTCCAAATAATTCTGTGGTGAACTTTTAATTGAATAATATTCGTAAGTCTCTTCAGACTTGGAAATAATTATCAGTTGTGAGGGGTTTCTTTAGGAGCACTGATTTTTTTTATGAGAAAGAGAAGAAAAGAATAAATTGAATGAATTACCAATTACAAATAGATCTCTGATTACAGTTGATGCTCTGGGACTATCACTAGTGTTGAGACCAATAAACAATTTGCAAATACTAAGCCAAGTTCTAAATCTCTAGCTGCAAATTTTAGGTAGAAAAATTGTTTTCATTCTTAATATTCTTTTCTTTCACTTATGTGGTTTTGATAGTCTTTATGAGTGGAAAGATAAAATTGTGTTCCATTTTAGTCTAAATAGGTAATTTTACTGTATTTTTTCACCCTTCTCTCAGTACTTATTGCCTAATTTCACTTTGATTATCTTCTTTTGTATTTGAATAAGAGAAGTAAAATAAATTGCAATGTTAAGATTAGTTATCTTATGTGATCCTAAAGGAAAAAGCCTTATTTATCACATTTTTTACCATGTGATCATATGTTTTTGATAGGAACTAGGCCTTTCTTTTTATCTTTTTAATATATTTTTATTTAGCTCGATTTGTACTATGGGGAAAAAGACAAAAAGAAACACATTAACAACAGTCTTCAAATTTAGATTCTTCAGTTTTTCAATGCCTCCCATGAAATCTAAGTTATTTTTCAGACATGCTGATTTTCCCACTAATGTAGGAACCAGTTTTATATCTTTTGTTGTCTCCTTGTCAGTCTTGACCTTCAAAAACAGGAATGATGAAATAAAATATAAAAACAAAACCAAAAAAAATTACTTACAACAACTAGGTGTTGTTTATATTTAGAATAAGAAATACTATAGTACATGGGTTGTAGAATTTTTAATTATATCTGTACAGAGGTGTCAGAAAGATTAGCTACCTGATACCTGTAAAGCTCAATACAATTGTTGAGTGTTATCTAATTATTCTTAGTTATAGAGACCCCAATGAATATGTGGGCTTTAAAAAAATGCGAAATATTTACTAATGAGTCAGCTACCTATCCTGGCAGAGAGAATGGAACATAGACCTAGAGAAGAATGGTTTTCTGGCACATTTTTAATAGACTGGGAAGGACAACATACCTCAAAAAGGGAATGCAATGGAAGACACTGTGATGGAGACAAAGAAGCACAAAGTCATGGAACAGTTCCTCAGAATAATGATGGATGTTGTCATTGTCCCCCTGCTCTATATTCCTGCCATCATTGGTGAGAGTGCCATTGTGCATGAAGACAGCTGCAAAATGGGCAAATGTGGTGATAACCAACTGAAAGAGTCCACAGCAGTTTCCTGCAGACAAACACCCATTTGAGAAGTCATATTTTTGCTCTTACCTGGCTTCCATTAACTGCTGCAGGAAAGCATGTTTCCCATAGATCCTGTGTTAGATCTCCCAGCACATGCCTCAGCTATAAGAAAAAAATAGTGTACTACATGTTCAACACTTTTGCATGGACTGGCAGATACGACACAAGACATATGGATTATCATCTTCCTGAATGGATGCTAGGTATTCTGGTGTCCTTAAAGTACTTCCAGACACTCGTATTTTATCAATACCTAGGAATCCAATCCAAGCTTAGCAGAATCATTCAGTTCCACTAAGTGTATTGAAAAGATGTTCACTGGATGTGATACAATCTTGTGTTCTACAGGTGATACAGCAACCTTAAAATAGACACCTAGATTTAGGTATCTTAGTCTCAAACTGAATCCTACCTACAGATTTTCTTCCTTGACTAAATGGTGGCATTGAATATCCAGTACACAGATATAAAGATAAAGGTTGTTTGTCTTGTCTTTGCTGCTAAATCATGATAAAAGACTGTTATTTAATAAAGTTCTCCTATGCAGCTTTTTTCTGCTGGTTTCTGGTAGAGCTGTCCTGCACAGCATTTTCTGTTTAGCTGACCACCTAAGGTTTCTGTGCTATCTCCAAATCTGCTGGGTAATATAGTTCTTGACTGCCCTGTGTGAATCTTTTCTTAGTTGAACACTACAACATGCATGAAGTCAAAGGATCTCACAACGGGTGGCTGGGCACCAGCCATACTATCTTATCTGCTCAATGTATTTTCTTTTTTTTTGTTTTTAACTTCTTTGTGGAAAATTATCAGCTGTAGCAACCTTTAGTAACAGTCAAGTTGCTCACAGGGATGCTGTCATATTATTATAGTATTTTTACACGGATTAAAAAGATTTCCAGAGGTACTGTTTTCCTCTTTTTGTCCACTGTCACTTTGTCAGCTTTTCTGAGATTTGAATTGCATATCAAGGCTGCTTTCAAAGTACCCATATGCTTCCACTGCTCAGACAATATTCTATAGAAGTCTGGCTTTTAATGCTTCTTCTTGAGACACGCCTGAGCATGGTGGCAATCTTTGGCTAATTATAACACTATATCTAAAACTATTCTGTAGGATGAGACTGCCAGAATGGGTAAGTCCTGTATTACTCATGTGATGCATTATAAAAGACTCTCCTGTCTATCTTCCAACATTTAAAAAAAGTAACCTGGACATAAAAATTCATAAGCAAAGGAACTACACCAAAAGTTAAATAAGATAAAGTAGATGTGAAATGCAAGAGAAGGAGGAGTCTGGAGGTCTGACAAAAGTTGAGTAGTTAGGAATATGTCTGCATATATCTTTGTATATGACACATGCATATCTCTGCATATATCATATATAATTCCAAGATGCCCATGCTCCTACTCCAGTATATAAACTTTTTTAAAATAATTTTTAAAAAGGTTACGTGTGATAGCCAGATATCTCTAAATAATACTTAAACACTTTTAAGTATATCCTAATCATTCTATTACTCTTTACACAGATATAATGTTTTTTTAACTTTGTTTCTGTGTGTGTGTGTAAATAGGAAAAAAAAAAATCTCATTTATTTTTGAAAACAGATCATAAGTAATCATCTTCCGTGTGCAGTAGAAGAGGGAGAAGATGAAGAGAAGGAAACTCCTGGAACAGATGCAACTAAAGGATAATGTGTAGAGAGCAATGTAGAAATGCTGAGAAAGTGAAAGAATGGATAATTTTTTTTTCCCTCATCTCTTTTGCTAACTGGACACAAAAAAAAACCCCAAACAAGCAAAAGAAAAAAACCCAAACAAATAAACAAAACCCCAAAATAAAACAACAAACAAACAAAACCCCCAAACACCCTCTAGTTAATTAGGAGAGGGGCATAACATCTAATAGCCCAAAACTCCCAAGTTTCAAACTTGCATCTGAAAATGACTTTGCTGTAACACTGGGCAATTCACTTTACCTCTCTGAATTTTTCCATATGTAATTTGCAGATAAGTATTAAGTATTTATTTGCCTTGTAAAGGTTGTATGAGAAAATTAGTAAATGTATTTGTATAGCTTGATGTTGAAAAGTATTTTGATTTTCAAGCAGGATTTGTTTATTTTTTCTTGTGTATCTTGAATGTTTTTGCTGCGGTTGGTGCAAACGCAGTTGTGGTGTCAGACATTCTGATCCAAAACCCTCCCACAGGAACTTTAAAATGAGATTTAAATTAACCAAAGGGGATCAAACCTTGTCCTCTGAATATAATAATCTCTGCCTTGTAGAATTATGGAAAAGTAATTAAAAAGCTGAATATAAGGATCTCACATCATGTTTCCCAGTTCATTCTTGCATGTAGCATTTCATGCAAATCAGATTATGCTGTTTGACTTAAAAATTGTTGGGCCAGATTCTCAGCTGAACTGAAATCAATGGAGTGAAGCTGATTTACACAAGCTGTGGGTCTGATTCATGAAATTTATTTAACTTATTCAGATGTCCAAAAAAAAAAAAAGAACTTTTTTCAATGTAACCGTTTTCTTTTTTGCCTTCAAAATAAGATTATAGCTCTGGTTCATGGTAAGCAACGTTCAACTGATGAGATCTGTGCAAGAGTGCAAAGGGCTGGAGTTTGACTTTAGACACAACTCTAACTGAAGAGTGTGCCCACTCTTACCATAACCGCAGGAGGTGTTGGAGCTCACAGGCTCGATTCCTCTGGCTAGACCTCATTTAGAAAATACATTTTTGATGATTCTGGAGCTTCTTGAGTGTTCCACTTACTCTGATGTATTTGAATTAAGACAACTCGAAAATCTGCCATTCCAGAGTCAACATGTCCACATCACTCCACAAAATCTTAGCATTTCTTCATTTTATTAATGTGGAGATAATCTGCTGAGAAGTACTTCTTATTAGTTTTATCCTAAGATAGGGGATTGCACTAGGCAAGAAAATCAATATATATGGGTATGAATCATCACATGAATCTGTTGGAATACAGAACAATTTGCATGTATATTTTCATATTTTGAGCTGTGGAGTTCACATAGCTAAATGAAATGCTATTTGAAAATAAAACCAATTTTCTTATGACCTGTATGTCAAGTAGTATTTTGAATGTAATTATAGTAATTGCTATCTCTGGTGTTTCATTCCCCTGAAATGTAATTTTTTTCTGCTATGAACAGAACCATGAACAGAACAGATGCAGCACCCACAAAGGATGATTTCTGGACTGTCTGAAATGGGAATCCACAGGATCATTTAAGCTCATAGTACATGTTCTGGCTATGTCACACACTCATTTTGTATATCCTGGCTGTTGCAAGAAATAAACCTAGATATATAACGATTTGGTATGTGCTTAGCATGTCCTCATTGAGACTGCCAGCCTGATCCATCAGGAAAGTTTCCATGACTGTTCCTGCACTTTGCAGATGAGTGGAAATCTCAAATCCACCACATAGGAACATAAAATATTTCTAATTGGATTTGCTGTGAAACACCAGTTAAGTAACTGTGACCTCTCCATGTTTCCAAGGTTAATCCAGAAATAGGAATAACAGTAATAGATTTGTCTCAGTTTTGTGGGGATTTTTTACTGTATTTAAACTGTTACCTTAAGGTTTTTTATCCAGAGGAATGTGTATATGTGCATGCGTATGTGTATGTGAACGTGTGCATGCATAAGGCTGGGAAAACAGTGCAGCAGCACACATATTTAGAAATAGACAGAAATATTTATTAATATGAGAAATATTTATTAGCATAAGAAATAAATAATTTTTATCTAATTGTAAGAAGTGCTTGTTGTTGATACTTTAACCATATTAGTTAGATCTATGCTATCAAGCTGAATAGATTTGTGCAATGATAATCACACACAGAGATTTCTTAAAGGCCTTGTAAAGACTCACCCCTACATGCTCTCATATCTCACCTGCACTGGGGTGAGCACTGAGGGTGTTGAGGCATGAATGGATAAGGCCCTTAGTAACATGGTTTAGTGGTGGACTGGGCAGTCCTGATGATCTTAAAGGTCTTTTCCAACCCAGCTGATTCTATGTCTGTGGAACCATACGCACTTCTAATGGCACTGTAGTTTTAGACAAAAACAGAAAAAAAATGTATTTTGAAGATTGTTCTTTAACTTGTCTTTGAAAATAATTTTACCTATAACCATCACAGCTACAAAAATAGTACATGATTGTATTCATTCCACCTTCTAGAGGTGTCAGATGTAAGCTTTACAGATACTTTTTGCACATCAAGTCAAATTAAAAATGAGAATTTTTGATCTCCTTGACTAATATTTGCATACCTGGCCAGCACTAAAGTCAGTGAAAATAAAAACACTCAAAACTTAAATTAAGTGAACAGCAAAGAGCTTACTTTACTTTGGGAGCCTAACTTCAATATCACTCCCCATTGACTCTTGAGCCAGTAGATAAGCCAAGCTGAAAATCTTTTTTCCTGGAAATGTGTCATCATGACACTTAACTGAAACACCTCTGGAAGATTATATACCATCTACAAGATCTTTTCTTCCTGTATAATATCTTCCGAGTTTTGTTTGAACTTATCTTCCCAGTAAATCACTGGTATCCATAAGAAAAAAAGCAGTACATTTATTTCTTTATTTATAGTAAAGAAAAATTTTATTCAATACATTGCATTTAACTAAAAATTTTTTAGAAAGTGTAAATGTGACTGCCATCTCTCTTCTTAATTTTGATGTTAAAATATTATCTTTTGGAGAATCATACAGTTCTTTTGCCTTTATTTTTCTAGAGTACAAAATATTGTATGCTAATGAAAAAGAAAATCTAGATGGTTGATCCAGCTGTTAAATCATGTCTACAATGTACCATAAACAGCCAAAAGATATAAAACAAGAATCTAATTGACCAATAGTTGGGTACTGTGTGACATTATGTAGCTGTTTTAGCTGGCTTTGTAACATCTCAGAAATCTATAACTTCATACTTCATGAGTCAGAATCAGTAAACCTGCCATTACAGACTCCAAAATCAATCTTGCCTTACATGCTTTCCTCCTTCTTTACTTCTTCCTCTTTTCTTTCTACTTCCCAGCAAAACAAAACAAACTGCTTTGAGAATTAATGATCATTTGAGCTAAGTAAAACAGATGAATTAGAAATGTGGATTCTATGGACAAAATCACTTACCATTCCAGAGCCAGCACCTGCACCCAACCTGGTATTCCACCATAGCCATAGTCCCTCATTCCTCTTTCATGTTTTTTTTGTGTTACTGTCACTTAAGTTTAACATTATCAGCCTTAGAAGAATTCAAGTAAAATTGAAAAGGCAAGCCCTAATTTATTCTGTAATGTCTGCAATTCTTCTATTCTTTGTTCAGATAACTCATTTTAGAATCCTGATCTCTAATATTGTGACTATACGTTTGCCAACTTAGTGTAATTTTTACTTCCCCAGTTCAGGACTCCAACCCTGTAGGCACTACACTTCATCTACTTACCTCCTTAACTGTGTATCCAGATGTCTTAAAGCCTCTGCCATACAAATGTCATTGCTCTCCTCCAGGAATTTCATAAGCTCAGTCATTGAAAAAGCAATGTACGGCACTGTTGTAATTCTAAAAATGTTACTGCAGCAGTTGTGTCACAAAAATAATTTGTTTAATGTCTGTTTGACCTTGTAGCACGTTACATTATTTGAAGTCCTTACCCTTTCAGGAAGAAGGAGCAAGGATATCCTTCAGATATCCTAGAGAGAAAGAAAGTTGATGGGAAGAACATCTTTGAATCTTTGGAAGTCCAAGAAATCACCTTCATATTCTTAAGGTTAGTCCTAGTTATCAGGCAATAAGAAAAAAAATAAAAATCTGGGTATTACTAACATTTAAATTACCTAAGTGATGGTAAAAACTGTCCCTATGTTCCTTTCATAGGGGATTTTGTTGTTCAGAGGAAATCTAATTATTCTGTTGCTAGCAACTTGTCTTGCCATTTAGGTGTCTTCTCCAAGGAAGTACACAGACCATATATGAAAAAAATTTTAACAGGTTTAAGCATGATAAAAACAAAAATAACCTGTTAGAATAGGATAGGCCCAAATCTCAAAATCAAACAATAAAAGAGGTATGATCCTTAGTTTGGTTTATTTATAAAAATATGTCATTTCATTATTCTTCACGAAGGCAATTCTACTATTAAATCTAAGATTTTATCTTGCAAACTAAGGACACGATAGTATGCTTTGTACGTCATACAGCTCCTGGCACTAACTGAACCCCAACAATCTGAAGAGTAACCTCTTCTGAGCACAGATTTCCTGTATTTTCCTCATTATTTATTTATATTTCAGAATAGCCCAGACACCACTTAAGATACGGTTTAATAATCCTGACTCATACTGTTGAGCCATTAGTGCTCTTGTAGAGAGCGTTTTGTGGCATTTATTTTGCTATGTCAACCCGCTGAAACACTTAACAAAGCTTAGTAAATGAGAAGCTTGAGAAAAGAAGGGGAGCAGTTAGCAGGTGTCATGAATTTGCAGAGCTGCACTTGCTATACTGAACATGTAATCTGAGAAAGGTATCAGCTTAAAATGGCAGAGAAGAATGAAAAGATTATGATGTATGGCACAATTATGTTTCTTGGCAATTTTTAACAGCTTCTGGTGGATTTTTTGCCCACTTATAGGAAGGGCAAAACAGTTCCTCCACACAAGATGCCATGTCATCCTTAATTTGCTTCTCTGATCTTTCTGAAGAGTGGACGTGGATTCTATCCAAAATTAATAACTGTGCATCTGTTAGTGTAACGGTGAGGCAGATCTGCGATCAATAAACCTACATATGTATTTGAAGAGATCAGTGGCACTGGATGAACCTAGTCATACAATTTCAAAAAAATGGGCCATTCTACAAGTTACCTGTCTCATTATTTTGAAAGTATTTGAGTCTGCTATGAAAAATGCTCAAAGCACCCTTTCCCTTCCCTTCCCTTCCCTTCCCTTCCCTTCCCTTCCCTTCCCTTCCCTTCCCTTCCCTTCCCTTCCCTTCCCTTCCCTTCCCTTTCCTTCCCTTCCCTTTTAGCTGAAAAGACAATTGAAAGAAAATTGCAGAATATTTAATGAATTTTTGAAATCATCTTTCCTGTTTGGTAGAAATAATGCTGTAAGAATGGCTTCATCTCTTATAATTTTTTGATTGAGTCACTTCCTCTAATTGTCCACCGATAGTAGTCTGGGGTTGCTACACAGATTTCTTAATGTGAAAACAATATCGATGTGATTCTGGTGTGTTTTGAGCTTGTTTTATTGTGACAATATCTCAAAGCAAGAAGGAGTATGATTCCAGTCAAATTAAATGAAATATCTCTAACTAATTGCAATAGAATATGAAGGAGAACTTGGAAGGGCTTCAGATTATAGAACACTTTTAGTAGAGACAATGTTTGTGCTATTTGTAGTTGTACTATCAAATACTGATAATGCTAACACAGAAAAGGATGGAACAGTGTAAAAGTGTACAATGAATGCAATAATATTACCTTTAAAAACTGACCAGAAGTTTTTTTTCTTTTATATTTGATACTATGGTCTCTATACAGATAAAATTGCCACTGAAGTACACTATCTGAGAAACAGCTTCAGAAAACTTCACAACCAGCTCACACCCATACTACCATTTGATATGAATCATTCTTTTCTTGCACAGGAAAGGAAAGTGCTGTTAATAAAATAAGGTTTTGTCCTAATAGTGTAGGGATGAACTACTTGTCTAGATTAGATTAAAAATCATAGCTCAAAGAGAATGAAAGGATCTTGTAGATCTAAGTATTTCCCCTTCACACCAAAATACAAACCATCACAAGTTGTTGTTACAAGATTTCAATAACTTTTGATCTTTTTCCATTCTATTAGGAATGTCACAAAAAGCCACTTAAAACACATTCACCAACAGCCAAGCAGTAGGCATTTTGTTTCTTTCAGAGCACCTACAGATTTTCTGAAAAGAATTATCATTATCTCACTTTGCACAGAAGGAATTATGCTTTTCAGTCAATGAATGCAAGCAAAACTGCCAGGTATATGAATTCAGATGTTCCTTGTGAGTTCTTTTGGCTCTGGAAATGGACAAATTTAGACCCAAATTAATATGCTATGCCACTAACATTGACTTAGACGCATGTAAGTAACAATAATAATTCAAAAGACGTGAAGAACAGGTCTAGCTGAGCATTCTGTTATCACTAATTAAATAATAATCTTACGTTAGAGCTATTTTTCAAAGTAGAAAAAAGTAAATCCACTGACATAAGAGCAGTAAGAAAAGGGTCAATGAGGTTGGTAAAGCTGAATTATAAGGGAGTTGTTCGGGTTTTCTCCCAGTACTACACAGGGAGGCTTCTCAGTGAGGGCTAATCTTTATCATCTTTTCACAACATGAAGAATCTTTTATTTTTATACCAGCTCAACTGGTATCTTGTACCAAGGTTTCATAAAGTCTTAACCACCTTCAAGAACAACAAGCATTTAGCCTTCATGCATTTTTTTTTTGACCTTTAGTGGTGGCCTGCCTTTAACTTATAACCACAGTTCTTCAGAGCAGAGTATCAGTTTTCTTGTGTTTGCAAGTGAATTTTGATGAAAGCAAAGTTTCATCACTTCTCCCTGAGGATCTGGCTTTTTTTCAAATGTAAGTCATAATGCTTCACATGTTGTCACTGACAGTAAGTTTTTAAGCAAAATGTCAAGATTTTGAATATGAAAACAGTTTCCCACCTATTGAAATTGCAGTGATGAAGGCATGAAAAATATTTTGCTCTTGTCACAGAAATCATATAGACTCATTCTTTATTTTCCAGTAGTAGGTTCAAATTTCTAAGCCTGTAGCTGCAGCTAACATTCTCTAGTCTGCTCAGGAGCTTAAAGGTCAGCATGGGTTTATGTGCTACATGAAGTAGCTGACACTTACCAAGTGTAAATATAGTGACTTATTTTATACTTAATGCTTACAACTTGTACTCTCCTTCATTTTTTTTAGAACAGTATCCTTGCACAACTTCATGAAAAGAGGACCAGTATCTCTTTCTGATCCTCATCTGGGAGGAGTTAATATTTTTGGTTTTTTCCTTGCATAATTTTGTCAAATGAGTCATTAAAATGGCACGCAAGACCTTTAAGTTAGAAGTGCTCTAAATTATGTATTTGCAATGATATGGTTCTGTACAGCTGCCTGGGAGATATGAGCTTGATTTCACACCCCAATCTCATATTCCTGCCCATTTAAATGAAAACCCATGAATAGTAACCAGTAATTAATAAACCTCTCCAACTTGTCATCTCCTTCAATCCCCAAAAGAGATACTGCTTCCTCCATCAGCACAATAGAAATTGTAAGAAAATAATACAGTTGGGGATGGTGTTATCTTTTATGTGATGTTCCTTAACAGCAAGTTATTGCTTGAAGTCTAAGAAAAACCTCTGACAATAGAATGATTTAATGTGTCCTCTTCCTCCACCTTGTTAGGACTCCTGTTGAGTCTGAAGAGCTATTATATATGCTATTATATATAGCTTTATATGTTTTTCACAAAGGAAACAGGTTTTGTGGACCATTTGTAAGAATGAGACAACAAGTTTTGATCTGCCTCATTGATCTGACCATTCTTAAGTTCAGGTGTTAGTTATTGGTCCTTAGCATCAATGGCTATGGTATTCTGCAACTATGCAACTAGGTGACTGTGGGAAAAACTCTATTCCAGAATATGAAATAGACCCAGAGTAACCCAGACCAAGCACTTTCTGTCAATCTGGAATGGTAAGATTAAACTTTCAAATATGTCACTGCCTGCTCTGCTTTTCTGGAGACCACCAATTAAAAGGAAAGTTTGCATTTGCACTGTTAGCTCACTACCAAATACCTTGTTACACTGAATGATTGTTCTTTATAAATAGATGTAAGTACATTTGAAGATTGCAACATTATTATTACTTTTTTAAAGAAAAACCCCTTTGTTTTAAAATTGTAGATAATGTTCTATAGATTGTGGGCTATATATAAATATTTATCCATGTGTATACAGATCACAGAATGTTAGCTCATGCTAGCATCAGGCTCATTCTTACTGCAGTGCCTGCCCCTCAGCTGAATTTTCAACGGAGTGTTTTGAACCATACACCATTGGGATTCTATATGTATACAGCAGTGTGCCAACCAACAGATAATGAATTGAAAATTTCGGAATTTAATAAAAGCATCATGAAATTACAGGAAATATTTCATGAAAAAAGACTCATTTTTTTTAGAACTATACCATACTCACAATATTTTACATTTCTGTGAAAATGGTGATTTGAGTATGAAATACATCATACTGTAACATTTTGAAAATTCTGACTTGAAAAGAGTAGGATTTGAACAGATAATCCTAAATTAGCAATAATACTTAGATTTTTTGGCAAAAACTGGAGCAAAGAAAAAAGTGTATGTTTAAGAATATTTATCACTTCTGTCTTAATTTCATTACAAGGTCTCAAAGTACTTTATAAACATCAATTAAATCACACTTGTCTTCTTATCTACTTCAAATGAGCAAACTAAAATTCAGAAAGATTAAAGGATTTTTCTATAAAAAACCAGTACATCAGAGGAAGACCTGAAAATACAATTCAGGAGTCTGCATGAAAAGACCATATTATGCAAAATTTTCATGATGAACTAAAAGATGTCTTAAATATCAAGGACATATATAGTTTTTTATAGATGTATATAATTGGATCCAATCTAGTGGAAAAAAAAAAAAAAGGAAAAAAAATTACATGTTAGTGGAAACAAAATTTATCTTTATGATGGAAATATTCAAATCAAATTTGGGACTGTTTTCCACTAATAACATGTGGGTTTGTGTGTGAAAATGGAGTCTAGAAAGTTGTTTGTACATCAAAGAGCAAGTGAGAATTTATGGTTTTATATATTTGTATCTATGTATGAATATACCAATATATTTACCTTTATATATACATATAGCCAATAAAATCATGTTAATAAAGCTACAAATGCAGGAAGACCAATAGGACTGAACATGTTACCAGACAATGACAATTTTAATGCAAAACTATACAAAATCAAAAAAGAAAATTTAATCCAGCTATGATCCTGACCATGAACCCAGAGACAGAAACCAGTAAGATGCATTATGTCACCTGAAAACTTATTTCAGTTTTCATCCATGTGAGCAGTTGCTTTGCAATATCTATGATTTCTTTTTAGAAACAGCATTATTTCTGCAAGTGATTGTAAGTTATGGCCAAAATTAAAACAATGAGACATGTTTAGGACATTTATTGTTGTCAATAATGACAACAGTAAGATCTACTGAAATCTTTGGTGAACTTAAGATTAAGGTTTCAGCATTTCACAAAGTTCATGATGTTATTGTTCTTGGAGATTTATTTGGCTATGTTATATCTGGCACTATCACGTGAGCGACTAACAACATAACACAGTAGTAACTGCATGATGTTGTCTCTGTTTTCACTGTGAGCCGGGCAAAGATTCTTATTTTATGTGTCTGTAGCAATTTGTTCTAGTGGTGGAAAAAATCTACTAAACTTGTCACTGGCAACAACAAAAATAAAATATTCATCAAGAAATATTTCTGTCTTGTTAGTTTTGGCAAGTTATCTGAGAAGTTAGATGTGTAAAGCAGACGTCTCTGATTGTGTGGGCTTATCTCATTGGGGCCTCACAGAGTCAGCTCAGCACCCAAGTGCAAATGGCCTTAACTGCAGATACTGGGTAAGGATTTCAGTGTGTTATGTTCCAATCTCCCTTACACCTTGTCATTTCTATCTTTCACACATTTTGCTTGTTTCATATCTCAGTAAAATTTCAGCTTCCCAGACAACTGCCAGCTGCTGCTGCAATATGGCTGGCACCTTCACCCTGATCTCATCACAGTCAGTAAAAAGTTTCTTACTTATTTCATCAAGATCAGGATCAAGGTTTTTGTGTAGAACAAAGCTCATTCAACACTGCCTTCTGCAATACTCCCAGTAAATTCCTCTGCCAGAGTCTTGGCCAGATAGCAAGCTTAAAATAAAATTCCTGCTCTCCAGATCCAAAGAGCCAAACAAAAGCCGTTTCTGATCTGCCTGCAAAACTCAGCAAAAGTCAGTGACATTACACTACGAGGACAGTAAAATGAACAGCTGTGTTGGTTTTGTTTTTTCTTTGCTTCTGCCTGCAAGTCTTTGTCTATTTAATCAACTACTTATTACTACAGGTTATTTGATAATATCCAGAGGAAAAGGTTGTTGTGTTCAAGGGTCTCAGGTAAGCCTTTTTCTGCACAAGGTGGGAAATATATATAAGCATGTATATATAATATTTTTTCTGTGACAGTCCTTCCATTTGCAAAGAACAGGAAAGTAACTTTATAAGAAAGTATTGGGAATTCTTATTTTGAAATTTACTGTTTCTTTCATCCATGTGTGTGGAATTAATCTCATCTAACTTTCAGTCATGTACGATCTTAGCCACATCACCTGGGTTTCATCTATAGTCATGACAAAGAAAAGCAACACAGCCAATTCTAAAATAAGCAATTCAGGTAAGTGGAATGATTCACACTCTAATGAACCTTGTCTTTCTGCATTAATTATAGTACCTAAATATTTAACTTAGGCTAGACACATAGATTCTCAGTCCCACTATTAATTTTTTCTTCAAAAGACAAATAAAATCAATTCTAAAGACAAACTTCAATAATTAATGCAGACATTTATGTATATCATTAGAAGTATATATAAACATAAAATGTGTAATACATAAACACATACATAGATGTGCAATACACGTAAAGGAACATGTATAGAGATTCATAAACATATATACAAATATATTACACACATACCTCCTGTGTCTATGTATGAGTGATCAGGTTTTTTAGACGTCTTTCTAAAGTCAGTCATTCTGTTTCCCTAAATATCAGTAAGTAACCTATTCACCTCTCCTTGTTACCTCCTAGGTATTAACTGAGAAAGTTACTCCAATGTTTAAGAAAGTAATGTATCACAGTATCACAGTATGTTAGAGATTGGAAGGGACCTCAAAAGATCATCTAGTCCAATCCCCCTGCCAGAGCAGGAACACCTAGATAAGGTTACACAGGAATGTGTCCAGGCAGGTTTTGAATGTCTCCAGAGAAGGAGACTCCACAACCCCCCTGGGCAGCCTGTTCCAGTGTTCCGTCACCCTCACTGAGAAGAAGTTTCTTCTCAAGTTTAAGTGGAACCTCTTGTGTTCCAGTTTGTACCCATTACCCCTTGTCCTATCATTGTCTGCCACTGAGAAGAGCCTGGCTCCATCCTCATGACACTCCCCCTTTATATATTTATATACACTAATAAGGTCACCCCTCAGTCTCCTCTTCTCCAAACTATAGAGACCCAGCTCCCTCAGCCTTTCCTCATAAGGGAGATGCTCCACTCCCTTAATCATCTTAGTTGCCCTGCACTGGACTCTCTCCAGCAGGTCCCTGTCCTTCTTGAACTGAGGGGCCCAGAACTGGACACAATATTCCAGATAATGTGGTCAATTTGAATTTGTTTGCTCTTCTATTTGGTCATCCTTAAAAAAACCAAACAAAAAACAAACCAAAAAACAATCATCAAAGAACCCACAATCCCACATTCGAGGTAATTGTCTGTCTGCTTGTCACGGTATTGTGTTGAGAAAAAAATATTTAAAATCTTAGAAAGATTGCCTTACAAATATCTAATATTCAGTACATTGAAAAAATTGTTTCTTTTTATAGTGAATTTAATGGATAAAGTATCACTAGATTAGTTTTGATGACACCTGTGTTCTTCAACAGTCATAATAATGACCTAAAGTTCACCTTTTGATGAGAAAATTCTCGTGATAGTGGAAGAAACATCTCATTAGTATGATAAGAGAAGGACAGTAAATACACTGTAAGATAGCAATCATCTTTACTTTCAAATTGATTTTAATTTTTTACCAGAGAAAATTATTCCATTCCATTATTCCATGGAAGCGATTTTATGCAGTGTTTTTTAATTTTCGTCTGTGTATCTGAGTTAGATTTGAAGCCAACAAACCAAACAATTGCTGTTAAAATTCCCTGTAAATGTATTTAAATTCAAAGAGTCTTGCTTTTTTTTTTTTTTTGGCTTGCATTTTTCCTCCAGATAAATGCTAGCCTTTTATGAGATTGTTATCAATACCAGTAATTGTTAACAATAATATTATTAATACTAATTAGTCAAAATGCTCCTACACCCAGAGAAAAAATAGGCATAGCTAAAAATACAGGCTAGGTGCTTGTTAGGAAACTGATCAAACAAGCTTAATTATGACCCCCAGATAAAGGGACTGCCATTAAGCCATTAAATTATCACAGATAAGACAGACTCTCAGTCACTGTCTGATGATAAATCACAGCTAACAACAGCAAGGAAATCAGAGCCTGAACTGCTAATCCTTTTGAGGTTTGTGATGAGCACCAGTTCCCCTACTGTTTTGCATCTATTTATATTGCACTCTGAACCCCCTAAAGATCTCTGCTTATCTGCAGCTCTAGATAATTTATGCCCATTGGTGTGTCACCTCACAGCAGAAGCTGTTATCAGAAAAGAGGAGTTTTAGGAAATCTGATCCCTTGAAATGCTAATCCTCTGGAGATTACTGCACATAAATGAGTTTTCTGATGTGATTTACTTTTGTTTATTGGTAACAGAGATTAGCACTTTACGATTGCCATTTCAGACAGCTGCTTGGTTTGTGAATAAAGTGATCATTTAATGGGCAGGATTTTCACATTTAAAGCTGTCCTGAGTGGCAGTCAAAAGGCAAGACAGTAATTTTTATTTATATGTCATCTCTTAAAAAGATTTGTAAATATTTTTACTACACGAAAGGCTGATCTTAAATGTCTCATTCCTTAGACCCTAATCCAGAAAAGCACTTACATTTCTGTGTAATTTTAATCATGTAGGTGACCATAATAACTTTGATGGGATTTTCTTGTACTTACATTCTAGGTGTGCTTAAGTGCTTTGCTGGATCAGGCACCAGCAAGGAGGTTGAGGTGCTCCCTGGTTTCATTCAATGTGATGGGTACTTTCTATGCTGAAATGGTTACTGATGAGAAAGGATATATTATTAGGAATTTTATTAAAAAGCTTTTTCCCTATCTTAACGCTGTTGAACTGCTAAGAAATCTTATCTGTTAGCATTTGATGGGGTTATGTAGCTGGTAGTTAAATGTTGTGCTTCTTAGTGCTGTGGACTAATTAATAACTACCAAAACCATCAAATTCAAACATGCCTATTAGTGTTGAGTAATGAAAGCCTGAACTGCAGGCACACAATGCTGCTGAAAACAAGTAGACTACACACATACAATTGCTAAGAGTTTCCAATTTCTTTTTTCATTGTTGTACTCAGGTTCAATAGTCAGACTGGATGAGAGCACATCAAGTGACATGACTGATTACTAATTAGCCAAGTGTTCTGATGGTGGTGGTTGATGGCAGCTACTGAGATACAGTACTATGTGTCAGAGAGATAAGGAAAGACAAGAAATTAAGCTGACCTTGAGATTTCATTACATTTAATGTCAGCTAATCGCACCTGATATTTTTAATCCTGGTTACATTCTCTGTGCCAAATCCATTTCCAGAGGCAATCATGATAAAGAAAAAAAAAAGTTTTCAGAATTTCTGCACTGCTTTCTCCCTTGGGAAGATGGGCATATGAGCCTGAATGGAAGGAAGTGGGGAAAATAGTACACTCTGTTTTTAAGGGTGACAGAGTAGACGTTATATAATTCCGAATTTTTCTTGGGTCACTTGGGGGAATGCAACTAAACAGTGATTCTGTTAATCTTCCCCAAAAGTATGAGGAGGAGGGAATAAAGATCTTCTCAAAATAAAAACAAGAGATGGACACATGAAATTTTCAGAAAGAACATGTTCTGTATATTTTTACAGATTAATTGGGAAATTCTTGACAAATGATATACACTTTACAATAAGCAAATGTAGTAGATCTTAAATTGCTTAAAGAAATTTTTGCTGGTTCTAGATACTGAGATACAGTTTCAAAAAGTTTTTATTGTTCTGGAGATAGATAATTATTTCAACAGTGGACTACATCAGGGTTTGAAAAATTCTTGTCCACGTTAGCATTAATTATGGTTGAAAACAGTGCGTCTTCTTTTAAGTTTTCCATAGCTGAAATATTTAATGAAGCATATAACCAACTTCTTCTGTTTATTAGGAAACCTGCCTCCAAACTGACCATCTCAATTTGTTTTCCTGGATACTTCAGCTTTGATAAGAATTTCTGTCACCTGGTTAAAAGTTCATTTGTAATATTAAAGTGGAGAGACTTCCCTGGCTACTCATCTACACCAATGCATGTAGCATGAGCAACAAATAGAAGGAGCTGGAAGCCACTGTGCAGCAGGGTAACTATGACATGGTTGCCATCAGGGAAACATGGTGGGATGACTCACTCAACTTGACTGCTGCAATGTATGGCTATAAACGTTTCAAAAGGAAAGAGAGGTGGTGGGGTATCCTTGTGTGTTAGGGAGTGTTTTGATCATCTAGAGCTTAATGATGATGACAATCATCAAGGGTTGAGTGTTTATGAGTAAGAATCAGGGGGAAGCCCAACAAAGCAGATATCACGGTGTTAGTCTGTTATAGGCCATCCATGTTTAGCCTGGAGAAAGGAGGCTCGGGGGACACCTTATCACTCTCTACAACTACCTCAAAGGAAGCTGTATTGAGATGGGTGCCAGTGTCTTATCCCAAGTAACAACTGACAGGACAAAAGGAAATGTCCTCAAGCTACACCAGGGGAGGTTTAGACTGGATATTAGGAAAAATGTCTTCATCAAAATAGTTGTCAAGCACTGGAACAGGCTGCCCAGGGAAGCAGTGGAGTCACCATACCTGTAAGTATTTAAAAGATGTGTGCCTGTGGAACTTATGGACATGGTATAGTGATGGACTGTGTTAGGTTTATGGTCAGACTCGAAGATCTTAAAGGTCTTTTTCCAATCTATATGATGCTATGATTCTATGAGTGTATGATTCTATGATTTTATTCTATGAAAGTGAAAACATGTTTATGCATTTATAAGAAAGAGATATATAAAATAAATATATAAAATAAATCAAGGCCCTAAATGTCAAAGAAAAGTCACTAACTTAGGGTGCTCTTTTTATTTTAAATATTTTTTATATATATATTTATTTCTGCAGTTTGTAATAAACTGAGAATTCCTGTATGTCACAAGATTGGCAATCTGTACTTAAAAAAGAGTTTGATTCCCATAAATGGTTTCAAGTTAAGATCTCAAACTTTTGGAAACCTTAATGCAAAGTCATATTACAGGAAAAGCTTTGTTTTTACAGAACTAGAGAATATGACATTTTAGTATTTTTTTTTTTTAGTCTTTAAAGAATCAGTAATTTGAGACATTGGGCCAACATATAAACTAAGAAAGTAAGAAATTAATTATGAATATGGGAACTAGCCTATATCAGTATAGATACTTGCCATAGATGATAGTGATAAAGATAGCAGTCATTCAGGGCTTTTTAATTTTTAAAATATTGCATGGCAGTTTGATTCAATAGTTTGTGGAGTCTCTTGGTTTTGGCTTATTAGTTCACAAAGTTCGACTGATTCACAGAAAGATTTACAGGCTTCTACACTGTAATGGAACAGATGGAAATTCGTAACACTTTCTTTAGGAACATCACAAATCGTCTTTGGCAGATGGCTCTCTTTTGTCACTGGCCAGACAGCTATAGCTGTAAGCTGTAGCTTTTGAAAGAATTACTTTTGTAACTACAGAAAAATAAACACAGTACTACATATTTCTGTTTGGGTTTTGTTTTGTTTTGTTTGTGGTCTGTTTTTTGTTTTTTTTCTTTATATAGGCAAGTGTAAATGTTTAGAAAAAAAAGTTAAATAAATAAAAAATCTCTTCATTCCTCCTCTCAAATATCCAAGATGCAACTCAGGGTAGTTTCCCAAAGTCCACTCAGCAGTTACCGAACCCTGAAAGCTCAACGTTTACCGGGATAGAGAGAAAGAGAGGGATTGGCACTTCAACACTGTACTCTGATGTTAGAGCTCACTGCAGGGAATAGTGGGATAAACAAGAAAAACAGCTACTATGGGAGAGATGCTGAAAGTCTCACCTTGCAACCCCTGCAGTCCCATGAATAAGGCAATGTTGAAAAATAAACAGATATCAGTACAGCATTCACTTGCTTTATTTCCCCCATCCGGCTGTTTCTCCAGTTCACTCAGACTGTTTCTGGCTTGGTGTGCCACAGTTGGTAGAGGCTATTGCTAAACAGCCTCTTTCAGTGTAAAGGGATGTGCCTATTATGGGTTTATAGCTTCTGTGAGGAGACAGGACATCTAAGAGGCTAAAGGTTATTCCTACATGCATTTTATGGATCTAGCCCATAGGAATTTTTCATTCCAAAGGTTGTACAACCACTCTGTCAGAACCAGTAGGCAATAAGAAGGTCTAAATTCTACTTTTAAAGTTTCCAATTAATTAAACATAAATGACAATAGCTGAAGGTGTCGTCCCCCCCCTCCTGAAAATGAATGCAGAAGTGAATTATAACAACTGGGCAAAAGATTCCTGGACAAAGGCAGAATTAAAACAAAGGATTTAAGCAAAAGTACTTTTATTAGTAGTAAAGGGAAATGTGATATCTAAGAACTGTCAGATGAGAAAGTTCGATACAAAATGATTTTTAAAAGTCAAATCAGAAGCTGCCTGTAAGAAACTAAAAAATGATTTCACAATTTTGAATGCCATTGGCAACAAAATGGTGATGAAATTTGATAAAGCAGAGAGAAATGCACAAGGGGAAAATAAGTCTAACACATACAGAGGCAGGGACTACAACTTAACTGTTGCTTGAGAAGAAAAAAAAGAATTAATATTAGACTGCTCTCTGAAAACATCAAATCAAGCACTCAGTATCAATCAAAATTGTGAAACAAAATATTTGAATGATTAAGAAAGAAATTGTAAACAAAATAGAAAACATATATATATCATTGTATAAATACACTGTATCGCTATATCACTGTATAAGTACATCATACACTCTCATGTTGAATAATTCATGCAGCCCTGGTCATTCTATTTCGGAAGAAAGAAGGGCAAGACAGAGAGAAAGACAGACAGAAGGAGGAAATAAATTCACAGGATCTAGGACAAATTCAGACTATTAAACACAGCTCACACTCCTGATAAGGAAATATTTGAACTGTACATATTGGATACAGAGCCCTGAAGATGTTTGGAAGTCAGCAGCTGAAGGTGTTCCTAATCTGTAGGTGACAGTGGGGGCCTTATAACAACAGGACTGTACCCCCTACCAAGGCAGGACACCTGCCAGGTACAAATGGCTAAATGGACTTAAGGTTTGAGTCAGGGCAGTTTTCTTACTTTATGCAAAACCAAGTGCCATCCTGGAAAAGCTAACAGATAACAATAGGAAAGAATTGGAAGGAAAAGTATAGACAAAGTTAAAATAAAACAAAATTATAGGCAAAATAACCATGTTGTCCTTTATTCTCAGGATATATTATAATAATCCTTTTTTCTCCTCCCACCCTTTTTCCTTGTGGCTACTGAGGTAGATGGTATTATATCCCTTCCCAAATCATCCATCCAGTTCAGTGTCTGAACTCAGAAGGTAGGTCAAATTGCAGTTTTCAGAGGTTATACTACCTTTCCGAATTGAAATTATCAATTTTTTTGGTAGTAGAGGGTGGGAAGGTGCCACACAGTGGAATCCTCTCTCAGGGCCAAAACACAGGTACACACTCTTCCATATCTGCTGTCATGCCAGAAGCACAGTCAAAGTTATGCAAAATCTGAAGCTTGACCAAATTTAACTAGTAGAAATATTAACTAGGTTTTGATACTGCTTTATGCTGGGTCCATTATTGAAAAAAAAGTTGTATGCAACTGAGCTAATGGGGTTCTTTCAAATATATAAAAAATGCTACATAAAAAAATTTGCAGCCTCTTTTTTATGCTTTTTTTTTTTATAATGATATGTGGACTGTTATAAAACTTTGAGCTACTTTTGATTGCAAGAATTTAAGCAGGGTAGATCTTGAAAATTGACACCAAGTTTAAATGATTTAATTCCAGTATTATTTCAATAATGGTGTAGAGAAATTACTGAGGTGGGCCTGTTTCTTCAAGCACTGCTGAGCATTTTGTTAACTCTATTCTTGGTATGTTCTTTAGTAGCTGAAGTTTCTGCATTGACAGAATAAGTCATGTAAACCTCATTGCTAAAATGGCACTGTGAGGTGACAAAAGTTTAATCAGCTTAAGCAAAGTTCAAATTGAAGACAATAAAAGAAAAGATGTACTTGGCCATTTTTGCCCTTTGAGTATCCAAGAAGCCACCATTTAACAAAATCTTCAAGCAAATGAAGGGGGACAAATCCAATCAGTTAAGGATTTTTGGTAATGTTTCAGCTACGACACACAATTGTCTCCTCCTCACTTAGATGAATTATTTTATTTGAATCCTATCCAGAGCCACCAAGATATTCTTAAATGAGGCTGTTATCTCAGCGAGACAATACTTATATCGTTCCACTGCTAGAAGAGACTAAAAATGGTCATCTTATTGATAAGCTGTTTCAACAACCAACTTGATATCACTCTGGTGTACATTCAAGATGAATGACTCATACAAAGCTGTGTTACCCTGAAGGAGAAGAAAGATTTATTCAGTGCTGTCCTCTAAAATGTATGAGAAATAATACAATGGGTAAGTATCTATAATACCCTAAACATCAATACTTTGCAGTCAGAAGTACCAAGCAAAAAGTGTCTATAAATGCCAAAGCAATAGAATACTCCATTACCATCAGTAGTCTCTCAACTGTCATACCAGTGCATCTGCCAAGCTGTAACTATGTCTAAAAATAATTTCACTGGAGACAGAAAGATCTGAACCTTTCCAGTGTGCTTTCTGATAAACTTTCCCAGGCAAAATGGAAGAGCTGTGAGGAGGATTTAAATGGAGACAGTCTGCAGCAAAGAAGTGATTTCCTGTAAGCAGATCTACTTAATAATTCTTGAAAGAAGTTGGCGAAGTGCCTTTTCCCAGGGAGAGACAGAAACTGGTTTTGCTTTTTGCAGCCTAATCTTTAGACATGCCTGGTCATCAAAGCAGAGGAGAAGGAAGTGAGGAAGAGATTAGACTGGCCACTCTGCAGCTTTCTTACTCCTGAGGAATTCTTACCTCTAGAAACCAGGGCAGTTTAAAATGTCAGAGAGACTGAAAATGGAAATTTGAAAGTTTCCTTCTGAAAATAACACTAATTTTTTAGAAGAAAAGAAAAAATCCAATCCAACATAATTAAAATAATTCCCATTTTATTAGAATTTTTTGTGAAAAATGATAAGATGAAATTTTTAAATGAGAAAAATCCCCCCTTGCATTTTTCTGAAATACCAAAATGATTATTTTCAGTTTGAAAAGAAAGTGCTTGAATATTTTTTTCCCTGTTTCCATTTCAATGTGAATGTTATAATTTCTGCTTTTTTCTGATAATGGAAGGACATTTTTAAACATCCTCGACTGGCTGGAGTATTATAAATTTGCTGAGTATTTCCCAGCAAGGCCTATTTGTAAGTAGTGGTAAAGACTCCCATCGATTTGTCTGCATAAGAAAGGCTAACCAGATGCACTCTGCCACTTGCTACCAGCAACAGCATCAGTAAGAGTAAATCTGTATCATCCCAGCTTAAACTTCTTCCCCAGCAGGATCTTTGGAAATGTTTGATTTAGCTGCTTCTCCTTCTCCTTTACTCTTCTACATACATATTTTGTGTATAAGAGGGGAGCTAGAAAGAAGATGGGGAAGCAGGGTTATATTAGTGTGAGGAGCTTCCAGGGCAGGCTTCCGGGGCAGCTTTGCTGGCTCTTCTCTCCCTAGCAGCATCACCACGTCCTGCTTTGCCATCCTCCTGAAATCATCATGCTCTTCAGATGTGGTCTTTCATTCTTGTCATTAGTCATAATCCTCAGTTTGTCAGGTGTGTGTGCTGGCCTCTCCCATACACCTCTGTTTACTCTTCCTCCTGTTGCCAGTTTGTATCTCCCTTCTTCTCCATTCCTTTCCAAGCTTCTTTTCTACATTTCCATTCTCTAATCCCAACTACAGTCCTTATGCGTTTTAAAAAAATGCCTCATAGTGTTCACTGTGCCTCCAAACCAATCTCATGATCTTATGGTTATAACTCTTGTTTTGCTTCCCCTTTCTGCTTCCTTTGTTTCCTGCCATTATTTCATTTCTATTCAGGCTGTCATCTCTTCTGGAAAGGGATTTTTCTTGTTCTCTGTTTTGCAAAGCACCTGGCATGTTTTTGATTCTGTCAAACAAATAATAACAACAGATATGAAATTGGCAGTGCAGCAGAATCCTGATATCAGGAAGTAATAGAGGCAAATTACACTATCATCATCATGCCATGTATATACCACTGCTTGACAAAAATTCTCATCGACTAGCTAGGTAAACATTAATAAATCCAAAGATTCTCAAGCAAACATCTCTAACATGAAGGAAATGCAGTTGTGTTTCACGTTGGATCTCAATGAGCCACAGGGTTATACTTGACAATTTCAGTATTGGAAATAAAGGAAATAAATGAATGAGGTGCAGTTTTTCAGATGGGTATTGGGTATAAAATTAAGGACTGAAAGAAGATGTTGATAACTCTTTAAAACAGAAGCAGGGAAAGGATGGAATGGGTGCGTTCAATTTAAACTCTGTTTAATTAAAAAAGCATACATACAGTAGTTAAATTCTAGCATGTAAACTAATAAAGTAGACTCTCCTTTAGCCTAAGTGATATTACTATCACTAAAAACTACTATCACTTTTTAGTATCACTAAAAAGTCTTATAAAACATTTTAACAGACTTGTCTCGGTCATTACATGATATTAGCCATCTAAAGACAAAGTTTATATTACTTATGCTGCCAAAGACAGACCCCCAGAGCTTTAAAAAAGGAGAAAAAGTTGTGGATTTTACTGTACATTTAGTGACAGGCTAGCCATATGAAATCTCTAAAACAACAGAGTTTTAGGACTAATGGATGTAGGCCAGGACTGAATGGAAATTATTGTACATATGGTTAGCAATCTCTTAACTAAATTATTTGAAAATTCCTGGGAGAAAAGCAATTTATTACAGACATTGAGACAGGCCAATGTAACACTAATACTAAAGAAAAATAAACGGGTGGAGGAATGTCCCCCTGCCATACCAACCAATATTCTTACAATTGATTCCAAAGTAGTATCTGCCATTCCAGCATACAGATTAGAGTATTTAACAGTGTGAATCAAAGGGAAGATACTCATCCAAGAGAAGAACATTATTAATACTTCGCAGCATGCCATATATCTCTGTCACCAAACTGGACAAAATGGGAGCAGATGTTTTATGATAAGGTGAGAAGAGGACCTGACAATAGCCATAATATCTGACGCTTAGTAAACAAAAAGAAAAGCTAGATGAAACAATCTGATGAAGAGACACAATGTTTTTTTTTGTCTCTAGTGTAGCATTCTAGGGACAAATTTTACATAGAGGCAAGGTATTAACTAAGCTAAATCTTGTTTCTATTAGGTTCTTCTGCACCTGTCCTTTGAAACCTTAGTAATGCAAGGAATGTGTGAGAAAAGAATGCAACAAAAAGGAACTCTGAGGAGAAATCCTTTCCAAAAGGAAGATTTTTTTAACTTTGATAGTTTCTTTTTGTTTTTTTTTTGAAGTCAAGTATGTCTTTGAATTAGTAGAAATGATTGATGTGAATTTATTCAAAGCTAAAGGCAAATGGTAGTCACAAATAGCACTTAGAAGCACTAGCATTTAAATGTTCAGGTTACATTTATATTTGCTCTGTCTCAACTGACATCTTTTGGTCAGCACCAGGACGAAGGTCGCTGCACCTAGTTCTCTCTGCCAGAGAGTTTCACCAGAGCAGAAATCAGGTGCAAACTAACAACTATGAAACATCAGCAAATGGGAGATGGGGATGCCGGTGTCACACTTAGCAAATTTATTTTATAATTTCTTTGCATCTGTATGACCTAGCTATTATCATAATTTTTTTTGGGGGGGCTGTTCAGCCTGGAGAAGAGAAGGTTGCGTGGAGACTTCATAGCAGCCTTCCAGTATCTGAAGGGAGCCTACAAGGATGCTGGGGAGGGACTATTCATCAGGGATTGTAGTGACAGGACAAGGGGTAATGGGTTCAAACTTAAACAGGGGAAGTTTAGATTGGATATAAGGAAGAAATCCTTTACTGAGAGGGTGGTGAGGCACTGGAATGGGTTGGCCAGGGAGGTTGTGAATGCTCCATCCTTGGTGGTGTTCAAGGACAGGCTGGATGAGTCCTTGAGCGGCATGGTTTAGTGTGAGGTGTCCCTGCCCATGGCAGGGGGGTTGGAACTAGATGATCTTCAGGTCCTTTCCAACCCTAACTATTCTATGATTCTATGATTCTATAATGCTTTACTTCTAGCTGCCCTGCTGTCTAATGTCATTCCAGGCCTGAATTAGATCCTTTGTCTCCCTAGAAAGAGATAGAAACCTAAAACAGTTTGGAGAAACTGAAAGCCAGTCAAAGGCAGTAGATAAATGGGCTGATGTTTATCTTTCCTGTTGAAGTAAGTATAGGTTTCAGAGTTCTTGGTTGGAAGATCTTACAGACTGGTTGAATTTAGTACTCATTTACCTAGTCTCTGATGCATGCCACGGCCATACCTGTAGTCAATAATGTGACAACATTAGCACACGCTCATTGCCACCCACAATATAACTTCCATAGAAAGAAAATCTAGTGAGACCTAGTTCTCAGAGGGTCCTAGGTAAGCCATCACATATCCGATCAGTAAATCTGGATGTGTTCCAAGGAAGCTGCTTTCAGAGATTCAGGGTCCTAAATCTTTTCTTAAAGTAGATGACTAAATACATCCTTTCAACAGGAAACACATGTAAAAAGAGGATCAAAGAGGTCATATGCATTTTATCTAATAGTTGAACAATGGCAAAATGATATGCGAAAGTGTGGTGCATACAGACCAAAATATTAGCTCTTCTGGGACATAACAGGCCACTCAAGTTCTTCCATGAAAAACTCCATTCTACTCAGAACAGTCTTCTCATTCTCAGAGAAGTGGCATAAATATCAATTTTAGATTAAGAAGGAGGGGATTTCTGGAAGGGAAAGACACTTCAGGAAGGGAAGAGATTGTACAGTGCAGGAAGAAATTTCAGGGGTAATTTTGAATTAGTCTTAGCCTAACCAGCCTTCTCCCAGGCAAGATGCTGCAGCTCAAAGTGTGTGACAATATATGAATACCAACAGTCTCTCCCTTCCCACAGAGAGGTTGAAAGTATTATGTGGGCCTTTTTGTAATACCTTCTCACAGCCCAAAGCTGTAGAGCCAGTCTTACACTTTCTATCCTTTCTCAGCCACGAGATATGTAAAATTTCCATGTGTTCCCAGACAAGAAATAGGCCATTCATCATATCACAAAAAGATAAGGTGAGCCTTCCTGTAAACTGAGGTAAAAGGATGCCAGAGAGGTGTTACATTTTCATCAGCTGTATATCCTGAACTATGGGTAGCCACAGCTATCAATAAGCATGAGAGGAGTTGGTCTGTTGGTTTGTTCTGGCAGTTACACTAGACAAGGAGAGAAAGGTACCTTGGTGACAGCTGTATGTCACCTCTGTGAGGTATCTCCATAATTTCAGCAAATGGCTTCTACTGATTTACATCATATTCATCTGCTTACTAATGCTTAGTGACCTCAGCAAACAAGGACTTTCATCACTGAAAGGCCTTAAATACAAAACCAGTAGAAACAACACTATAGAATTTGAGGTCTAAACACTGCCAAATGTAGTACATTGTTCTGCAAAAGTATGATGTGATGGCTCAATGACAGATATAAAGCTGCATAACTGTGTGCTAAGATATATGTTTTCTGTTTCTCTGGTATCTAAAGTGAAGCAGTGTTAGTTTAGACCTGAAAATTTAACATTAAATATCATGTGACTACTTGTAAAAGGATTATGGTATATATAATACCTGCTCCTCTAGAATTTTAAATTTAAATAACTTGACAGCACTGGATGTTAAAAAAAATTAAATAATTCAGCTTTACACAATCCTATTTCAAAACATAACAAAATATAAGGGTAAAAATGATATTAGATGCTTTGAAGGCTCACTTTATAAGGACCTTTTTTTTCTTTTCCATAATTATTAAGATACTTTTCTATAATCATAGCAGGTAATATTTCCAGAGAATATTTTCATTCTTTTTCAGCAAATAATTCAGAAGCAGATAACACAGGTAAAGCATTCATTTCCATATGACTTTCACTAATCCAGCTGTATTAATTTCATAAAATCCATAATAAATAGGTTTGTAATAGTAAAAAGGAATGAGAAGAGACTTCTCCCAATTCATTACAGGGAGTATAAAATCACAGCGGTAACTCTTTCCTCCCACTGCCCTGAAATAGTCCCCTCACCAGGTGTTTTGATTTCTGCCGTTCAGCTCCCTCTTAGATTGTACTGCTTACAGAAATATTTTGATATTATTTTAAACATACTCAATCAGCTTATATCATTGGTGTTACTGGGCAATTCCCAATAACTTGGCACTCCATCCAAACCAAATTCTTTTCTTCTGTTGTCTGGACCCATGTTATTCTTCCGCTGATTCACATATGGAAGCACCAGTGCAGCCAAGAACAAAAAAAAAGAAACGGTGAAGACTTGGTCTAATTCTATTATAGAATTATTCTTTTTTCATTTGTTTATTCTTGCAAACTCACAGATTTTGCATTTTGTGGTCTAGTTTCAGAGACAGACAATATCTGCTACCCAGAAAGTTCCATACTTTGATAAGTGAAGTGTTTTATAGAGTTTGAATAACTGCATACACAGACTTCCCCTAGACTCACCTTTTTTACTTTCTAAGCAAAATCCTATCCACCACTTAAAACCTGCCGTTTCTGAATGGCCTTCAGGAGGTATCTGGATGATTTTAGTAAGTTTATTCCAGGCAAATCAGATTTCTCATGCAATTTACTACACGCAACCTCAGTGGGAGAACATATTTAATTTATGACTATGACTGAAAAGAACAATCTGGAGAGGGCTAATCTGAGATTCCTGAACCTTCTTGCTCAAGCTACACATGCATTCTTGGCATTGGCTGGTTTGTTCCTGAGGAAATTGAAACATTTTCCAGCAGACATCTTGAAAACGGACATGGAGCCCTTCAGGAAGCTAGTGGAAACTGACATAGTAAGACAGGTTGAATGATAGTCAAGAAATTGCCCGAGTGATGTTTCTATAGACATGAAAAGTGAGCAATCAACGTGGATACATTCTATTATTCTTCAGTCTAGCCTCTTACAAGCCCCATTTTAACATACTACTAAAACTAATGGATTATTTTTCTTCTCAGTGAGATGGCATCTTTGGAGCAGGAAGTTTGTTTCTTAATGTAAAAGAAAAACTCATGGCTTTCTTGGTAATTCTGAGGAAATGATCAGAGGATAATTTATATAGCATTCAATAGACTATACAGACTCTTCAGCAGTCCTGTTTCTGTCTCAAAAGAGGAAGGCTTTAGTTATGGATGTGGGGCTATGATGTCTCCAGTATATAAATGACTTGCAATACTCAGACTCATGGAAGTCCAATATCAGTAGCACACAGAAGTCTTTGGGCATAGCTATGGCTTAAGCACTGACTGCATTTTTCAGACTTGGCTATATTACGATTGATCAGATAACCTCCAAGTTGTAGATTTTCATATTAATACTATTATTAGCAGCACTGTTCTACAATTGGTTATTTGATTCAATTAAGTACTTAAGCTTTGGTCCATGGATTAATACACTTTCTGTTCCCCATTTAGGTTTTCTGGCACTAGGCATTATGTCTTGATTTTCCAAAACTCATTTGGCTGGCTACACAAGTTTCACATGGCTGTAGCACATCTTTTTCCACAGTCTATTCAAGGCATGAACTATTTTTCTTGACTTGTGGTTCTTTCTGGTCACTCTAACTAGAGATTAATTTCACCCAATTTGTGTAGGATCAGTGCTAAAGTCTGCTATCATTACCCTAGACTTAAACTACTGTAAAACCTTCCAAGAGTAAATAGCATCAGAGTTCATGTTTTATTTTCAGGCGTTTAATGCAAAATCCTCCTTTCATGTCTCTTTCAAGTCTGCTTGAATGAGCTGTGTATTACCAGTTGCTTTACCATCTGTCTCAATTTAGTGTCTTTGACAAATTCCAATCTGTCCTGAGGAAAAATCAGAGTACTGAAACCACTCCACATTAGATTATTAGGTATATTTTATTAACACTGTCTCTTTATCAAAACAAAAAATCTTTACACTCCTTAACTCTCCTGCCAGCAAAGTCAGAGGAGCCCTTAGACTCACACATTCTGAATGGCTTCACAGGCTTCACTTTGCATTCCCTCCCATCTTCTGAATTTTCACTGGGTACAAAGTGAGGGTTTTCCTCTTTAAATTTTAACCTTTCATAATCTCTCAGGACATTACCTACACAGTCTATACAGCATATAAACTCCACGAGTCCTTTCACTTTTAAACTGCTTAATCCTTACCTACCCTGAAAGTGCACTGAGAATTTCACGGTTATGACAGACATGCTAATTTTGTTCCTTAGCCTGTCCCAACAGATTTTACTGTGTTAATTATCCTAACTCTAAAATCTCGTAAAACCAAATCAACAAAGGAAAACCTCCCACAAATGTAGCTTGCATTCTGTCACAAGTCTTTTGTCAGGATATTGCAGATTTTATGCCTATGGTTTAATATCTTATATTTTTCAAATTCCTGTATGGAATATGTTACGAAAGTGGTGAGCCCAGTCATACTATGGGTTTCACGGGTTATTTGTTGGATTGTTTTCTTCCTTTATTTTTTGTATGTGGTTGCCCATCTCCCCCTCCACAAACTTCTGTATCCCCCTCACCCCATCCCTCCACAATAATTCTTGCAGGAAATTTAATTACAGAACTGCCTATTCCCAAGTAAATAGAGAGCTGCACTATGCAAACAATAAAGATCTCTTGTATTGTAAAGATCTTCTGTAATTGTTGGCTATGACTGATAGCCCTTAAGGGAACAGGAGAGAAAATATAGGCTGCTGCCCAGAATTTCTTGTTTTACTAGAAATTTGTTTGAGGCTATGACTTTTGAGTAGCATCCCAGATCTACCATCTATCCATTCCAAGTTAGTGGGGATTTTTCTACATATCAGTTAATTAATCAGAAGTACAATCCTAACAGGTCCTGACAATGCAGAAACCCTGCTGTGCTGGTTGCTCAGCAAATCACAGCACCAACTGCCTCAATCCCCTTGCAGCACCTACTGCCAGAATTACTGTTAGGCAAGAATTTGTATTGTACTTTTCTTAAACTGGTCTGGTCGTTCTGCCTGGGAACTGGTCTCTTCCACAAACATCCCAAATGTCACTTGTTTAAAATAAAACAAACCAACAAACAAAACCCACCAAAACAAAATGCACATAATGAGCATATCAGTTTCTAACTGCATTCAGGGAAGTAATTCATTAAGGATGTGTTAGCTCTAACATGTCACATATATAGTTTTAAAAGGTGGAATGAACATTTTTGGTCTTCACTCCCCACACACAGCCAGTGGATGGCTTCATGCCATTACTGGTCAGCCAAATGCTGGCTGAACCACCCTTGTGGCAGGGTGTCTTGGCATCACTTGTCATTATGGCTGTAATGACATGATCATCATCCTCAGCAGTAACCCAAAAGTCACAGAATTTAAATAATTCTCAAAATTGCTATATATGAATTATTTAGAAAGTTAACGACAAATTATTATTTTTTTTTTTTATTTCAACTACTAACCAATAAATGTAAAAAAATACCAACAACAAAACAAAAATAACCCTCTTTATCCCCCCACATTAAAGCAATAGTTTTTGTAACATTCAAAACAGTGGAAACTATTTACCGTATATTACTATTAGTGAAGAAAAGCAAATTTAATTTAAAATCATGTTTTTTCAAACTCCCTTAGTGGATGCCAGATAACTCCAGCTTAAAACAAATATAAAACCCCCTCATTTAAAATGGAGAATAATACAGACAGAGCTCAATTATTGAGATATTAAGGGCAACATTCAATTTGAGATACATTTAAGCATCTGTGCCTCCTGGAGATTTTTACATGACAAGGCTTTAGATAAACACGTTTTTTCAAACAGCAACTATCATATCTGATCACATAACCTCTGTATGACGCAGTATGTCAGCAAATACTTCTGATTATTTAAAATATTAAATAATTGTAATTTAGTAGGCAGGTCTTCCTCAGAACAATCACAAATTTTTCAAGAATTAATACCCATATACAAAAAGCATTTAGATGATCTGTTACAAACCTCTGAATAATAGTTAAAAAAAAAGTAAATCACCCCTCTCTGTGATAAAGCCCAGTTTAAATACATCCTGGGACATACTAGTAGTGGAGGAGCTGCCTTTCTACAACACTCAGCTTGCAGTGGAAACTGCAGCTGCCAAGGACATACAGGGTGGGAATTACTTCACCTAACTTTAACTATCTAGACATTAGACGCCTAATTTAAGCTAATCATCTGGGTTCCCTCTGCAGGTAATGGAGATAAGCATTCCCAGAGGGAGATTCATCCTGTTTGTCTTAGGCATCGTTCTTTCAGATGCTTGTAGATGGATAAATTCAAGAAAGATCAGCCTCACTGACAGCCTGATAATCTGCCTTCAGCAATGCACGATTTCCAAATTCAATGAAATTAAGCCAGAACTGAGATAACGTCTTTATTTTGTCATTTAGCCTTTAATTCTCCCTCTGACCCAGCTTTTTATTCAGTTCCTTCCATGAACATCAACTTTCTCTGCACTTTAATTTTTCTTACACTGGACTATGTTTTTCTGGAACCAGGGGAACTGCAACCAACATCAATATGTTGCTGCTCTACTAGTTACAAATCCATTTATATGCACGTGCTCTAAATTGAAGTAATGTTCTGAGCAGATAGATACGATAGGAGTATCGACAGCTCTTGTGCTTTCTGGGTCTACTCTATACCTTTCAAATGTGTAAAAATCTGTGACAACATTAAGGCAGTCAAGGTATATAGATGAATGACAAAATACATTTACTATTCAAAGAAGTAAAGCAACAATAAGGAACTCAAACAACAAAAAATAAGGAAGAAATACCATTAGGGTCCTCACTTTCACATGTGTGAGCCCAGGTCACCACATGTGCTTTGAGGCTTCTGTGCTTCAGAATATTGAAAAATTCCTAAAGGTGAAGCCCAGCTTTCTCTCTCTTGCATTTAGGGTTTGTGGGTTCTCAGCAATACCAGCATTGCTGCATCGCACCTTTAATCACCAAGCCCTTAGAAACAATAGCCAAGATTTATAAGGAAGAAGGTGTCTGAACTTAGACTCCTAAATTCACAGCTGGGTGCCTAAAGTAGCAGTACAACTGACAAGCACCCTGCGCAGCTGCCCACAGATGCTCACCCCAGTAGTGAGGCACTTAGCATTTGTTATAACACAAAATGGGTGTTTATTAATTAAGAGTGTTCCAACGGCTACTTGAAGTGCCTTGGCTGAGTGCTTGTGTGCACTAATTTCGACTACTGGGCATGCAGTCTGCGTCTTATTTCTACAGCATTTCTAGAAAAATTAATTTTAATAGTTAAAAAACCGTCTTGAGCTGCATACAAGAAAATAACTCCATTTCTACTGAATGACAATCTAATATGAAATAAGAATATTCACCTTTTTTTCTTACTCTGCCCAAATCCAGGCAATAAATTAGGCTTCTCAGCATGACTGTAAAGTGCTGTGAATTGTATAAACAATCATATATGGAGACTGAAAAATAACCCTTATGCACATTGCATTATAGTTCCAAAAATATATTTACAGTCTATTACAAAGATTACAAATGGAAGTGTCTATGTAACGGGATTATGTTATTTAAAAGCTTTTTACAGATTTTCTTTAACAAAAGCAGGGGGGACAAAAACTTAGTATAACCAAACTGATTTTTCTACGAAACAAATAAATAAAATGACAAATATAACACTGTACAGTGATCTAAAAAGGGGGAGAAAAAAGGAGGGTGAAAATGATGCATTTAAGTTTTTGATAACTATCTTTGGTCCTAAATGTGGGAAAACACATTATGTAGCACTGAATATACATGTTTGTCTGTGATGCTCTGCAAGTAAAATAGAAAAATATAGTGCATTTTCAATGTTTTCAGAGCTCACTACACATAAATATGTGTACAAAACAAGACAGTATAAATAAAATTTACAAGTTTTACAAAGGAACATTTACAGGGTTTTTCTTTTGTTTTTATTTTTTTTGTGTGGATGCCCACATTATCAGACAAGATCAATTTATGACTGATCTCTGGGATCTTTCTCTATCAAAATCAATAGAAGCAGCCCAATTCTCTTTGGAAGTACAGAATTTAATTTCTGGGGTAGTTCACAATTTTCAGATTTTTTTTTAAAGCGTTTCTGTCTGATTCACATATATTCCTGCAATATCTGTAGAGACACTGTTCATTATTGCTTATAGTAAATACTTTAATCAAACAAAATTTATCTATAAATGGTGTAAAGATATTCCATTGAGCAACTACTCTTGCATCTGTGTTCCTGATGAACGACTGACTGACTTGTCTGTGTGAGCACACACATGCATAACTGTTCAGAGCAGCAAAAGCTTATGAAAAAATTGAAAATTTTGAACTGCCCCTTGCCTCATGCTCTACAGTTCTCATATAAAATCTATGTCCTCATTCTGACAGCTGGACTGTATACGGCTTAAACTCATATAAAATATATGCCAGCTATTTCTGTCAGATTTGCTAATGCAGAGTACTGAAAAAAAAAAGTGATGTGCTCAGATTAAACGGTTTAGGTAACATTGGAGAACTGCACCTGTGTCCTGAGACACTCCTACAATCACTTGTCCATTCAATGCAGTATCTCAGCAGGTTTACATTTGTAGATCTATATCTTAGAATATATCTCACTTTAACTCTATAGTCCATTAAAATCATCTTGCTAAAAGTGCCTAGAACTACTTAGGGGTCATTATTGCTTTTCTTTTCTTTTCTTTTTTTTTTTTTTTTTTCTCTTTTGTTTTCTTTTAAAAGATAGTATATGTGTAACCTTAAAAAATTCTTTAAAAAATATCAGAGCTCTTGGCACCTTGCATTTTCCTGACTCCCTGCCAATTAGCTAGCCATGTCAATACGGTGCTGATCTAACAAAAGTAAATGGCACAAAAGGATACCAAAGTTCAGACAGTTATACATTGCTTGGTCATGCTTCTGAAATCTCTAGGAACTCAAATAATCCTTCAGAGGTACCCAGTGTAGTAATGTGTCATAGAATTAGCACTAAAAAGGTCCAAAGATATAAACATCATACTAAAAGAAAGTCTTTATGAAGAATAAACACAAATGATTAAAAAAAGATTCAGAAATCACAGATTTAAGGAAAATATCTTGTTGAATTCAACAATAATATCATGATTTTATCTGACAAATATATTCTTTTTTAAATTTTTATGTACATTTAAAAAGTCTATTAGATAAAAAGGAGGTTAGAGAGCTCAAGGTGTTTGTATGTTTCAGGTAGTACTTTGTTTATTGTCACTGCTGTTTTCCTTGCCACCACTGGTGGATCCTAATTCCCTTTTCATAAATTCTGGTGGCACTTAGGAGTTCAAGTCTGTAGGTGCTTCTTGTAGCTCTTCTATTCACTGCAGGAAGGACCCAGGAAATCAAGTGTCTTCTAGCAGCACTTCATATATACTGAAGGCCAGTGCTGTTCTCTCAGTCTGTCACCTCCCTCATAAGGGAGAAATGTCTATCACACTTGGATGCCAGTGCCGTGTAAATGTAGCATTTGTGCTCTCATAGTCTGAATGCTGCTCATGATTTTCTTTTGATGACCAACCAACGTGATCCCTAAACTCATCACATCCCTGGGAAAGATAAATGCGTACATTGTTAATTTTTCAACTTAGACTGCTATTGTATGGTATTCAACTGTGAGTCAAAGCTATGAAGTGGTCTGTGCTACAGGTTCCTAACAGTGAGGCTACACTGGAACCTCAGCTCAGTACTGTGAAGTTCATATAGGCACTGTTCAACTTCTCAGCAAGGAGTGCAATTACATGTCAACTGTCATGTAATTACACTGCGTGTATCTCCACATCTAAGAATGAGGCCAGTATGTTTTCACTACGATAATCTTTCATTGTGGCTCTTAGGGACACACAAAGAAAGAGACACTCCTCTTGTTAAATACTTCAGGTGGCTTTCAGGACAAAGTTATGCATAAATACAAGATTTTGGGGATCACATTCTGACTCCTAAAGAGATGCCTAGAGAAACCCTTTGCATATTCACCCATACCCATCATGCAAATGAAAGAGCAGCTGTTTCAATTCCACTGCTACTAGTGCTACTTGGTCAAGTAGAAGCTTGTGGGCTCTAATGACAGTTCTCCAGCTATAGGCTGAGACCCCTATTAATACCAGGCAGATGAGAGTAGGGTTGCAAACTTGAGATTATTGTTTAGAAACTTGCATAGAAAACTGCTGCTCTCTGCAAGAGGAATCATATGTGTTTGGCAACCACCAGGATAAGAATGATGTTTGCAGGGTGCCAAGAAGACCTGTTTAAGATGGCAGTACCAATACAGGCCATGCTTGCCTTCAGAAAATTGTTTTGCTTCTATAGACTTATCCTCATGCAAAGTCATTTCTTGCAGGACACAGACAGCCCCCAGCCAATTAGAAGAAAATTCCGTATCTTCCTAGTACGAGCCTGGAAAAAATACCAATTAGGCAGTGGAGGCAAAGTGGTTATTTTCCTATACGTACATACTTTGAAATTGGTCACAGTTTCCCTCAAATTCTAGGCCCTTGCTGTTGTTTCAGTTGGTCTCAAAAGCAGGGAAAAAGGTGATGCCATCATGGGATGCTCTAATACAACATCATCAGCTATTAAACTTGCTGGATTAACCCCAAGTACCATGTTTGTACTCAGGGTAAAGTTTTGGAGTTGAACATTGTGTATTATTTTACCTAGAAATTCCCTAAATGCAAGTTAAACATGCCCAGTACTAACTTACTCAATAGTCATCCTGGCAACTGATTCAAGAGAGTTGTAGCCTGCTGCTGTGAAATTATCCTTATATCTTTCCATCTTAATAGCTTGTAACCATTCGCCTACGGAGCAGAAAGTGGTAAAATCGGGAGTGTTCTGGTCCAGAAGAGGGCTAATTGGTCTACGGAGAAGGAAAAAGGAAAGTAAGTTGTTTCCAAAGAGTGTAAAACATCAGGGAGTATTTAGCAAGGTGAGAGTCAAATAAGTCTGGGGTATTAAAAATGTCAAGAGCAGAATGTAATTGGTCTTTACACACAGTTCAGATTATTCTGTGAGTAGTTCTTGACTACTCTGTAGTTGACAGTATGTACTTCCTAAGCTTATTCATGTAAAAGATGAAAGGTCAGATTAAGCAAAATCAGCCTAACGGGTTACTGTCACCAACAGAAAATCAACCTTATTACCTAGCATGACAACAGCTGCAACTACAGTTGCTGAGTAAAATAAAGATGCTATTCTTTTACGCATCTTAGAAAATATAGAAGTAACTATTCTCATTATTCAATTGGATGGGACAAAACAAAGGAAAGAGCAGAGACACAAAGTTGCTTAAGGTCACACAAGCATATCAGTCAGTAGAAGAACCAGGAATAGAACACAGGCCAGTTGATTCCCTAGTGCACTGATCTAGCTAGCAGATCAAAAGATTACCATGATTAAATAATTTTTGAAATTACTAAGAAGCCATTAAAAACTACACCATGAAATACAATGAGATGTAATCACTGAAAGGAGTAGAAGCCATAAAATGAAAGGTAAAAATCTAGAGTGTAGCATGTCAGAGTACATTGACAGAGTATGAGTATTATTAATTACTATGTGTACTGTAGCAGTTCCTAGGGCAAGGGATGCATCACACAAAACCACAGTAGATAACAACCCTTGCCCTTCAGACTTCACAATTTTAACAAACAAGGAAAACAAAAACTGCTAGTGGTGAGAGAGTGGAAAGAGTGGTAAGCAGGCAGAAGTTTGCTGAGAAATGTGTTAGTTCCATGTTATTTACTTTATTTATTTTGCTTATTTTTAAGAAATTCCTTCTTCATTATGGTAAAAAAAGAAGGGCAAATGAGGGAAGGGAAGAACAGGGAACAGAAGGAAGAAGGAACTGAGAGACACATGGAGTAAGTGTGAACTGGAACCAGTGACCAAGAACATTCAGGCGCATTCATCATCGTAAGAACACATTTTAGAGCTTTTCTTACCTGCTACAGGTTCCCAGTGGGGTTTTCAAGCTGTTTGGGTTTCTAATCATTTTGTCCAGAATACCAACTATCTGCTCAAACTTTGGCCTTTCACCACGTTCCTTCTGCCAACAATCCAGCATCAGCTGGTGCAGTCCTGCTGGGCAGTCCATGGGTGCTGGCAAACGATAGCCTTCTTCAATTGCTTTTATAACCTAGTAGCCAACATAGTTAATCATTGTTCATCAAGGGATACTTAAAGAATGTATACTGCTATTCAGTTAAAGAAATAAAAAGGGAAAAAAATCAATAAATTAAAATTTGCCATCATGGCTGCAGAAATATGAGTCTGTTGTTTTGAAACTAGCCTTCATGTTTTCAAATAATTTCCCTGACTTTGTTTGGGCTTACTAAGAATATTGTTCTATATGTGCAGAACATAGCTATATTACCTAGTCAAGTGAGCAGCAGGGAACAACAATTAAATTCAGCTACAGAGCAACAGATAGATTGATAAATAGAGTTATTTCAGAAAGCATTATTACTTGCCCCAAGGCTTTTATGAAAGAATGTGTGGTAGAAGCAACTGACTTGTAAATGGATAGGGATCTGTGCATGCACATATAATATACAAAAAGCCTGAAGATATTATAAAAGGATCCAAGAAAAATGTTTACCAGACAGAAATTGTTAGAGGAAAAAAGTTGTATTCTATGTCTAACCATGTTATATTAATGATAAAGTAGCAGAAACGTGCCATGTGAGAGAGGAAGACCTGGCTGAATGGTATTTTAATATATCAGCTAAACAGAAAGTTAGATTTAATAAGAGATGCTGCTAGGTGACGATATCATTGAAGGAGAGCATAAAATGTCTGAACAAGGAATTACACCCACCCATTGACTTCCTTAGCCAAGTCCATTTGGATTTAAACAGAAAATAAAAATGGGTAAAGTAAAATCACAGGAAACTGTTGAAAACCTTGAGGGCAGGATAAGAAAGCACATCAGGAAGCAAGGCAGATAATAAAGGCTTGTGAAAAAGGACTGAAACACTGTTCATGGGGGATTTCAAGTATACTGACATTGACTGACATGGCACTATTAGAATTGCTAAGAAAGAGTGCTTGTTCCTTAAGGGCAGTGCTTAGGACTGTATTCTCCCTCAGTTTGCACAGAAACCAAGGTTAGAAACTGTTCTGGTTGTAGCCCTAGGCAGTTGACCTGGTATGATAAATAAAGTTGGTGAATATCTAGGATTTAGTGAAAATAATGCCTTCGGATAGATAGAAAATATTCCATAGGTTGTGTGAGAAGATGCAAAAGCAGTAGACTACAAGGGAGACAGAACTGCAAAGAATAAAAAATTTCCTTCAAAAAACTGGCTGAAACCCATGATTGTATCAAAACCTTTTGCAGAAAAGAAGTTCTTTAAAAAGAGGAAGTATAGCCCAGTGGCAGGGCACTTACTGCAGGTTTGTGTCACAAAATGCCTTCTGACCTCAGGGAAATTGCATCATCTCTCTGGGCCTCAGCTTCCTATTTGAACATTTAGAATGACAGCACTGTCCGACAACTCAAAAATGACTGAGATATATTCAATTCCTGCAGTAACATAGACACCTTGAAGAATGAGTGCGGTGCCCTTTTATAGACAGCGACGTTATCACTCAGGGTAGGGAGAGAGGATTTCTGCGAAAGAACGGGGAAAATGGAAGAACAGTACTATGCAGGAAAGAGAACATTAAAAGTAAAATGTAAGATACTTTAGAGCACTATTAAGAGGAAAAAAACAAAAGAACAACTCCTTATATTAAAGGAGTGGAGTAAAATTGAAAAATAAGCTACAGTGTGTTTAGGACAACTGATGTGTTATGCAAAGTAATGCAGAAATTTTTGACTTTCTAAATGGTAAAAGGTATTAAACCTTTTATGCATACTACAGATGATTTACCACAAAAGAAAGAGTTGCATAAGAGGTCAGAAGGCAGAGACCTCCAACGAGGAATGAAAAAGTAGGTAACAGCAAGAGCAACACAATCATCAAAATATCTAAGATCCTCAGAACTGGCAAACCACATAGATAAGACTATATCTAAGAAGACATGCTAAGGCACATGAAAAACAAGGAGGTGGTTGGTGACAGCCAGCATGGCTTCACTAAGGGGAAATCCTGCCTGACCAAATTGGTGGCCTTTTATGATGGGGCTACGAAACTGATGGACAGGGGCAGAGCAGTTGAAGTCATCTATCTGGACTTGTGCAAAGCCTTTGACACTGTCCCACATGACATCCTTGTCTCTAAATTGGAGAGACATCAATTTGATGGGTGGACCACTCGGTGGATAAAGAACTGCCTGAATGGCCGCACGCAAAGAGTTGTGATCAATGGCTCGATGTCTGGCTGGAGACCGGTAACGAGTGGTGTCCCTCAGGGATCGGTGTTGGGACCAATCTTGTTCAACATCTTTGTCGGTGACATGGACAGTGGGATTGAGTGTGCCCTCAGCAAGTTTGCCAACGACACCAAGCTGTGTGGTTCGGTTGATACGCTGGAGGGAAGGAATGCCATCCAGAGGGACCTTGACACGCTTGTGAGGTGGGCTGATGCCAACCTTATGAAGTTTAACCATGCCAAGTGCAAGGTCCTACACCTGGGTCGGAGCAAACCCAGGCACAGCTACAGGTTGGGCAAAGAAGAGATTCAGAGCAGCCCTGCAGAGAAGGACTTGGGGGTGTTGGTCAATGAGAAAATGAACATGAGCCGGCAGTGTGCGCTCGCAGCCCAGAAAGCCAACTGTATCCTGGGCTGCATCAAAAGGAGCGTGACCAGCAGGCCGAAGGAGGTGATCCTGCCCCTCTACTCTGCTCTCGTGAGACCTCACTTGGAGTATTGTGTGCAGTTCTGGTGTCCTCAACATAAAGAGGACATGGAACTGTTGGAACAAGTCCAGAGGAGGGCCACGAGGATGATCAGGGGACTGGAGCACCTCTTGTATGAAGACAGGCTGAGAAAGTTGGGGCTGTTCAGCCTGGAGAAGAGAAGGCTGCGTGGAGACCTCAGAGCAGTTTTCCAGTATCTGAAGGGGGCCTACAAGGATGCTGGGGAGGGACTGTTCATCAGGGACTGTAGTGACAGGACAAGGGGTAACGGGTTCAAACTTAAAGAGGGGAAGTTTAGATTGGATCTAAGGAAGAAATTCTTTACTGAGAGGGTGGTGAGGCACTGGAATGGGTTGCCCAGGGAGGCTGTGAATGCTCCATCCTTGGTGGTGTTCAAGGCCAGGTTGGATGAGGCCTTGGGTGACATGGTTTAGTGTGGGGTGTCCCTGTCCATGGCAGTGGGGTTGGAACTGGATGATGTCAAGGTCCTTTCCAACCCTAACTATTCTATGATTCTATGATTCTATGAATGTATGGGTTAGTGAAAACATGAACACAAGGATCATGAGCAGGACTTTTCCACATTCATTATGAGCTGCAGAGAAATCTGAAGAGAGTTGAGAATCAAGATGAAAATTTTTAAAAAGATTTTGGGATACTGCACAATCAGTTTCTCTGATGTGTCTTCTGAGCAAGAAGGGTGAAACTGAGAAATATAATATAATGAGTTAGCTACAGACGGATGGAATTTCTGGAAATGTCCAAAACATTGAAAAAAAAAATTCTAAAATATTGGTAAGTAAAGTTTATTTTAAAAAAAATATACATATACAAAAATTTGGGCATTTCAAAGGGTATTACAAGTGTCTACTCTGCTAAGAAAAGTGGCGGTGGGGTTCCAAAAGTCTGTATTCCTTTTTTTTTTTTTTTAAATAAGTAAAGTACATAGACAGCACAGCTAGAGTTCTTATTAATATTTATAATTTATATTATTAATTTATATTATTATATTTGTATTATTTACACTTCCTACAATATGTATTTCAAATTCTGCTTTTGCTGCAAGAAGAGAAAAAAGGAATACTGGTAAGGGTCAAGTATGCATTTATCATAATCAGGCTATGTGAAGATGTAAAGTAGATTAGAAGAGCGCCAGGTCTGTTCACTGTATATACTGGTTGCTGACCAAGAAGTATTAAATACAAGTAGCAGGACAACATAATGTTATCATTCTGCTTCTTGGTATATAATAATTTTACAAATTAATAATCATAACAATGGCAATAAATCCAGGAGTACAGCAAAGAAAAAGTATGTAAGCCTAAGCTCTTGTCCTCTTCTGCAAAACTACTCTGCAGTACGGTCAGTAACAGAATGACAGTGAGGACTAGGCAGACAGCAGCAGTCTAACAGGGGAACAGGGTAAAGTGCAGAGTTCTGAGGGTTTCTGTTACTAGCAAGGATTAAGCTGAGGGGAGCCCACTGCTCAGAGAAGTTGAGGAGACTCTGCATATCACCTGTGCTCAGCCCGCTGTTCCTCTGCGGGGAGCTTGTAGGATGAGTGTTCCTGTGGTGCACCCTAGCTCCAGGCACTGCTAAAAGGAGGACTTTTTAAAAGAGGTCACAACACAAATTTGTATCCTCCTTAATGTAAAACAATGACTTAAATGAACAGGGGCAGAATTAAGGACATGACATCTAAAGATCCAGAGTCAGGTAGATGTATTTTTTTGGAGATCTGGTCTATGACTATCCCCACATCTACTTTCAGGCAAAATTATACATTAAGATATATAAACCAGCTGAGTGTATATGCAAAACTACAAGAGACACAGCTAGCATTTTTTTATTCCCATTAAATATTCCCATTGGCAACTGTGAAGAAGAATAAAAAACTAATCATAAGATGGTTCTATATTTTTGAATGATAGATTTACCTATGGGATTGGTAGGATGTATATATGTTTTGGGAGAACATACTTGAAGATCACAGTTTACAGGAATATTTTAAATTATTTTACCAAGCAAGTGATGCATCTTTTTACTAGGTGCTATTGAATATTAATATGTAAGATTCTAAAAAGAGACAAAACTGCAAGAACTGGTAATTAGCTGTTTTATGAAAAAGGTTCCGTCATGTGCTTTCCTTGCAGTTTTCAAAAGAGAAAATACTTTTCAAAATCGAAGAAGAAGCATGAAGATACCAAAATTTCTCCTCTATTTAAAAGTTTTTCCTTACTGTTCCCTGAAAGATAGGTAAGGTTTGCCTTTGAGGCATCTTTATTCCTGTCAGACGTCTTTTATGTTTGAGTCTGGTACAGAAGGAAGGTGTCAAAAGAAATGAAATTCTACTGGGTGTCTAGGGAATGTAAATATTTCTCTTTCTCTGCCCCAAGGACTTGTTTGCCCATATTTTGACAGTCCATGAAATCTTTGACACTGAGACCTGTCAAATATTAACAATTTTGCACTGTGCCAAACTGACTCATCATTTACACTTTTATCTTCTTTTATTTCAACTTTGATGTTGATTTAGAGATACAGGTAAAAAGTGAAAGCTTGGTAACTTCTTCATTATGTTAGAACCCTACACTATTTCAATAAATCTTATTTCTAAACCAACATTTTATGCATATATAGTGAAAAACATATGCATGTGTTTACAATATGTAATTTTTGTTTTTCTAACCTGTACACGCGCTCACAAATAGGCAACATATAACCTACATCTTGATTTGACATGTCCCAGTAAGGCCGTTCTCCATAGGACATTACTTCCCACATAACTATTCCATAACTCCACACATCACTTGCTGATGTAAATTTGCGATACTGGATGGCCTCTGGAGCTGTCCATCTCACTGGAATTTTTCCACCCTATTAAAAAAAAAAAAAAAAAAAGAAGAAATTAGAAAAAGAAAAGAAGAAAATTTTCATTTTTACAGAACCACAGAATCATAGAATGGTTGGGATTTGAAGGCACCTCTGGAGATCATTGAGTCCAACCCTGCTGCTAAAGCAGGTTCACCTGCGGCAGGCTGCACAGCATCACATCCAGGTGGGTTTTGAATATCTACAGAGAAGGAGACTCCACAGCCACTCTGGGCAGCTTTTTCCAGGGCTCTGTCATCCTCAAAGTAAATAAGTTTTTCCTCATATTCAAATTAAACTTCCTGTGTTTTGGCCTGTGCCCCATTGGTCCTCATCCTGTCACTGGGCACCACTGAAAAGAGTCTGGCCCCATCTTCTTGACACCTGCCCTTATGATATTTGTATGCATTCATAAGATCCTGTCTCAGTCATCTCTTTTCCAGGCTAAACAGGCCCAGCATTATCAGTGTTTCCTCCTAAGAGGGATACTCCAGTCCTCTAATCACTCTAGTAGCTTCCACTGCACTCTCTCCAGTAGTTCCTTGTCTTTCTTGAAGTGGGGAGCCCAGAACTGGACACAGTACTCCAGATGTGGCCTCACTGGGGCGGAGCAGAAGGAGAGGATAACTTCTCTCACCCTGCTGGCAAAATCTAATGCACCCTAAGATGCCACTGGCCTTTTTGGCCACAAGGACACATTGCGGGCTCATGGTTAACATGCTGTCCACCAGAACTGACGGGTCCTTTTCCTCAGAGCTGCTCTGCAGCATCTCAGCCCCTAGCCTGTACTGGTGTATGGGGTTATTCCTCCCTAGGTGCAGGACCTTGCACATGAACTTGTTGTGTGTAGGGTCCTGCACCTAGGACCCTGCTCCTAGGGTCTTCCCTTCATTAGGCTCCTCCACAAAATTTCTGTATCATCTTCCATAGAGCGCATTTGTAATTACTTCTATCAAGCTCCAAAGCAGCACTTATATCATATACTATAGTTGACCATTTGCAGAATTTTCAAAGGAGTCTAAGGAAGTTTAGGCTCTAAAAACACCTGGACCACAGAAAGTTACATACCTGTCTAAGCTAAGCTGGATGCATTTTTCTGGAAGTGCTTATCCCTCCAGTGATTTTCAAAGGCTGTTTAGATGTCTGATTTACACTAGTCATTTAACTCTTGGCTGTCTGAGTTAGGTGAGGGGAATGTCATCCTGTGCATATAAATACCATTGAGCTGTCATGTGGCTCCTTTGAAATCTCAGTCTGACATTTTTAAACCAGGATCCCACTTAATGCCAAGCAGCAGGAGTGACAGCCATGAATGCCGCTGTGTTTTTTTGGATCCCTGTGCCTGTTGGAACAGATTCCAGGAGCCCCTCCTTCCCTCAGCATGAGAAAATAGGTATAGCAAGGCCCTACAGGTGGGAAAGTCGAGCTGGCTCAACAAAACAATAAAGAGCATAGTGTGCCCAGTGAAAGCTTATTTAAGAAAACTGCCCCACCCAAAAGCAAGGGAAGATGCAGAATTTGAGCTTTGTCAAGTCTAGCCTCAAATTAGTCAACATTTTTGTGAGATAAAATATAATCTTAAAAGTAGCAATAGCCTACAAATATTTTAACTGACTCATAAATTACTAATTTTTTCTGGGTAAAACTTCTGTATTTGTTCAAACAAAATTATGAAGAAGGGAATAATGAAGATAATAGGCAAAATTTTTAGAATTTTACCAAATAAAAATTTATGTTCTTACAAAAAAATATCAATCCCTAATTAGAGTCAGATTTCTGCAAAGACTCTTTTCCTTTTGACTGGTTAATATTTCTCAACCAATTAATATATTTCTCTCATTTATACTCTCTAGAAGTTACGCTTCTTCTTAATAAACACATCACAAAACTATCAAAACCCATCAATTTCTCTTACGGTAGTAGTGTAGACGGCCTCTGGATCATCTTCTATAACTCTGGAAAGGCCAAAGTCTGACACTTTACAAACAAGGTTGCTGTTGACAAGAATATTGCGTGCTGCAAGATCCCTGTGTACATATCCCATATCGGCCAAATATCTCATTCCAGCGGCAATTCCTCTCAACATTCCCACTAGCTGAATGACTGTAAATTGTCCATCATGTTTCTGGAGGGAAAAAAGGAACAGCAATTCTTGTTAGTATAGCTGAGAAGAGAAATAAGAATCAGTTTTACAACTTCAGCTTCCTATTTATTTACTACTTCTGTGGCAATTCATCCTGGGGCAAAGAAACTCACTTCAAACACAAGTTTTATTTTCTTCAGAGACAAAGCAGTACATTCAGTTAAGAAATGTGTGAGTAGTTAATGTACCAGAAGTAACAAAACTTGCTAATCACTATAAATTTCTGGCCAAGTCCTGGCAGGTCTTTTTGAACAGAGATTACCTGATGCTCAGCTCTTTAGTTTGCCTCTATGCTCTTCAACTCTCAGCATAATTATTTGTATCAAGAAAATAAGAACTATCCCCTTTTGGAACCTTAGCTACTGATAATTTTATTCATAGTTTGGAGTTTATCAAACAAACATAAGTTTTCTGTTCTCTATAGAGCATTTATACATCATCTTGCACGGTCTTGTACACGTGGTAAGGAGTTAGAACTAGCCAGTTCAGAAGACACACTCAAAAAAGGTTAAATTTTTGCGAACTTGCATTTCTTTTTCCTTTGTTTTTCTCTTAAACACAACCATAATTTATTTAAGAATTCTTGTATGATGATTTCCACCATCATGGCACAATAATAAAACCACCATGTCTATGCCAAATTAAATCACTTAAATTCCTAGACTGTTCTCATGTGATCCTCTTTGTTCCTCTCATTTCTGATCTGGTTTTACCGAAATAATGTAGAGAGGTGCTAGTATTTGTAAAGCTCCATTTCAGCCTGAAAACAGTTTTAATTATATGAATATCATTCATGTATAGATACACATATGAACATATGTAAAACTGTATTTTTAAAAGTGATTATGTATAATAATATACATATAGCTCACTTAAATGTTTATATGCTTTCAGTTTTGTACTCACCCTAAGAAAGGCATCTAAAGCCCCATTCTCCATGTATTCTATTACAATCATGACTGGTTTCCCTGAAAGAAGACATTTTGTTTGAGAAACTGTAACACAAATGGAGTGCCTTTTTTTGATAAAACAGACATTATTCTTTTGAAGAACTGAATCACTGAGACAGCGAACATTTCTGAGGCCTCTAGCACTGTTACTGAGCTCTAATAAGTTCTTATATGTCTGCATGGAACTTGGTCACGATTCACAAAATTAAACCACAAAAATCAAAATGTCAGTGTGTGAACAGAACTCTGGAATAATGACACTTCAGATAATATGAAAGGACATAAGAAATCTTATCTCTCTGCATGGTGTTTGAAGGTAAATGAAACTAGAAAAATACAAGTTCAAAGTACTTAATCTTTTAATCATGCACGCATCTTAATTTTTTCCTCAGGTTGTAGCATAAAGTAAGTATTGTTTCAGTTAGTTACACATCAGGGGAAAATCCACTAGGAGTGTGCAGTCTGTTTATAATTTGAATCTTTGACCACGAATATGCTAAAGTAATTTCTGTCATTATGCTGTTATTTGACTGACAGACTGATATGCTGCTTACCTCTGGTAACAACTCCTTCTAAGTGAACAACGTTGGGGTGGTCAAACTGGCCCATGATGCTTGCTTCACACAGGAAATCTCTCCTTTGCTTTTCAGTGTAGCCAACTTTCAAAGTTTTTATGGCTACTGCAACATCTCTCTTGCCAGGAAGCTTTAGACGCCCACTGCAGACTTCACCAAACTCTCCTAAAATGGATTAGATCAAATCTGAATTACTCCAACTATAATATCAATATTCGTTTTAGGCCTTGATTCAACTAGACACCTAAGTATGTGTTTAAACTTTAAATGTGATGTTCATATTTGAGATGGATTGCTTAGGAACAGAAAGACAGGCACGTGCTTTAAATGAATTGCTGACTAAGTAGCTTACAGAGTAAACACTTCAGGTGAAACTAATCTAGAGGACTGTTTTTTGAATCCTTTAAAAGACCTGTTAGTAATTTCTTACTTTTTTTTTTTCAAAAACAAGAAATACAAGTGAAGTTCCTTTCGTAAGAAAATACTATTACAGAAAAAGTAATATAATTTCTAAGTGAAAATGTCATTCTGTTCTACATGGTTTCCTTACTGTCTTTAGATCTGATTTTTTTTTTTCCCCTTTCAAAACAAAGGTCTTTCAGAGCTGCTTTTAACTTAACATCATTATGGTGTTAAATGAAGCACTACATTATTAGCTTCAAGCAGGATAATTTACTTTGCAGATTATTAAATGAAAGGTGTGACTTGTTACATTAAATAAACACAAGTAAATGCTGAAAGTTTGTAAAAGGTTCTAAACTAGCAGACAATTGGAACTTGAAGAATCATATGAAAAAAATGGCCAAACAGCCTACAAAAATACCAAAAATCCCACCCTTACAGTCATAATTTGTGAGAGAAGTAGTCAGACAGGAAAGAGGATGGAAGCATGTGAGATGTGGACCTGAATGGCAATACATCTACCTCACTAATATTGAGATTGTGGAAGATTTAAGGATTATCCCAGCCATGTCAGCAGAGAGAGAAAGAGAGACCCACCCTTACTGTGTATCCAGGAAATAAAATCTCTTGGGACATATAGGAGAAAAGTGTAGCAACATATCTTCTACTGAATAAAGTGGAACATCTCTATTTAAAAAGACAGATTAATCAAAAAAATATTTAATAACGTGGCACTCTGCAAATTTATCTGGAGTATGGGAGATGTAGATGCAAGTCCCTCCTCCAAAGCAAATAAAGTTTTAAATTTATCTCCTGCATACCTGTGGAGTGCCTTAACTTTAAGCTATTGAGCATACATGGCGACAGACCTACATCCACGACATGTTTGAGGGTAAGTGCTGAAAAAAAATGACTGAATTAGGAAAGACTAACACAGACAGTTTGATTAGAGAATCTCTTTGGGATGTAGACTGAGGCCCTGAGAAACCTGGTGGGATCAGGACTTAAATGCACATACACCATGGCAAGGCATCTGGCTGGCAATAAAGGCGTGCTTGGAAATGAGACTGAATGCTTGAAGAGGTACACGCTGAAGTGTCCTAATGGATGAGTTCAATCTTGTTTAGGACACCATCACTGGTTCCCACACTGTTCTCCTGTCACCCTCAACAGCAGAGCTTACAGAAGGAAAATAAAGTACTTGGGCCTCAGCTTCTCAGTTCTTCAGCCAGAAGGGTATAACTTTGTTCAGACCTTACCATTTTCAACTGACTTGTTTGGCCAAATCTCCACTCAGCAAGGAGATGATTGCATACAGAATCAAATTCCTCTCCCTCCTGTTCTATGCTAGCTGAATTCAGGTTAGGCTCCAATCCCACTCCATATACCTCTGTTAACATCATACTGTGTGGGAGCTAATTGGTCAGACAGTATAATTGTTCTTGCCTGCACAGGTGAGGCCTCACCCTCAACCATCCTTGGGCACTGGAGTTGTGGTCTGAATATCTGTAGCAGCTATGAGCAGCGTGAGGCATAGCTGTTACACACCTAAGAACTAGCTTCCCATGCCTTTAGCTTGGTGCCTTAACTTCCCTCCTGCACTTAATTAGCAATATGGATGACTATTAATGAATTCACTGCTCACTGTACTCACAGCTCCTTGCCAGAAGAACTTACTAAAGGATAAAAATTTTCTCTAGCAGTACTTTCCAAAATTGTTTTTGTTCCACAAGGAAAAGAAAACACGAGTATAAGTGTGTATGCATGTGACACTTCAAAGAAAGGTAATTAGGATACTTGGCATAGAGAAACTAAGGCTTAACTCCTTTCCAGCTCTCTGTGATCTGATTTTGATTGAATTCCAAAAGCAGATCACTCACACTTAGGCAAACTAGAAATCTGAATTTGTATGTTATGCATTTCAGGCCAGGATGCTAGCCAATGAACTACTTTTATTCCTAAGAAAAGAGTATATTCAGCTGAAATGATGCTCAAAAATGATCCAGAAAATATGACAAGCGTGAGAATACTGCACAGTCACACAGCCACCACCTCTGCATGTCAACAAGGAAGAAGCTAAAACAAAGGACGTGAGGTAGGAACAAGGAGTTAAAATAGTGGACACCATATTCTGTACCTGACAGCTGGCCGCAGCAGGATGGTAATTAAAATATTGGCAAGGAAAGCACATATCCCTCATGCAAATTGAGCATAAGCATCTTGCACCCTGTTTGTCTGAGAGAGACATGGCAGTACTCAATAGTTGATGTGACCAGCATTGCTGATACATACTGAGACTGCTAAATGGATTTTCTGGTGCATTCACTAGTAGAAATTCCATATTCTTCTTTGATGCATGAGTTTCAGCTACTTCTTTGGGTCTAACTTTCTGTTGTTCCTGTTCCATTTCACTCCTGTTTGTTATCCACATCAACAGGTTAAAGCCATGGCTAAACCCCACATATTATATTGTTTCACCACAGCACTTTTAATTAACTTTCTTCAGAATTATTATTGACACATTGGTGGTTTTTTTTCCCATCAGTTATACTCATTAAAATCAAGAATAAATTCATTTGCAGTCAACAAAATTAACATTCTGGAATTAGTCTGTCATAACAACGAGAATACATTTTAAATTGTATACTCTGCAACTGAAGCGTTTTCAACATTTTGCTCAGAAAGAGCTGGCAAAGTCCAGCTGAATATATCTTTGTGCTATGAACTGTTGATATACAGATAGTTTTAAACTTAAATAAAAATATATAGCTCAGTAATTTTTCTATGCTAATCCTGAATTTAAAACTTGCATTTTGTGTATTTATCAGAAGAGATGCTGCCATTGTAGCATCACAAAAATTACTAGTTAGCAAGGGCTGGATTCTTATGCTATTACTCATCTGACGGAATAATTTGCTCAGCAGTGTTGTTAATTTCAGCAGTACTACGTGATTAAGACATGATTCAACATGAGTGAGGTTACTTTAAAGAGGCATTGTGAATTCTAAATGTGAAGATTTTTTAAAGGTAAACCAGCTTATTTTAGAGATATTTCTTCTCTTTTTAAATAATACCACAATATGTAATTTACAGTGCATGACAATCTACAGTGTGATTTGAAAACTATTCTACTAATACTTTTATGAAACAACAGGAAAGCAAAAGAACATTTCCTCCAGGAATCCAAAGTATGTGATATTTTTCTTACCCACAGAAATTTAATTTCACTACATGGAGTCGTGCAATAAAAATGTCACATCTCTTATTAATGCAAACAAATGAAACTGCCTTTTTAGAGCATGAACACCATGGCTTAAGTAGGTGGTAGACAGTTCAAGAGGAAGAAAAGCAATGTAATGCTGAGGCAATTGCAATCAGTCACGAGAATTTAAACAATAACTTTTTGTATTCATAAAATATCAAGAAGAAAAATGGCAGAACAAAAAACAACCTTAGGGAAAGTTTTTTTATATAGAAAAAAGACCTTCCTGGTTTTTATTTAAGATTTTGTGCTGCAACCAGTTTTCCTTACTCACATGAGCCAAAATTCAGAGGTCAAAAAGCCCTCTTGCAAAAGGAAAGAGAGCAGAATTTGCACTCATGCTAATGCCTTTACTCTGAAAATAAATAGAAGGCAGCAAAACTGCCCACCTCCCTCCAATTAAATTTTTAATAGCAGATACAGAATTAGTAACCCACAAACTTTCAGTGTCAAGCAAGACTCTTAACTTATTTGCTTATTTGCTTTTTTGTTGTTTCCCCCCACCATTTGTTTTTACATTTTCAAAGTGAGTGAAGCTTCATTGCTCTTAACCACTCTGGCAAATGCAAAAAGTTCTATAGTTGAGGTATAATTATTTGCCTGTCATTATGATGTATGAGTTTCGATCCCGGGTAAATGGAACAGTTGAATCAGAAAGCCACAGCAGCCTTACCTGCACCAATCACACGCTCAATTTTAATACAAGAGGCATCTAGCTCCTTGGCGAATTGATGGACAGCTCTATTTGGGTCCTCGTAGGTTTCAGGGTCAATGTAGGTTTTGGTGCCTGGAAATTTAACTGTAATGATGTAAGAAAGCATGACTGTGATGAAGCAAAGGCACTTCTTGTGCAGTCAGCCCAGGAATTTCATTATGCAGAGTGCACCTTGGAAGACTGAACCCGTTTCCACACTGCTTGAGTTCAAGACACTCTGAGAAGCAACCTTAGTTTTTGGCATCATCTGCAAGCATGCCAACACAAATACAGCATCCCATCTTTGAAAATTACTAACATTAGCATCAGCATCTCCACCTTGAAGTGAAAGAAGCAATAAATGTTAAATAGTGCTCTAGTGTTCAATGAAATAAAATGCAATGGTTGAATGGGAGTAAAAATAAAGCAGGGGAAGGGATATAAGACCAGCAGAGGAGATAGATAAAACTTTCTTTTCTGTGTAAGGACAGCTTATCCTCTTTTCCCAGCACAAACAGCATTTCTTTATGTTATCTGTCTTCTATCAGGATTTGAAAGGCTCCTCCACCTACTTCAATTTGCAGACTGTGGCAATAGCCAAGTTAAACTATTCACAGCACAGAATTTCTATCTTTAGGTGTGCTTCTTGCACTAGAATATGAAGATGAGAAACACTTGCAGTTGACTTGTAAAGGCACAGGAAGGGAAAGTGGGCTCTGTGGCACAATTATTCTCTCTCTCAAGCACCTAAGTGAATAATATGCAGCAACTTGGTTTTTGCTCCTTCTTTCTCCATTATAGGACTTGGTGCAACTCAGGCAGCATAGCGCTCCAGCCAGCACATAGTTTTTCCCTTAGTTTCCTGCTAGTTCAGGAAAATTATTTTTTGGTTTTCTGGTGGAGGAAGAAACTTCCGGTGAAAGTAGAGCAGCCCTGGAAATCTATTAATGAAGCAATTTTTATGAAATAAATTCAGCTCACAAGGATTACAGTCTTGAGCTTTAATTAAATCAGTGAATTAATATGAAAATGCAAGAATGGTCTTCTGCTAATTGATGTACAGATATACAAGAATAGGATCAAAAGTCATAATAAATAATTTATGGTTGTTTTGTAATCTTGCAATTGAACACAAAATACTTTAGATTTCAAAATATATTAAAAAATAGCTTAGTAATCATGTATCATATTACTGACCAAAAAAACCCCCAAACTTCATAAGAAAGAAAAAGCTAGAGAAATAGTATGAGTAATCTAATGGATTTACAACCAGAGAAAATGTTGCCCAGATGTTATCTGCAATATTATGTCATTAAATAGTTCTTCCAATTGCATTGATAATGCTACAAATTTCTGAAGTTATAAATATTAATTAAAACCTGAAAAGACTAGAGAAAATTAGAAGAAAGCAATAGGATAATCTCCTTTAATAGTGCTATCAGGCAGGGAGACGGAGAAGGTGCCATCCTCTTGTGTTTGTGATAAAGGGCCTGGACTGGAGGTAACCTTGTGAATCTCTAGTGGGCCTCTGATGGCTCTTTATTCAAGCTGTCATAAAACATTTTGACAGGCCAAGGCTATCCTGGCATACCAACATGAAATAATGCTGGCCTGGATTTGAAGACATTGTTAGAAGAAAATGGTAGGAGGAAACCAAATATAAATCTGAGTTGCTTGACTAAACTCCTCCATTGTACTTGTATCTTCAAGTGTAGCCCTTGAGGTCACACAGACTTGAGGGGGACTGAAATGAAATATATGATACTCTATTAAACACAGTGCTTTAAAACATGCTTTAAAAAAATGGTTACTTTAGATTTTTTAGGTTACTTTAGCTTTTTTGCTAAGTAAGTGTTTGTTTTAAGTTACACTTTTTGAAAATCCAGTCTGGTACCAGCACAGAAAAATGTCTGTGATGATTTTATGGAGCAAAAGGACACCAAACTGGTGTTCACAGCTCTGCGACCAAGCTGATGACCACAGCACTGGATCTTGTTCTGTACATGTTTAACCAATAAAATTAAAAACTACACCTTCAATTAACAGATGATGAAACACTAGCTTGGCAAAAAGAGACATATATGGTGCTATAATTCTAAAAAGACTGTGTATGCTAACTCTTCTGACTGATTTGCTGCATAACCAGATTTCTTGAAAGTAAAATGAGGGAAATGAACACTTATAAAGTCTCATCATTTATTAGATCAACTATTAGTCATTAAGTAGCAGCTTTCATATTAATTCACTTAGACTTTCACTGAAACAAAAAATTTCACCAATAATGGAGACAAGAAAAGGAATTATTTAGCTAGCACATTCCTTTTGTTAATACATTGACATACAAGAATACGTAATTGATTTTCTCCTTCAAGGACATAACGGGGGATTTTAAAAGTGAAAGCACTAGCTCTTCTGAAAATGTGAAAAGCTTATAATGCATCTATGAGAGGCAAATTTCAAATCCATCACTCTCAGAATAGTAACATTTAAGTAACATCAGATTTTTGATGAATTCTTTAAAATCAGCTGCACTGCAAGGTGCATGATAAATAATTCTTATATTGTTATCCACCTTTCTTGCACAGATTATGAATTGATTGACTAAAGCTGCAATGATGTCACTACTCAATTTAATACTTGCTGCATTTAAACGATTTAGGTAGCAGCACACCCAAACTCAGGGACTATGAACAAATTCCAGCTGATCTGGTTTTTTTCAGGGCAGAAAGGTGAAACAGAAACTTGATCTGATTTTGAGTGGAGCTTTGCCTAGAACTACTCATTTAAAGAGGCACACACTGAGAAGATGCTATGAATTTGTGACTACTGGATGCTTCATTCTCCATGTGACATTACATTCTGATAATAGCTCACTATTTAACATGTGAAGTAAGATAAACCATTCTGATGGATTTAAGCTACAACTTATCAGGTATGGTGGAAGATGAAACCCAAGCATTTTTCTGCTTCAGAACTTACATTCAATTTAATTCTAATATGTGATTTTGCAATTCTGGATGCTCAAAATAATTTTGCAACTTAGTTTTATTATGCTTCCCATGTTAATGACTGATTCTAAAAGAAATTAAAATATTTTTAATTTCTCATGTCAAAATGACATTACAACTAAAATGAGAAAGGGCTAAAATAAAACATTTTTTAAACAGTATTTTGATAAAAATGAAATTACTCTTGCATATGCCTTCTTTTCCCCTTACATTTTCAATTGTCATTACCTGAGAAAGATGTATTTTACTGAATTTTCCCAGGTTCTTGCATAAATTTGACAGTAGCTGTGATTTTAGCAAGAGAGGCATTAGGTGCTACTCTTAGCTAGGCAACTGATTCTAGAATAGAGAACAGTAAAGAAGTGCTTTCTTTAGAAAGCAGCCTTTCTTTAGAAAGAAGCCTTTCTTCTCATATTAAGTGTTCTATTTTTAAGGACATTATGTTTTGTAAATACTGTTGCTACAGTATTCACAGTAGCAGAAGACAGCTTTTGAGCAGGACAGCTTTTGAGCCGAACAGCTTCATTGTTAGGGTGATGCAATGACCCAGACTTTCTTAATCTGAAGTTTGCCTGAGGTAAAGATCTATAGTCACTTAGCCAAACGTCTCTCAAATACTGCACCTCTGAGGGATCATTAGGACAGCGTGAAATATGCATTCAAAGCAACCAAAAGGAGGGAACAAAAAAGGAGAATGAAAACAGCAGTATATCATACGCATGTACAGAATTAAAACCGTCTGTGTGAGCAATGTTGACTTTAATCCACATTCTTTTTGTGTAGGTCACATTTGTACAGTGTTTAACCTCCAACTTGCTATTTACACAGCATTTTTGAATTTCTTATGGCTTTGTCATTTATGGAGTGATGTTTTAGTATTGTCTACACTATTGCAGTTGGGAATTTTTGAAAGGAGGAAAAAAGCAAAACACTTACAATGAAAGTAAAGTTCTTCATCCCCTTCTTGATCAGCTTTGCTATAGCCACAATGCCTGAAAAGAAAGACAAGGGCTTTTTCTGGTAAATAAAGATTTACTTCCTCGCATCTAAAGTCCTGACAACATCAGTTCTTCAGGCTGGGATTTTCAGGCACTGAGCACCTAACTGCTGTAGGTCCTTTGTAAGTTGCAGCTATAATTCTCTTGACAGCAGAGTTTTAAATAAATCATGAACAGTTGCAATCAAAAGGTTTTTGTATCAAATGCCAGTTGGGACAGGTCCTAAACAGAAAATTCTAGTTCTGGTGAAAAGCTTCTATGGATGAAAGAGAAGATTAAAGAACTTGAAAGCAGAATAGTGTTTTACATGAGGGTATTTTTAAACTTACTGCTGTGCATCTTTTTCTTGAATGCAAAGTCATTTAAAGGCTGATCAGATAAAGTGTCAGACTTCTCCATGTGAGAAAACTGAACAGAAAGAGGGACTCTGAGGAGCACAGGTAAAGAACCTGCTAGGGGTTCCTTTACAGCACATTTACATAGGACAAAAAGAACATCTTGATTTAAGTGTGTCTTGCCAAAGTAAGAGGACAAATTGTATAATTGAAAATGGTATTTAAATTAAAATTGTCCTTACTAAAAATGACTTCCATTTCAATTTTGCGAAGTACTATCCCAGGTTAGACTACATTTCAAGAGTTTTTGGGTCAGACATGCTTATGCCGATGCAATACCTTCGCCCAATGATGAATCCAAACACCATGAAGACCAGAATGATGGTTCCTGCCACAGCAACCACAGCTATGATAATAACGGGATTCTGTTCACTGGAAACAGCTGTGGCTACAAATGGAGCACAGAGCAGAGATTAGTTTAAAATTATTCCCTATAAAGGAACTGCAAAAAATTAAGTCAACAATTATGAATTGCAGACTGTTGCTTTACCTTTACCTGAAACTATTACATCAGTAGAGTTAGTCAAAAGAAGGGCTTCCATTGGAAATTCATCCAAATGCTGGATGAGTTAATGATTGTCTACAGGGAATAAGAAGGAGCTATGCTAGAATTGACTTGGCCAAAGTGATACAGTCATTATCAACCACTTCCATTCCCTCCTACTTCTGTGCTGCCTTCTGTTTTGCTGAGTGGCTGACTCCTTCCTAAAACAGAAGACCTCGATATCCCTATCAAGGTGGACAGTACGAGACTAATCCCTGAAGAGCTCTGCTTCTAGTCTCCCCTCTATAACTGATTGATCTGGCTTTGATGGTACCCAAGGAAATAGTGTCTTAACTATAAGAAGAATGCTTGAGATGAAACACTATGTATTAACACTGATATCCTAGTTAGCATATTTTTATCTCTTACTGACAGCATTGCGAGTTGCAATTATTACTTATCATTTAGCCACAAAAAGCTGCCTGCACATATACAAAATGGAATTCTCCATGCTTCAGAAAATTTACATGCTAAAATACCCACACATTATCACTCTTTTAATTCAGATATGCCAATGCTATTAATATATGCAAATGCACGCATGTCACATTAATGCAAACTGAGGATGTAAACACTTAGCCTGAGAAACCTCAAGGTTTGTTAAATACATTGCTTGCCTGACATCTAATGAGGGTGGTCATGTATTCAGTCACATTAAATGAGCACAGCTCTATTGAACACTATGGAGCAACACTGGTTTGTAGCAGCGAGGATCTAGGCCAAAAGACTGAGAGTAAAGGAAGAGACATCAGCAGTGATGATGAGCAAGAGACTGTGAAAGTTTGAGTCATCTGGAAGCAGCAGAGAAATAAAAGAGAGGGGAAAAATTATTAATTATTAAATGATTAACTGAATTGTAGATGGCATGTTAACAATGGTTAACTGCTAGTAGTGGTAACTAAACTGGAATGTCTACATGAGGATTTTATGAATTCCACATAATCAGGTTCCTGTTGCAGACTTCAGAGGTTCCCATAGAAACAAATAAACCAGACTTTTATAAGCTCTGTCTTGGGAGAAGTGAGCCAACCAACATGATTTATTTTGTTACTGACACTGACCTGTACCAACTAGTCCCCACAAAAAATAGCAAACCACTTCTTATACTACACAGATATCATTTGCATTAGCGGGAAGTTCCCTCTCCTTCTCCCCTTCAATTTTATCTCCTAAAGAAATTGTAAGTTTTCTATGTTCTATCCTAACACAGGCTAAGAAGATCTCATTATTCATACTGGTCTTAAGCTGAAAAGAACAAACGCTTATCTTTGATTAACTATAACTTTCTGAGATATTCAGGTCAGTAGGATGCCACTGCAGGCCTGCATATATCCCACTTGTGGAACTTTAAGGAAATCAGTGATCACTATTTCATGCAAAAACGAAGGGACACACAGGTAATACAACTCAGTTCCTGTAACATCACCAGGCCATCAAAGCAGACAATGCCAAATAACGCCAAATTTATGTAAAATACAGCCCTTCCTAAAGCTGTTCACTTCTTACTATGAACTCCAGTGCAAACCTCACTTAGAAGTCCAGAAGAGGCAGCACCCTATCACAATGGACAGGGTGCAAAGATACATCCATCTAACAGAGTTTGAAAAAATACCCAGCCCAGCCTGTCACTTAATCTAGCAGCCAAGTTGAGTGCATAGAGGTTGACATATGTGAGTGGGTTGCTCTGCATAACTGCCTCTCAGATTCTGGATACCGGCACATTCAGCAAGCAAGCCAAGGGGGGCTGGAACTGGATGATCTTAAGGTCCTTTCCAACCCTAACTATTCTATGATTCTACGATGTTAATTGAGGTCTGGAAACTGTTGGGGACACACCACACTGGCCAACTAGTAAGGTAAGATTCAATGTATGGCATACTTTTACATTTTTAAAACAAAACAAAACAAAAGATCTGATTATGGGCATGGTGTGGTATGAATTCAGCAACAGGAGTCTGGCATTTGCCTTGGTTCAAGTACTTCGTGCTGCTTCTCTTTTCTGTGCTATGAACTCAGTCTGTTAGTGTAAGGGTAAATGAGAACCCAGCTTCTGGAATGATCACTGTGGTTTGACATAAAAAAAAAGATGCTAGAGTGTTCTTAGAGGAATGATTTTGAATTGCAGATGATCCTTCCAGGAGTGCATGATATGGTTACCTGTAACTGGTGCTGTCACACTGGTGATGGCACGTAACCACCAGCAGGACAGGGAAGTCTGTCCTTTCTACTGCTTAAACTGTACTCAGACTCAAGAGGGTGACACAGGTACCTGGTACTTGGGCAATTAGCTGCAATTAATCTGATATTATGATATTTGAATATTGAAATGAATGAGCACATTCAAATCCAATCCTTAATTGAAAGGAGTTAAAATCCCCTTTTAAATACATTGTTGTAGGGATGGGGAATGCATATCCAAACACGCCGGAGAGTTTAAAAAAGGAGATCAGCCATAAAAGCTGTGCTGCTCCTCCAGTGACTTCTCATGCAAGCAATCTGAAATGTATGAGTTGCAGAAAAGAACTGCTGATGAAGTCCACCATGGAAGTGTTGACAATAAATTGGGTTCATTTAGGCCAAATATTACTTCCTTATATATTATGCTTCATGTCTTCTATTTGTAGTAGCGTTAATTCTGACATCAAGAATAAATTTTGCCTCTGCAGATTACTTCAACCTTGCTTGATTAAAAGTGATTCATGGCAAAAGGAAAAGGCAAATCTTCATGCCAGGTTGTGCTGAGTCTTACAGCTATAACAAGTGGCAAAATCCCCTTTGATTAAAAAAGCACAGGATTATCGTTAGATGCACTGGCTATAGGTCACTTAACTTTTAAATACTTTATTGAATCAAAAAATAAAATTACCACTTAAGTGATTTTCTGTGCATTTGTGTTTTCTTCTTGAGGGACTTTCATCTCTAATATCATCAATGTTTTCAAGAAAAAAAATACAGTGATTAAAGTACTTTGACTGTGGCAAATACAGCTCAAAGTACTTTAATCATTGTATGCACAGTATAGAATAGAAATATCCTTACTTTAAAAAGTATTTTTACTTCATAATTTTGAATTTTTTACATAAATAGGTATGCAAAGCCTAACATCTATGATATGTGCAAGTACAAGTATAAATTATGTATATTTTATATGTCAGATACTATTAATATAATGCACATTTTGCAGCCCAAAAATCCAACCATATGCTGGGCTGCATCAAAAGAACATGGCCAACAGGTCGAGGGAGACGACCTCTCCTCACCCTCTACTCTGCTCTTGTGACACCCCACTATTCAGCTATGGGGTCCCCAACACAAGAGGGATGTGGACCTGTTGGAATGAGTCCAGAAGAGGGCCACAAAGATGATCAGAGGGCTGGAGCACCTCTCCTGTGAAGACAGGCTGAGAGTTGAGCTTATTCAGCCTGGAGAAGTGAGGGCTCAGGGGAGACCTTAGAGCAGCTTTCCAGTACCTAAAGGGGCCTACAAGAAAGCTGGAGAGACCTTTTACTAGGGCACGTAGGAATAGGACAAAGGGGAATAGTAAATTTAGATTAGACATTAGGAAGAAATTCTTCATTGTGAGGGTGGTGAGGCATTGGAACAAGTTGTCCAGAGAAGTTGTGGATGCCCCATCCCTGGAAGTGTTCAAGGCCAGGTTGGACGGGGCTTTGAGCAACCTGGTCTAGTGTAAGGTGTCTCTGCCCATGGCAGGGGGGTTAGAACTAGATTTATCTTTAAGGCCCGTTCCAACCCAAGCCATTCTATGATTCTATGACATAGGTCCTTACACATTTAAAGGTGGCCATGCAGCTTCTATCACAATTTATAAACAGGAGCATGGTACAAAAATCTACTTAATCAACAGCACCAGCCAAAAGATGCCAACCAGTCAAAAAGCCAGGAGAAATTCTGGCTGGCAACATGAGTAGCTGACTGTGATGGCCACTATATATATTCTTACATAAATACGTGTATGTGTGTGTATATATATGCGCATATATATATACTTACACTACATACATATATATTCTTTAAATACATCAACATATTTAAAAGCTGCAGTCAGAAATCCACCGGAATAATGAAAAGTCAACACTTTCAAATGGTAGCGTAACACTGGTTTACTGCTCACTTGTACAGTACTTTTCTTGAGGTGTATTTCCTGAAAATGATCCAGGAAAGGCCTTCCTTTAAAATGTTAATGAAAACACAGGACATTTTATATGGCATGTCAAAACATAAAGCTGGCCTATGACATGAGAAAAATCTGCTGTGCATACTGGCCAAGTGTGTCCCTGGTATATATGCAGTTTTTCATCACAAGAATCAGAAAAAGGGTACATGGGCATGGTCAGTGATGCATTTATTCTAGGATTTCCTGATTTTCAATATGTTGACCAAACTCTAGTCAAGACTGTTTACTTCTGAAATTAGCTTTGCTAATCTTAGTGGCTACCAGTGTGCTTACATTCAGTGTATAAAAATCACTCAGGTAATTAAGGAAATGTTAGGGAAACATTTTGGCCTACTAATTTTAAATCACTATGGACAATAAAATAGCTCACTAGCAGAAACATATGACAGATTATGATAGACTTTTAATTTGTTTTCCAGAAATCTACTCAAAACAAATTAATTCTCCCTGTACTTCAGGTTCTCATTTTGCAAAATGAGGATTCTGCTACTGACTCTTTCTAAAGCAGAACCCTACAAATGGAAAGTATGCTATCAGACACAGAGCTAATAATACTAGTAATAACAGTTTATTGCTGCTATTATGATAATTACTATTTCAATTATGTCTATTAGATATGTGGTATTATTCATTATTGATAGTTTTCATACTCTGTGTGCAACCCAGGTGAAATCAAGACCTAACTACTGTGTTTTAAGAATACTGACGAATTGTTCAGGAGACATCTGGCTGCAATTAATAAGATGTATTAGAATCACAGAATCAAAGAATCAACTAGTTTGGAAAAGACAATTTTAAGATCACCAAGTCCAACTGTTAGTGTACATCCACATCCTAGGTATGCTCCACAGAGTTCAAAGAGCAGAGCTGGCATCTTTGTAGACCATGTATTCTCAGCTCCGAATCTGGCTGATCCACTGTCAGGCAGGTTAACCTGAAGCAAATGGTCCAAAACAGAGTTAACCAAATTTAGGTCTGCGACAGAGCAGTGAAGCTGCCAGGGATGCAGGCAGCGCCTGTGAATGGGCTTATGGCCCATTTGGGTCAGAAAACCCAAAATGTGGAAGATTTTCACCAAGCATGCATGCATGTGTCTACGGTAGTGGGGAAAAAAGGTATCGGTGTGACTTTTAGACAAATAAGGGCATAAATTGAATTTAGTATCAAGGAAAGAGCAAACTCTCCCAAAATGTTATCCCTCTGCTGAGTTGTCACAGCCAGATTCTCTGTATTGGGAGAGACTGTACTTCAGCTTCATACTTTCCACTGTGAGGGTTTTTGAGAGGTTGTGTTTTCTTTAGACAGCTTACAACAGATCACATGAGCCTTAAAGAAACCTAGGATCTTTGAGACCTGTTTCCTTACTAAACCAAGTTGGAACTAGCCAATGAAGTCAAAAGACACTAAGGATGGACATACAGCTTAAATAACACACACACAAACAAAACTATAAAGAATTTTTCCAGGAAACCAAACAGCGTAAAAATGACCTTGAGCAGACTGTGTGCTGAAATCCTCTTCCCTCCTCTCCCCAGTTACAGAAGAATCTAGTACAGTTATTCAGCTCACCACTACTCATTTCTCTTGAGGGGTGGAAGAGATGTGTATTTAAAAGAAAAAAGTACTTTTCTTTGTGTTAGAAGGCCATCAGAGGAGAAGAACCTGTTACAAATCTCCAGCTATTTATAGGAGTGTAATTTGCCTCTATGTGGTAGAAAATCTAACTGAACTCATCCTTCAAAATACAGTTACAAAAATCCACCTTCATGTAGAACTTCATTCTTTCCAGTTTCAATAATATTGCCTATGGCTCTTTCCATTCTTGCTGTACTTGCTACTTCTACTGAAACTGTTAATTTCATATAAAACTAATTGTTTACCTGTGGCTTCTTCTAGTGTAGCAACATCCAGTCTGGGACTGTAATTTCCATAACCAGCAGCAGTAAAAGCACGAATCTGGAAAACATACACTGTTCCTGGCTTTAGGTTATTAATAGAAGCTGAAGTGGACTTGGTTTTCACTGTTGAATAGGTCCTCTCCCTTTGATCCTGGAAACAATAGGACAAAAGATTAAATTATATTTACAGGTCAGATTTTGTCATGGTTGCACATCAACAACTGAAAGCCAGCCAAGGTTGTTTATTTCAACTTGTTGAATGCTTTTTTTTTCCCCAACATAAAAAATAAAGCATATCCTGTGGAGTATTACAAAACACTGTCAATGCAATGAGGAGCTCTAAGTATAACATAAAATTCAAATGGGATGCTCATGTTGTTACCCATAAAACATCCAGACATAAAATTATTGCTTCTTTGGCTCTGATAACATTTTGTGAAATTTTTATGAGAAAATAGCTTGACCACAGCTTTCCAATGCGATCTGTGGGGTCTAAAGAGTGCGAGGACAGGGAAATCTTTCATGGTCAGAACCCTTTCCCTTGCTATCGTCCAATACCTTTAAAATATACCATACTGCCAATGTATAACTGCCTGGATTTTGCACCAAATTCTGAAATCCTTAACTCAGTTTTCACTTAGGTTTTTTTCTCTGGATTTTAGTCTTTTCTCAGGTTTTAATGCTATGGCATCGAGAAGAACCTAGGGAAGTAATCTCAGTATGACACCCCCCAAATCTGAAGCTGTAAGAATACAAACCCTATGAGTAATAACTCACTTTCAAATACTACAAAAGCTGTATCACAGATCATTACGGTATTCAGAAAGCTCTACTTATTCATCCCATTTACTGATCCAGATTATCTTTCAGCACAGATATGCGCAGCCCTGTTGATTTTCAGTGGCAGATGCAACCCTAATTTGAAGGGCAGAAGAGATGAATTAACCAACCATCTGAATGCACCACATGACCATAGAAGCATGAGCCGTACGAGGCAGTGCTAACGAGATGAATACAGAGGGAAGGAATAAATCTGTAGCTCATTTCAATAGTACTTTGCCAGCTAAAAGTGATGGAGAACCTTCCCCTTTCGCAGTCAGTAAAGCAGAAAAGGCTTTTGCTGAAATATAGGGTTAAATACAACATATATGATTTCTTTTCTGAGATTCAGTAATGGCTTCTCTTGGTTCACGCCCTCTCTGTTATTTGAGCAAGCCTACCAACTTGGCTAACCACAATTTTTTTGTGTCTTCTCCAAGAGGGCTTAAATCATCTGTAAGTGAGGACCATGGTGGAATGTATGTTGGTATGTGAGAAAGAACAGGAATGCTTGAGAGATGAGAAACAAGTGTAAGGAAAGCATAAACATTCAGGTTCAGGACTGAAAGCCACAGTGGAATTTCTGAGTTTGTATTTTAATGCATAAATAAGGCTTATTTGAATTGCCAAAAGTTCTTATTCAAAATAAATAAGTAATAAAGAAATAAAAATAACCTGTGCTAGAAATCTCGTAAGACAGGCTTGGGAGATTTCAGGCAGCTTGCATTCCAGCCCTAGCCAGAAATAAGAGGTGAAAAAAACACTTATCAGAACATTTCAGAACCACAAAAATGTTTGATTTAATTTCACTCTAAAAGGAGCTGGAAGTTCAGATTTTTTTTTTTTTTTTTTTTTTTTTTTTATATTCATGGAATCATACAATCATAGCATGGTTAGGGTTGGAAATGACCTTAAGATTTTCTAGTTCTAACCCCCCTGCCATGGTCAGGGATGCTTCACACTAGACCATGTTGCCCAAGATTCTGTCCAATTAATAAAACAAAATTTAAGCTGCCTCTCTCATTCTGAGTAGTAGTTTATGAAGTACTTTTTAAGCTGAACTGCATTATTTTGGAAGGAAGAGAAGTATATGTGTTAAAATTGTCTCACTGAATTAAAGGTATGTAGTCCAGTTTATCTGTGACTGTGCACAGGATGAGCTACTTATTCTTTTATTAATTTCACTGTATAATACTGTTAGGTTTCTTTCCATTGCAATGTAACTTTAACATCAGTTCTTCTCTTTGCAAACACAGGAAACTAGTAGCAGAATTCTGTTTATTGAAAGTAACAGGTAACGTGATTGTATAGGGAAAATAACACAAGCCCCATTCAAAAAGCTATCATCATATGAAATTCTAGTATCCCAATAATTTTTCACTACCTATTTAAACTATTTAAGGTATTAGAAACAAGTATTAAAACACCCCTAACAAACAAACAAAAAACCAGAACAACCCATGTTGTTTGGTTCGTAGTTTGAGTTTGGTTTGGTTTGTTTGGGTTTTTTTTCTTTTTTGTGCAGAGAACAATTTGCCTTTGGTAAATATGTAACTTTTTAAAAATTTTTTAATGTATGGGCTTTCTTTGTGTGCACACACACACACGCTTGAGGAAAAAAAACTCTGCTAAAATTAGTACTTTTTTTTTAATTGCTTGCCTATGTGTACGTATCTGGTAAATTTTGTTAGAAGTGATTAAAGTGAACAACTTAAACTGGGAGTTATCATCCACAAATAACATTTTATTCCCTTCCCAAATCATACAAAGGTCTTCTGATAAGTATATTTGTGCAATTCAGTGCTGAAAATTGGATGTGACACTTGATATGAGATCCAATCTGGTCTGAATTTGCCTAATTCTATGTTACCTAGTAAGCTGACATGCTCTTTTTGATACAGATATACTATTACCTTGTTTGCAGAAAAGAAATGTCTTCAGAAATGATCACAAAGGAGCTCCTTTGTTTCCTTTGCATTTTAATTATTTGTTTTTTCTCTCAGATTGTTTTAGAAAAATTAGGAATATGTTACATGCTGTAGGAAATTTACTAGGGAATCTGGAGAAGGCACACCTAGTCTGGGTCCCATGGCAAACATATAGCTGCAGAACCTGCCTTCACTCTGCTTTCATCTAGCTTACGGTTGTCAGAATTTTTTTATTCCGGAGTACTTCAAAGTTATCATGAATGAAGCCCTAGACACCCTGAAATGAATGGGAAAACTCCAACTGACATCAGCAAGATTGCAATTTCACTCTACCAGAAACACAGATCACTTCATCTACTGCTGAAAAACAGCCCTCAATTCATTATTGTGTGGAGAACAAGTGAAAAATAAATTTACAATGCTGGGACTTTTTAAAAGAACAAATAAGGAATAAGACATATTTATCACCTGAAACTGTAGGAAGTGCTTTGGAAGTTTTCAGACATCAAGTTGAAGCTGCCTAGCTCATAATGAAATACCAAATGCAGTCAAGAGTTATATTTGACATATCCTCACAAGACTGGAATTACAGCGACACAGAAGGAAATGAAACTAGCTTTAAACACAATGTAGAAGAGACAAGAAAATTATAAATATCATAGTAAAATGTCCAAGTCCAACTTAATAGAAAAAAAAAGTGGGAAAAAAGGGCAGATTTCAAAAGGATATTTAATTTTTAGGATACCAAAATACAATATATGAGATATATGACAGCAATAATAATTGCAGGGGCTCACTAGTTCTTAAAAATGAGCAAAATCACTATGACTTTAAAGAGACAGAATAGTTGACAGCTAATGGCTTTAACACTGCTCCACAACACAGCAAGCCAACGTGAAGCAAACGGCACATTGTTGTATATTACAGATAATCTTAGCACTTACTTTCTCATAATACTTGATTTCATATTCAGTAATAACTCCATTGGGATGTTCTGGTTCCTGCCAGGAAAGCTCCACACTCCTCTGCAGCACTCTCTCTTTCATTACTCCACTAACTTGCGAGGGAGCTGTTTGGACAAGATGTGTCAACAAATAAGAAGCATATTTGTAGGATGCTGAAAATCAAACGTCATTACTGATCCGCCCCATGCTGAGCCACTTTCATTAAGGTAAAAGAAAGCACCTTTTCATAGCTCACAATTCAAAGCTAATGAATATTCAAGCAGGACCCTATTACTGTTCATAAACTTAGAATGGAAATCAAATTAAAGTGCAAATAGCAAAAGTGGCATTGTTCAAGTTAGTGCAAAACTGAGATTGATGGGATAGGAGTAACAATTAAGCAGATTGATTCTGATTAAAATACCAAAGTAGATTTTTAGATTGATGTGTAGAAATTAAGAGTCTAAATATTTATTGCACGTTTTTGAAATGCACATAAAAAGAAAAATAATATTTTAGAAACAAAATCACATTGTAAGCTGATTTCATATAATTGATTCCAATTCTGCTTAAAAAATTAGCTATCATTCTATCTGATTACAACGTGACTCGGTGGTGAAAACAACTATGTTGAGAGACTAAACCCCCTTTTTCATTACTTCAAACCTTTACGGGACATTGTCTGTTTAGAGCTGAAGTTCCTGTATTTGGTCTTGGCATTTTTTGAAAGTGTGAGACTATTCCGGAAGTAAATCTTATAAAAAATAAAGGGGACACTGTCTTCCTTCATTTCATTTTACAGAGACATACATACATGCACACTTGCATGCATGCACACATACACATGCAGTTTCGTAATAAACATCATCCACAAACAAGCACCTTCTGAAATTAAAAAAAACCAACCAAACAACAACAATATGCAAGCATTTTAGAGTCACTGACTCTCATTTAAAAATGTTTAAGAGGTAATGTAATAAAATGTGAGGTACTGGAAAAGTAATTTGCTTTATCACCTTATCTCTTCTTTAATAAAAAAATAACGATAAAAAAGGCAGATTGTCTTCTGATGTGTAGTCCCAAAGGAGGCCTTGTCTAGTTTTCTTTGCTGTGATTAACTAGTTGTCTTCTTTGTCTAAGTGAGTACCACAGCATCCTGGCTGAATTTCAGAAAGTTCATTATGTTTCATGCATAATGCTTTATCTCATCCAGATAAATGTTTTCAAATTGCTTATTTTACATTTCTAAATGTCAAAAATTGTTAATGTTCATACTTATTATGAAACAATTTTATATTCTCTAGGTCACTGGAGTTTGTTCTCGACATTTGCTGCCTTTTCTTTTAGCTTATGAAATGTTTTCATTCCACTGGTCATAGCATTCATTTTTTTAAAGCAGTGAAGCAAAATGAACTCGCTTCCTCTAGTATTAGCTAACTCTATGTATGTGGGGAAGGAACAGCAATGAGGAGAAAGAGGAACAGAAAGGGGGGAAAATGTTAATCAGGGAAATAAAATATACTATGTTAGATTGCTACTTAACATCTGTACAAAGTACACCACAAACAGTCAAATTCCATTCTTAACAAATTCAGACCAGTGTCTCAGTGATTTATCAAAACAATGCAGTGACTTATGAAAGACAGCATTCAAAACTCTTAAATAAATGCACTCTTAAATATACTTCCCTGTCAATTAATATTCTTTTAACTCAAGAATAATCAGATTAAAAGCTGGTTTTGGGTTTAGGTTTTTCTGGTTGTGTTTTGGCTTCCCCCTCCTCCCCACTAAAATGCGATACTTTTCACTGGGAGAAGAACCACGTGAGGAAGAAGAGAAAGTCCAACCTGCAGACTGTATATGTTGATAGCTCTGAAGACAATTATGTTATGTTTTATTCCCATACCACATGATATTCCTAAAATCCAGTAAGTTACCTGAGCTTATTTTGCGTCTACACATTTGTTATAAGGGAATCATCAAATCAATTGAAGCCAAAGTATCTTCTTCTGGCAAGGTACATCAGCCTGTTGTTACTGCAAGGAAATCGTTGTAAACTAGAGCAACCACATAAGCCAATCTATTGATGTGAGAGGCTAGACACATATGCTATCTTTATTCTGCCTTTTGGGTTGCATTTCTTGATCTGTGCTTAATCATAGAATCATAGAATAGTTAGGGTTGGAAAGGATCTTAAGATCATCTAGTTCCAACCCCCTGCCATGGCCTTGAACACTGCCAAGGATGGAGCATTCACAACCTCCCCACGCAACCCATTCCAGTGCCTCACCACACACACGGAAAAGAATTTCTTCCTTATATCCAACCTAAACTTCCCCTGTTTAAGTTTTAATCCATTACCCCTTGTCCTGTCACTACAGTCCCTGATGAAGAGTCCATTCCCAGCATCCTTGTAGGCCCCCTTCAGATACTGGAAGGCTGCTATGAGGTCTCTCTTCTCCAGGCTGAACAGTCCCAACTTTCTCAGCCTATCTTCATATGGGAGGTGCTCCAGCCCCCTGATCATCCTCGTGGCCCTCCTCTGGACATGTTCCAACAGTTCCATGTCCTTTTTATGTTGAGGACACCAGAACTGCACACAATAGTCCAAGTGAGGTCTCACGAGAGCAGAGTGGAGGGGCAGGATCACCTCCTTTGACCTGCTGGTCAAGCTCCTTTTGATGCAGCCCAGGATACAGTTGGCTTTCTGGGCTGCGAGTGCACACTGCTGGCTCATGTTCATTTTCAGGTCAGAAGCATTTTGTTCTTTATTCTAGTATAATCATTTCCCCTGTATTCTCTCTGTTGTTCTCTTACAGACCGTTTTGCATTCATGTTTTATTTGTTCTGGTTTCCTGACACCTCCTTTTAAACCTTTAGCCCACTTCTCATTGGCAATCCATGTTAATTAATTAAGAAACTATTTATAATTTTAAAGCAAACGTGCTTGAGCAATCTTGGAAATAAGTTAAAGCATACAATTTTCCCCTAAATACAAGATAAAATATGGTATTAAATCACCAAATGCCCCCAAAACTCGATAAAAAAGAATGAAGAATACCTTTTTTGTTCCCTTTGATAGCTAAATCATCATCATCATAAACAACTATTTCAGGTACTTTTGATTTTAGTAATCTAGTTCTTGCCACTCCATCTATACCAAGGCTGTTCAGACACTTTGTTGTGATTTAAGCCCAGGCCGTAAATCAGAACCACGCAGTCTACTTCCCCACCCCCCCACCTTTCTTCCCTCCGCTTCTGGAGGGACGGGGAGGAGAATCAAAAGAATGCAACTCCCACGGGTTGAGATAAGAACAGTTTAATAACTAAGGTATAACACAAATCACTGCTGCTACCACTAATAGTCATAATGATAAAGGAAATAACAAGGAAGAGAATACAACCGCTCACCAACTGGTACCTCGCCCCCACCCCGCAGCGTTCCAGCCCTTCCGGGAACTCTCAGTTCTACATCCTGGGCATGACGTGCTGTGGTATGGAATACCTCTTTGGCTAGTTTGGGTCAGGTGTCCTGTCTCTGCTTCCTCCCACCTTCTCCTCCTCCCTGGCACAGCATGAGACTCACAAAGTCCTTGGTCAGTCTAAACATCAGTGTTATCAGCTCTGTTCCCAGGCTGAAAGTCAAAAACACAGTGCTGCAACAGCTACTAAGAAGGAGGAAAAATGACTGCTACTGCTGAACCCAGGACACACTTCTTACAGCATTTCTAGACAACTAAGTACCCAGTCCTGAATGACTTGAGCATGCGTAATTCCTACTGTGTCACTTCAGGTTACAAAGAAGCGTCACTTCTCAGAATCATTATTTCCATAATATATTACACTGGGGAATATGGGCTGTTCAAAACACTATTTGCTATAAACTTTCTTTCTGATATACCTCATCTCATTCTTTTTCTCCTTCCTGCTGACACAACACTCACAGCCTCTCTGGGATAACAGGCAGATGTACCTACAAATGCTGCATAAGAAAGTACTTCAAGAATGACAGGCCTTCAGCACACTCATTCGCCTTTTTTAAATGCTTCAAATATACCATTCAGCAAAAGGAAAAATTGATTTTCACCAGGATTCATTTCACCAGGATTCAACATCACAGACACAGAGAAATATAACTCTGCTGGGCTTTACTGATAAAGCCTTCAAGTTACATAGATTTCAAGCTGGTCATCATTTTCAGATCAAGTTATAGAATAAGTTACAACTGAGGTGTCAAAAAGAGTAGGATATTCCTGGGAAATATTCTGTTCCTGAGAGAATACTGCATCTGGTAGATGGATGTGTTACATCCATACTGCTAAGCCAAGCATATGGTATACTATTAATATGTGCAAACACTTAGGTATGAAGAACTGTGGTGATTATTTTGGAACGCACTGCTTTTTTGTCCAGAGTCCTCTGAAAATTTTACAATATAATATCGCTCATGCCTTTAATCTCTATGCTTAGCTATTTTTTGGTTCTCATGCATAATATTTCCCTTGATTCACAGTGTACTTGCCAAAAGACAAAGACAGATGCAATGTTAAATCTTTTGCACTTTGTAGCAAAAAAAAAAATAAATCCAAAAGTACAAAATAATAAAACAATGAAAACTGAAAAATAAAAACAAGTGAGCAGGACTGTCACATATAAGAGGAACTAAGCATAACGCTCCAATTGCTAGCTCAAAAGCAGCTGTAACATCTTTTTATTGAAGAAAGGTAACTCACCAAAAGAACGATACCTAGCCATTTCTCTAAGATTTCTTGAAATCCTACATCTTGAATGTATCTTGATTCCATGAACAGCATCAGTCATGGATATTTTTAATTTGATAATTAAAAAAAAAAAAAAAAAGGCGTCTCTAGAAGCAACATACCTGGTGTTTAGGAGCTCATGTGTATAAAACAAATTATTAGAAATCCTCAGAAATAAGGGTTTCAGTCCTGCAGGCCCATGCTATGGCCAAAGTTTCACAAATGAGCATGAGTAAATGCTCCCAGTGCAGGACCAAACTCTATGATAATAAATACTACTAAACCTATATTTGCAACTCCATGACTTGCTATACAAACACTAACGAACGAATAGGCTATCAGCCTTCCTTATAATCTTTTTTATATTTTTTTATCTTAAAAGAGCACTAATGTGCTTAAGTCAATCTGAGCTTCATCTTGTACTTGCTGAATTCAACACTCTCACTTTCACAGCATGGGACCCTTACAGCACTGGTTCCCAAAGGACAAAAAGATCTTAGCTGTTGGCCTCTTTCCTTTTCACACTGTGAAGATATGCAGCAATTACTCAGAACCACCAGCTTTTCATACAGCAACAAAGAGATCAATTTTTACACCCTGTAAAACTGTATCTCAGGGCCCAACGCAAGTTTTATGTTCCATGAAGCATTAACGCCATTTTTCTCCAACGGTGTTCTACAGCAATTGCGTGTGTTTCGAGTATTCAGCCTGAAGGGGACATCACTAACAGACACAAACCATGGTAAACCAGGGATATCAGCATCCCAATGGTTGGGATGCTACTATATTATTTCTTTTCAAAATGTCTTTGCTGTCTCCTTTCTTGGCAGAAATCTTTAGATAACAGTTGCTTTGACTCGGCATCTATTTTAAGTGAGACTGGAATCTGGCATATTACCAACAACAAATGCAAAATGAACCTAAGTATATACATGAAAATAGTAGCAGAAAATTATACTGTTGTTAGCTTTTAAATGGTTGTTCAGGAGGAGAATACAGAACTCCCTATACTGTATTAATGGTCCTACAACAAGATTACCCAAAATGAAACTCTCCTGTACTGGCTTGCATACAAATTTGCTCCCAAGAGAAAGTGTGTAAATGAAGTCATAACCTGGCCTCCCACCATGCTCTGAAGGAAAACATAACAATTAGAACTGCTGAAATTACTAAATAAGGTGGTAGGCAAACAGATTATAAACCTCGAAGAACTGCAGCTACTGCTGTCAGAGGTCTGAGGTCAGCATGTGGCACCATACTGATTTTTACGCTGGTCTGAAACAGTATGCCTCAGGATACATGCCCTCGCTTGCTTCTAAGGAGCTGTCTGATGTACATAGATGTCACTTGAAAGAAAACTTTGACAAGGGTTTAAAGGCACTGTGCAAATTTTAGAACTTTATTGTGTAGGTGTTTCCCTTATTTGTTTAACCTGTTTCCTATAAATATAAAAAGGCTTTGTGTGAAAAAAAAAAGTTATATATAAAAATATTCTATCTAGATAAATTATTATATTTATTATTGTATTAAAATTATTAAAAATTTCAGAGCCCCATAATACAGAAGTGCTACTCAAGACATGATAGAGAACTGCCACAGCTTGTCCTTTGAATGCTTGGAGGAAAAATGCCTGCATTTCTCTTCACATTTACACTAATACGTACAACAATCTTCATGCTATTTGACGTGACGTCATGCAAAAATATAACAGCAAACAATATGACAGTTTTTAAACTGAGCATTATTAAATGTATACATGGACATTCATAAAATTTTATTTTTTGTTACAGTGTATTTCTCTCCCCTCAGTTAAGTCTCCACATGACAAAGCAGTCCATGATAACAGGTTATTGAGTACCACTGTATTATGCCATTAGTACCCATTGCTTTGGATCAATGACAGAGAAATTCCCCACTGTGTTTACAAGATGCAGCATTCAAAAAGAGACCTAAATAAATCAGATATTTTACACTAACAATATCCTACAGAGAAGTCATTTTAACTTCCTCTCTGACACAGCTTACTTTCTGGCTCATAAATATAACACAGTGTACTTACAGTGCTCTATAAGCCATGAGCAGAGGCACACACAACTCTTTGGGCCACTTGGGGATGATCTGAGTGCATGGTAATAGGCAGTGTAGTCAAGCAATACTTAACTGCATTACTTAGTTACATGTTTTGCATTGGTTTTGTGGCCGATAAACTCTCAAATTACTTGATCACCTACAGAGAGTAACAGAAATAGTTCATAAAATCATAAAACGGCTTGGTTGGAAGGGACCTTAAAGGTCTAGTTCCAACTCTCCTGCCATGGACAGAGACATCGTCAACTAGATCAGGTTGATCAATCTGGCCTTGAACACTTTCAGGGATGGGACAGCCATGACTTCCTTGGGCAACATGTTCCAGTGTCTCACTACCCTCTTAGTGAAAAATTTCTTCCTTATGTCTAGTCTAAATCTGTCTTCTTTCAATTTAAAGCCATTACACCTTGTCCTATCCCTACATGCCTTTATAAAAAGTCCCTGTCCAAATCTCCTGTAGGCTTCCTTTAGGTACTGGAAGCTGCTCTAAGGTTTCCCCAGAGCCTTCTCTTCTCCAGACTGAACAAGCCCAACTCTCTTAGCCTGTCTTCACAGGAGAAGTGCTTCAGCCCTCTGGACTCGCTCAAGCAGGTCCACGTCCTTATGTTGGGGCTCCAGAGCTGGACGCAGTACTCTAGCTGAGTCACCTCCCTCAACCTGCTGGCTATGTTCTTTTCAGTGAAGCCCAGCATACTGTCAGCTTTCTGGGCACACATTGGCAGGTCATGCTGAACTTCTTGTCAATCAAGACCCCCAAGTCCTTCTTCGCAGGGCTGTTTGCAATCCATTCTCCACCCAGATTTTGTATTTGTGCTTGGGATTGCCCTGACCCAGGTGTAGGGCCTTGCACTTTGCCTTGTTGAACTTCACGAGGTTGGCATTGGCCCACCTCTCAAGTGTGTCAATGTCCTTCTGGATGGCATTCCTTCCCTCCAGCATTATCAGCCAGACCACAATTTACTGTTGTCAGCAAACTTGCTGAGGGCACACTCAATCCCAGGCTCCATGTTGCTGACAAAGATGTTGAACAAGATCAGTCCCAACACCGACCCCTGAGTGACGCCACTCATTACTGGTCTCCAGCTGGACATTGAGCCATTGACCACAACTCTTTGAGTTGCCATCCAGCCAATTCCTTATCTACTGAGTAGTCCATTCGTCAAATCCATGCCTTTCCAGTTTAGAGACAATGACATTGTGCAGGACAACACTTGTGCTTTGCACAAGTCCATGTACGTTACGTTAGATGACATTAGCCAAATAGTTTTGCAAATAAATAAAAAAACATAAGTCAAAAAAATTAGAAAAAAAAGAAATATGTTCTGATCTCCCTAATATTATTAGAAAAGTTCTAAGAAAGCTTATGCTCAAGCAGCATTCTTACCAAATATGTAGTGATGTAATAATTGTCTATATCTTTTATATATCTGACACATTTAAAATAGTTAATGGTTTGATGATTCCTTCATCAAGCTCAAAACTCACCAGCTGGATCAGTTTTATAAGCTGACTAGTCTGGCAAAATTCTGGGGAGCGAAACCAATAAGAAGAAAGAGAAAAAACTTAGCAGAAAGAAATAAAACAGTTCAGAAATATCAGGGCTGACAGTTTGTCTATCATGTTTGTTTGAGGTTTTTTTTCTGGTCAGAGTCTACATCTAGACCCATTCTACGAACTCCCCTGTTTCTCCTCCCTGACATTTGGTACAAATATTACTGTCATGTCTGTATCCCATTTCTTCCAAAACTGGCAACTTGGGCATCAATCAGTGCTGAACGGATGCTGAGTTGCATAACAAGTGACAACATCGACTCCCAAGGTATCTACAACTCTTGCTTTGTGAATAAGTTTTGACATGTCAGGCACAAACCTGATTCTTACAAATGTGTTAGAGTAACAAACCAGCCTTACAAATAACAGAGAGGGGTTTTTGTTCTCCTGAAGCATTTGTTTTCCTTTGCTGAAGAAGTATTTCTATGTTAATTAGATTTTTCTTTTGTCCTGCCTTCTTTTGTGATTCATCTTTCATAACACTTTTTTTTTTTTTTCTCATTTTTTTTTAGCAGAAACATCTGCCACCAGCCTTGCAGTAAATCCTTGGCACACAGGTATTATTCCTCATTAAAGAAAACAAAACAGCACAAAACTCCCGAAAGATGAGGATACACTTTTCCCTGGTGGGCTACTCAGACACATTATGTTCTCCTTCTGTTTCCAGTCATCTCTGCTGGCAAGTGTCAATTACAGAGACAGGTTTTAGGGAACAGAAGGATAAAGCACAATTTACAAATACTTTCCTCTGGAAGCAGACAGGTGTAATGACTGAGACTGTTTGCTGTAATTGAATTTCATGCTGTCATCTATTCAGTCACAAATACATGTTAAAAAAAAAAAAAAAACACAACAAAACACACACACACAAAAACCAAAATGTCACAAACAAACAAAACCTCCAAAACACCAAATCATAACACATTCACATTGCTTCTATATAGCGAATTTTGCCACCCTAGTTTGACTTCGCTAAAAGCAAAGATTGCCTTCACTGGAGGGTATGAGGTGATTTTAACTGTGGCTTTGGAGGCCTATGGACTTGTACAATTATTAGTGTAGGATGTCCAAGAGACAACTGAATGAATTACAGCCCCGTAACAAAGAGTTTTGTTTCAGACACAGCCAACCAAAATCTGGAAACAAAACATGCCAAAAAAAAAAAAAAAAAAAAAAAAGTTGCTCAAATATTAACAGAAAAACACATAAATATTCTATAAAGAAGTCAGCACAAAACAATAATTATTACTGTGCCAGAGGTTTGATCACACTGACACTTTCAGAGACATAATTGCTCAGTGGGGAAAAAAATATTACTATACTAATACTCCTAAAATGTGTACAGCCTCTGTTCCAGCCTTCCAAATTCCTATGAAATGCACTATAATGGCACTACTAACAATGGGCATATTTCTGAAAGCAGCATTTTCTGAAAGCAGGGTGGCATTTGCAGGGATTACAGCAAGAATTCCTTGCAAAAATGGCTTGCCTTTTTTTTTTTTTTCATGTTATAGAATCATAGAATCATAGAATAGTTAGGGTTGGAAAAGACCTTAAGATCATCTAGTTCCAAGCACCCTGCCATGGGCAGGGACAGCCCACACTAAACCATGCCACCCAAGGCCTCATCCAACCTGGCCTTGAACACCGCCAAGGATGGAGCATTCACAACTTCCCTGGGCAACCCATTCCAGTGCCTCACCACCCTCACAGTAAAGAATTTCTTCCTTAGATCCAATCGAAACTTCCCCGGTTTAAGTTTGAACCTGTTACCCCCTCTCCTGTCACTACAGTCCCTAATGAAGAGTCCATCCCCAGCATCCTTGTAGGCCCCCTTCAGATACTGGAAGGCTGCTATGAGGTCTCCACGCAGCCTTCTCTTCTCCAGGCTGAACAGCCCCAACTTTCTCAGCCTGTCTTCATACGGGAGGTGCTCCAGTCCCCTGATCATCCTCGTGGCCCTCCTCTGGACTTGTTCCAACAGTTCCATGTCCTTTTTATGTTGAGGACACCGGAACTGTACGCAATACTCCAAGTGAGGTCTCACAAGAGCAGAGTAGAGGGGCAGGATCACTTCCTTCAACCTGCTGGTCATGCTCCTCTTGATGCAGCCCAGGATACGGTTGGCTTTCTGGGCTGTCAGCGCACACTGAAGCTGGCTCATGTTCATTTTCTCATCAACCAACACCCCGAAGTCCTTCTCTGCAGGGCTGCTCTGAATCTCTTCTCTGCCCAATCTGCAGCTGTGCCTGGGATTGCTCCGACCCAGGTGTAGGACCTTGCACTTGGCATGGTTAAACTTCATCAGGTTGGCATCAGCCCACCTCACAAGCGTGTCAAGGTCCCTCTGGATGGCATTCCTTCCCTCCAGCGTATCAACCGAACCACACAGCTTGGTGTCATCGGCAAACTTGCTGAGAGCGCACTCAATCCTACTGTCCATGTCACCAACAAAGATGTTGAACCAATGAGCATGAAATCTCTAGAATTTAAGGAACTAGGTAATTATTTATCAGGGAATCTCTGCTGCAGTAATAAATATCAAAAGTAACAAGCCTGAAGTTAGTGACTATGTGTAGGAGTGAAAGCCATGTCCATGAGAGGAAGCTCACGCACAGCAGCCAGCCTATGACTCCCTCGGTTGGGGCTTGTGGAAGAAGCGGTTTCACTGACCAGAGTCAGGTCACCACTAACGTAATATAATACAATAACATAAATACAATATTCAAAATTTCTCTTAAGGTAAACACACATACATTCTGACAACTGAGAAATAATCCATTTGACACAATGCTGATTGTCCGAAATTAAGTAATTCTGGAAGCATGCACGAGATGTTAAAAAAATACTGTCATGCAAAAGCAGAAGGAAAACCCCTTATCTTAGAGTTAACATATTTTGTAAAATGAAGCTAGCTGATTGATTTGAATATACAACATAAATTAACACCTGCCCAATAAATAGCAATAATTACTTTAGAGATAATCGACACAGTTACTCAAAATAAACGAAATTTTTCAGCAAATATCTCCAGTTTGTTTATATTTGCCTTTTTTTTTTTTTTTTTTTTTCCAACCAGTAACATTGAAACTTGTGACAGGAATTTCCAGGACTTATGCAACTTGCATATGTTAAATTGGCATGATTTTAAAAAATTTACCCCTATTACAACAACTATTACACAAACTGTAAGCTCTAAACATAATTTCCAAAAGACCTTTAATATTCTTGACTTCGAGTAAACATTGGTTCCTAAATCCCCTTGCTGCTTAAAATAAACTTTGGTTTGGGGTTTTTTTGTTATTTGAGAACATGCTATGGTTCAACACTTCTCCAGCTTCTGCTCACTGGAAAACTGCACAAAGACTTGTCTGATGCAGAAACTTATTAAACTGGAAAGACATCAATCATTTAATGAAAGAATTTACTATGTGATTTTAAAAGCTGTACAGAATCATCACCTTTTTACAGGCTTTCTAGTGGCTTCACTTCCCTGAATGCTATGAGGCTCTAAGGGAAACCCAAGTTCTGTATCCAAAGGTCAGCTTCTTGGAGATTTAGATTACAAAAATGTCAACTGCACAAATTATAAACCCATTTAGCTTTCTGATTAGTTCCACTTTTAGCATACCATTTAGGGCTCAATTCTGACCTCTCATCAATTATATTTTAGTTTAGCTGCATTGATTTTATTGAAGTTATCCTTGGACACCAAGCGAAATAAGATCAGAATCAGGTGCTAAGGGTAAAGTAATTAAAAATGTAATTACCACAACTGATCATGCAACATAGCTATATCATTAATTGGTTACTTGATTTTGGTGGGTTTTTTTTAACAAAAATATTAAAATTTCTTTGCCAGTTTCACAGATAGGTTTTTACTTTTTTATTTCAGAAATAGCTCTGGATGGGATCCAGACAATCTAACTTAGGCATCTGAGTGCATCTACCCTTTAGGCAACTACAGCTCTCCTAAATTAAGTGCTTAAATTCTCCCAAATAACTTTGCTGTCTGTCAGAGATATAAGTGCATTGGAAAGATCCAGAAAGAGATCCTGCCTGTTTAAACTGAGACCCATAAACTTAAAAACATCTTAAGGGTTTTGAAGACTTTCTTCATTAACTAATTAGTGAATTTAGGCACTGAATTTAGGAGAAACAGATGATTTGGTACACCAAATAAATCTGGTGTGTAACACTTACCTACTTTTTAGGTGAAGCAGACTCAATCTTTCTCACACACTACCTAGAATTTCCTCCTATCTCCTATACTTTCCCAGGGAATTTCAGGAGGTGTATTTCTTCATCTCTAACCCTAAGGTAATTTGGAATCTGCTCTGACCTTTCATGCAAATCATGTAGGATTCAGCTTACCGTGTGCAATAGTGTAAGTCTAATTCTTAATAAGTTTAGAGGTATTTTCTTGAGCTGCTAGCTAAATACTGTAACTATTTACTTAACTCCAACTTCACAATTGTAGGGAATCAGTGAAATGTTGAAAATATTTCTAAGTAGAATTGAAGTGTGAACTACCATTTTTATTAATAAAAAACAACAAAACAAAAACCAAACCATAAAACAACAAAATCAGAACAACAGCTTCTGGATCTGATTCTCTTCCAGTTTTTAACAGTGTGAATAAACAGTGACAGTGACTGCACTGACTTCTTTCCTCCTGGATGCTGAACTTCAATCAATACCCAGGATGAAGGAGATGGTAAGTAACATAACTTCAGTTACTTCATAGTAACAGAAACCATGCAACATTTAGTCACAAAGGTTAAATTTAAAAAAAAAAAAAAAAAAGAAAAAAGAAAATACAAAGCTGGTTCTGTTTTATTTCAAAATTATCCAGCATATTGGAAAATCAAGCAAACTTGCAGAAGCAGTCTTGACTGCTTTATTACAGTTCTCATTATCCTAAATAATGAAGTTTAGATCTAATTCTCATTTACCCCACTCATAGTGAAGGTACTGGGGGAGTGCAGGGTTGGTCACTTTCAGACTGCATGTAACATATACCGTATTGTTAAATAAAAGTATTGAAAAATACATACACGTGAGTCCTTCAAGGTTGTAAAGGATACAGCAAAAGTACAGTAAAACTGGAATGCCACAGAAGAAATTAAACTTTAATCATAAACATAGCATTATCCTGTGTTTTTTAAAAAATTACCATTTCAATTACTATTTTTCTGTGAGAGGCCCCAAGTCTACAGTAGAAATTATTGCTACCTACATGTATATATAGCACAAAAGCTGTATTCAACACCAGTATCAGAAGACTTAAATTTAGTTATTCCAAGGCATATCACCAGTAGAACAACTCAAAATACTGATCACAGTATACAATATGGTTCATATTTAGATTAACCAAACAATATGACATCATTTAGACCAATAGTGTGTTAAATACCAGAATGTGCAAGGTTGCACAGTATGAAAACAGAAACAGAAATAGGACTATATCCTATGTATAGCAGTCTACTGCCTTATTCATTTGAAAAAGCTCCTGTGTAATTATTTATTCTCATGAATGTATTATAATACACACATTAAGATGAAAAATCAAGGCAGTCAGGTGAAGTTCCTGATGACTGGAAAAAGGGATATATAAACCTCATTTTCAAAAAGGGGAAAATGGAAAACTCAGGGAACTACAGACCAGTCAGGCTCACCTCTGTGCCTGGGAAAATCTTGGAGCAGATTGTACTGGAAATCATGCTAAGGCACAAAAAAACCAAGGTGGTTGGTGACAGTCAAAATGGCCTCACTAAGGGCAAATCATGCCTGACCAGTTTGGTGGCCTTCTATGAGGGGGCTACAGAACTGAGGATAGGGGCAAAGCAGTTGATGTCATCTACCTGAACTTGTGCAAAGTGATCAACCTTGTCCTACATGACATAGAGTCATAGAATCATAGAATGTATTAGATACTACAGTATCTACATTAGATCATGTATCTTCATTAGATCATGACTTCATGTAGTTCCAACCCCCCTGCCATGGGCAGGGACATCTTGCACTAAGCCATGTCACCCAAGGCTCTGTCAACCTGGCCTTGAACACTGCCAGGGATGGAGCATTCATCCTTGACTATAAACTGGAGAGACACCAATCTGATGATGGATGGTCCACTCGGTGAATAAAGAACTGGCTGAATGGCCACATACAAAGAATTGTGGTCAATGGCTCAATGTCCAATTGGAGATCAGTAACAAGTGGTGTCCCTCAGGAACTGGTGTTGGGACCAGTCTCGTTCAACATCTTTGTTGGCAACAGGGAGAGTGGGATTGAGTGCGCCCTTAGCAAGTTTGCTGATGACACCAAGCTGTGTGGTTCGTTTGATACGCCGGAGGGAAGGGATGCCATCCAGAGGGACCTTGACACCCTTGTGAGATGGGCTGATGCCAACCTTATGAAGTTTAACCATGACAAATGCAAGGTCCTACACCTAGGTTGGGGCAATTCCAGGCACACCTACAGGTTGGACAGAGAAGAGATTCAGAGCAGCCCTGAGGACAAGGACTTGGGGGTGTTGATCAATGAGAAACTTAACATGAACCAGCAGTGTGCACTGGCAGCCCAGAAAGTCAACAGTGTGCTGGGCTGCATCAAAAGGAGCATGACCAGCAGGTAGAAGGAAGTGATCCTGCCCCTCTACTGTGCTCTTGTGTGACCTCACTTGGAGTATTGTGTACAGGTCTGGTGTCTCCAACATAAGAAGGACATGGAGCTGTTGAAGCAAGTCCAGAGGAGGGCCACGAGGGTGATCATTAGGCTGGAACACCTGTATGGAGACAGGCTGAGAAAGTTGGGGCTGTTCAGCCTGGAGAAGAGAAGGCTGCGTGGAGACCTCAGAGCAGTTTTCCAGTATCTGAAGGGGGCCTATAAGGATGCTGGAGAGGGGCTCTTCCTTAGGGACTGTAGTGATAGGACAAGGGGTAACAGGTGCAAACTCAAACAGGGGAAGTTTCAATTAGTTATAACGAAGAAGTTCTTTACTTTGAGGGTGGTGAGGCACCCAAAGTGCCTCTTTACTGTGAGGGTGGTGGCTGCCCAAAGAAGTGGAAAATGGTCCATCCTTGGCGGTGTTCAACGCCAGACTGGACAGAGCCTTGGGCAACATGGTGTAGTGTGAGGCATCCCTGCCTATGGCAAGGCGGTTGAAAATAGATTATCTTAAGGTCCTTTCCTACCTTAACCATTCTATGAAATTCTATGGATATATGTCAGAATCATGGACATCTATAGCTTACTTTCTTAACGACTGTGGTCTCAGCACTGCTTACTGTATTAAAAAAAAAATTGCTACTAGAATTTCCAATGATAATAAATATACTGAAGGTTTATTACTCTCCATTAAATGTGCATGTAAACCCCCTGCCTTAGAAAATAGCTATGCTAAACTACTTAGAAACTCCTCTCACGATCATTCAATGACAAAAATGCTACGTCTACTCATTACCTAGATATAAGTTTCTGTAGCTTTTTACGTGAGCCCACTGAAAAGTGGAATAGTTGAGAGGTTACTTAATTAATAAAAGCTGTACTGCACACATGCTCTAGGATAATAAAAAAAAGTGAAAAAAAATCCCCCTTTGTTCTGATTAGCCAACAGTGGTTGAAGTAGTCATAAAATAAAACTGGCAATGATAAGGGCATGGCTTATTTTAAATTTCTACTTGAAGGGCTTTTCTTTTTTTAACGTGGTAATTTCTCTAATCCAAACTAAATTAAAGGTTTATAAAATACGCATATAAAGTCAGATAATATAAAGACTCATGGCACTTTTATAATAACATCTATATCCCAAAGGAACTAATCAGAGCTTCATACATGCGATTTATGTGCAGATTAAATAGAATAGATAGCATCAAAAAGACATGACTGCAGACTTATATTTTGGGAGTGGAGCACCCAACGGGCATATCCTTATTAAAGAGCATTTACTGTATAGTGGCTGCATACATTGCAATGTTTAATGCAGTATACAATTTGCCAATACACTAATTTTCCTTATCTGAATACAAATTTAACACTTTCCTCAAGTATGACTGGACTGACCCCATCTAATTTTGGACCTGTGTTACTAAAATACAAGTCTAGCCTTCTTAAAGTCCTTTCAGTTAGTGGAGAAAGAGATCCTGGAGGAAGAGATCATTCAGATCTTATGGTAGGCAAGTCTTCAGTGGGCCTTTAAGTCTGATTTTGTTGCACCAGGTGTGTCCTGAGATGGAACCTGTATCACTTGACTGGTAGAACTGTTTTTTCACACTACATCTTTCATAGGGTTTGGGTATTTTTAGTATTTTATTAAAATTATTTAGTTTTAAATGGTTAGTCTAATATTTGTTTTCTGTGATAGAATTACAGAGATGCTAATTTCTGGTATTTGTATCAATTACCCATAGCTGGGAACTAGTCTCCCTACCTCTTGAGTCTATGCAGTGGATGCCTAATGAAAAACTTTCCCAAGGAGAAATCAATCAAGGAAAAGGGCTGCACCAAAAAGCATCCAGAAAAAACATCTTATTTGATACAGCTCAGGAAACCATCTAGAGAGGCAGGTCTTCTCTCTGAGAGACCTTGGACACATCTGTCTCTCTTCAAGAGGTAAACAAGGCATTTTAAGGAGTCTGGTTTACTCAGAGCTCAAAAACTGTGTCGATGCGTGACACACAGCAAAGTTCGGCAGATGGAGTGTACCACCTACCCACCTTTCTGCTGCAGTCATTAACTTTTCTCCAAGGTCCTTAGAAACCACCCTCATCCCCTAGGTACAAGCAGACTTTTGAGTTACTGCAATTAATTTCCACAAGACTGTATTCTCTGAAACACACTCACCTAAATGATACATAAATATACATGATAAATTAGGTTGTGACTAATGCAGGTTTGTTAGGCGTAGCATGCAAACAGCTAGCCAGCTGACCTACAGCACAACAGTTATGTATGTCTTAAGTGACTGACCTTGGACTGAAGTAACAGCATCACCCAAAATTGTGCTTAAATCCTACATTTTACTGTACAGCCAGTCCATCCAGATTACACACTCTAGTGTTCAGTGCGTACTTCTCCCCTTTTCAACTCTGTGGTAAGCTGCTGGCAAAAGAATTTTTTAAAAAAATAGAAGACATCATCGATAAGGCATTTTAAAATACTTAGAATATATCTTATATGTATTATATTTGATGCATATATTTAATAACCAGCTAGGTCTCAATCCCCCACGCTCCTCCTGGAAAAAAAACCCACAAATTGAGAAAGAAAATCCAAATCTACTGCATTTTTGCACAGGATGGATGCAATTAGTATGAAGTTATCCTATTTGCTCCTGTCCTTTAGTTTTCATATTAGTCCATAGCTCAGGTAATATGGCACAAGAAGGAAAAGAGAAGAGACGTGTTTTACTTCAATCAGCATTTCTTCTTCTGAAAAATCAGGTGCCTTCATCTACCTCATTGACGTTAACATGAAGAAAGCAAAATCTAGAATTCTGGCCCAGCCCTGACTGTATAACAGCAAGTGAAGCACCATGACTGGTCTTGACTTCTGTCTCAGTACCTCTGGAAGGTCAGGAGTGCAAGCAGTTGGCTAGAGTTTAAAGGAAGCTTAACTGTTGGGGGTAAAAAAAAAAAGCCATTTTAATGACTTACCAGAGTCTGAGAGCAGGTTAAGCTGTCTGCACAGATACAAACAATGACAATAAAAAATGTTAGACTAAAGACATTCTTCTTACCTATAGAACATCAATGTTTATCAGAGGAAATTTATCTTGTTCTTAACAAGTTGAATCATGCAAAACCAAGATCAATAAGGGAGGATGTCTTTAAAGCTCTGCTGTTGCATAATGGAAATTACTTTGAAGAGCTGGCTGTGTGTTCATGGGGAGTTAGCAAACTGTCCCTGCAGGCGCTGGTGACATTAGGCAGCTCAAAATACAGTATTTCACTTGAAGCACATCTGACTCATTCTATTGGCATAAACATCACATGTTTAGCATTAACCGCTTTTACAACCTGCTTTATAAATTTATTTTGCTTCCCTTTCCAACGGCTGTCTTCTTTCTTTTGTTGCAAATATTTTGTTTGTTACTTTTGCCTCAGACAGTTTGACAGTTATTACCTTAAGACATTGCAGGTGTTCTTCAGTTCTTTTCAAAGAATCATCTAGGTACCTAAAGCCTTCAGCACATTAACAGGTAACTAATTTTTAATGGTACACCTAAAAGAATAAAGCTCAAAGGCAGAAAATACAAATAAAAATAAAACGGCCACAGCAGCACTTAATGGTTTCTTTAAAAAATCCCAAACAAACAGTGGTATTATTTTTAAGCTGTCTAATCACTGGCACTTTATAACATGGCACGGCAACACTCAGGTTATAGCAAATGGAACACACTGCCCTCTTAATTAGGCTACTAATCAGCAGAATGAAAGGTGGATCAACAGTGCTACCATTTGCTCCATACAGATTTCCAGATTGTCACTGGCTATCCAGATAGCGGCAGTTTTGCAGGAATGCTATTTTCATTTAAACAGCACCCTTTGCCCCAGTTGTGCTGGGACTGAGAGTAAAATCTCCCTTCTTTCTTTTGTCTCCACAGCAAACTCGCTTGCCAGGAATCAGGACTTTGGAAGAGAATCATTTGGTAAAAGAAGCAAATTTATGAATTTGGTATTCAGAAATGTCCCCTGGCCTGCACCAACTTTTGCTGGATAGAGCCACAGTCTTTTCTGAATGGAAGTTGAATCTTTCGAGAATAAAGCTGACAAGAGAAGAAAGGTCAGCCTTCCTTTTATATATCCATTATCCTATTATATTTTTGCTAAGAATGCCTGATGAGATTGACCTGATTTTCTTCTTTATAGACTTCCTATCTTCATTCTACCTTCTCTTGTTTTTTCTCTATTAAAAAGTAAAAAGGAAGTGTTTCTAGCACTGACTCAACTACCATGCATATTATGCTTCATGCATTTGAAGGCACTCAAGGTGTTTGTTAGATAACAGTTGTGGAGATAGAATAAAAAAATGGTAGAACTTAATGAAACTTATATTTGTCAGAATTTGCTATATGAAATGGGAACAAAGATTTTAAGTGTCTCTACTGTAGAAGAAAAAAAGAGCATGGAAAAGACAAACTTCTTATATATAGCAAAATAGAGGCATTGTACGGGAGGCTTTACAAGCCACTAGAAAGATAGGTATGAGGTGACCCATATACTGTACATATAGTTTAAAGCAGTATCAGGAAATTATACTTCTAGGTCTCCTCTAATATTACTACAGAAAACCTTCTCTTAACTGCAACTTAACTGAAACTTACCTAACTTAAACTTTTACTTCTTACAGAAAATTTTACCACAGAGGACTTTCCCCTGTGATGTTTGCCCACGGCAGATGAAGAAGAGGAACAAATGATACATAAGTAAAAGAGGGATGTACTTACTGGTGGTGTTGAGTGGTTTAAGAAAGAAGTATGTTTGAAGACAGATTGTCCAAACCAGTTTCTTTATTCCATCCCATAATTATCTTTTATCCCTAATTGCAAGTGATAAACTCACTTTAAAATAACAAATAGGGCATGGTACCCTCCTCTATCCACTTCAGTTTTGGAACAATGACCTAAAATTTAGGCACAGATAGCATCTATACTACTAGCATGTATCCCTCAAGGGACTGGAAGGTAGATAGTGTGTATCACTTGAGAGAAATTATGTCTTTTAATCACTGGAATCATACAGCCTTGTGTTAAATCACAGAGGAAAGAAGGCAGGCAGGAAGGCAGGAAGGCAGGCAAAAAGGAAGACAGGAAGGCAGGCAGGCTGGCAGGCAGGAAGGAAGGAAGGAAGGAAGGAAGGAAGGAAGGGAAAAAAAAAAACCAGAGATCTTAATGAATTCTGTCCTCGCTCTTTTTCTTCTCTTTTGTCATAGTATTCAAATGCAGTTTTCTCCTAAATAAAACTTAAATGTATTTTTTTCACTTTTTTTTTTTTTTTTTAATTCTAAAAAGATTTGTTTTTTTCAGGGTAATTCCTTTGAAATTGCCAGCCCTAAAAATGGTTTATTTAATTCAGCCTGCAAAATTATTTCTTAGACATATACTTCTATTTGCTGATTTGGTGTTTCCATCTTTCTTTTTAACTCTCTAAGTTTATTCTACTATTTGTGTTCTTTCTCAGCCCTGAGGTAAACAACAACCTCAACTATGTATGTCAGGATATAGCTTTTTAACTCATACTCTCTGTACAATGAAGGTTTTGCTATAGGTTTTCATTCAATCTGTATCACCTGGCACTTTTTCTGTTCGTTGGTTTATTTATTTTCTGGCCTGATTCACTAGAACACCAGCTGTGAATATAAGCTAATACACTTCCTTTGTTTTAACTGCTCACCAGTTAAATAATTCTGCTCACCAGAAACAATCAATACTACAAATGGCTTGTGCGTTAATGACATAAAAGAAACAAAACAGTGTTGAACTGATGATCCTCTAATTATCACATCTTTATTGAGGCAGTGGCAGCGTATTTACAAATGCTGTTGGACTTTTATATTGCCAGGGCATTGATTTTTACCGATTAATGAATCTTTGTATCATGAGATACTACTATTCTTTCTTGAGCTAGATACACATCTCTGATTACACGGAGATGTTCTAGGGGAAACACTGTAATTTTTCATTTTAATGTTCCTTTATTTGAGAGAAACAGTGAACTGAATTTGCTGGGATAATTATCATCCCTTAACACACAAAAAATAAGTATCACAAAACAAATGAACAAACAAAACCCACCAAAGTGATGCTGACAATTAAATAAATCCCTGCACTGTTTCCTTGACAAAAAAAAATAAAAATTGTAATATGCCCACATGAAGGCAAGCCTGAGGTTTGCAACACAGGTTTTATAGTAACCAGGTGCTACCATAGCAAGCATTAATGTATATTAAATAGGTTCTCATTTAATGATTTGTATTTTCATAGTCATAAATCCACTTAAAATACGTACTGTTTATTAACATTTCTTAAAATGCTTTGTGAAACATTACATTTGAAGCTTGTTATTTAAAAAAAAAAAAATTACAGGAAGCAAAAAACTTCAGTGCTAACAGAGATACAATCTTCTTAGATGCTATAGACTTTCATCGAAAATTATCTTGAGGAACCGAATTATCTCAAGCATTTTGTCCCTGCCCATGGCAGGTGGGTTGGAACTAGATGATCTTAAGGTCCTTTCCAACCCTAACTATTCTATGATTCTATGATTCTGTGATTATTAGCATCTGCACCAGCGCCTGGAAGGTGTCTGGATGCCCCACTCTCTAAGGGTGACTTAGGACCAGAAAACCCAGGTTCATAATCATCACGCAATTTTAGGTTCAAGACTCCTTACAGGAAAGACACATTCTGATCTAACATCCCTGTCTTGCTGTTGGATTTACGAGCATTTAAAAAAAACCAACCCTTTATCATTAGCATACAGACTTCTGGTTAGGTGCTAAACTGTAGAAGATTAATACTAGGCCTAAACCCTAATCCAGAAAGTGTATGTGACTGAACCTACACCTATATATTATCCCAGATGAGTCCAGAAAAGCAGGTTTTTGATCAAAATATGATCTACTGTACATTTCCAAAATCAGTTGGCCAAGCTTGCCACAAAAGAAAACTTAGCATGTGGGATAAACCAAAGCAAAACAAAATACTGAACAAAAGCCTAACAAAAAGGTACTTCAGACTGCATTTAACAGTGTTTAATTCCTTTTATATTTCCTTTCTCCATTCTTAAATCTGGAAATGGTGGTATCCCCTTGTAAAACAAGGTGAGAGGAGAATTCAAGGCATTCAATTCACAGTGCTATTCCTGCTAGAAACTGAGTCTGTTCAAGCGTAAACATTGATCTAGTGATATGTGCTACCAAAATGCAGGAAAACAAGATCGTGAGCTAGCTGTATATCTCTTCCAAACAGTTCTCCCACTGCATATCTAGGACTTAGACACAGCTCAAGCAGAAAATGCTCCTGCCACTCAAAGGAAGCTGTCTCAGAAATGTCATTCTAACATTTACTGTTAGTATGATTTTAGCTTACACAATGCTGAATATTGAATGCTCGGGGTTTACTTATTAATTATACCCACTTATTCTTGCTATTTCCTTTTACATAGTAAAATCACTACAAGTTCTGCATTGCAGAGAAAACTTCTGCCATATTTAGCAACTATTAGTACTGCCTGTGACAATTATTCTCTAGTGGAAAGGATGAGTGGACAGTGAGCATAAGGAGCTGCTGTATCTCAGGAATCAGCAAGTGGGTGGGTGAGATGTCCTGATACTTCTGTATCACAGCTGTGTATGAACTACATTCCCTTAGTTACAGTCATTACAACTCTCTCTATTCAGCAAAAATGAAACCTGCTCTTCAGATCCGGCAACCTGAAAGAAGAGAGTTTCTGAGGCAGAAGAAAAAGTGGCTGCCATAATTTTAATTTTAAAGTAACAACTTAAGGGATATTTTTTCAGCTTTTTTTTTTTTTTTTTTTTTTTTTAATATAGACCTTTGCTGTGAGGATGTAAGGTTTGTTTGGTTTTTAGTTGGCACAAATCAGTAGAGTGCCAGGGAATGCTGTAATTTTTATATATCTGCAAATTGTTTCTTTTTCTGCACAGTGAAAAAAACTAAGCTCACTGTCATAGAGCTTCCTTGAATGACTAATTCAGACTAAAATTTAGGTTTACATATTCTGATGTTACACATAGGATCCTTCTGTCTTCATTAAATTATAAATAAAATTAAAAAATACCCCACCAAACAGTAATATAGCATATACGTCAGTACCCCAGTGTGTTTTGTTAATGAGGCACGCATCTGTTACATATATATACACTGAAGCACTAAGGTATTATCAGAAAAGAAAACTCCACACTAATATAAGTTAAATGATTCATAATACTAAAATTAAATAAATCAGTACTACAAAAGATAGTCATATAACAATGAATATCTATTCTAATATATTTTATATTATTGCCTATATATCTTAGAATATATATGTAATGAATAATACATCTTTAAAATCTAGGAATTAGTAGCGGAGTTACAAATACATTGATAAAAAATTCTAGTAATCACTTATTTATTTACATATTAATTTATTTGGTTTTAGCCCCCAACCGAAAAATCCAAAACAAAACCAAACCAAAAGCAAGAACATTCATTCCTTTGCAATATATGTGTTTGCAGCAAAGTTTTCTTTATCATGAGAATACTTTTTTCTACCATTTTAATATTAGAACTATTTCTAGTATTAGAACTGTTTCTTTAACAAACCCTGCAATGATAAGAAATGACTAGCACAATGACTTACTTAGAAAGCACAAATATATTTTTTCTGTTTTTTACTGTAAGGTTATTAAACTGAAGTCTGGATAAATGTCTATTTCATCAGTCTTCCAGAGAAGTGATATTTTAAATAATCTAGGTCACATAAAAATGCGCTGGATTAAAGTTTTCTAAGTGCCAGAAATTGCACATAAGACATACATTTATTCCACCTCAAATAAACCTGCAGATACTCAACTAACTTTTTACTGCTTTTCCTCATCTAAAGTTCAAAAACTGTGCGATGTTTTCTCTGCCACACCTAATGGGAAATAAAAACAAAAAAGTCTGTGACAGAGGCTTAAGAAAGAAGACATGAGAAATGTGTGTTGAACCAGAAAATAAAGATTTTCACCTGAAATGGTGGAAAGAAATTTAAAGAATCTGTATTGTTTTCCAGATAGAACCATTGTAAATTGGCATAATAAATGAGCATGTCCTAATTACTCCGGAAGTTTCAGAAGTGAGAATCATAAAGCTGTCCTTCAGAGTAAGGACATTCTTCTGCTTCACCATGCATTACGCTGGAGTGAGTGGTAAACAGGACATTAGCATTTCACCTTGTCCTTGGCAAAGCATGCCATTGTTACTAAAAGTAAGAGCTTTTTGTGTTAGAGAACCCATTTTTATATATGTATCTAATGACTAATGTAGTCAGTCTGAAGCCTGATGGGAGCCTTTCAACTATATTCTAAAAGAAAGAGAAAAAAAATGCAAAAATCTCCCTGATAATGGCAGTCTTTCAGCTAGTTTGGTAGCAAAGTTTTATATGGCCCTGTAGATGAGACATAATTTTAAGTATACTTTCAAAATTAAGGTGAACAGTTCTGTGATTCCATGGATTTAATAAGGCACATTTATAGCAAAAAAAAACCAGAATTATATCTACTTTCCCTTGCTTTGTACATCACTCCTTGTCATTCTTTTCCTTTATCAGAAATAGCTGTCTGAAACAAGATAGGCTACCTCTATTCCATCTTGGTTAGCAGGACTCAGTTCTGCAAAAAAATCATAAAGTTGATTTGTGACATCATGAATAATGTTCAGTGTAACCGGTCTTATCATAAGTTTTGGAGTAAAGATTCTTTGAACAGTAAGCCAGGAAAAGATGTGCCACAAGCAGAAAAAGCATAAAAATATCTAGAAAGATCTTAAAATGGCAAAAGGCATAAAGGCGTAAAGAATCATTTAAAGCTAGTTCCAATAAGGGCATGCCTTCCAAAACTATGTACCACAAGTGTGCTACGAAGACTCATATTCCATTTCTCTGCATATTTATAATGTACTGGCAGAATTCCCTTTCTTATTCTACCATTAATGATCAATAATGTCAGTGATATATCCAGGCAGCGATATTACCAGTAGTGCATGGTAATGGCAACAGCAACGGACTAACTATTTTAATTACAGTAATGATTGTTTCTAGTAGCTCCTAAAGTGTGTTTAATATTATATAAACAATATAAAGGGCATGGTAACATGTGTGCAGTATTTAAAATTTTCCATTATCCTCTGCCAGAATTCAACAACATGAATGTTCGCGAACATCTACGTAACATTCAGTAAGGCGGACCTCCATAAAAGGTGCATGCAAAATGTGTATCATTCAAAGACTTATGATTATGCCAGATCAAAACTGAATCAATAATCATTATTTCTTTGCCAAAATTTCAACTTACTATTCTTGGTTACTTTGCTGCAAATGTGGTTCAAATAAATATGCGTACATAAGTAAGTCATGAAAGAAACATTCCACCCTTTCACTTTTCATTTAGTACAAAAGATTAATATTTAATTTCAAAAGTCCAGTTTTCTTCTTCCAAAAACTACTAAGCAAAAACCCCGAAATCCCATCAGCATGAAAAATCTTAGGCAAAAATTAAGAGATTGAATGTAAATGCTTAATTAAATATAAACCTAGTAGGCTTTGCTCTTTCTTGGTTCTATCTGTACCATATCTAGGCTAGGATTATTATGAAACTAAACATGTTTAAGGCAGCTTTGGCTTCATAAAACCAGTTTTACTTGCAGATGCTTGGCATTGATCCTGCAGCTACAAGTGATTTAAACTTTTGTCATTTGAGGCGTATATGCATCCATAGTCATACTTAATTGTAAATTAAGTACAGCAATCAAGTACAGCAAGAAAATCTTTCTTCTTAGTACAGGGAGCACAGAAAAGAAAAAAATAAATTACCATAAGTTTTTTAAAAGAAATATTAAAAATTTCACACAAATTTTCATTAACTGGGTCTAGTTATATTTCTCATCAGCAGAGATGTTGAAAGGAGAGGTATTTTAGAGCAAACAAAAGTCCATCATATGGTACAAGGAAAGACACATGATAATTAACCCTTAACAAGGTAAGCACTGTGTGGTATCGGTTTATGAATTCTCTTTACATTAGCTAGATTTCAAATGCCGACATAGTCTTAAACAAAGAGGAATCTGGAAATAGCCCAGCAGTTCTCCTAAGGAGCACTGTGGCTCTGACACCTTTCTGTGCGTCAACATCTCTCTCTCTCCTTCCAGGCTTTGAGGCTCGGGTTAAAGATTTGGATTTTTATATCTGCCAAAACTTCTGTGCAAATACTTTGTTTTGACTGAGTAGCATAAATAGGTGGAAAAGAGGAGCACAAGGAAGAATGGGAATGTTTAGTCAGCCTTTTGAAAATGCAATAGTTCAGGGGTCTGGCTGCCTCTGTGTGTAAACAGAAGGGCAGGAACAGGAGACCCAGATCTTGGGCTGGCAGGTGGCCCATGCTCCTACTCCCTGCCTTCTTCTGGTGACACACTTGTAGAAGGTACGTGTGCTTTTAGACCAGAATACAGTTGTTTGCATGGGAAAACAGAGTGGGTTAAACGATCATTCCTACTTTCTTACTTCAGGATGACATCTAGGGTACAGCACAACCTTGTGAGAAAAAAAGAAAAACAAAACAAACAAACAAAAAACCCCCACCAAAAACAAACAAACAAAAAACCAAACCACAAAACCCACCAAAAAGAAAAAAAAAAAGCAACAGAAAAACAAGTTTTTTACAATACAAATGCATTGTAGTGTCCTCACATTACTTAAACACTTCAAATATGATAATTTTTCAAGATTTCTCTAAGCTTCCAACATTACAAGCAAGACAGAAGAAAATCTATATGTGTCAAGGCATCAAAATTAAAATATCTGCAGTAACATTAAAAGTGTAAACTTTATTGAGCTTTGCTAGGCACGTCCAGATTATAAGTGCAAATGAAATGTCATGCTAGTCAACTCTAGCAAACACTGTACAATTACTGCTATAAAAAGACACACATAGTTTCTTACTAGTTTTCTGGTGACTACCATCAAGTATATGCTTTCTGGAAAGCATGTTTATGCATTTTGACAGATGGGAAGAAGAATACTCTTTTTAAGAGGATGAAAATTCTTTGTGTTCATATGAAAATGTTGAAAACCTTTTCACAGATCTTAAATTTCAACATTTTTCCTTATGAAAGTTGAAAAGGATTTTTTTGGGAAATAAGATCTCATTTCACACAGCATAAAGAGACAGAGTGAGAGAGCAGCTTTCTAAAGGTATTGTTTTAAAACAGAGACAAGAAAACAGGATTGAACATACAAAGAAAGCTAAAGGGGTGCAAGTATACAATATATTCTTTATCTTCCATGAAATGGGAACTGTTTCAAAGCCTTTGAGGCTTAATCACTAATGAGTGATATACCATATGATAACTCAAAGCTTCATCTCAGGATCTATCCACACTAAATCTTTGTTGCTCCTGAAAACTGCAACCTATTTTCCAATAGCTCACTGAACTGAACTTATATACTTTCTTCACCTCCTGCTCCAGCAAGTGCAAGACCTTTGAATAAACCCAAAGGAACTCCAAGCACTGTCCTGTTTTTAGCAGGAATCTTTGGAAAGAAAATGGGACTTCCATTACCTCTTTGAATAAAATCAAACTAATCCACTTTGCTTTGAATCTGAAAGAGAAAGGGAAAGAGTAAGGGGAATGGGAAAGTGGCAATGGAAGAGGAGGAAGACAGATGAAAACAGAGAGAATGGAATGGAATCAGCAATGCTTGTAGCTGGGAAATGCTGGCCTGCAGATTAATCTAGCCCAATCTGCAATAAATTCAGGATGTGATCTGCTCAGCATCAACAATTAAATCAGTTTGAATGATACTTCATAAATCATTCAGTAATTCTTTAAAACAATGAATATTTGGCAAGATTCTTTCCCTCTCTGCCTCCTGAAAGAGGCTGCATTTTTAAAATCTCTCATTTCAGAAAATTTTCAATATGCTAAAGTATAAGCTGCTCCAAAAAGTGTCTTTAGCTCTGTATTTCAACAGATTAACTGAGAGTGAATACACAAAGAGACCATCTCTTACAGATTAACGTGGGCAAAAAATAAATGAACAAATAAATAAACTCCAAACCACCTTTTTTTCTTAATAAACCTTTTTACTTTGCTGAAATGCTGATTCTAATTCAAACTATCACAGAAATTGTTGAATCAGTGATTTGCTACTCGTGCCTCCAGGAATAAGTAACACTTTATAGCCAAATTCACCCTGATACAACTCTTAATACATAAGATTCTGAGCTACTATAAATCAATTATTTACCTGAAACAAGGCACAATAAGTCAATATAGTTAAAGACACACACTCACCACCACAAAAAAAAAAAAAAAAAATAATCCAAAAAGCCCCCAAAACAACCAAACCTGGTCTTAAACCACTGAGGTTTAAGCACAACAGTTGCCTTGGTTTTAATTAAACCTATTTTGATTAGGCTCAGTTGAAGTTACACTAAGGCAGTTTCTTTTATAATATCTGTAATGGATGTATACAACATATGTCATCAGCATAAATATTAATTGTAAGAACAGATCCATGACATGAAATCTTAGAGGTTAGTATTGTATCTTAAGCATGCCTTTGTGATTCCCTGGTTTACACTCCACAAATGTGTGATCAAATGAATTCTCTTCTTCATTTCCTTTTCCTTCACTATGCAGATTTTTTTGGAAGTGGAATTGCATAAAGCACAATACTATAAATATGGTTTGAAAATACCCTTTAAGAAAATGTGGAATGTGTTGTCCAAGTTCTCATGACACAATCCTGGAGGATACGACTGGTAGTTTTGAGGGTACTTTTTTTACAAGCTCTAATCAGACATGCAGGGCTGACCTCTGTGCTATGGTGTAGACAATAGATTCTGGCACCATGACATTCTCTGTCCCCAACAAGGTATGAAACAAAATGCTGAGATCATAATAAGGCCCTCTGATTATTAGTCAGTAATATTTTCAATGTAATTCAATAGTTAAAATATTATATCCAGCTAGTTTTATTAAATCAACAGTACAAATTTTTGTAATGTGAAATTTCCCTTCTGTAGTCTTCATCTTACAGGTTTTTATTCTGAGTAAGCTGAAGAAACCAAAAGTAATAACTGACATTCAGACTCAGAAGGGAATAAGTACAGACACAGGAACATTCCTGAAGTAGCAGGCTATCGTTTTATTAATTCAGTATACATGGCATGTAAGAAGACTCTGTCCAGAGATAACAAGGCTACCACCCTTGAGAACTGCTTGACTGAGTTCATTTAAAGATTCAGACCAATCTTTAGTTCCCTCATCTTTCTTCTTGGGGGGCATGGAAGATATTCAAGATGGAATTCAACGGTCAAATTCCTTTGTTCTGTGATTCTCACAAGAAAAAGTCTAACTATTAAAATACCAGTTCACCTTTTGCAAGATGAGTCTTCAGTTGTTTGCACACAGCAGACATGAATCACAAACCAAACTAATTAAACACTCACACAGATCTGATTATTCACTTCTAAGTAACTATTCACATTTTCTCCTCAATGTCTCCAGAATATTATGAGGAATGAAATAAAAATTTTCTGAACTTCTCTTGGCTCTGTCATTCACTCTTTAGCCTCAGGAAACAGACTGGTCACAGCTGCGACATCCCAGACAGGGTTTCTGCATTACAAGAAACGTGAATAGGACAAGGTAGAGCCACAGAGACACTTGCAAAGTTCAAACAATTGAATAGAGAAAGTGACACCTATATGTCAGCTCTTTGTGGTACTCCATGAAATGCATAACTCCTTTGCAGCAGAAAGTGCATGTTTCTTGTCTTCCTCCACAAACCTACTTTATAAAATAAGACCACTTAGTCTCCCGTCTCCTAGTGCAGGTTCAGATACTATACCAAAACCAAAATTATTAAAAATATTTGCACTATTAGTTCAAAAAGCTGCACATTATGCAAGTGTTTGAAGAAGCAATCATGCTGTTTCATCCCTTAAATTGCTATATTTGTATAAGGATGGATAATTGCATATCAGAAAAAAAATGTCCTTATTATGAGTGGAGCTCTCCGATATTTGAGCATAATGTTCTCAAGATATCACTGGGAATAAAGTTATTTCTCTGTGATGACCAATAAAAATTATCTATGGAGTAAATAGACTTTAAATGAAGAAAAGAATTAAAAAGCATAGAAAAAAAAATCTATTAAATATACTACTCTGATACTTGGAAGAAGGGAAATAAAACCATGGAACATTTAAGATCCTCCTTGTAAGAATATAGATATATTGAGTTTATTTTAGTTTTGTGTTAGAGGAAATAGAATACTTTAACAGAGGCATTCCTTAAACTTGACTTTTTTAGTACGTCACACCAAATGCAAGTTGACCGATGCCTAAATTTATTTGAAAGTGACCCTTAAGGCACATGTATTATCTTCCGTCTGGAAAACTATTTCCCCTGGCAAGCTCTGGTTTCCTCTGCCAGCTAAGGACCGCCCATCTTTCAAGCTATCTGGTAAAAAGACTTACTTGACACTCATTCCAGATCTTTGTTTCTCTCTCATTGTTATTACTAATTTGGTTTTGCCTTTCACAGTATCACAGTATGCTAGAGATTGGAAGGGACCTCAAAAGATCATCTAGTCCAATCCCCCTGCCGGAGCAGGAACACCTAGATGAGGTTACACAGGAATGTGTCCAGGCGGGTTTTGAATGTCTCCAGAGAAGGAGACTCCACAACCCCCCTAGGCAGCCTGTTCCTGTGTTCCATCACCCTCACTGAGAAGTTTCTTCTCAAGTTTAAGTTTTAGCCTTCTCTCAGACTGAGAGGGATTCTCTCTCCATTCGAAAACTAAAGAATAAAGGATGAAAAAATGAGGAAGCTTATGTCATATACTGGTTTTCCATCTCTGAAATGGAACTTGTCTGCATTTTGAAACGAGCAAGTATTTTAGCTGGAGAACTTAGACTGAGTTGTAGCTGAGATCATACCTCAGAGCCTGAAAACAGTGGCAACAATTGTATACCCAGCTAAAATTAACATGAACAGAAGATGACAAGTGCAATTATGGTTACTTATTGGACAAAGCTCAAGTGCAAGGGTTTAAATAGTGCATTAAAAAAGATTTCTGAATTAAATTTCTTATAGAGGCTGGAATTCATTAGAAGCTAAAATGCTTGCTTTAAAGGTGCTGAACCACACATATTGCTTCAAAACAGCCAAAACTGTATTATCTCCTGATTGCTGCTTTTATAAGACTTTAACACACCAGGACTTTGAATTTCTCCACACTTTTATTTCTTGAGAAACATTCCTACAGATCAGGAGTTGATCAAAAAGAAGCCTCAGGAGCTTCTATTGCAACCATATAGTTTCTACAGAGCTAGCATTTTACACTCTTTTTGACTGAAGGCATGAATATGTCTTTCTTGCTATCATATTCACACAGTCAGACCAATAACATGCTTATCAATCTTGCCTGACACACTTCCTTGATCCTTTCTGTCCTTCCTCTATTTGGTGATACATTGCTCAATTTTTGGAATTTCTTGCAGTCAGTAAATAAATCCTATCTGACAAATCATCATGCTTCTATGACTGGAAAGAGATCTTTGGGTTACAAAATTTAATGCTCTGTTAACTACATTGCAGATAAAATTATGTGGTCTGGATATCAAAATGCAAAATATGAGGGGGTTTGCTCCTTTTTTGACTAGAAGATTGCTCTGGAATGAGATGCATGCATTAACTCGCAAGCATTTCCTATCTGCATTTACCTTGCTAAACAAGCTAGACATTTTCATTTCTCCTCACTTAGGTGAGGCAAAATGCACATATCTTAAGATCTTTAAGACGTTTAGGGAGGAGTCACTAAACAATCTTTTAGGCAGGAGACAAATTTGAGTGAGAGAGAACTGTTGTTTAGGAAACCTGACACTAAAACTCCCATAGTGAAGGGGTAAGACATAGAAATGACAATAAGAGGGGAAAGAAGTGAAGCAGTATAAAACAAAACCTGAACTCTGACTCCTTTAAGACACCCAAAACCCCATATGTAGCTCAAACATAAGTGTTTTTACAAAGCTACTTTCTGGACAGCCCTCTGATAGACATAGTTCTGCTGAAGGCAAGTTTAAATTAATACATCCCAAGGAAGTGAATGCAGTCTCACTCCTTTCCTCTTCTTACTGCCTTATGTTATTGAAACATAGGCTTTTCCAGTGGTGCGGAGAGGTGGAATACATCCAGGAAAATTACAATTCCCTTTTCCTGCACAGCACACCAGCTGCAGAGCAGAAATGGCCAGGATGCTCCTGAAGTCTGTTAAAGCTCTGAAAGTTTCCCTTGGAGAATCAACCAACATCAATGCAGTGAAAGAGGGAATAATGCTACTTTGGGCTGTGCACGTAACTTTTTCCTTCCTGATCTTGGCTTGATCTTGGCTGCTCTTACCCACTATTTGAAGGATGAAATAGATAGACTATTCAGAACAGTTGATAAAAAATATAGAGAACAAAATTAAGATAGGAAAATAGGAACAGAAATGAAGGGATTTTTGCTGAAAGAAAATGTATAGCATTACCAGATGTTTACCCAAAATACAAAACATGTATCAGCCAAATTTGCTTCCCATTTCTAACAGTTTAGTGAATTCAGGATGTGTGTAGTTTAGCCAGTCAATGCTGTAAGAAAATGTAATACATCATAAATTAGGGACAAAGCTCATACTAAGTAATTAGTATGATTCAGTGATTAAGAAACAGAAATCAAAGTTGAGATGTATGGATTCTTTCCTACACCCTGGCAACAATTTCCTTTCATATCTTCAGTAACACTTGATATCCCTCCATAAGAGATTTCTACTGCAATGTTTGATAATAATTCTCACCCTTATTTATGATGAATTTGGAGATTAGAAAATAATGAGTACATTGCATTTTCCTAGGGATTTTCCTGTACTTCAGACAAGAATCCTACAAGGCACAACTCTGTAAAAACAATGTAATTATTGCATTAAACAAAAAGGTCATCCACTGACCAACTGTGTCTATTTAATAAGAACATTTCTGCCAAAATAAGACTCTTACTTCTATTTGTATTTAGCAACAGTGTGTGAGGTGGTGAGATTATCCTTGCCTCTCTATACCCACCAGCAATTTTTCTTTTCCCAGAGATGACAATTGAAACCCATGAAAAAGACTTGCTTTGCAATACAAGGCATCCTTTTGATTTATTATTATTATTTAGCTTTTTTTTTTAAAAAAAAACAACTTATATTAGCTATAGGTCCTACCATGACTAGCAGCGAATAAATACCTAACTCTGAAAGCATGACATTTATTAAATTCATTATATTTTAACAGTCTGATTTTCTAATTGCAGCAGCAGTAGATAGGAGCAGCTGGTTCCAGAATCTGCAAATGAATGAATCCATCATGCCATGATTGGTAGGTTGCGAAAAGGTTGTTTAGTATTATAAAAATCTTTGTTTATCAAACCAAAACAAACTATCCTAACCAGGGTGCAAAAGAAGCTTCCTTTAATTTTCTCCCAACTTAAACAACTATTAACTTTTGATTTTGTGCAGATGGATATATTTTACATCACAACTGAGTGTGTTGACATGTCCAACAACAGCAAGAGATACTGTGTTTGAAATTCAGTTCAATAAAATGCACTGTAAGAAACATTCATTAGTCTAAAGTGAATAAGCAGGACCAGGAATGAAGAACCAAGACACAGAATCACCAATTTTAAATATCTTTTAAAATTACTTATTCTTTTTGTACAACAAAACCAAACATAGGAAAGACTTTCAATTTTTATGTTATTGATGCCTATTTCTTCTTCACAATATGTAAAATGAGATAAACGTGGGGTTTTTTTTATTTGGCAAACACAGAATGGTGATAAAGAATGAAAAAAAAAACAAAACAACCCTATAATAAAGAAATGAAAGGGTAATATAAAAGATCAAATTTGCTAAAACTGTCTATGACTTTGGCCTCCTAAAACACAAGCAAACACACTGCAAACTAGCCACAGGCTTGCTTTTATAAGCAAGTCAAAATGTGAAGGCAGCAGTACACAGTTAACTCTAACCTGCATTTGCCTTTATCTCCTGCATTACTCTCAAATTCTGGTTGCTTTGAAGAAAGCAAAGGATATGGAGACAATAGTGTCTCAAGGTTCAAGCAACAGGAGAAAAATATGCAGCTTCTGTTTTATCAGCAACATTTTCAGATATACATTAACACTTTTAACTAGCAGACTGGTCTCCTTTATTCACTGACTTTAACTGGTTTTTTTTTCAAGGGATAGCCCATTGTTGTATCATTAATGTCTCCATAGTAATAGTGAGTCAAGTGTATCAGTATACATTTGTAAAAAGCATTTTCTTCCTCAGAACACATTCATATTCATTTCTTTATGTATTGCTGTATTAAATTTTGATTTTCAGTTCCTAGTCATTAACAAACAGATTATGTAAGGCTTTTTATTGTTTCTCTATAACAGCTGAACCTTCCACTGCTCTCTTCTGTTTTTCTCACTAACAGTCCAATATTTCCACCTTTAATAGAACAAAATTAAAATATGACTGTTTTCCTAATTTATATAATTGATATAATTTTTACTGTCTCTGTTATCTACTACTTTGGAATACAATTCAGATCTAGATACCTTACTGAAAAGGTTAAATCCTGCTGTACTGGTGGTATGGTCCAACACAATTAGTAAAGCTCTGAGACAGCATTAGAAAGCTAAAAGGTGAGACAAGAATAAGTTTACTGATTCATATGTCCCCAGAAGAATCTGGACATAGCTAGGAGAGAATCCCACTTAAGAGACTGAACCCATGCAAGAGGTTCCACATATCTCCACACACTATATTACAGAAATAGTATTTCTATCCTGTGGAATTATCATAAGTCAAATATGTGCAACAAACCCATTGCCTTATAAAACAGCACGGTTGTTTATCTCATAAAGTACTGTTGTTTCACCATCATTAAACCTGTATAATTATAACTTAATTTTATGCCACTGCCTTGCTGTTGGGTGACTGCATTGGAGTGCATGAGTGAGTATGTGTTTTAAACATTAACATCACTGTGCTTTAAAAAGGTACATCACCGATTTGAATGTTCGACTAGTTTTTTTTCAAGTACAGCCTATGATTGAAACTTCTCTAAATGCCGATATATAATTATTTTATTATGTATCTGTTTCAGCAAGGAAGAAACATGGCACTTGAATTCCGTCCAAGCTCATATTTTTAAGAACCCCAGTTCAGTGAAATGTAGGATTAGGATGCCTTTCTGGCACTTTTTCATGTTTCCCAGGCTGGACTATGATGGAAATTGGAACAGGCCCCAGGAGATGACAGCTGAGGAGGGCTTTTGGTATTATACCAGACTCCAAGGATGCCCTAAGGTAAGCAAGATAGCTCAGAGTTTGCACAATGCCACATGCTGTTATTTTGTTATTGAGGCACTGTTATATTTTAGTACACTCTGCATTCATAACCCACTGGCAAAAAAAGTGACAGGCATCGCTGGTCATCTAGTAAAGCAGTTGGTTCCCCTTAGACTGGCATTTATAACGCAGCCATTTTATATGCCTGAGGAGATACTTTTCGCTGGTACCTGTGCAATGACAACAAGCGACGGAGTCTGCTTCACAACATCACACGTCAAAAATTAGGCAAAATTTCCTTACCACCTAGAGCATAGAAATACACACAGATAAATCTCTCTTCCTGTATGTTACCTCATCCATACTGGAATGTCACTGGAACAGATCTCTACCATGCCAGTACTATCAAATGCTGTGTATTTTGGACATGAGAGAAACACAATCCAGTTTTCTTCAGAGTCCAAGATGCACCTGTGATATTTGGGAAAAAGTTACACAGGAAGAACAATTGTACTGGGAAAAACAAACATATGGGGAAGAAATAAATAATGAAATCATTTAACCTTTAAAAAAAAATGATTCCAGAAGTACTGTTGAAATCAGGGGTCCAGATTCATTCCTGATATATACTTACGCAATATTGTTAACTTAGAGTAATATCCCACATTGTTTTAAGACTGCTGAATGGCCTGGCCCACAGAAAGAGTATACTTCTGTCCTTTGCTCATACTGAGATTGTGCTAAAGAGCTTTAAGCTGAAATCCCTGTTTGAAATTTAGTTTTCAGTGTCTGAATCTGTCTTCTTCCTTTAGACTCCCTGGCAGAGGGACTCTTCCCCACTGTTTGTGCAGTGCCTAGCACAATGGGACATCGAGCCTCATTGTGTGCATTAGACACAACTGTAAAATCATTGTCATCTACACATATCTATTCTGGTTATTTGGTTCCTTGGCATTATTCATGTGCCCTCTCCTCTCTCAAACTTGCAGCTGAATGTTCTTATGTGTGAAACAAGAGACAATGTTAGTAAATATGAACTATGGAAATTCTGAAATTTGCCAGCAAAGCATACATGATAATTAAACATCAGCAGATGCCTGTTATTTGCTAACTAGGCCTTAAACATCAATACGTTCTGGGTTACGTTCTGCATTCCTCAGGCTATTTATTAAAGCATAGTAATAGCAAATGTTTACCTATTTTTACAGATTTCTTAATTTTAGTTTTAAATGTTTAACTGCCTGCTAGACTAAAATTATTCTTACAAGGCCAATTTACTAAAAATTAAAGAAAATTTGTTCCTAGCTGATCTGATGAAGTACCACCTCAGCTTCCTATCATTCCTGCTTTTTAGCATCTTTGAGCCTGACATCAGTTTTGGATGCAGTTAAATGCCAACTATTCCGATAAACATGTACACTACCAGCTGTGGCTCCATCTGCTCAACTAAACATTTTCACACCAAATCTGCCAGGGAAAAAAAAAATGTTGGTTTTGGATTTGGTTTGTAACAACTGAAATATTAAAATCTTAACTCCAGGTGGCCCTTCACTTTTTTATTCCTCTGATGAACACATTTAAAAGAAACAAACCCATTTATCTACAGTCTGCCTCAAACTCACAAAAATCTAATGGAAGGAATTTGATGCAAAAAGAACAGATAAATATAACAGAAATCCAGGGCTGATAAACCTCTAATACAGCCCTTGCAGAGCCCCTGCAGATGCCTACATGATTGAGCAACCTGACCGATGTGCAGCCAGCAGCAGCTATAAATAGCTCCTGGTCCCTCTGCCCCATCCTGGAGGCAGGCAAGGTTGGTGTGCTCCTCAGCCTGCTACCAAAGTGCTGCAGTTGCAAACCCAGAGGTACAACTGGTACTTTAATAAACTGGTATGACAGCTGCAATGTTTCAGAGACTTTTATGAAAACAAACGGTGCCCCTGGTTTGTGAGAAGGGATACCTGTTGGAGCACTGAAGCCAAGATCCTACCAGAATACTGGATGTACTACCAGTCTTCACTGACTTCCACCTGTACAGCACACCCTGAAGGGATAACTGTGTACATGCCTTTGTATCAGACAGAGGTCTAGTTTATTACTGCTAATCTCCCTTTTTGCATTTGAACATTCAGATATTCCTGAACAAAGAAATAAGAAGTCCTCAAGAAAAGGCAAAACATCATTGTGAACGTGGCTTTTGTTTGAACTGTGAAAATCATGTTAGAAAGTTCAGCATGGCTATGAAACAGCACAATGAACAGTACCTGCCACTGTGCTAGGGCAGTAACCCTAGTATACCAAGTCTAAACAAGGATCAAGGTTTAAACTGCACTAAGCGACTGTTTTTCACTTTACACTTCCCTGATGGGAACCCAACAGAAGGTGTGGGGCAGCCCCAATCCCGGCACTGTGAAAGCCAGAGCGGCTGTTGTGAAACAGGAATAGCACAATGGCTGAGCAGGAAGAGAAGACTAACCCTAGCCACAAGAAGCACCAGTATATTATTCTTGCTATACCTGCTAGGGTGTAAATTGCTCTTTCTGAGAGTCCTTGACTGCACGTCAGAGACCTGAGAAAATGTCATGCCTTCATAAGCAACTTTTTGAAAATAATGGCTACAACTGTATTTAACTCAGAAGACCAGCCGACTGAGACTAGCATTTGTTTTGCAGGGTATCATCTTAAATGCAAAACCAGAACAACTCCCCAGCCTAGCTAAGGCTTTTAAACAGTTGCAATAACATAAGAAGGAAGAAAACAGCAAAATAATGGATGAATAGACTACACTGAGGTTAAAATTCAAAGGCATCTTAGTGGAAACTCAAGAGGGTTGAAAAGGCATGATGCTTCTGTAATATTTGTTAATGAAAGTCAAGAGTAATTTTATTGACATGAATGGAGTAATGCCAAAAATTTCATGCTGAAGAGACATCAGACCCATTCAGCTCCAAAGTACTCCTTGACAACTGAATACATTTCTGGTATAAAAGGTTAAATTGTATTTTGGATATTATACCTTCTTCTATTCTGTTACATATGTTCCTCATAAAAATGAAAGGAAAAAACCTTGCTCCATCTAATAATTTTTTCTAATTGAAAAACTGACACCCAAGAATATGCTTTAAGTAGATGTGGCAAGCAATTGACAGTTTAGAGTCCACATCAGAGATTTCAAAGTCTTTTAAATTGAGCTTTCCCATTATTTCATTCTGAGTTTATTCTTACTACCAAAGTCTAGAACATAGGAAACTCAAAAAGCTTTTCCAGCTGCTGAAATTAAACAACACAGAGTAAAACAATCATGAGACAGGCATCCAAATTCTGCATAAAGATTTAGGTTTATACATTTTTTCCTTTCTGATTCACTAAGCTTATCTATCTGCATGAATACAAATGTATCAGTAGAAAAGGAATCTGAACTAGAAAAAAATGTTGTATTATACTGAATAAATTTATCGCCTAATAGTTCTTACTAATGAACACATGACAATCTAATACTTTGTGCTGTTGTATCTAACAAATACGATTAAAATGTGAAAAATAAATAACTTTCTTTTCCCTCACATTTTTGAACCAAGAAGCATTACAAATAATCTCAGTAATAAACTAAATTTTGAGAGAGGTAAGTTCCAGAAATAAGCCAAATATTTTTATGTGCAGAAGCACATGTAAATAACCCACTTTACTAGCTTCTGTATTTTGAAGTTCTCCAAAAGAAGTAATATTAGCATCAGTCAGAGAATAACGAAAAGTAGAGCATGTTTTTGTAAACTAAATTATGAAGAACGAAAAGTATAAAAAACAAGATCAATGTCCAGCATTGTACACAAATAAACCAGGCTTTCTATTGTTCAGCAGCCAGCATCTCTGGCTGTTGGTTAACAGCAAGGAATAATTTTTTTTAAAAAAATAATATGTCATAACACTTGTGTCATTATTTTAGTATTCAGCTTCAGTGTAGCTATTGCAGTCATCTATGTGTGTAATTTACAACAGAACAAGCAGTCTAAGCAGCTTCTTTAGAAGAAAAGCTTATGAACTATATAATCCACCAAATTCTTGTACTGATGATTTCCCATCATCACGGGAGCACTTCCCGTATGAAGTGCTGAGAAAGTTGGGGCCGTTCAGCCTGGAGAGGAGAAGGCTGCGTGGAGACCTCAGAGCAGCCTTCCAGTATCGGAAAGGGGGCTGTAGGGATGATGGTGATGGACTATTCATTAGGGACTGTAGTGACAGACAAGGGGTAAAGGTTCAAACTTAAAACAGGGAAAATTTAGATTGGATATAAGGAAGAAATTCTTTACTGAGAGGGTGATGAGGCACTGGAATGGGTTGCCCAGGGAGGCTGCGAATGCTCCATCCCTGGCGGTGTTCAAGGCCAGGTTGGACAGAGCCTTGGGTGACATGGTTTAGTGTGAGTTGTCCCTGCCCATGGCCGGGGGGGTTGGAACTAGATGATCTTAAGGTCCTTTCCAACCCTAACTATTCTATGATTCTATGTTCACCTGTTATAAATTGGCATATTTTCACTGTAGTCCTTTAAGCTGTACTAGTTTCTAAAGCTAGGGATCTTTACAAACACAGAAGCATATAAATATGTTAAATAAATATAAATTATAAATATAAAAACTCCTTTCTCAAGGAGTAGAGGAAAGGGTAACTGAACATCTAAGCTGGAAGGTGTCTTTTTGTTCCACTATGGCTGTTTCTGTGTAACTATCAAGGTAGAAGCAAGTTCAAGAAATTTCCATCACACAGAGAAATAAGGCAGTATTTTGATAGTCATCATATTCTTTGGGAATTAACTCAGAGACTTTGATGCGAATTGTACTGCTTTATGCTCTCTCCTATAAATAAGCCTTACATTTACTGTGGAAATCTACTGGAGAACTTCCAACAGTGAAGCTATCAAGCACTGGGGCTTGAGATAGCCTGTTAGATATTTGGCCCCAGGCCAGGAAGTCTTTAAGATAAGAGTGGAGACTGAACTTAAGCCTAATTCTCTGAAAAGCCAATGTAAGGCAGTCTCGTGCTCATGGTAGTCTGAGTTGCTGTGACCTTTTGTATTAGATAACTTTCCCTACCCAGTAAGAACTTTATGCTCACGCATACATACTGTGTTGCTGTCATCCAAGGGAGAAGTAGTAAATGCACGAATACCTGCAGCCAGTTTAACATGCAGTGGGATGAAGTTGACTTACCCAGCGGACTGTTCCATGTACCAGATGTGGCAGCTTTAGTGTCAAAAAGGAGTACAGAAATACTCCCCAATTATAGAATGCACTGATCAAAACCAGTGTATAACTTTTACCAGAAGCTACTAATAGTGGGCCTGAAAAATCATTGACTTGTCATTTTCTTTTTGCTAATGCCAACTCTGCCTCATTCAGGTTCAGTTTCAACCTATTATCCTTCATTTCATTTGCCAACCGTATACTGGGCCGCGTAAAAAGAAGCATGACCAGCAGGTAGAAAGAGGTGATCCTGCCCTTCTATTCTGTTCTTGTGAGACCCCACTTGAAGTATTGTGTGCAGTTTTAGTGTCCTCAACCTAAGAAGGACATGAAGCTGGTGTAGAAATTCCAGAGGAGGGCCACGAGGATGATCAGGGGAGTGGAGCACCTTCCATATGAACACAGGCTGAGAAAGTTGGGGCTGTTCAGCCTGGAGAAGAGAAGGCTGTGTGGAGACCTCCTATCAGCCTTCCAGTATCTGAAGGGGGCCTACAAGGATGCCGGAGAGGGACTCTTCATCATGGACTGTAGCGGCAGAATGAGAGGTAATGGGTTCAAACTTTAACAGGGGAAGTTCAGGTTAGGTATAAGAAAAAAGTTCTTTAATGTGAAAGTGGTGAGGCACTGAAATGAGTTGCCCAAAGAAGTGGTAAATGCTCCATCCCTGGCAGTGTTCATGGCCAGGTTGGACAGAGCTCTGGGGTAACATGGCCTAGTGTGAGGCATCCCTGGCAACGGCAGGAGGGCTGGAACTAGATGATCTTGAAGTCCTTTCCAACCCTAACTATTCTATGATTCTATCATTCTATGATTCATTTCTGTGTTGCCTTCTTGCAATCAGTTGCCACTACAGTGAAACTGGAATGGTTATGGGTCTCAAAGTACAAAAGGTATATGACCTACAAAGTATATGATCTACATATTTCTGGAGTATACCATCTACCTTACCTGTTCACACAGCAGCTAAGTGTAGATCCCAAAAAGAGCTAACAATAAAACTGATTCTTGAAGGACACCAGAATGAAGAACAGAAAGGCAGTCTGCTCTGACTACTTGTTGAATGTGTTTGTCTGGGAAAAATGCCAGCCATTTTAGTGTATTACTTTGGATCCTGCTACCTCTCTCAAGCAAGAAAGTACTATCTCATGATCAACTGTGTTAAATGACTCAGATATGTCTAGAGTGATGAGAATAAATGTCTGTACTGTCTCCAGAGACAGGAGCAGATTACCTATTACGCATGCCACTAAAGCCATTTCATGCCCTGCTTTAAATTCAGATTGTGCTGCATCTAGAATTTTATCTTAATTTAGTTAATGCAGTTGGCCTTTGTCTAGCTTCACTATGAGCCTGCATTAGTTTCACAATTATTCTGTGTTTGTATGTTGGGACAAAGAAAGATGATTACAGTTAGCTCTAGGGTGAAATGTGGAAATGATTATAGAGCACATGGAAATGCTACACAAAGGTTTGCGACAGGAAATTAACAGCTAATCCAACTGAAGCTACAGGGGGAATGACAAGGATATAAGACGTAATTACTCAAACTGAAATTTGCTCAGGACACTGAGGTTAACACCTCTCCACTTGCAAATTGTGCCAAGGCTACAGCTGACAAGACTTTAGGGTTTTTATTTTATTTGAAAAGCAACAAATCCAATTGCAAAATTATTTTTCCCACAAGGGACAATGGGTTTGCCACAATACAGTGAGAAAGAACTATCTCCTGAATCATCCTTAATACTTTTTTCAACACCTGGATTCCCACTGCAGGTTATAATTCATTTAAGTAATAATACTGTGTGGTAAAACCCTCCTCAGTCTAATAGGTAAACAGAAATAGTTTAAGGAGGTATAGCTACAATGACTATGAGTCAAATATTTGTGTAATTTATCCTTGTCAACTAATTAACAAACTAAATACAACACACAGTGAACTAAACACTGGAGAACATATAGAATCATAGAATAGTTAGGGTTGGAAAGGACCTTAAGATATATAGTTCCAACCCCCCTGCCATGGGCAGGGGCACCTCACACTAAACCATGCCACCCAAGGCCTCATCCAGCCTGGCCTTGAACACTGCCAAGGATGGAGCACTCACAACCTCGCTGGGCAACCCATTCCAGTGCATCACCACCCTCACAGTAAAGAATTTCTTCCTTATATCCAATCTAAACTTCCCCTGTTTAAGTTTTAATCCGTTACCCCTTGTCCTGTCACTACAGTCCCTGATGAATAGTCCATCCCCAGCTTCCTTGTAGGCCCCCTTCAGATACTGGAAGGCTGCTATGAGGTCTCCAAGCAGCCTTCTCTTCTCCAGGCTGAACAGTCCCAACTTTCTCAGCCTGTCTTCATATGGGAGGTGCTCCAGTGTTAAGTAAGACTGGTAAGATAAATGCACTTTATTAAAACCCATATAAATGTACACACACATACAAAAGAATCAATTTTATGATGTTCAAAACTGTACAAAACATACCGTCTGTGGTATCTTTCAGGAATGATAGATCATTTTTTTAAAGGCAAAAGAATGGATTGAAACCACACAATGTTTTAAAAAGCAGTTCCTTTCAGAGCTCTTCTTTCTTGATAAATTAACTATGATCAGCAATGGAAAAATAAATTTTATTTATTATTAGCTTCAAATAATTATATATAATAAAAAAGATTTACATAATCAATTTCTACCAATGCCCAAATATTTCAGAAGTAGCCTTCACTTTTCAATCCCTTTGTTTTTGTAACACACATCATGATTTTCAGAGATGCTAATTGCCTACACGTCCAGTGGCACTTCAGTTATGCAGCAAATACTCCTGCCGAGGAGTCTGGCAGGTGTCTGCTTTGTTGTGGCCCTGAAGACTGACTGAGCAACTCCATGCAAGGTGAATTTATATTCTATCACTGTATCTTCCTTTCTGAGCCTTTGAAAGGAACAGTTCCCCATAGCTAACACTTTTGAAAATCAGGCCATGGGCATTAGTGAGTGAGTGGGCATCCAGCACCCAAAGCATTCAGAGAAATCACATTTAAAAACCTTGGTCATATTTCTCCATCACCATGCAATTATGTAATTACTTATAATCTGTAACCTTAAAGACCTTTCTCCAGGGGTTTCATGACATAGAGAAGTTAATGACCCATTGCAAAGTACCTCCTTATAATGGTATTTAAAACTTCATTTTAGCACCTTGATTATGAATGACATGCTTCTTGTCTTACTGCCAGTAAGGTGCTGAGTCACGACCAGCATAACATATGAAAGCAGAAGATTTAACATTAACAAAGCTAGGATAAACATGATCTTCCAAAGAGTCCCTTAAACTTGGACAACACATAAGATGGTAATGTTACTATCTGTAGCAGAAAAGTCTTTTAGCATCTAGGTTTTGTGCAAGACAAAGTAATGCAAAACTTGTCTAAAGGGCATCATAAGAATCAGTTACTACTACGGGTCATAAATTTGTCTTCTGAGTTTGAACCATTCATGGCATAGTATAAAAATAAAGATAAATAATGAAATTAAAAAATAAATATTAAAGTTAAAATTTAAAATAATAAAATAAAAATGCTGTTTTGAAATAATTTAACTGTAATGCCAATGTAAAGCAATATTTTGGACTACCCATTTTACTACACCATGATTTGTACTCCCACGAATTAAATAAAATCCTGTTTTGATTAAAAAATTATGAAGTCAGAATACAGTCAAACGTATTTTTAGTACCAATGATACAGAATTTACAGATTCTAAAAGGTTAACAAATGCAACATTCACTTAAAAGTAAACAAACTGGGGATATGTCTTTGCTCGCCTTTTAAGCCTTCTAAATTTACACTATCCCATGAAACAACACTTACTCTATGCTTTATCAGTCTTGACATCAGTATTAAAACAGCTATACAAACTGCCATAATTGTTTATACATCCCTTCCAGCCATTTCAATGTGAACAGTGTCCTCCTTGTTTCATACCCTACATCCCTACATGCAGCTATTTAATCTTCTCCAGTTCACATTACCAGACTTCTGCAATCTCAACAAAGATTTTTCTTTTCTATGTCCAAACTCTCTTAAGTAATGAAAAATACCACCATCAAATTACATGTGAGATGTTTCTAAGAAACAGGAGAACGTAACAAAATATGAAGTATTTTCCTAATTAAGAAGGTAAGACTGAAACGGTATTTTGGGGTCACTGTGTGCAGTCATCTGCCATCTCAGGCAACCACATAATGTCATTCCCCCCAAAAGAATGACCAAGCTCAGTCTTAAAATCAGATTGTGTCTCCCACTACTCCCACCAAAAAGGAGCTCCAGAAACTCACTGGTCTGATGGTTAAAAAACTTCTAATTTCCAGCCTAAATATCCCATGTTACAAAATCAACCATTTATTTTTACACCTCTACTAGTCATTCCATTAAGCTTGCATTTCATTTGTGATTTTTTCCCACATTCCCTCCCACTGTATTTTTGAATACTAGTGAAATCTGTGGCAGTAAGGAGTCCTTCTCTGTGGTTCCTGTTGAATCTCTGTCATGAAAGATGAGAGGAAGAAAAGTAGGTACTACATATAAACATAACTCTGAAGATTAAAAAATAGGATATTCCTAGAGAAATGGAAGAAACACAGTTAAACTCACCAGTTAAAGAAGGGAACTGAACCTGATCCTCCTGTTTCACAGTCTACAGGATAATGCCAGAGAAGCACTTCTGAGCATCTCAGCCCCACATACACTCCAAAATGACAAATTAAAGGCAGAAGGAAATGAGCTATATTTTCAGATAACCAGGTCCAACGGCTTTTCTTCCAGCATGTTTTCCCTGAATCCTTCTCCTGATGCACCTGACTTTCTACAAGCAGAGGGTGAAATTTTATACTGTTCTAGATCCCTCCTAATAGTGGGCTACTGATAAAATATTCCTGTTCTCCTCTGTGCTCGAAAATCACAAGATTCCATCATTTCCTTTACATGAGATCTGTGGAACCACAGTTGAGAGTAAAAGGAAACTTCTCTTGCCTTCTTAACACTGGAGTCTGGATTAAGAATGCAGGACTTAACACTCAAGTCCTTTCAAGTATTTTTTATACTTTCTTTTCTAACTGTAAAATGGAGCCAATCAGCACTTTTTAAAGTAGAGTTTAACTACCTGTTTGAGGTTTCTCCACGCTTACTATGATCCTGGTGCTGAGACAATACGAAGAGGATTATCTTTGATGGAGTCAACATTGTAGTCTTACGAAGGACTAAGTTTTATTTTCTAAATGGCCACTCTTGGGCTTTTCAGAAGCAAATGATTTTTTTTAACACTAAAATACAAATTACTTCACACTTACTAAAAAGAAACCAAATCTAATTATTAGAAACTAAACCTAAATGGATTCATGCCTATTTTTAAAAACTTATCTGTAGTTCATTGTCATTAATCATACAGACACTACAAAGTTTCTGGTTTCACACTGGTTGTTATTTTTTAAGATCAGTTGGAGACAACAAATCAATAACAACAATACAGCACCTTAATGCCACAGAAGTGAGGAATATGCTTTCAACTCTTATAGGAGTCTGAGCCTCTTCTGTTTCATTTTTTATTACAGTTAATCTCTGTAGATATTACACTATATTAAATCTGTACCACAGCCATATTTATCTTTTTTATTTAGTTTTTCAGTTATATGTATGTTTAAGGAAAAAAAAGAACCAACCAAACAAAAAAACAAACCCAAAAAAACCCCAAAAAACCCCAAAGAAACCCCAAACACTTCATGTGATGAGAGTATATTTCATTCAATTCACAACCAGTTACAAAAATCTAAAAACTTTCACATTTTGTAGTATGAAATCTATCTGGTCATACTTCAAATTATTAAATAATTAAAAAAAAAAAAAATATTTTATCCACTGTAACACTTGTAATCACCTTACCTTACTACTACTTTTTTTCTCCACATCCCTCCCAAAAATGGAAAATGGATGTAATAATACTATTAGCACTGGTCACCTAACAGGATCATTTCCTGGAAAGTTGAAATATATTTTTAGAATGGTATTTTCAAGTGTTCCTATTATGAAATTACATTTGAGACAAATCAGTGCGAAAATCTATAAATCTGAATACAGATGTGTGGCCAGATTTTTCCAACACCAGACTGCAGTTCAGTGCAATCTGTGGGCAACAGAGACTGTGTGCAGTTTTATGTTCAGATTTTATAGAATACAATAAAACAATTAGTATTCTAACTCAAAATGGATACAAGTTACAAGCAAAAAAAAAAAAAAAAAATTTCCCCAGTGAATTCCCTTGGAGAAAAAATAAATTTGAATGTGCAACAAAAGATTCTCTGATATTTCTAATATTTTGCATATGTGCAAATAATAATTACTGATGTCCATGAAGTCATTAATAATATTGTCAAACAAAAAATATTGTCTGCAGTTGAAGAGATTTAAAAAAAAAAAAAATCAAAAAGGATATCATGCACTCACTTCAAGGTTAAAAGAATAATGCAAATTCATATTGGTCCCTGATGATCGAGGTAGGATTAACATATTTTCACCTTCTCTAATAGAACTGCTTTGCTACAAAATACATTGTTCTGCACTGTCATGATGTATGGCTCATATTTATAAACCTGACAGTTTAGGAGTGCATTATGGCATTCCATTAAATTGAACACATTTTTGTGCTGCACAGGAAGAGATAAAGAGGCCACAATTCCTGTCTTCTTTTAAAAAATAACAGGTTTTCTCACTACAGTAGTAAAAAATTTAGAAAATGCAGTGTTTAGTGGATTGGTAACCTCTATTCTCTGTGTTTCAAAAACCAAGAGGAAGATACAATTATTTCATATAAACCCTATCTGCTTTACAAGAACGTGAACTATATTAATTGACAAAGGTGTCAGCTAAAACCCTCATTTACAACTGCAATAACAGTAATTTTAAAATCCTTTGGAATTTGACCTGTAAGTGGACTGTGATGTTTCAACTTCTGAGTGATACTAATGACTTCAGCAATTTTAAAATGCCAGCAACACTGCTGATGCATTGTTATTTCACACAATAACATTGTCACTGAGACAAGAAGGAAGGGAAAGAGGAGGGGAAAGAAGAGAGGACTGAGAAGGCTAAGGAAAGAGGACCAGAAAAAAAAAAACAGTGAAAGCTCAGGTTAGGACATACATGTGCAAGGACTCCTTATTCCTATGGTGACAGGACAGTGCAAAGCTGCCTACAATCCCCTGGAATGTAGACAAGGCATTCATATAAGAGCTTTACTTATTCTTAATACATATTTGCAGTTGCATCATTACAAACCCAGCTATACTCTACATGTCATTAGCCCATTGTCCAAATGTGTGAAATTTCCTTCACCTCAACAAGAATCTAGAAGATGCTTTCAAAATAGTTTATTAGTTTACTTTTTCTTCAGTAGTACGCAGCACATATTTTACCTTCCCTTCAGTCTTTTACCTTAACTTTTCAAAATCAAGATGAATAAAGAAACAGCTTTCTGAAGATCCCTCTATCTCCCAGTGAGACTCATTTAAGATACTTGATTGTGAAGAAAAGCAAAAACGTAATGCTTAGCCGGAAAAGAGGAATATACCACTGAGTGGGAGTCCTTTCATAACAGGACCTAAAAAGGTTGCACTCTTGAAGATTCAGCAGCATTTGAGTTTCTCTTTCCTGATGACTGGGTCAACAAAATGTAATGTAGAGCAAGAAGGTGGCAAATCAATCATATTACGCTGCAAATGTATGAGATAGGATGGTGGCTTTGAGAAAGTGAACAAGGAGATCAAGGCTTGATGGTTCTGCGTTTGCTCACCATCATCAGGAGCTGTGGGAAACTGTCCTCAGCATTTGTACCTAAAGCTTACTCTGTGATTGTCTCCTTATTAATGGTTTGAATTTGCTGACTATAAATGACTTTAATTCAAAGCAAACTAAAAATAACAAAACTGGCTCCCAAAGTTTAGCATCCTCTACTCTTCTTTACACCTACTTTTGTGTGATCTTACAAGGCTATCAGGTTTAAAACTGCTTGGCCTAGAGCCATTAGAACACAAGCTAAAAAAAACTTATGTCTGAACAACCTCTTGAGCTTTAATGATGTTGTAATGTGGCAGAAAGGTGACACCTAAGTTTTAGAACACTTCCAATATAAAACAAACCTAAGATCTTTCCACACCAAAGATAAAGAGTAATGGTGCTGGTCTCCGTAAAATTATTGCTCTCATTTGGAGTAGTGGGGTGAGAAAAAACATAAGCCATGAAAAAGCAATTTAATGTGACCAGTCTTGTTATTTTAGAGTACTGGGTGAACAGCTTATTAGCTGCAACAAAAACCAGATCTTCCCAGGTGCAATTAGGGAATGGAGGAATGCATCAGAGTTACAGTTTAAAAACTGCTGTATTAAAGACCTACTTTTGTCCCATGAGAGACTTACCTAGGACACTGCAGTAAGATTCACAAGAGTTAGGTTGCCAAAAAAATGTCACAATGATCAGTGATTAAAAGCAAAGTTCCAGCAAGAACAAACTATTTCAGAAAGGTCAAAATCTTGGGATTTTTGTTTAATAAGCAAATGTATTATTAAAACATCCTTAAGGGCAAACTCTGCTACCTGCTCACTGTCTGAGAACTTGGAGATTCCTGGTGAGATTTGTTTCTCTTTCATAAGAAACACTTGGCAGTTACCCAGTGCATCCATCAGAGCTGTAGGAGACCCAAGGTTTCTTAAGTGTGTGATATACTGGACTAGTCCTTTTCACAATCTCTCTTGCTTTAAAGTTCTTAGGGAAAATACAGAGGGATAAAAAAGTCTTTTAAGGGAGGTTTACAGGAATTCCAATCAAGAAGAATTTGGCCATTACTGAACAAGGAAAACCAACAACTTTAGATTAACATAAAAACAAGGGTTTAATTCTATTATCCATTTTAACAAGAAAAAAAAACAAACAAAAACACCACCACCAGAAAGATAGATAACTTCAACCTATCTGTGTACTTATATAGCCACTAGCAAAATAGTATCTAAACACCTCACAGTCACTAATGGATTTTTCTTCACAATGCTCCTTTGATGCAAAGAAGTTCTATTATCCTTAATCTTCTCATGAAGAACAGAGTCATGGAGAGATTAAGTCATTTATCCAAAGTAACATAAAATGCCTATGGGAATGACTATGTAATTTATCATGGATCCCCAGAGCCCCAGTCTAGCGCCTAAACCAATAGACCATTCTCTTCTTAACAGACAAGAGCTACTATACAGTACCTTAAATAACCTTTCAAAATGGCTATTTTTTACATTTTCTGCTTTATCACCATTCTAAAGAAAGTTATTAAAGCAAGAGACATGGAGAAAGCTTAATTAAGCACCCTGTATCTTGTCTCAACATCAGCTGTGAAACCTAGGAACACAAATACTTTACAGACCAAATATTACATTTCTCTTCAAAGTCAGCAGCAGAGCTAAAGCTGAGCAGCTTGGCAGCTGGCAAAGTCCTTCATGCTCTGCAAATGACCATGGTTTAATCATAGAATCATAGAATAGTTAGGGTTGGAAAGGACGTTAAGATCATCTAGTTGCAACCCCCCTGCCATGGGCAGGGACACCTCACACTAAACCATGCCACCCAAGGCCTCGTCCAACCTGGCCTTGAACACTGCCAAGGATGGAGCATTCACAACCTCCCTGGGCAACCCATTCCAGTGCCTCACCACCCTAACAGTAAAGAATTTCTTCCTTATATCCAATCTAAACTTCCCCTGTTTAAGTTTGAACCTGTTACCCCTTGTCCTGTCCCTACAGTCCCTGATGAATCTTTCTTTACAGATCCTGTTTGGCTTTGGTTAGTTTTTGGTTTTGGTTTGGTTTTTGTTTGGGGTGTTTTTTCAAGGTTTTTTATATTCCTGTGACTGAAAACAGCTACTATACTAGCAATATGTAAGTCTGAATAGATGGAAGGAGCCATTGGTAAGTACCACAATATATTCTTCCCTGGCAAACTGAACAAAACAGAAGAGATCAGTTTATCATTTGGTAAAGCTGCTTATGAACAAAAGGAAGACTACTGTTTTCTTTCTATATTCAATTAATGGCTTCTGTTTGAATGTAATTCAATGTGCAGGAGCACCCATGAGACTGGGAGTCTAACACACTGGGTCAGTATCCACCTCAAAATATTCAAATTTAATTTAATTCAAATATTATATTTAAAGGAAAACCAAAACCAAAACCAAAAAACCAACAAACTACTGACATTCCGTCTTTATCCAGAAAATAAATATAATCCACATCAGCAATGTAAAATTCTCCAGCTGCTATGTTCACCTGAAGGGATTTTGACCAGGAGTGAAAAGTTTACTAGGTCACAGTGCTTTAATCTTACCTTCTCTTTCGGGGGATTGCCAAAAGCACTGCTTATGATGATGTTTATGAAAAAGAAAATGAACTGAGATCATAATTTAAATTCCATATAGTTCACAAACAACTTTCATATGGTAACAATTTTTGGTCACTGCTTGGGTTGACTGAATTTGAATTGGTGACCTAAAGGTGAAAGATTGTGCATACCAGGATCAATCTCCGTGCTGTTCATTGCTCTCATTTTCTGAAGTTCAAAGTGGTAGAAGCAAGAGTTACATGGCCTTCACTTTTCATCTAGTTAAATATTTTTTCCCTTAAAATTATTTTAATCATTAAGCACAATTATATCAAGTTTTCTGGGGTACGGAGAACTTCTGATTAAAAATAAATGCATCACCATTAAATAAGAAAATAATCTAGCAGATAATCAAATTTTCTTGTCAAAGAAGTTTTGCAAATAGTAAAGAAAAAACTGTTACAAGTTCAAAAACTATCTGCTCATTTCAAAGCTTTTTAGTTAAGAGTATCAAACAGCTGCTTTGACTAACTTAAAAATTATGACAACAAAGAAAATCTTCATACTTTCTTAATTCCTTTAAGAAAGCTTTTTCTAATCCAACAATTCTTTTCTGTACTCAAAACATGAAACTTAACTAACACATTCTTATCAACTTCAGTGATAAATTGAATAAATTTATTTCCAGGAGATGGGCTTGTAAAAATTCTTAAAGAATTCTTAGCAGTATCTGAAGTGAGATGTTTCTCTCAAAACCTTAATAACATTTAACATGTTAAAATTTTTCTTTGGGGAATGGGAAGGGAATGGAGAGGAAATAGAGAAGAATAAACTTTCAGAGATATAATGAATTTCAAAAAACCCAGTGTGTCTAAAGTGTAGGCAACTGAATGAAAGATTCTCACTATGCGATTATGTGTTTTTTAACCACTGAGACAGCACTTTTGTTCAGCTTTCAAAATACCTTAATTCTTCACTATTTTTTCTGAGACAGGCATAAGAAAAAATAATAACCTTTCCTACAAATTTTTTACCATGTTATTTAATCTGCTGGTTCAACAGGATGTTTTTAAATGTCTATCTTTCACTCACAGAGCAATGAAACACAAAACTGAATACAACTGCATATTCCTAATCTGATATTAGAAGGAGGACTTCTAATTTATCCTTTGAATGCACCAGCTCTACAAAGTAACTCTTTGGCATACAGAGTTCATATTGTGAAAGCTATACATTATTCAAAAGCAAAAAATGATTATTTTCAGTACCTAGTTTCACAACCTGGTAACTATTTCTTCAGAGACCAATTGACATTTATGATCCGTGCTATTTTAATTATTTTTGTATCAGCCACCATTTTCTACCACTGCCCTTTCCTGCTTTACATTGTACAAATCTCAGCTATGTCAACCAAAGTAAGTAGACCACCACATCCTTACAAACACATTAAGAGAAAAAAAAAAAAAAAAAAAAAAAGAGGGACACAAAATTTGTTTCATGGCCTATTTGGTTTAACAACAGACCCAATGCCCATTCAAGCACATATAATTCAGAAGGCCTGCCTGCCAGCAATAAAGACTGAAATTGGATACTTCGTGAGATTAATTACCTAGATAGGGCATGATAACGCTAGTCAAATGGGAAGGTAATTAAAGTGCACCTTCCATGAAAATTATTCATTGCTGATGGATCAGGTGACAGATAAATCAAAAGGCACTTAAAAAAGCTACAGGTTAACTTGTGGAAGGCCATTCCTCCCTGGAAGTCACAATAACTGCAGCTGCTTGTTCCTATCATAAGACAAAAGGTAGGAGGGTAATGCAGCCTCCGAGAAAGAGGAACCTGGAGAAAAGTTATCAGCATTGTGCCTGCAGACAAAGGGTCAGCTAGAGTGGAACCAGTCGGCTGGCAGCCTTCGGATTACTAGATCTCTCTGCTTGTATGCCATAAAGGGGTACAGCAACCATAAAAGGCGGCAAGTGATGAATTAATAAGTTGACTAGTCTCCCGGGTGCAATCCTTATAGGTGGAGGACATGCAGTGGTAATCAAACGAGGTTATAAATTGTGTACATCAAATGGCACAAAATGCATCTCACTTCATCACCGTTAAGGCAAGACTTCCTGAATTTGTCATTAACTCTTTAGCTTCAATATATTTATTTAAACAGGAAAAGAGAAAGGGCTTACAATAACAAAAGGGCAACTGATACCACCCTGCGGGATATACAGTCTAATGGAGATCATTGACTCTCACTTTCTAGAGCTACAGGGGTCAAACTGCACTTCTTTTACACCAAGCTCCCCATGAGATGTACTAATTAAGTTCAAAACATTCAACTGAATACATTTCTGAACACAGGAAAAAGAACCAAAACCTAACAGGATCACGTAATTTTTTACAGCTGGCGTACGCAAATCCCTATGTATGTATTCTCCACTTGAAAAAACTGAGCTATTTACATGGGTAAGCATTTCCCAGATCACAGATTTCTACAGAAAAATTCAAAATGACCTTATTTTGAATGTAACATCTGATTATTAAAATGTATGAAAATGGACAGATGAATAATTACCACCTTCTCTCTTTTTTTTTTTAATGTGTGCTAACTCAATTGTGTTATTAAGATAATTCTTTGTTCACTGGAAGTTAAATGGAAAGCAATTTTGTGCCATCCTTTTTGTCTTTAATAATAAACAGCCAACGGCTTAGATACCTACTTTCAAGGGCTTAGATACCTACTAGGGTTAAAGGAAAAATTACCACTGACTTTGAATCAGAGCATAAACAGGCAAGTTAGGGTTTTTTTTATCCTTAACTTAATTTCTTCTTCCAAAAATATACTTAAGGTTTTGCCACATTTTTCTGCATGCTTGATATATAACTTCAAATCTTTGTTCCACATCCTCTAAATGTTTTTCCCTTCTTTTAGCTTTAAAGTTAGTACAGGAAATGAAAATTTACTTGAGTACTGAAAAGTGATGTAAACTTCAAAAATCTGAACTACAAACTGAAGCCCTTCCTGTGTGCCCAGTAGAAACCATACCAGAATTTACAACACTGTCCATGACTGTTCCCAGTCCAGGGGAGTATTCTATATTCACAGAAGTTTATATGACCATGTGACAAAAAGAGTCACAAGTACTAGTTTACCAACTTCACCTCAGTTGGCAGCTGTAGCATTTCCTCCAGAAAAAGAGTTGTGTTGATTTTGTGTATAATTTTATCACTGTGAGATTAGCCTACTACCATATTTACAAAGAAGTCAAATTTTATAGACCTAATTATTAATATAGATCAGTAAACCTAGTAAAGTAAACTGTGGTAGAGTTGAGGATGCAGTATGAACACATGCTTTCTCACACCATTCATTAGCATGGTTAGCTAGTTGGGCACAGTAGTGGCAATCTCAATGTGGATATGCTGTTTTGGGAGATAAAGAAGTTTTAATTTTGCAAGCACAAGCCCTGAAATGCCAGGAATATGCCCCTGATCCTTTTTGTGTAGGCATATTTTTGCTAAACAGAGAACACACACAATCTTCCTTAGAGTCCCTACACCTGCCTGCTAGTATCCAAGTGGATTTTGAGTTATTGACTTAGATCTATAGATTGCTAAATGAGATGAGACTCGTCTGCCTGAGAGACCACCCCCGTCTTTTACCCCTGCTGTAGTCAGCAGAGATGTGAAAGGTAGTTTCCTCTTTGGTATCCAGAAATTACTCTCCAAAGCATCATGAGTGTGATAATATTCTGAGAGCCTTAGATACCTGTTAGGGCAAAGGTTGAGAAACAACTCCCGCGAGGATGGTGAAGGAGTTCATTGGCTCTATTTATTGTTTATTGAAGATTATCTATTTGTAATTGTTCTGTGCCACTGCATGGCTGAGTTATTGTTTACATAAAAGTATGTAACACTGATAAGTGGGCATCACTGCATTATTGTCGGCGAGATAAACTGTAAGGCACCTGCAGCTCTCTTAATGGGGACTCTCAACTAGCATTAAAATAAAAAGAAAGCATAAAATAAGTCTTTTACATTTTAAAAAAATACATTAATGCTATAAACTGCAATCAAGTGAAATATCTCTATTTTTAATACACACCTGTATATGCCTATCTTCACTAAGAACCTTAGTTAATTCAGTCAATGGGGAAAGGTTTCAGAGAGTCTTAAGAACACGAATTACCAATGGGGCTAGCAAATTATTTTTTAGGAGTTTTAAAATCCTGAAGACAAGAAATTATTTTTAAATTTGCTAGTTTGTTTTGCATTTCCTGGAAAATAAATAGAAGCATGTAAATACTTAATGTCAACATTGTGGCAGAAATTAAGGTTTGCATATGTAGGGGTGGGAGGAAGAGGGCATTCATGTCATCAACTTCAGGCAGTTAATTTAGTTGGCTAAATAGGGAAGGTAATCTAAAGCTTCCTCTGTAATTAAGGACGAGTCAATGAACAATTCCTAAATTTGGCTCCTGTTCCAAATGAGTCCCTAAAGAAACCTATCAATCTCCACTGACTACAACAATGTAAATATCCACCAAAGACTTAAATGCTAATGTTTAATGCCAACATCAAAGAGCAGAATGTTTAGCTCTAAAATGCTTCATGTGATTAACTCTACACAATCTAAAGAGCAATGACACTTTTCCCTCTTCATTACCCGTTAAGCTGCAATACAAAAAATTAGCACTAAGGGTGAAATTTTGATCTCAGCTACACAAGGGAATATTTGGAATAATTCCACAGGAGGTCCACAGAGACAGATCATTAGAGTATTGGCTCTGAAATATTAACATCCAATTCCTCATTTCACAGCCATGATTAGAGGCTCTATGAACTTAAATAGACTTTTTAGCGAAGTAAATGCCATTTCTCCACATAAGCATCAGGGTTTACTAGCTCTGAACCCAGTCTGCTGACTCAGCCACTACTGCCTGAAAGAAGCTTGGGTGCTACAGACAAAAAGAAAAAGAGCATTCCATGATGCATTAGGAAAAGGGGTACTCAAAAGAGACAAACGCTTAGATGACAGACAGAAAAGGTCAAAAGGAGTGATGGCAAATAGATCCATCAGCAGGTATGAGATGGGAGATACAGAAACTGAAGGGTCTGCTGCTGCAAACACATGCGTGTGAGAGGTAACCCCAGATTCACCGGAAAATTGTGCGCAACAAGCCATTGAAATGCAGGTAAAAGTTTGAGTGTCATCCTTAAAAAGAAAACCTAAGAATCACAGTGACAGGACCTCATCTGTAGCCTAAAGCTCACTTAAGAAGTGAGATCTGGCTTAAAAATTCTGAAAAATACACTAACAAGCTAGAAAAAAGCAAGATTATAAAGAGATTAAGTTACATGTATGCATACATGTGTGTGCGCATCTCTACACCTCTTTTCTTTTCTCTGTGCTTGTCTAGGGCAGAAACCAGATGAAAGTACGACATGAAACATCCCATTCTGCACTTCTAAGATTTCTTTCATTAACATAAAAAAATACCAGCAGTTCTGTGAATATTTTTTCTTAAAGTTTTCGGTATTTCTGCACATGTGGGTTCTCTAATGTCTGATACATGATTTAGCACATTCTGTAAGGACAAGTCTTCACTGGCTTGTTGACTTCATGCAGGAGTTTAAGATTTCTACCTCTCTATCAAAATAGCTAAAAGTGGTCAAAAACTGTTGACAGAGGACATAGGAGCTGAAAGAAAATTGTCCATAGGGACACACACTAAGGACATTCACATAGCCTTGTTTAGATATGTTGTTTAGAAAATTAAGCTAAAAATAACCTTTGCTTAATAAGTATTTATATTAAAATGGCTGTCATATGAATTATGCTGCTTGCTGTGAAAATTTAAATGTACAGATGAAAAAGTAGCAGGTTATGGAGTTTAAATTACAGCTGTCATTAAAGCCTACTTTATTTTGTGAGTTGTTATCACAAACAAAGTATCTTATGGAAACATAAAATACAGCTTGTTATAAGCTTGAATTTAGGACATTTATATTGGTCCCACAATAAGAAGATCGCATGATTTAGTCGACTTATGCTCGCATGCGGACACTGTTATGTAACATTTAACTCAGACAAATGGCTCTGTTCTTGATCTTCCCTATTCTACTGTAGTTAATGACCAAATATTGTTAAAAATTGGGACACTAATTATCTGATGTCTACATGTTATGGATAATTAAGAATTGCTCACTCTGAAGCTATGCTAATTGTTTTTCACAGGTCTCCTCTTGTCCTTGTGTCCTCAACAAAGCAAGCAGCTACAGGTTTCTACGTACATCTCTGTCACGTACTTTGTCACGGAACATACATCATCCTCTCTGGCTCATCCCCGATTAATTTTGCTGGCTTGCAGCAATTATCTCTCCCTTTGTGACTGACCTCCTGGTAAATGGAGTGCATGATAGCTGGGCAATTTTTTCCTGTGTATTTTACCACTTAATTGATCCTTGCTGGCTGCCCACAATAGAATATATTAAACTTAAGACATAAAATTGTTGAAATTGAGAAAAAAGTGGTAGCCATGTTTTTGCAATTGTAGTTGACAGCTGTAAAAATCAGATCTTGATAATGTTCTCTCATTTACCCTATTACTTGGATCAGTTGGTTAAAGCTGTTAATGATCCTTTTGGATCAATGCCTTTTGCTTGTAGCTATAATTTACTGCATTGGTGGATTAGTACAGATGTTTTTATAGATAGCTCTGCATCATTCTACCAGATTGCTGTCTGCATCAAATTTGCTTCTATTCATCACTAACGAAGCAAAGAAAAAAATAATCAGCATCTCCTATCTTAACGTTAACTATTGAATTCAGGAAAACAGTTTTATTGTTGTCAACTTGCAGCCTTCAACCATGGCTTCTTCAGCAAATTGCTCTAAGAATTTCCTCTAGAAACAGATCCAATGATGTATTTTGACTATAACAGGAAAAGACTACAGAAATGTCAAACTGTACAAAACAATTCATACATTAAGAGTAGCATCTATAACTGTTCAAATAAGAATATGCCCTGTGGAGTCAGGGCTGGTTCTATCACATGCAAAACGGAAGAAACTACACAGGGCAGCAACATGGTAGACACGTCAAAAATTATCCAGAATTATTAATTACCCAAACTATTCCAGTACCTGAAAAATCTGCTGCCACCCATGAAGCTATCATAGTAGGTAAGTCAGCAAGAGCTATTTCTGTAAGGGAAGATGTCTCCCCTTTGTATTATCCCAGTAGCATCAGAAAGATCAAACACAGCTCTACATAGACCTTTATTTTGCCCTGGCTTTCAAACCCACCTTGGTTATCTTCACCCATACCTGCCATGCTGGCATCAAATGCTTCACTCTATAGAGATGTTACAGTTAAAGAATTTTTTAATTTACTACATACAACATCAACTAGGATTTCACATTTGGTGGCACTTACGCGCTTGCAATAGTGCCTTTCAGTACCAATGCTTGTTTCGCATTGAAAAAGCATCTGTGCATTTACAGGGTTCTGTTTGTTCAAATGACAATGGTACTTGAATTCTTCAAAAGGTCTGAAACAAACCATCAAATATTAGGAACTTCAAGGACAAAATGTCTAATGTCTTATTTTGCTATAAATATGATCATACTCTGTATCTTGTTCTTTCTAGGAAAAATAACAAAGAAATGAAACTTCTTAATGATAAGTTACACTGTACTGAAGTAAGATCTCAGAACTAATGAGCACAGTGGGTTTGGCTAGATTAATTCAAACATTATGCATTATTCTGTCCTACCAATATCAGTATTTCACAGTCTTGTTCACTGAAGGAGTTCAAATCTGTTTTGTAAACACTGAAAAACAAATCTTCCTTGTGCTTTTATGAGGACAGTTGTGTGCTGATATTTGCTACAAATAAGAAACAAGAAGCTAAACCAAACAAGGAAAGGTATCGAGAAATTTTATGTCAGAATCAGCACAGGCCTTTCTTTTTGCCAGTTTCCACACTGTATTTCTTTTAGAGTCTTAGGTCTCAATTTAGCCATGACAGTTTTACTTAAAATGATTTCCTACCGAAATTCTAAAGTTTCCATACAAATGTATGTCAACATTTCATAATCATCATCACAACATTATTTTGATAGGAGAATGACAAGTGGGAAATATACCAAACAAATAACATTGAGTTCACAATATCCTACTGATGGTGTTCAGCACTTATCTAGATCCTGCATCCAGTTACCATCCTACATACTTACGTACATACATATGTGAAGACCTCATAGCAGCCTTCCAGTATCTGAAGGGGGGATATAGGGATGCTGGGGATGGACTATACATGAGGGACTGTAGTGATAGGACAAGAGGTAACGGTTAAAACTTAAAACAGGGGAAGTTTAGATTGGATATAAGGAAGAAATTCTTTACTGAGAGGGTGGTGAGGCACTGGAATGGGTTGCCCAAGTAAGTTGTAAATGCTCCATCCCTGGTGGCATTCAAGGCCAGGCTGGACAGAGCCTTGGGTGACATGGTTTAGTGGGAGGTGTCCCTGCCCATGGCAGCGGGGTTGCAACTAGATGATCTTAAGGTCCTTCCCAACCCTAACTATTCTATGATTCTATTCTATGATTCTACAGTTCACAGGAAGCAGCAAAAGCAAGACCTGAAGATACAGCTCTGCTGAAAAAATAAAAGGTTTATAGAATTCTTTCTTTGCATGAGTTAATAATTAGCTACATTAGACTGTGTACTGTGTATTACCAGGTATAAATTTATCAAGTGATTTCTTGTCTGTGTACTGCAGGTATCTTGAAAGTCTCTGAAGTTGGCCAGTTCTTAGTAGAACTATGCATAAGGGTCTCCAAAGAGTATAATAAATGTCAAAGAGTACTAGTTAATTTCTACTCTGTTCAAAAGGACTTATGAGCATAAGAAAACACATATCTACAGATGAAGAGAAGCAGCCAGGCATCACAAGTAGAACTTCTGTATTTTACAAACCTTTCTGAGACAGGTCATGAAATCACACAGAAAATATGATGCTAACACACATATATTCTTTTCAAGGTCAGGATTAATTTTTCATCACTACTTTTAAGACAACTGGTGTAACTCATAATCACTGAAGAAATGTCCGGCCCATGTTTGTAACATTAGAAAAAGTGTCCCCTAATCCTTTGTGTCACGTTATCAAACCAATCTCTCCTTTCTTTGGCTAAATTGTACTTTAGATGACCTATTTTCTTCCTTGAGTACATATTTATTGTGTAGCTGGTGAAATTATGCTTTAGTAGCTTACATTTGACCACGATGACATAACCTGAAGTGTCTATAGCTCGGTGCATGGGAAAGTTAATAGCCCTGTGGCTATCATGCTTCTCCTAGCAGGTTGCTATCAAACATTCAACATACACAGAAACTTAATCTGACCACTTCTAATTCAAAGTTTTGGTTCTGCAAAGTTGAAGCTTTTCTTTGTCTTTGTGTAGCTACACTAGAATGTAGCTTTCCACTAATTTGATTTCTAAATATTGTAAAATTCAAATAGTCTTTACTAATTTCTTAGCAAAAATGATAACATCTATTTCTAAAAAGCTTTGATGGCAAAGCTGGAAAGGCAAGAAGTCTGATACCCATTTGTAAAAAAAAAAAAAATAAATCAGTATCTTAAAAAAAAAAAAACAAATTACATTCAGTCACAAACTGATGTGCAAAAACCTGATACAGACTCAAAACATGATATGAAGTTAGAGTTTCTTTTCAGGATGACAGAGTGCCCATTGCTTTGGCTCCTGTGTGTTCTGATAGAGCATAAGGTTCAAATCCTGCTCCTATTGAAGTCAATGACAAAACTTCCATTGACTTCAGCGGTGCAGGATCAGACCCTGAGCAACACAGCTAACATCTGTTTTCTTGCTTTCTCTCTTATCTTTCAGTGAAAAATATTAGAACAAATTAGAACTGAATATTGGAAAAAATTAATTACTATCAATCGGATAGTGTGGTATTCTGTGGTAAGTTCTCATAAAACATATTGCTTGTCATTTCAAACTTTTAGATAAAGATATATAATCTGCATATGCACATAAAATATTATCAAAACTGTCAAATATCATATATGCCATTACCATATTATATCCTATATAGATGATTCCTTCTTTGTGGAAATCCTAACAAAAATTTAACATTTAGCAATCTTACAATAATGCCCCAACCTATCAATTCTATATCTCTATAACCTTGTGGATTTCACTACACTAAGTATGACCTGATACAATCAGTGAATGAATAAACTGCTTTCCCTGATGGTATTTGCTGTACAGAGACTGGAAGTCCTATCAAGTTTTTTCCGTCAGTTTAATTCAGGCACAAATTCAGTTACCGCCTCCTGTCAAAATATCTGTGATATTAGTCCAGGGTAATGTGATTGTAGATCAACAGACAGTCTTAGCTTCACAGAAATAACCCAATCAATTTTTTAAATGTACTGAAAAGACATCTGAAAAACTAGGAGAATAATAACTACCACATGTAATTAATTTCTACTCTAGTTTTACCCTTTTCAGTTGGTGGCCATGGAGTGCAGAAGACTTACAGAACTACGCTGTCTGCCTACTGGTGTAGAAAAAAGTTAAAACCAATTAAAATATAACTTAAATATTACTATGAATAAGCACTGTTAACTTTGTAGCTCACATTACATATACTAAGCAAAACGGTAAGCCAAAGTACAATCATGATAACATATATGTTTCTAAAAATGACAGCTTAATGAAAGCAGTTAGGGAATATTACTTTTGAAAAGTGACTTTTTCTTTAAAATAATTCCCCAGCTCAACAGGTGGAACAGATTTGGTAAGAATAAAAGAAAAACATTATTTTTATAATGGGAATTCTTTTTACATGAGGCACTGTTTTTAAATATATATATACAGGTAATGTAGCCATATCAATGTGGGAAAACTAATCTACAGTTGAAGGCTAGAAGATGAAGTTAAGTCACTAGGAGGAAATATCAAATGAAACTCGAAACTGAAGGAAGTCCATTGAAATGGGAAAACACAGAAGTAGCATTAAGTTGAACACTGAAACGATTAGTAATAAGCTGTCATGTATCACTAGAAGTGAACATTGGGTAGAAGGTATAGATCAAGGTAGATTAAAACAAGTTGGTGGCAGAATGGGAAGACACCTAAAGGGTCTGGGGAAAGGACAGAAGTGAGAATAGGACTAGAATGGTGAGGTCAAAGCAACTGGGAAAGCCATAAGCATAAATCTTGATTGCTGCTTCAGCTGGGGGACAGCTCATTGCTGAAGAAAGGGCAGGCTTAAGTGAGACTGACAGGGAACAGGAAACAAATAGATGGTCAATAGTGCAGAAACTATAAAAAACGAGACTTAAAAAAGTTAGTAGAGATAATTGAAAGCTGGGGAAAATGTGAAGAGCAGCGAAGAAGAGAAAAATGATGAGCAGCAACAGTGAAAGGAGAATGTAGACAGTAAGAGAGAATGCAAAATGTATTCCCTGTTTAGAAAGGCTTCAGAAGTACCTAAGAAAGGCAGAACTCATCACATAGCTTTATGTAAGGGATGGTTTGTTTCCTTTATGTACTCAATCATTTCTTCTTGCCAGTAAATCAACAGTACTGCAGCTAACAGTCATAATTTTACAGCATGTAATGTTTTTTTCTGTTCAAGTTGCTGAGATAATGCAAATTTGAAAAAAAATAACAGTTCCTTTTTGCTTTAACTGTGAATTTTAGGATCTGATTTTTGTAGGAAAAGGTCTGAAAATTGAACTCTAAGATGTAGAAAAAAAAAAAGAAAAGCAAATCTTGTTACTAAAAGTTGTTTTTCAAGAGTTAGCCTTGATTAAGGGACTGATTTGGGGTTTTTTTTAACCACTTCAAGCTGTCAGCATTAAATGCATCTAAAGGAGCCATATGACCTAAAAGTGCTGTGGGAAACCTTTCTCTTACTGTGAAGAAACAGCGAGCATTAGCAAGTGCTCCCTGCATAAGAACAGAGAATACCTTTAGGACCAGAAATTCATATTACATTTTAAATTTTGTTTGTCATGTTTGGTTACAGTAGTAAGATATGATGAGTGTCCCCTTAGATATGATTTTTTTTCTTTACAATGACTACAAAGACAACTCAAACTGGCTCAGGACAGACAGTGAAATTTTCCCAAACTTTGATAAATACTGGGATTCATCCAACCTATGTTAAATTCTGTCAAAGTCAGGCTAGGTTGGGTGAATACGCCCTTTACTGGTGACCATTCCATTGTCCATTCAGATAAATTCCAGAGGAAAGGATGTAGAAAGGTAGCTTTAAAAACACAGAAGTTTCCACAGAAAAACTATGTAACTGTTATTGAAGCACATATTTTTTTAAAGGTATGAAAGTGCATAAATGCCAAAATCTGACAAATATTCCTTTGCTGTGAAACCCACCCAATTCCACTAGCCTCTGGAGTGTTGCATGGAAAAGATGTAACATTTGAAAGGAATTTGATAGATAAAATGAAACTGGTACCAGTACCACTGAAACGTGAGTATCTTATTAGGTAAATTTTATCTTTGGTAAACAACCATTCAATAAGCTTGGAAAGGTAGCATTTGTCAGCTGTTTGCCAGCTGCAGCTTTTCAGTACATTCACCTATTGTAACTGGGGCTTAGTCAAATTTAAATGTGAATTATACAAGGATGCAGGGGTTCACATAGATCAGATTACAATACTGGGATGACATCCTGTATTTTTCATATGACACTGGATAGGCAAGATATGAAACAAGATGGTTTACTCCTGGGGGACTTAGTGCACTTAATCTTTTTGAAAAAAACAAAACAAAGCAAAACAAAAAGCCTCATGGTTCTTGGCTGCAGCATAAGAATACACCCTATGACAACCGACAGCTTAGTCACAAACTCTTTTTAACACAAGGAATGAATAGCAATGTGTCATAATATATATGTGTGCGTGTAAGCAATGTGAAATGCTACCTACCTACTTGCAGTCATTTTATTGTGTTATTTCCACAAATATAAATAGCTTTTCATGAACCACCTGGTTCTTTCCTGTGACATGTTCTCTTTGTCTCATCAGAAGCTTGTTGTATGTGGGTGAAGAAACACTGAATATATTCTATAACCCCATTCTTTTATCAATAATTTCCTGTTATCATTATACAATGATTTGAATTTTGTGAATACAGCCACAAAGGATCAATTCAATTAAGCCAAAACTACAAAAGGAAAATCTCACTGCAAGCCCCTGTGCAACTGGTGAACCCAGTAATTATATATAGCTACCCATTGTGCTAGTATAATAAAATATGAAGAAGGTTTAGTTAAGACACATTTACACTCATAGAAAGCAATATGGGCATAGAAAAAGTCATTTTTGCCAAAAGTATAGAACAGTCACACAGTAACAAATGAGAGCTGCATGAATCCTAGTTTACTTGGCTATAAATACATCCAACATTTTCTTTCTCTCCATGGTAAAATAAAATAGGAGCACAGAAGCATAACAGTCTCCTTTGAGCAACCAGTCTCTTTCTGTTCAATTATAGTCATCAATCTGTTCCACCTAAAATATTTTCCTCCTTGAGAAACCAAAGAAATCACTATTAGTATCCAAAACATGCTAAATAACGTAAGAGAGGTCTTTCCTTTTGGTAAATGCATTATTTCTCAAAGACTATTTTCTTTCACATAATTTATTTAATTCAGGGAAAAAAGATTACTGCATTTATCTGGCACTTTTGATCAGAAAGTCTTGAAGAGTTTGGTAAGGAAAGGCAAGGGTTACCTTCATTTTACAAACAGAGAAAACTACAACAGAGAGCTTAAAGCCTTTTTTTTTTTCCCCAAAAAATCTGTTTCTTGTGTATATTCCTTTTAGAAGCCTTTAAATTCTGGTATGTAGAAGTGCTAAACAGACAAAGCTTCAATTGTACAAGTACCCTTTCTCTCAGCAGTGATGGTGTTAGATTCTGTAGCAGTGGAAAATGTTTGCCTGTGCACAATCCCATAACAAAATGGAGAGGGGGAAGGAACATAGTCAAGTCTCCTGCTGCATACCCTTACAAAGCCTACCTAGGAGCATGAACGTTTTTTCCATTGCTTGAAATCTCTATTTGAAGTCTAGATGTTGTCTTTAATATGGCTTCACTAACATCTCTGAGCTTGATGTGAAAGCTATTTCATAAAATCATATAGCTTGTGTTACTTATAACACAGGATAACCACACTGTGTTTTCTGGCCTGAAAAAAGTATAAATCTATGACTATGATAACACAACAGAACTAACCATAATGACTTAACTTGGGGATAATACAATGAACTTTTGGCTAAGGCTTTTTCATCTTCCTGAGTTGTGATACCAGCCACCAAATTGCACTCTCTTCCTTTACTCTATGCGCCACTAAACCATCAAAGCACATAAAGTAAAGCCAATGTGATTTAGATAAATAGGAAAAAGTCCAAATCTTTTTCTTCATGTGGTAGCTCTGTACAGACATCTACAGAGAGCAGAACACTGTCCACCTGTGCATGTTTGAAGAATTATAGAGAACTACTTTAAAGATGAAAAATCAAGGTGCCAAAATAACACGATCTGTTTTGCAAAAACAGTTTCAGGGCAGGTTCTGTGTACTCCAAATCTCATCATAAACTCCCAAGATCTGAATGAGCACAGAGACCAATCCTTTCAGTCACAGAGATGGTTCCAAAATAATATAAAATGTGCATCTGGCATCCAGGAAAGCACTATGGGGAAATTAACTATGCCACAAATGTTCCAGCCTAACTTTTAACAGCTATATAAACTGTCCTAGTTTTTGGGGAGAGTGGGAAGGTTTTGAGGTAAATTTCTTGCCCTTTTTGATTTTTTTTAAGATGACCATCTTTAAAGTGCAGAATAACTACAGTTTTTCCTATTTGCTTATTGCCCTTGTAGGGTGACTTCATCCTCAGTTCAAAGTATTACTGTAGGGGATCATTTCTATTGCACTAAAAAAAAAGGAATAGCTTGATCTATATCACAGTCATTAAAATTCCCTCCAAGATGTAAGCATGAAGTATCCTTTAAAACATTGGTTAGCTGTTCCTACAGCAAGCATCAGTTATTTTTTTCATTCTTTTAAGGCATTTCTTTTGAAGACAGATTTTGCAATTAGTTTGGTTTAAGATCTTTTGTTCAACGTGGAGAAGGTTAGTTTTACTATCTTCTCTTAAAGCCCACAGTGCACTAATGCCTGTAATTTTTATCAACGAGCAACCTGTCGCTTCAGAAATCTAAATCAGAGAATTCCTTTTTTTTCACTCAGCATGCAGACAACTGAAGCCCTTTTTTCCCCTGGGGTGATCTGCTGGTTTGATTTTATTTTCTCTGACATTTCACCTGTCAGATTATGATAAGTAGAAGAAACAAAGAGTAATCATCACATTCTCACTGAATCTCATAATCAAATATCTGAAAAAATAAGATAAATTAGAAACATTTTCCTGAGGGAAAAGATTAACACTAAAAACACCATCAGATATCCAGATCATCTTTCAGTGACCTAGCACTTCTACACCGGCTTAAAAAATTCAGAAAGTAAGCCTGCATACTAGGGAACGACCTCCATGCAGGAAGGAAAAAAGAAAAAAGAAAAAAAAAAAAAAAAAAGAAAAGTTGCAGGGTTAAGATCTACTTAATATTAAAGACATATGTCTTCTTGAAGTCTTCCACGAACGCTTTCTTAAAGCAATTTTGAGGCCAAGAACAGGACAGGTTATCATGAAATAGTATAAGCTCAAATTAACTAGTTGGCAAGGTGAAAAGATTAATGAGCCAGAACCCAACAAACAAGCTCCTGATCTACTGCATCTGTAGCTTGCATGTTCCCAATTTCTCTCAGTCTCACAGAGTTGAGATTCGTAACAGATGAAAACTTACCTGCTTGACCGGTGGTAATACTGACAGCTGCAAAAAGCCTCTGGGAACGACTCAAGTCAGAAACCCCATTCACAGCTTCAACTTCGAACGTGTAGTTAGCATGAGCTAGCAGGTCCATTACAGTGACATAGTTATCTACTAATCCGGTTTGCTGGGGCATATATCCAATGTTACTCCCACAGGGAACACATTCACCCTGCTCCCAGCTGCACCTCTTACACAAAATGCGGTAGGTCACATCATTTCTTCCCCCATTGTCAGCAGGAGGACTCCACTCCAAACTCACGGTAGTCTGGTTGATATTGAAAATGAGGTTTTGTGGTGCAGATGGAGGTCCTATGCAACACAAAAGAAAAAGTCCACGGTAATTGCACAGAACCACGGTGGGACATTCTAATTAATGAGGCAGAAAATAGCTGAAGTATTTTTCTTCATATAAACATTTCATTATTTTTAGTAAAAGATTTCTTGAACTCACTTGTTTTATTTTTATTTTATTTTTTTATTTTATTTTTAATTTAATTTTATTTATTTATTCTTTTTATTATTTATTTATTATTTATTATTTATTTTATTTCTTTTATTTTATTTTTAATTTTAATTTTATTTTATTTATTTTATTTTTATAACTCACTTATTTATTTTCCATTAAGGTATCAGAATAACAATGTCTATATATTTATTGCAACTGACTTTAAACATTTTTCTTGTGTGCAATTAAAAGGATTGGTTAATATACCTGAAAAGTTGCCTTACATTTTTTCCGAGTATTGCATTTGTTCGTCTCTTCTAAACATACGGCATCAGCTGCATCTAGTCCTTTGTTATCAGCTCTGATATGACTTAAAGAAATATTTGGTGTTGCTTTGGGTTTAAGAGATTTCCACTATTTGAACCACCAATCTTTGTAGGCTAGTCTATTTGCAGTTGGAAGGTTAAGCCAGATCCAATTATTGTTCAGTCAAATTTCAGATCTGCAACAGTTACTTTTCATGCTATGTGTTACTCATTTTGGTATTATATCACATAAAGCACATTGTCTACAACAGTTCTGCAGCCAACAGAAAACTATGCCTGTATTCTATTTATTGTAAGTTACGCACTTGCCCAACATGCAATATTTTCCAATGTTATCTCAAGCAAACATGAAAATTATATTTATGCTGATTCTATATTCACTGTCAATGATTTTTCCCCTCTGCCTTTCAATTTCATTTACTGTTGCAAATATACATTTCAAATACAGGAAAAGCCAACCGAAACTACTAGCTACAAGTGGCTGCACGTGGTTGGTTAAGCAATGTCCTTTACTATAAAATTCATGACTGACTCACTTGTGCATGCGACATATGGTGGATCAGAAGGTGCTCTATAATAGCTATCTTCACAATCGCATCTTGAAGATCCTTCCTTGTCAGAGAAGCTGTGAGTAGGGCAGCGGGAGCACTGCAGATCTTGTGAGGAGGATTTGTAGAACCCACGGCCACAAGCTAAGGCAGAACAAAACAAATTAAGGTTTACATTTGCCTGGATTACTATACCGATCTTTTTTGTCACTGTCACATGAGGCACACATTTCTGTAAACATCTAAACTACCCATTGTGATATGCTGGCTCAAGAAATATATTACGCTCACAATTTCTTTTTCTTCAGTTGATGCTGTTAATGATTTTGCGACATTTTTATGAATTCAAGCATATATTACAAATACCTCAGCAGTTGGCAGCACAACACTTTAACACAGAAGGCCACAGAAATATAACAAGCATCTGTTTTTCAGCAAAGAAGGGTACAATAATGGTGTGAAACAGCTGGATGCCTGCAACAGACCTAAACAAGGGGAAAACAGTCCAGAGGAGCTCTCCTCTAAGGCCACTGAAGTGTTTCTGGTATCTGAACTAGCTGATTTGGAATTAATGGAGCAAAAGTTACTCTTCCTTGATCTGAGAAACCCAAAGAAGCTGTAACTCACCAGTGAACCCCGATCCCAAGGAAAGAATGAGGCTTGAATACTTGTTGGACAGACAACACTGGTAGGAACAAGCAGAAACAGAAGGAGGGCAGACAGCATAAGCTGCACAATTGGTTTTTCCAGTTTCACAAACAAACAAAACTAAGCTGAAACGGATTTGCTAAAACTTTCAAGGGAAAGTTAAAAGGTAGATAATTGGAAATACGCATGTAAGATAATTTCGTACTTCGGTTTGCCCACTGTGAACCCTTGGATGTAAAAAATGTGCTGTGTTCCAAAACTGACGTTTAGAAATACTTATTACAGCTACTGTCACAGTTCCCAAAGCAGAAACACCCATAAAACACACCTATAATGATTCTTACAAGAAGAGAACTGCAACCTAGACAGCCAGCTTAAGAATGGATAAACTGTGAGACCTGTAGGGGATGAGGAAAAGGGAAGTGGGGATCAGATAATGCTAAAACTGGAAACAGCTTAAGACTCCATTTCTGTGCCAAGGTTATGGGCAAACTTACAAACACTGTCAACATGAAAAACAGACCACAAAGGTCCTCCAGAACTTTCTAATAAACACAGGCTTTTTTCCACCACACTATCTTATTCTTTTTTTCCCAATCCTGACAGACAGTCTAACCTTCTTAAGCCATCACCTGTATGCAAAAGAAAAGGGACAGCATGTGAAACTTAGTATTGGGTATCAAAATATTAAAGCTAGTTAAATAGTCATTCTGAATTCAGAAAGAGAGAATTTACTTTGGTTATATTCATATTTGCTTGGATATTTTCTCAGAACTGAAATGCAAAGTATCAAAAGACAGTGATATTTGGAACAGTTATTTCAGTTTTCTGGTACTGCAGTGATGGAAAGAGCATTAAAACAATGAGCTTTATCCAAATCTCACTGAAGTCAATGAGATTTTGATTTTAATAGCCTTTGGACTGGGCCCACAGTGTAGCTAACGTGACATGACTCTTTTTAGTCTGATGAATTTTATGTAACTGAGAGAAAAAAGAATTGTGGTACTGCTTGAGAAAACAGTAGATTAAAGTTGATGAATTACATAATGAACAGTGAAACATACCAGTATGAACTGATTGGGAATTCTGGCCCTAATGAAAAATATGCCTACAAGACAGAAATCACTGTAACAGTTAAGAGTTTGTTATGATGAAGAAAAAAAAAAAAAAAAAAAAACACACAAAAAAAAAAAAAAAAAAAAAAAAAAAAAAAAAAAAAAACAGTGGATGGAAGCTAATTACCTGGCAGAGGAAATTAGCATGCAAAGCATATATCCTTTGACTCTGAGAAAGAGGCATGAGTCTGCTCTAGAAGAAAATATAACCCTGCTTGTAAAACACACTACAGCTTGATTCTACCACAGTAGCTGTTATATATCCTATTTAAAAAAGAAGACAGAAAGAATTTTGTAGAAATACTCTTGATAAACATGACCTGCGAATTCATAGCTGTTTCAAATTTAACTCAAAATTATCCTTTTACACCTTCATTCAAGATTGTTTCAGAATTTTCTGCCCAAGGACAAAGAGCACAAAAGCTGAACTGATTTGTATGCATGCACCTTGAGAGATATATTTAAACTTCGGACTTCTCTTTCAGGACTTGTAATTGGGATGTAGCTAAAATTACCAAAAAATAGTTTCCTGCCTTTCTTAAATAGTCCCGTTCCTCTCATATCGAGCAAAACACTGGACAAATACACTAGGTCTTCCAGTATGTAGCTTCTGCAAAGCAAAGAGCAACTTAAAAGGCAAAGATCCCCACTGTGTTTCCACTCTGTCCTTCTCAGCAGGGAACATTACATAGCAAAGATGCAGAGGGTAAAATAGAGATTTCAGACAGAAATAACAAAACATAAACAGAAAGCCTCTTTTTCTTTTTTTTTTTTCTGAAGAATTGATCAAGACATTTACATGCTTAGTCACTTACTATGTAAAGTAAACGTGCAATTTTTATTAGAGTTCAAAGGATCTGAATGTCTGTGACTAGTTTACATGACTGTAAGCCATTTATTCTCATGCACAGCATACCACAGGCGGCAGGTTCAGGCACTCATACCATGCTACCATTCCATTAGCTTTTTTTCCAATAAGAGGCTCATGATAAGTCAGTAAGAGTACTTCGCATGATTTTCCAATAAGAGGCTTATTTAACAACCATCCCTTCAACTTATACACCCCATAAATATATGGTGCAGAATATTCCAGCGCTGATTTTTTTAACAGTATGAAAACCATGCTTTTAAAAAGGATTTTAAAAAAATAGAAAGGAGGGTATGCAGGGGTACACAGTATAATTACAAGCACTCATTGAAGAATATGCAAATAAATAATTTTCCCATTTTTCTTCATAAATTTAAATTTGTCACACAAATTTGTTTTTTTTAGCCTAGCAGTGGAATATTTCTATTGCTCAAAACTTGGCAAGCTATGAATCTTTATCTGTTTTTAACATGTATTGCCCTTGTCAAGAAACAACAGGAAATTCTATCAAGATAGGGTGTTACACAGACCACTTATCAAGGTACAATAACTTGCCAGTGAGCTATTACAGATCACAGATGGGAAAAACTGTTCAAAAATACTTTGTTGACTTTTTTTCTCTCCCTTTTGTCCTATCTTGCCAAATTGCCATGTTGAATTTTTTTATGTTGCAGGTAATTTAAATACATTATTTTCTTCTACACTATTTTAAATCCACTTATTTTGACCCAATTTAGTTCTTGATGTAATATTTTTAAGATCACAGGAACAGGTAGTATAAAATCCCCACTGCCACTACCTCCATAAGCAACATAAAAAAATGCTAATTGTAAAAAAAAAAAATAAATCAAAATACATTAGCCAAACATTACTAGGAGTTTTGTACATGTAAACCTGTAAGTGATAAACACAGGTACTGTGTTTATAAGATACAAAAGTATCTTATGGTAAAGCCTAAGGCAACTCAAATTGCATTTGATCACATCCATTTTAATATTTCAGTTCATTAGTGTGGGAAAGCACAAATCAGCAGCACTTCTGCCCCATAAAGGGAGCCTACATTGTAAATCAGGGTACAGAACTCATGAAATGATAAGACAGACACAGGCAGCACTCTAATGTTGTAGCCATAATCGTCATTATTGTTGATCTGAGTAAAATGTGAACTCATTTGATCTTGTTCAAGCAAGTTAAGATTCAGGAGCAGTTTTGGTACTGAAGGGCTTCTGGGATACTGAAAAAGATGGGGTGGGGTGGGGAAGATAGTCAGCACAAAATAAATTTACTTCCATTCAATGTGGTGTGTTACTTACAGCTGCTAACTTAATAGGACGGCTCTCCCCAGATGAAGCTCCCATTTTGTTAGTCTTACACATTACTGACAGCATAAAGATGCAGAGTAACATCTACTAGCCTAACCTAAATCAGTCTTCAAATAATGCAAAAACTAGTTCCTAATTGTTTCTCCATTTACAAAATCAATAATAAATAAATAAGAATGCTATGCTTTAGCCAAGGCACCATTCTTTGCTTAATATGCCAGCCTCACAGCCATTAGGGACTGACCACTGATGACCCTCCCAGGGCTACTCAGCAACTCGGGATTTATTTACTTTTCTGCAATAGCCATGGCTGTTCCTCAGAGCAAGTCTTCCCACCTCCTCTGCAAAGCAAAGAGGATTCTCTTGTTGGGAAGCTGGCAGTTCCACTGTGAAATATTAAGACAGTGCAAACAGCTCTTGGATGAGAGAACCTCTATGGAGCTGCAGTTGGAAACTGAGCAGGGCATTGTTGTTTCGTGTTTAAACTTTCTTGCCTGGAAGCCCTAGATAAAGTGGTACACTATTCTGTCTGTATATGATAGAAGACCCTGATGAAGATGACATTAGCAATCTTTCTCGGTTTGGACTAAGTTGCTTTCGTCTTGTACATCCAATGGAACTGAGCCATAGAAAGGACAGATCGTGACAGTAAGGTCTCGTACACAGCTGGGCAAGGCTGCAAGGTCAGCGTGCGGGACTTGCTTAAATACAGGTTTAGCATATGCCACTGCAGTCAATGCAATCACAAACATCTTGAGTCAACGTGTTTGGTGTCGTTTAAGGGCCTATATAAATACTGTAAATAATGGAATATTTCAAAGCCACAAGTAAATATTTGGGAATTAACACAAACTACTAGAAACTATGATGCCACATCTGTGGCACAACAAGGCGTTATCTGTTGTCACTAGAAATGCTGACTGCAGCTTATGCAGAAAAATAGCAGCTTCTCTGCTGTGAGCTCATCACATGCCTTAGTTGCCTGGTAGTGATCAAATAATGTATATTTTTCTTTTCATATTCATAAAAAAAGAGTTCCATGGACCTCTGGAAGGAGGAATGAAGGCAGATGTAGAGAGCAGCAAACAGGAGTCTGAAGCCCTGCTTGTGGGACAGGAAAAAGGAAAAAAGGGAAGTATTAAGTACTGTTAATTTCTATGTAACTTTTTCAGTATAAACACTATGGAGATTAATTTTGCTTGTTAGGAGAGCTAGGGAACTTAAATTGGAGGGATGATGGAAATATGGTGAGGGGTATGAGTGACATGTAACAGGTGATGTATATATAACCAAAGGAGAAAGAGTAAACAGTTGCAGGGCAGTGACACATTAATCAAGAAAATAATTTGCTACTATAATAATATAAACAAATTAAAAAAAAAAAAAAAGAAAAAATCTCCAGCTGTAGAAAGTGCAAGGCTTCCAGGTGGCATACGAGCTTAAGACTTAAAGGGCACGCAATTGTTTCAACATGTTAGACGCTTGACTGAATGTGGCTTTTGATAAGAATTTTTGAGTTTATAAGAAAATAATGAAACATAATGAGTTTCACAGAGGAAACTGCACTAATTACTGTTTGATCCCATTATAAAAAGGAGACTGGTGTGAGGGAGGAAAACAAAGATGACATACTGTGCTAGCAGAGCAAGGGAACTTGTCTGTTTCTTCTGGTTTGCTCACAATTCTCTGAGCTTGCCGTCACAATTAAATTTAAGTGGCATAGATACCACTGAGGAAGATTAAACTAGTGTTTAAAAAGCAGTAATTTTTCAAAGTTAGCATCAAAGGATGGCAAAGGAGTATTCACATAATTTCAACAACAAGTATTACAAACTTGGGGTAACAGCCTCGTCCCACTGAGAACCATGGGAAAATGATTGCTCATATCAGGAAAAGCTCAGGTTTTCTGGGTTAATCCCTTCACTTGAATAAAGTAAGATCATCATATGTTAAAGTGAACCTATACACTGGGGGTTTTTTACCCTTTTTCTAACAGGCAGTGGCAAGAATTTGGTATGCGTCTCTGTGGACATAAGCCTTCATTCTCATGATTTGTTTTGCATAATGTTAACGAACTTTCTACCTTTCTACCCTCCCCTAGCCTGCGAACATTAAAGACAATTCAGCTAACCAACTTTTCACAGAAATTACATATACACAAGGAGTTTGTGCAGATGTTTCCTGGATGAAGTTATGCAGCTGCAAAGACTTTATTAATTATAAAACACAAAATGGATTGTTCTGCAATTGAAACTCTCTGGGGCTCTGATACATTTGAAAATTAACATACATATATGTATGGTCAGGACATAGATGGATGTTGTTAAGTTATTTATTACAGATGGATATTTTAGCTAATGCAGAAAAAAAAGGCTGGTCTTTCTCCACTGGAGCTTTCAAATATTTGCTTCATATTAATGTCTATGGTTCCATAACTCAGGACTGAAAGCACAGCTTGCAGAAACAGTACTCCCATTGCTAGTGTTTCTGACCTCATCTGCGATGGACAGGTCCAGAATCTTTATTTTAATCCTACTGACAGTGCCTCAGTGGGAGTAATTATAACAGTCGGCCACAAATCCAGACCTCCTGTCACTGTTATATTAGGGTTTTTCACAACAAAAATGAGCAGCAGAAAAGGAGGATGAAAACAACATGGGGTAGTGATTATAGCAAGATTTGTCAACCTCCTTCTGTATTAACCTGCTACAAACATATGACAATTTGGCATGGGAGACACCAGAAGTACAAAATGTTTAATCATCTGCAGTACCAAAAATAAATTTTTGAAAATCATTTGGGGGACATTGTTCTCTTACAAGATCCTTGGCTGGTAGATCACATCATCAGCCACAGACACTTTTCGGCTAATGTATCTGAAAAATTTAGATAAACTGAAAGCAGACCATTATAAAATAATTCCCAAATGTGGATTTCAATGTGAAATATTAGATATAAGAAATCCAGTAACAAATAGGGACTTTATAACCCTGATCCCTCTTCCAATAATTTGTGTATGTTCAAGTCATGACTATGTTTGAAACTGTAAATTACTTTTATAGTGAGAGATGACACCTGTTATGGCTCTTCTGGCACCTAATATATATTGTTTTATAAGGAGCTTAGACTGTAGTATTTTATTTGTCTAACTACTATGTAATGATAAATGTCTAGCTGAAAAAAAGATGTTTATTTTAGTTTGATTCTTAAACTGCAAGAGCATCTAAAGATTATTCATGTTTCAACCAAGGAATTATGTCGTATGGTTTAGCCAGAGTAAACTCAAGACTCTTAATGGTGCCCTAGCTATACTGCGAATGACATATCTAAACAGGGCTCTCCCATGGCTGCATCCCATCATCCACCACATGTTTGTTGCTGCCTGTCAGGTATCTCTCAGACCTTCATTTCTCAAGTCTAATATGCCATTGTTGTCCAAAGTCCTGCTAACGTCTTTTGAAAGATGTTCACATACTGCAGTTCAAACAAATAGAGATACTGGAATAAAATGCTTGCTAACTAATAGTAACCTACTCCAATTTTCCCAACAAATGAAGTGAAACCTTCATCTCTCTACAAATTTGCGCAAAACAACAAAAAAAATCCTGAGTATGTCATCATGTGCCTTTTTAACTTATCTATTTGCAAAGATAAATAAGTTTAAAGACACTCTGGTGATTTGCTGGCTAATTTATACAAAAGGACAAGGTAATCAGGTTGAAGAACATATCCTACAAACCAAAGAATACCTAATGTCACTACACCATAATAGCAAAATTTCTTTGAATCTAATGATTCTGAATAAGTACATGAAAGACTACATTTAAATGGCAATTAAAGAAACTCTAGCATAGTCTGAGCAGAATTAATTACTTAAGTTAAAAGTTGTGCATTGAGGCTGTGACATAATATTTCTCTACATTTTCAGAGTTGCAAGGACTTGGGCATCTGCCACTCATTAACTTTCTTGGGAATAACAAATACAAAGCCACCATGAAAATTTGGGGGAAATTTAGATGTGAGAGATATGAAGACATAAAAATACAGACAGATGTAACTTATTGATCAGAGTTAAAAAGTGAAAGGTGGGTAAGAGAAATTAAAGGCGAAAAATATTCTGGCTTTCCTGTTCATTCTTTTCTTTTTCACCCCCCTTTTCTTCTACCAGGCCCTTCCCTTGAGATTACAATTTGCAAGGTGCTCAAGTAGCTTCTGTGCAGAGTTGAGTGACAGCTTGACTGATGAGGCAGATTGGGAGCAAACGCTCCACACTTTGCAGGACATGGTATAAATTCATCATAAAAAAAAAACTAATCCATGCCTGAAGTTTTGTCAGCAGTAAAAATTTTATCTGACTTCTTCAAAAGGTTCTCAACCATCAGAGTTAATGGAAAAATGCACTTAATCTGCTCACGGTTTCTGCATCCTTGGGTTTTGTCTTTTTCCTCTTTTACTGACTTGGTAATCCTTAATTATGGACCTTTTTTTTTTAATTACAAAAAAAAAAACAAACCTGTTAAAGCTACAGTGACTAAGAATTCAGCAAATCTAAGACCACCAAGTAACTTATGCTATGGAAGTTATAATGTTCTGAAAGGAAAATTGTATTATCTAACTGAGCAGTATAACACATCCCTCAGATGCATCATCAGACAACAGACATTACTGCAATGAGAACTGGCTACACATACTACAGTGTAAGTGGTGCCTTTTTTTCTTTTTTTTTTTTTTTTTGAAGCAGATGTATGAGCAATTAATGTTAAATTTGTCACATTCCTGTATTAATGCCTTTTCCTATGCTTTTTTAACTTGTACATAATTCAACTCTGACAGCCATAAGAAAAGAAGAAAAATACTGGTGATGAAACTAACACAGCAGATTGTTTTCATCTTCAACGTTTTGGCTTCCCTATATTTGGGGTGTACCTCCAACAATGAAGCAACAAAAAATTCCTTATAGTCTACAACGTAGCAACTTGCCTTATAAAGTATTACAACTTAATAAACTGAGCTTATCGAGTTCAATAGGGACTTTTAACAGTGGCAATGCTATGACTCAACTCCTCTGATGTCATACAGGTTCCATACAGCTGTTACTTTGTCCAACCTAAATGCTTTATGGTTCTGTGATATTAAACGTAGAAATGTAAAGTGAAATTTGCAAGTGATGATTACTAGGTGGGAACTGCTATTTTTTCCTCTTTTACAGATTTTTTTTTTTTTAAGCAACTCCATTATTTCAGACTCTTTTAGCCTCATGACTTCAGATCAAGCAAACAAAGGAAGACCTTCTCACTGTAAAAGCAGTCTCACTACACAGCACCACTGCAACACAACTGCAATATGATGACCTTTTATGCACAGCAGTGGATGTGTCTCCTGACATGAGCATCTCTAATGTCTATTAGGCCTCCCAAAGGCTATCATCTCCTTTGCCAAACGAACAGGCTTGCCGGTTTGGCTGCCCAGAGTCCTCACTGTATTTTTCACCAACCCCACAAAACAGTTTCCAAGTATCCGCAAATACCCTCTCACTCCCTGGCTACCCCTGTTCTCCCTTAATGAGAGCAACACAGAGAAACTTCCAGGAGAAGAAACATGAACTGGTGAAAGGAAGACTCTTGTTGGTAACGACTGTGGTGGAATTGCTTCCAAATTACCATCAGAGGGATTGTGGAAACACGGGTATGTTTTGGTCTATCACAGACACGTCAGCCAGGTCTGCCAGCCAAAGTGATCTACATGTGCAGAAATTAACATTTACAACTTGCCTCTTAACCTTCAGAGCAGTTCCCCAACAGACAAGTCTCACGGCAGTGGGGGACAGATAGCTTACACTGCCCCAGGAAGAGCAGATGCTTGCAGGTAGGCACTTCTCAGGATGTCTACAGACTGGATCTGCCCCTCTGCAACTTTCTGGGAGAGTTCCTGACCCCAACCATGGGCAAGAATGGGGTGGAACAGTGTTGGCTTTATTAATCAATGCATTAATAAAATGTAGAATTAGTAAAAATATCATTTGAGTAGCTTCTTGTACTTCTGTGGAGAGAACAGTAGTAGGTTTACTCATGCTGCCTATCTTTACACCATAGACTCCCTCTTCACGCAGATGACTCCCTTCTGATGCCCCAAAATCCTGTCCAGATACAAATACAATGGAAGTTTCCTTTAAAGGCCTCAAATAATCTAAAAGCCTTTCATGAAATAATTTTTTCCCTTGAGAAATAACAGAGGTCTCTAGGAGGAGTCAGATCGTATGATTCAAGGATAAAGTTCTCTGTAAAGAAGGTGGTGTGAATAGATATCTTCCTGAAGCTCTGAGACAACCAACTTGATGTGGATTTTTAATTTAATCTAACTGTAATGGTGCTTAATAATTGGCTGTCAAGAAATAAATCTGGAGGGCTTACTCATAAAATAGAACAGAAGCAGGCACCTCTATGAGCTTTCCAATCGAAATGAAATTAAAATAACTTAATAACACATTTTTTTTTCCTTTGGACAATGACCTACCATTATCATTCCAGGCCTCAACTGAGAAGAAATTTTTCACAGGCTTCTGTAACACATTTCTCAAGGCCATCATTATACAGCAGGCAAATCCATCCAAACAAAAGACCAGCTTCTAAGAACCCACAAGAGAGAAATTACTCTACTTTTGCACAATGGTGGTACAGAATCTAAAAATAATTTTAGTTGCATATCCTGGTCTCAGATATTCCCACATTTAATGTTGACTGTCCTGCTTAGAAAAAGATGCTTATGCCTATCAACTCATTGTGGTGCTTTTGGAGAAACTAATGCAAAAAAACCAACTGTTCACTACAGTTACATTTGGCTTGGAATAGGAAGAAACAGAAATATTTCTGGAAAGGAAACAAAAAAAAACATTCTAAGTTCTTTAAGCAGAGATTCCCTTCCAGGTTCATCAAAGAAAATATTTTTATCAGTGCACAGACTGGAAATTTAAATTGTGCAAGTATTTAGCTATAATCTTTCAAAATAAAAACTGATTTAACCTCTTTATCTACAGATCAAAGTATCACTTCATTAAGAGATGACAAAACACACAATTCTCCTTTTCTCCTTTAATGGAAAAAAAAAAAAGTATATATAAAGGAGAAGCATTACCATAATAATTCACTGATATGAAACTGAACTGGAATAAAACACAAAGAAACTTCTTCTGGGTTTGCTTCAGTAAGTCTGTGGTAAGAAACAACATTGCTAAATCTGACAGATCTATCCGCTACAAATTTTTATGAGAAAACTTCCCAGATTCACACAATGTTTTAATTCCAAAAAGTACAGCATGAGTTGTGATACTGTGAAATGAAGTTGCCTTTACTAATTGCATACTCTGAGCAGAAGTGCATCTTATAGAAGAGAGCATATCAAATCTGCCTGGCTGATCCTTATGATTTGGATATGTCACTTTCTACTAAGCACAGAGAAAATAGGGAGGGGCAATAAAGCCGCTCAAAGATAGCAGCCATCCAAAAAGATAAAGAACAGGCTGAGGAAAAGCAGACAACAGATTGCAAAGACAGAACAATCACAGATGGAGGCCAGGTGGGTGGGTCAAACAATTTTTTTACAAAAGGTTTATTTTAATATTTAAACAGAACCTCGTTGTGTAAATGTTCAGCAAAGAACTGATAAGAAAATGGATTTGTAAGTGCGTTTGAACAAACAACATGTCTTATAGTCAAGAGGGGCTTAGTCATATATAATTAAGGGATAATGTACATGGTTGAAGAGTGTATGATACTGCAAGTGATTAAACACCAGTGCAAAACAAAGGAGCTAGACACCTAAGGAAGCTTTATGGAGCCAGCATGGAGTAATCTTAAAACATGAACTTCCTTTTCACTAGAGAAGACAAGAGGATATTCATCTAGCCATACAAAAGGGGTTTTTTTACTGAAAATGCTGTGAACTTCCATACTGCTTCTGCCACCTAATCAAGCTCTTTAACTAGATTATCATACTTTCTGTTTCAGCATACACTACCTTTAACTCTTTAAAATCCCTAAGAGAACAGTTCTGTGCACATACAATACCCAGGTTCCCTGGAAATGTGTGCTATCATAGTTCTCCTCAAATTTCTGAAAACCTAGTGGCATTAGTCATCTCAGCAATTACAGTCCTGAGGGCTTGATCTAAACCCACTAAAGTCACAGGTGTCTTGGAAAATGGATGACTGAGTCACCCAATAAAGACAAGGCAAACAAGGAAGATCAAACAAGGAAGCCTAGACCACTAGCTTGTTTCTGGGCATGACCTATGCCACACGCTTACAAAAGGAAAGAAAGAATAAGGCAGACGCAGTGGGAACTTGCATCCAACAAGCAGGAGCTAGCAGTCATGAGCTATCAGTCATCTCCATCTGTTTTCTTAATATCCCCTGACAGACTTTCATGAATTTATCAAACAATTTTCATAACTATCAAAGTTCATGCAAGTGACTATTTACCTGAATGCTAAAGTGTGGTTTATTTCTCACGAGAAAGTATACACAGTGCATGTTTCTACACAATTCCTTACATAGCTGTAGCCTGTACACCAACACTGAATCTGGATAATGACGACAGTAATGCCACAGCAGCAGATAACTCTGTATGTCTTCCAGAAACCCAAGAAGCTGAGTAAATAGCATATTCTTAACACCAAAACATTACAAGTGCTATGTGCAGGTGTCATTGACTACATAGCCAGGTCAGGTATGTCACAGCACAGACCACATGAACAATCTTCACTGCATCTCTTCAGCTGTCAAGTGTATTTCCAAAAATACCGATATTCTAAGGCATTTACAAAACTTTTAAGGATTTGGAAATTTAGACTTCCCATCTGTGAGGTTATTTACTATTATTTTTCTTTTTGTGTCCTGGGATTCATTTTAAAAACTGAAAGGGAATAGAAAGAATGCTAATGTAACATGAATACACTCTAGCACATACATTTGTAGTAATTTCCCAGACATCCCTGCTTACCATGTCTTGGTACACATCTGAGTAATCTCGGAGCGCATGGACTGGTTTGCTTTCAGAGGAAAATAACCATAACATGTGCTCCAAGAGTGAAACTAATGCACTCCAACCACAGTTGGATCAGACTAGACCTACTGCAAATAAACCCCCTCATTTATTTAGTGTGGGCATTAGGTCCTCAGGACTGTTTCATTTTACAGATTCACTACTACTCCTCATGCTCCTTGTGAGTGACACCATCATGAGAGGGAAAACATTAGTTCTTTATTTGGAGAAGCTTTAATTGTTGGCTGTGACTGACAAATCAGTACATAAATTATCTAACAGACTTAGAACTGACTCAGCATCCTCATTGTGAGCAATTTGTAACACAAATTACTTTTTCTCTGCGCAAGCAATTCTTCAACCAGCTCTGTGTAGCTTATTAGAAAGACAAATTTACAGATGTGGGTTCCTCGGTGCTCAAGAAACTGCACAATTCTTTGAAAAAGAGCAAGATGCTGAAAAAGAAACACTAAAGGAAGCCAGGTGTTACAGTCACAAGCAAAAAAAAAAAGAAAAAAAGGGCAGAAAATAAAACTGGTTTACAGAAGTGAGGAGGAGGGGGAAGAAAAAGAAAACTGATATAAAGTTCCTTAACAAGCAATAGGGCCCTGATTGTCCTCGCATAACATGTATGCAGAAGAAATACTGTCCATGTTAGAAAAGTGCCCTCACAGCCCATGGCAAAATTCAGTTTTCCACTTAGGGTAGAATTCAAGGCTTTCAATTAGGCAGCTCTATTAAAAAATCATTCATTCTCAAAAGGATGGACTATCAAGAAAGAAATAAAACATATCTCAAGAAGTCACATCAGTGGCCCAGGGGACAGCACATATTGTCACTAATAGAAAGCATTTCCCAGTATCTTCCTGGCCTCTGATACATTTCAGTCTTCAGTTCTACTACAGTACCCAAAACCATACAAGCTCTCTAGTACCACTGTCCTTCCTCCTTGTTCTCGCAATTTTCTGCAGTAAATATTAATGTTTTTTCTGGATGGTAAAAATAAAAATATAATTAAAATTTAATTCACATTAATTTTATAAGAAAACCAAAAATGGAACAAATTCAGAGAGCAGAGTGGCTGTGGAGGTCCACTAGGAGTCAAAGAATGGGGCTGAGCCATGGGAAACAAAACAGGCATGCAGTCCTCACTCAGCCTCAGCTCCTACCCTTCTCTTCCCAGCTTTTTCTAAGCCAGACGAATTTCTATTATACAACCCGGCTCCTTATCACCAGCAGGCATACTAGTCCAGCAAACCTACTCATCTCAAATAGGTCTCCTCTGAGATAGTGACAGGAAAGTTACACAAAGAAAAAAGGTTAGCCAACTCTGACAGTGGATTTAAATACAAAGTCAGTTCAGGACCTAGGTGTCCTGAGTCTGCCTTGAGGACTTCATCAGGAAAGAAGGAGCTGTTGGGAGGTAAACATCAACAAAGTGCAGCAATATGATATAGAACAGGAATGTTTTTAGAGAAGTCATCGTCCAAAGTAATCCCTTGATCTCCACCTCCTAGCTGCCAACAGGCCACAGATTAAATGTTCAGGATGTGATTTCTCCCAGGATAACAATACCTAAATTTCAGTTAATATGTTAGTGCTTACATATGTAATAAGTACCTAAGTTCTCACTGGAGTCTATGGAGACCCAGGGCTCAGTTCTGAGATGCCTAAGTGCAATTGCCTAGTCCAGTCTGAAGGTTATCCTGACAGGTCCTGAGCTAATGGTCCAAAAAAATAGTAGGTCTTCTGTGCTCCTGTACCACGTCTGCCAGCCCACACAGAGTCTTGAATACTACAAACCACCTCAAACAAGACTAGGCAAACAATGTTTATGAACCCAACCCCAGCCTCTTGCTAATGGTCAGTGGAATGGCTCTCCCAGAGACAGCTTTAAAATAAATCCTGCTCTCAGTCACTTGTCCTGGCATGCCAACATATGCAGCACTCAGCCATAAGAATTACCAGCAATTCTTAAATGGCCCGCAACTGCATAGCCTCATAAAATATCTCCTGTTTTCATATGCAAGCAGTTTATATAGCATCCTGTGATAGGAAGGTAGTGATGAGAAATGAGAACAGTAGATTATTCACAGTTCTCAGATCTGCCTCTATCAAGTACCAAACAGATCCATACACACAGTATTGTAGAGCTTTTTATAGCTTGTCACGCAGTTTCTCAGTGATTGAACTGAGTAATGTATGCCTACAGGGAATGAGATACCAAGCTGAAGTTTGCATAGATGAACCTCTGAGTAGAGAACTACTAGTTAACTGAACTAACTAGTTAACTGAATTTAAAATAAAATAGTGGTGAAGTTGTTTATGATTATGCTATTATGATATTTATGTGGAAGATGATGAAAATTAATTGTATATCAATGCAAAAGTAAGCTACCAATTTACTGCATTACAGTAGCATTATAAGTAGAGCACACAATCGAAGAACCTTAAGTCTACACAAAAAATGTGAGCATGTGTGTATACATGTCCATGATTCAAGAGCATTCATATTTCATTGATACAATCCACTCTACTAGCCTATTATGTGTTCAGAAATGAATGGCTGGAGTAGCAAGTAGTTTACGTGAAGCCAAGAACAAGTAAACATTCTCAGTTATTAGTGACTGCAGAAAGCTGAGTTATTGAAGACTTTATCAAGTACACATTGACTCTTAAAAGAAGAAAAAAAACCCCAAAAACCTCTGTTTGTCTTTCCATGTGTCATTTTTCTTCAAACTTTAGAACAAACTAACATACAACACCAGTGAAATAGCAGATGCAAAAGCCATATATTTGGTTTTTTGCCACTATATGCGTGAAGCTACAAGAATTAATTATGGACACTTCTGGGGGATCTAGGAATCCCTAATTAAAATTCTACTTCCCACACCACAAAGGGTGCCAATCCCTTTGCCTGGCCACTAATTCTCATGTCAAATTAATGAGGTACTTTTGTGCATTTTTGTGCCCTTTTAGTTTCCTTGTCCTATAAGGTCCTAAGAGGTCAAAATTCTATTTTGCATTTAACTTGTGGCTTTTAAGGTATTTGATAATTACTTATAACTTTGCCAAAATAAAACAGAATGTTGGTCAGAGCAAGGTGTTCTAAGATGTAAAAGGAACATAAAACTCACTGGAATCTTCTTCAAATGCAAGGAAAGGTTTTGACTATGAGTACCCACACATTTGACCATCAATGTAACACAGGGTGACTTCATGTATTTGCAAGAATGAGCCCAAATGTATAAATATCTTGGAGGTGGGTGCCAGGAGGATGGTGCCAGACTCTTTCCAGTGGTGCCCAGCAACAGGAAGAGAAGCAATGGCCATAAACTAAAACACAAGAAGTTTCACCTCAACATGAAGAACAACTTCTTTATGTTGAGGGTGGCAGAGCACACGAACAGGCTGCCCAGGGAGGTTGTGGAGTCTCCCTCTCTGGAAACATACAAAACCTGCCGGGACTCATTCCTGCGTAACCTGCTCTAAATGGCTCTGGCTTGGCAGCTGGGTTGAATTAGATGATCTCCAAGGTCCCTTCCAACCCTAACAATTCTGCGTATCATCATTGCAGGTATGTTTGCAATCAGTAAGGTTCCCAGAAAGTACCTCTGGATGGACTTAAACCAATATACCCTCCCATCTGTCCTCTGTACTCATGCTTTTCCAGTAGTACCAGAGCCTTTAAACAGCCTGTACTTAGTGCTGGCTTTTCACTCATCTTCCTTCAGACCTGAACATAGCATGTATTGTGGATTAGCACTAAAAAAAAATGTTTCATCAAAATCTGAAAATGGGAGCTAGTGGGAAAAGAAATGGAATTTAATGTGAAAATAGGTAATACTAGAGTTGCTGTACTGATTGCCTTTTTTATTTTTTAACTGAATTCACTTACAGCCTCTGTTTTTTATTTGCAGTAAACGTGCTATAAAATTTTCCATCAGCCATAGCTGGTTTGCAAAATTAAAGGCTACTGCTGTACAATTTAGAAATACGGATTCCTGACCTTTTCCATGATGATGTTTCTACAATATCCTTTGGCAGCAAAGCCCACAGTCTAATCGATTGTACACTAATTGTTCTAAAACTGAATCTAAATTGTTCCTGACATTGCTTAAGAACATAGCAATTGTATTTATGTGCACTGGTATATAAAAATAAAACACTCCTTTTCTGTTTGTAACACTTTGTAACGGGTTGGCAAACTTAAGATTCTACATAAAACGAAGGAGTTCACGTGTTCTGCCCTGCTTAAAAAAAATAAAAATAAAATAAATAAAAAAACCCCACAAAAAAAACAAAGAAAACAAACCAGCCCTCACTACACAAAAAAAAAAAAAAAAAGAGTGAAGACAACAAAAGAATGCTAAGTCATACTGGTAGATGAGTAGCTCCCACCAATATAAAAAAGTGAGGCATCTCTTTCAGATGAGAAAATCGGAAGAGAAAAAGAGGACAAGGGACAAAGGAAAACCTCAAACAGACTCAGAATACAAGACAATTAGGTAGGTTTATACGGTTTTACTAGTAAATCAAAGCCAGTAACACAAAACTTGAGGAAGGGACTGACATTTGGTATTATCTCAGTCTATATTGTTCAGCTAAAGATTCGACAGGTATATAGTCCATTTACATGCAGCTCTTTGCATATGCAGCAAAATTTATGTCTCCTGCTCAAATTTTATGCCAGTTCTGTTAAACTTAGAAGATTGATTCCACTGCTGTTCTCACAAAGGTCAAACAGGTGATGCAAACTGCTGCTTCTTTAAGTTCCTAAATTTCTGGAGAGTTTCCTTAATTCTGTATGGCATGGGCTTACTTTACTAAGGCTGCAGCTATGCTTAAACACTTCAGTGGGATGGCAAAAGGCAATTTTTCTTCATTAAAGAAAAATGCAGTGTTTGGCAACCCAAATATCTGCATTATTTCTTTAGTTTTCTCTTTGCATTGAAGTCAGATTAAAACTGCAGTCATTTTCTTTATTCTCTGTTTCTTTAAAAAAATATTTTACATTTTCAATTAACTTGAGTACATTTTCCACTGAAGTACCTATTCCCTGAAATAATATCACCACAGTAACTCGTTGTTATAATAACTCATCATACCTTTTCTAGCTACTCATTTTTGTATCAGAGAATCTCTATACCGTTTTTCCAGAGTTTTCAGCATCTTACTGCCTCGTCTTCTTCAGTCTGAATTTCTAGCACTAAGTACAATGAACCTGTCTGCCAATTTCAAATGACTATTCCCTCAGTAGAGAGCACAACATACTTTTTCACTGGATCTATCTTCATAAGTCCTTATTCTGAAGTGACTGAGTTGACAATAATGTATGCACAATGTCCTTACGTCACATCACGAAAAGTGTGTGAAAAAAGAGAAGTTTAGTCTTTCTTTTCATACATTGTTCCAGCTGGTTGCTTATGTTTACATATGAGCAAAACCAAAATACTGGCTTTTCTTCAAAATTAATTTATTCAAATGTCTATAAGCTTACTGTCTGTTTTTGCATCCTTCTCTTTGTGATGATAGCTATCAAACTACAAAAAGATTTTGTAGGAAGAGCTGCAGAAAGGTGGATACCCTACTCTGTTTCAACTTTCGTTAGTCATGATTAGGCACGGTACAGTCTGCAAATTTAGTTTTTACGCCCTCTGTTCTGTTCTAAGCAGAGGTATAAAGTAGAAGTGGATCAAATTCACACCTAATCTTATTTCATGTTGAGATCTTATTCTACTGCTCTGTTCACTACAACAGGTATTTGGCCAGTTTTGCAGGCTAAGCAGTCTTCTTCATAGAATAAAGATATTTAGAATTGCTCAGTAACAAAGGTACTAACCTGAAATTTGTATTTGGGATCTATTCCCCATTGTAGCACTTAACAGTTTTGTGACCACAGCCAATTGACTTAATTTCTCTTGGTTTTTGTATCATCTCTGGTTAAATAATGAACAACAGGAGCAAAGGAGGCTACATTCCCATTCAGTGTACATACAGCAGCACCTCAGCATTACCTGATTCCTCTTCTTGAGTCTGTTTGAAACATGTAGGCATTAATACACTACATAGCAATAACAGCCTTCAGTAAAATCTGTGTACTTTCAGAATAATTTAAACTGCTCAAAGGAAAACATCACTAGGATAGTGAATACTCTCTAATAACTGATAGAATTAAATGGAAGAACTGACTCTTTCTCTACACCTCCACCAAAATAAGCACAAAATGATAAAAGTGGAAGAGAGTCTTGCTGTCAGTCACAGAATATACCTAATAGACAGGCATATAGAAGATAAATGCTTTATTCCTGCATCTTTTTTCTTGCAGATTTCAGGAGGAGGTTGTTGAGGTAAGAGGTTAGATAGACTAAATAAATAGAGGTTATTGATTTTGTGTGCTATACTTGCTCTTGCTACTTATTAAGAGCTGTGAAATACCTACAGTTAAGACCATCCAAAAGCACATGATGGCAAGAGAGATCTGTAGGATCAGGCTGTAAAAGGCTGCCTTGTGTTTAACTGTGGGTCTTTTTTCAACCAAAGTGAGACTCACTGAAACTTTCCTTTAAGAATCTGCAATGGTGTCAACAACAGCAGCAGTAGAGACAGTAGCTTTCCAAGCATCTGTGGTGTCAGTGCCAGGGCCATCAGCATAAACAGATTGTGCTAGAGACAGTTGTCTTATATGAATCAGTGAGACCCAGCCAATCCTCTCCATTCCGCACTGATGAAAAGGATTTTCCTTTAACTGAAGGATAAATGCTGTAAGTTCTTTCTATGTACAAAAAACCCGTCTGTTTTATGACTTACTTTCCCTGAATTTCTCCTTATAAATGCACACTCCAATCTAATAAATATTTCCTGAGTATTCTCATGGAATACATTCTCAGACCCATGCATTCTGTCTGTCCAGATACACAGGGAGGAAAAAAAAAAAAAATTAAAAATCAACCAATGATGCCTGAATATTAATGAATATGGTGTGAATTCTGAGGTGGGTGCTCCCCTTCTCTGTCTTCCACTTTCTAATTTACAGAGTCTGCAGTATTTAGAGTCACAATGTCAACCAAAGTCAGAAGAAATAGAATTCTTGAAAGCATTACAACCATCATTAGCACTCTCTATCCCAACTACTTACCAGACGCATATAAATCTTGATGCCTGTGTGACTCACTGATGAAATTAAATGAGAGCAAACAGAGCAAATGCATGTCTACTGCTTTTATCTCTAACCTAGTCAGACAGTCATCAATATATCTGAGCTACAGCAATATATTCTGTAATATTTCAGAACACTGTTATCATTTTATTAAACAAAATATCTTCAGTATTTACCCCTTATATACCCCCATAGTTTCCTAGCAGATAACATCTCTCCAGCACTGACTGGATGATCCAACATTTCATACAATAGCCTCACACGCTCCCCTTTCTAAAAAAAGAAATATATATAATTTCTTTTCAAATATACATTAAATTTATGCCTAACTTTGTGCAAGGAAAACTAAAATCAGCATGCACAAAGGCAAGGAAGCAAAGCAGTTAAAGTCAGTTGGAATGTTAAAGCATGTGCTATCCCTATTCATAACTGCATGTATTGCAAAAGCACAGAAGCTGTACATTCACACCAAATCAATCCTCCATTTACTCTCAGACATTTTAATCTGTTTCCTTAAAAGGACAGGTGCTGATAAAGATTTGAAACAGAGACTGAATTAAGAAAATGGCAGGAAAAAAGAATCCCTGCTGCTACAAAACAGCACTCTCACCAGGACTGCATTTCTTGAATGTTTTCCTTTAAGGAAAGGAGTGTATCATTTTTTATATTTAGCCAGAGAAGGTGACAGACTGAAATCAGAGTTACTAAAACTAAGACAGGTACTGTGAAATCTAAGGAAGTACAGAATTCAGCACTTAAAAAGAGGAAAGGGGTTAAATTTTTTTTTCATCTTTAGAAAATCAGTACATTATTCCAACTGAGCTAACATGCTCAACTGTACTGCAGGATTACAAGGAAGCTGAAGACAAAAGTTTCATTCACAACTCTACCCTTTTACAAGAGATAACCTTCTGCACAGATGTAAAGTCAAGTCACGTCTGATTAAGTTCACTTCTCCTGTGACAGTGGACAACAGTTTTAGAATCAGAATAGAAGGAGAAACCTTGATCCTATATCTGTCAGTGTCTTGCACATGGTTCAGATGAAAATTTAGTAAAGTGGTACATGTACATGTTCATTACAATTATGCTAAAAATAATGAAGAAATTTATAACCTTCATTTTCACCACTACCTAAGGAAAATAACAACTTTTCAATAGCAAGTTGTGAAATACCTTTAACTATCACTAATTTCACACCATTTATTTTTCTTTTATTACAAGACGTTTAAAATTAATAAATTTTATCTACATTGCTTAGAAATGCACCTCTTGATGCCTGTCTTACCCATGATGCTTCTGCTTTGTGACATCACAATTAGCTGTCATGGAAATGAATATGAGATAGGCAGAAAACTTTGGGTCACCTCCCAGTCCAATTAAACTAAGATTTATGTCATTCACTTCATCAAGGCCAAAATTTCACCTTTTAACTTCCACCAACAAAAATCCAAATAAATTCAGCAGGAGGTTTGGCATATGTTTTCATGGAAACACAGATGAACCTATCTCATAAAATAAGCAGTGGTGGCAGAAAAACATGCATACATTGGAATATCTTGTAGAAAGTGATGATTTCCACACAAAGCTTGTGATTTTTAGAAACTTATTAGTTGTTCTAGTGGCCAAATTAAAAGGGGCAAATTACAAACAGGCATAAAATTATTTTGTTTCTCCCTCAATTTTGTTTTGTTCTGAATTTCTAGCAATGTCTTGTGAGATTTTGTAACAACTCTGTGCTTACTAAGGCAGCAAGGGGTATGAGACTTTTGATCATACTAGAGGTTTGTCTTTTACTAACTACATTACTTCATTTTGTAAATTTGTCAAATTATGTTTAATCATTATTTTAAATTGAAAATAACAATGTGAAACTACTTCATCCACATGATACACTGATTAGCACCTACTTCAGAATTGTAGCAAGGGGGAGGAAGTAAGACACTATAAATATTTTTCATCTGTTTCTGGCCTGGTATGTTAATATTGCTCATTTATCACAGAAAAGTAGCATGTGTGCTGACCTAGCACTGCAACTTTTCACAAATGCACAATAGCCAGCTACTAATGGTTTTGAATGCTATTAGTGCATTGTGGTGAGAATAAATGTATCAATGAGTTTTTAACGACTTTAAATGGGATGCCTCTGAATAGCAGCAAGGACAGGCACAAACATAATGCACTGTGTTTTATTAATAAAAGAACAACCATTTTTTCGTCCATCAAGATGATCCCCTTCAGGCCTGAAGAGCACCGTAGGTGATAGCTTTGTGACAAAAATAGAAAGACATTCTCTTAGTCCTAAAAGAATACTCCCTAGAAAGTATTACTTTATGCCTCCAGAGCAAGCAGATTACTCTGGACTCTCACACAGCCCCAAATAAATAGTCCACATCTGAAAAATATATCTCAACAAAAACCTTTAAACTCCCTGCCTAATGAACTGTGGGTATACAGAAAGGTTAACAACAGGAGGTCTATTTCTACTGATTTGCACGGGAGACTTTAAAATATGACCATTTCCATTTTCCTTTTTTGACTATCTCTTATCACATATTATCTTCTTTAAATATTCTTAACCACACAGCATTTGTTAAACATCAGAAGTGTTTGACAGTTTACCCTTTAAAAAATTCAGCAAAAGAGAACTGAAATATATTTCTGCAGGAGCTAATACTGTACAGCAGCAAGTAGGCATAAAACTCACGATAACACTACAAGAGCTGGCAAGAGGCACTTCACATGATGAGGCAAATTCAGATTTATTTCATTGTCCAGCATAAATTCACTGAATTTCTGAACCTTATTTTTAGCACCGAATTAAAAGTTACCTTCTCTGTTTCTCCCCAGTGGTACAAAGAAACTCAGTCAGTGTTTGTGTATCACCAGGATGGAGCATTTTAGTGACTACAGCAGAGCAGGAGCTGATCGTTCCAGGAATGTTAGATGTCATAACATAAATAAGCAGCAGCAGCAAGGCTGTAAATTCTAGGGCTGTATACAGAGAACACTATGTATTACTTAATTGGAAGTAAAAAATTACATGCAAAGTAGAAACTGCAGTGGAATACAGTTCTGAAATAACGAGACTGGTATTGCATATCCAACAATGTATTCCCATTTAGCAGTCAGTGGTAAAGAGACCAGACATTGCAACTCATAACTAAACATCTCATTTGCAAGTTGAGGATCACTGCGGTCTTAGCATGCAGTTGTTCCTGATTAAATCCATGCAAAGAGTAAGACTTGTTCCTGTTTAGTTTCAATCCCTTTTAAACCTAGATTCCCCCCGACATGCCTCTTCTCTACCAACAATTCCTGGTTTACTCTCCAGTCTTCATGATGAAAGAACAGGTGTGCCCTGAACTAGAAACTTTCTGCTGCTGAAGTGCAGAAGGATGTTTCCTTGCTCTTAACCTAAATTTTGCCCATAGGGAGACTCCAGTTACACAGACATTGGAATGCAATCCTGTGCTCCCTCATGTGCTGCATGCAAGCATGCAAGGAGCTGTGAAAAAGCCAAACCTCATGCGCTCAACATTCTCTGCAATCTGGTCACTGAGAATATTTAGCACACGTAGAATCTAGCAAGATTTCACTCCAAAAGGACCTCTACGATCATATCAGAAAGAGACAACCATCCATACTTACACTCTGCTTGGTGAATTCTGCAGCAAATATACTTAGTTTGCAAGAGAAAGGATGGTTTTGCTATTCATGAGGCACACAAAATCAGTCTTAAGGACTTTCAAAACACCAAGCGGCTTCTCTCCTCCCTACTCTTCATCAGTGGTAGCAGCGTTTCCACAACTTATGTCCTCCCTTACACCTATGCAACAAATACACGTTCTCCCACACTTTGAGACACTTTGCCTATGACAGTTTTATACAGGTAAAAGCTACTTAATCCCTTTAGTTTAAAATTAAAATTACTTAATCCCTAAATCATTAAGATTATGCTATCACAAGTTCCTAAGCAGTTCTGCCACAGGTAAGACGAACTAGGATCCTTGGCTTACTCTTTCAAGATACATTGATTCATCAGAACAAAAAGCATGTTTAAAAAAAACCAGCAAAAGAATCCCAAAACTGATCTGACCAAATACAAAAAAAGGAACTTCGCAGTTGTTTTACCTGTGGGTTTTGATGTGGGCTTCAGAATCAAAGTATGCTTGAGCATATGAAGTTGCCAATTCCTTCTTTTTTTGTTTTTGTTTTGGTAGGAGGAGGGAGTTTGGCTGTTTTTGTTTTAATCCGTAAGTCACTGATAACCTATTTTAAATTCCAGTTCTAAGAATCACATGTTTCTGTTATTAATGTCTTTTCCAAATGACCATCTAAACTTTAGCTTGAGGGGAAAAAATGGCTTCTAGTCCTCGCAGTTGTGGAAAGTAACTTGAAAAGATGACCCAACTACACTTCAGTGACTGAACAGATGCATACAGAGAGATTAAAGAATAATGATGTTTTCAGACATTCCTGATTTTGTGGGAACCCAACTAATTTCAGCTACATGAGCTAAGCAAGCCCATCTACAGGTTAAGATGGTAAAACCAAAAAAAAACAAACCACAAACCAGTAAATTATCAGATTGAGAGCCCTTCTTCTTCTACTGAACTCATCTGTTAATTTCCAGTTTTGCAGGCACTTAGGGATGGTGCAAAGAGAAAAGAGATAATCTAACTTGCTTAATGAGAAGCACAGAGCTCAATCGCCTCAGGTCCAGATCATACATTTAAATTGTATCTTTTTCTTTTTTCTCCCTAAAGTGATATTACACAGTTCCTGTCTCTCTTGCTGTGTGGGTAAAACACAGTGAAGCCTTTTATATGGGTAGAACAAAAAAAATCTAACTTTTGTCACACCCTATGCCATTCAAGGAGAAACAGTAGCAGCATGCAGCAGGGAAGAGGAAGAACGCACCTTATTCTCCTCCACTAAATAAGAACAGGGCTGCACTTACAAATGAGCCCTTCTTTTGTTGTTATTTCTAAAAGGTATTTCCACAACATTTACCATTGATATTTACTTTGTTAAAATGTTATTTTGTGTGTGTGGTAAGCACTTTGAAAACTGTTACGCAAAAAAAAAAACAAACCCAACAAAACAGGAGGAGGAAGTGGACTTGGGTCTTATGCAAGACAATCTCCCAGTCACTTCAAGGAGACAGGGTCAGGCCTCACCTTATTCCCATGCATTTGTATTATTGACTTTATGAAACAAAGGCAAATCCCTAAGTAAAGAACTCATTGTGCAAACCAAGGATGCCCGCATGATCCTATACCATTAGCGAAGGCAGCTCTCCACATGGCAGCCATGCACCACACACTGGCTGAGACACTGGCTATTTGCACAGCATACAGATACCACTTTGCTGTGGTATGCAAACCATTAAACGATATGCCTACCACAGTGATGAAATAGCCTGCTTTACGTTTGTATTCACCTATTGACACATCCACCGCCTGGCACTTTGAAGTACAGGGTAGAGGCTGAGAAACATTTCCATCCTCACGCTCAGCCCCTGCCTAAAATTGTGCCCTCTGATTGCATGTCCTCACCTGTCCACAGTCCCTCCTCAGCAACATACCCTACCCTTCTCACTCCTTGACAATACATCCCAAGCTTCAGTTTGACACTTTAAACCATTCAGTGCTTTGTGTGGCTGAAGTAAATTATATTACTGACTTTTATAAAATAAATTAAAAAAAATATTAAAAAAGCCAAATGAAAAGCCTTATTAGTATACAAAAGAATAAATGGAATTGAGATTTTTTTTCCCCTAAACTTTGTTATAAAATGACATATTTCATTACTGGTAGGTATTTCTGATCTGTCCAACAAAATGGTACATGGTTTAACTGTTCTCTTTGAGGTACTCTTTATTAGTCACATAATCCATTTTTCTACTGATTAGGGAAGATGACTAAGTAATGAATATTCTGTTTCCTTACCCAATTGATTTTTTGTGCCTTTTTTTTTTTTCAATATTATTTTCTCCATCACAGTTTTGCTGGCTAGTCTTTATTAGTACAAATCATCTGCAGATGTGCTAGAGATTTCACACTACAGCTTCAAAGACCTTTTCTAGAAACTCTGGAGAACAAAGCAATTTTTCATACATAATTCCATTCTTCTCTTCTCCAGTGATGTAACTGTCAAAGAAAATCACAGCTATGCTGACAATGCAATACAGGATGAACACAGATCCATACAGACTATTTCTGCAGAGGCCGAGAGTCCATAGGTGAAAATTATCTATTATTCTAAACAACAGAACTGGCTGATGAGATTAATCAGGAGCAAAATCAACCTAGCTCCAAGCAAGAACATCAGATTTCCAGTCCCTGCCAGATTTCCTCCATGAGAGCGGCCAGACACAGCAACTATGTCAACCTCAAACCAGCTGCTGGTACTGCCAGGCTTACTCCTGCCTTCAGACAGCAAGAGAGACTCCGCCAGCCACCTCCCCACACCCCACAGCTAGCTGTATCACTACCCCCCAAATAAATCTTCTGCTGACATTTAGTCCAAAGCCTCTTTTGCTTTATTCTATTTTGTTTAAAGAAAAAAAAAACAAAAAACAACCCAACAAACCAAAACCAAAGGGAAGGAAAAAAAAAACCCCACAACAACAAAAACAATAACCCACAAACAAACTGGAAAGTACATTAAACCAAACACTTTCAATTTACATTATTTTTGGATCACTTCCTCGGTGGCCTGCCCATGGAAATCTAGCATTTTGCAAACTTTCAACTAAAACAAGAACAATATTCAATACCAACAGGATGAAATAATTCAATCTGCCCATGGCTTAATTCACAAAGGCAAATTTCTCTTTCACAGTCTCATCCCAGAAATGAGAAATAAACTGCACTTCAGTATCCATTTCTGCTGGAGGAGAGGGCACAACTGGGTCAGTTCAGTGGCGGGCTTTTTTGGCATTCTACACTTTTCAAAGGATAAAGCCTAACAAAAAGACAGGCTATCAAAACTAAGCCAGAAATGAATCGATTTACAGCAGTGTAGTAAAATCAAAATGTGACTCTATCTGGTTATGACTCAATATAACTTACAGAAGAAATGGGTCTTTGTAAAGTCTTAAACAAATTAATTTGCTTGCTTAGCAGACTCACAGCTTGTTAAAGGCCCACTAAGGTGCCTCACTGCTTTCAGTGCTCTCTGGCTCATTGCTCTTCCCACACTGTTCAGTAGCTGGCAGTAATTCTGTATTTCAGAAATTTTCTTCTAACTTCCAGTAATTTCATAATGATTGCAGAATGGACTGAACACAGGACTGGGAAGGCGGAGGGAATCTTAGTTAATCTATCTGGAAAAATTAGTCCTATAAGATACAACATTAAAATCAGTCCAAACTAAAAATAGTCTTTTAATCATCTGAACTAGATAACTGAGCCATCATATGTCACAACCAGCACACAAATAACCAGAAGCTAGCTAAATACAGTGCTGTACTTCAAACAGAATCAATCACCAATTTCTTATTTTTTTTTCCAGAAATCTAGTAATTTTTTCCCTTTTTAGACTTTTTTTTTTCTTAAATCCCATCTGATGGGAGTTGGTATCGAGCAAAGGGATACAGAGAAATCTCTAGCTCACCAGTTGCTAAGTAGATCTGTTACTACAGGGAACATGTTCACATCTTTAACAGGTACAAACAAACAAAACTGATGGGAAGGACACAATCAATAAAAGTTTCCAAAAATCCTAGGACTGTTTATCTTAAGATTGTATCTGAGTGATTTCAATTAGATGCAGATTTGTTCTGGTATTTCTCATCTTTGCCAGCATGTCATATAATTTGCCTCCCAAGCAACTCCAGTGATCAGGTTTTCTCAGTTCAACCATTAACTCATTCTTTGACCAAAAGAAGAAAAAAGAAAAATCTGTGGCACTTGGGAGGAGTTCTTTTTCAAAAGGACAGGGATGGATTGCAAGCCTGAAAGGTTGCTAACTATACTACAATCATCACTCTAATGTATTTTAAAAAACAATACTAAGGCATAATAGAGTTTTCTAGTCTTCTGTTACCTCCTGCTGTGTTCTGTACACAGAGGGGAAAAACGTGCAAAGTTCATTGCTAGATACAGCTGAAAACTTTTATTAATAATGATTACTCATCCTGCATCTGCACTTTATTACCATAAACTGTTACGTTCCTCTCTTATAAGGTATGCACACGTGAGCCAGAATTACAGATAATTTACAAGGAAAAAAAACCACAACAAAACCAAATCAAACTACTTTACACCTCCCATGCATAGCGCATACTTATGTGCTTCCTCAAATCAGAACCACAGGCTGCTGAGAAAAGCCACTGTGCCTTAAAAAGAGCCATACTGTGCTACCTGAGTTAAAACTGATATTTGACACTGGCTTTTACACAAGAGAACTGCAGGTGCATTCCTTTTGTAAAAGTTTGTGGAAGTTTTGAGGTTTTCATCTGCATGAAATGCACTGTACAAATATGCAGTTATCATCAGTATGCTTCTTAGATAAACTGTCAAAGTGGAACCTATGAAAACTGTTTAACTTTCTGTAATTAAGACAATATTAGAATAAACATGTTTCGCATGACAAAAAATTACTGGAGACAAAGACCTTAAACATTTCTTGTAACAGGCCTTCTACAGCATCTCCATGAAAGCAGTATTTTTTTTTTATTTCTGTGATATATTTCCTTTCATGAAGATACGTTGCAAAATAAACACTATTCTTCATTGTGTTCTAAAAATGTCTGCTTTGAACTATTTAAACTATTTTAATTACTCACTCTTTTATCAGCATATTTAAAATTTGCCCACTGACCCATATATTTCTTATCTAAGTCAAACAAGCTACTTCTCCGAGATCATTCAGTGCAGGTTAGCCAGGCTTTGTGAGCAGTGTATAATGATATGCAAATGAAAACCATAACTATGTCAATTTAAGGTCAAAAAGGCCTATTTGTGGTTATTATGGAAATCAGTTTAAATGCGAGGTGGCTAAACAATGCATCTTTGCTTACTGGCTCAGCAAAAAACCACAAACAACCTGCCAACATCTGCTTTTTGAAGTGTCAGATAACATTATTTCCAGGATGACATCAAGGGCCTTCATTGGCTATGCATAAGGTCAGTGAATATTAACTTCATTTACACTTGGCTGAGAATTGGCTGGTGCCAACAATAGAGGTTTAGATCCTCTGCTGAGCAGGGTTAAAAACTGACAGAAAGCTGCCATTGAGGAAGATGGATGATGGTACTAGCTGACCCTATTCCTCCCCAAGTGTCACAGCTTTGGCCTCTTTTCTATCTCTGCAACAAAAGACCCTCTCTGAGCTTCCCAGTGGCCTTCATCTTTATTGGTGCTAACAGGACCAGACATTTTCATCGATTGGATTCTCTACCTCTTAAACACAAGATCTTGCCCTCCCTGGCTAGCCAAACCTTGGCACAGATGTCTTTTTTTGTAATTGCTTCTCTGCTGTCTGTTGGGAAGGATGCAATCCGACAGGCGAACATCATGTCAACATAGAAAATGCTTCACCATTTATCTCGGTTTCCCAATGGCATTTTAAGGAAAGTGATACGCTGTTTGCTGGGGGTTGGGGGGATTAACTCTTCAATGGCTCCAAGTGTCTATAAATTCAGAAAAGAAGATGCTGTAATATTGCTGCAATAAAATTTTTGTGCATTTGTCCTGCATAAGGTTTACAAACAATGAATTAGCTTTTCCAATCAAACTACTTTAAATACACACCTCTGAATGCACAGAAATTAGTTTAGTGCTGTTACTGTGTATGTTTCTATGTCAGATCCTCAAAGGGCTTTTCAGTCAAGTTCAAAGTAAATATTTTATAAATAATAAGGTTTGAAAAGTTAATGAAGTAAATATCTGTAGTATTTTCAGTCTGAGGCCATAAACTTCATAAAAACCCCACAAATACATTAGGAGGTTAAATGGATTATAACATACCTATTATATGGAATGAAAACAATCAGATATCTGTCAACATTTGAATGACAGAATGACTGGAGGAATAATAAAAAGGAAACATAACAGAGCTGTATAGAATGCTTTGGGCTTGAAGAAAATCAAAACTAATGTATTGTGGAATTTTTGTTTTGTTTTGGTTTTTTTAAACATCTGCCACTGGACATTGCTGGCAAAAGAGTAATGGATTTGACAAGCTACTTGTTTAGTCCAATAGAGCAACTCCTGTCTTTTTGTATACACCATGGAAACACACAGCCTCCTATCATAATTTACATATTTTCCTAGATTCTGGGCTGCACTGCATACACTCTGCCAAACTGATTGTGCAAAGCCACCCTTAAAGGTGTTACAGCTAGCCAGAGCTATAACTGGTCTCCCACTAAGGTGCAATCAACAGTGATTCTAACAACTCTTGCTCTGCCTAACATAGGTTTATAGCCAGAAGCAAAGGAGCACAGATTAAACACCCCTATTAAAACCTACAGCCCAACTTATCTAGAAGGAAATGGCACAACTCTCAGAACTAAGTATGATCTAAAGACCATGCATATAAAAAGCAATGGGGGGAAAAAAAAAGAG